>NC_041728.1:17245707-17880408 GCF_004115215.2 Ornithorhynchus anatinus | reverse complement strand
AATGGAAACCAATTGTGTTGAGCTGAGCACCATAAAGGCAATTTTGCCTAGTGAACAGTGTAGCAGCAGACATTCAAGAAACCTGTGGTCTCAGTCTGATTGCTGTGTGTTGGCCAATTACCTTAACTCTGAGACTCAATATCTCTGGTGTTGAAATGGGGATTCTACTATTAGACCTTACTGACATCACTTGTGAAGATGAATGAGATAATCTACTTGAAAATTCTTTGGAGAAAAGACATTGTATAAATCCAAGGTATTGTTATATTGAAGAACATGCTGGACAAACATTTGCCATCAAAGTGGGAAATACAGCTATTACAACGTGCAAGCAATGTTTCACACAGGTATTTCTTTTCCATCGTGGTAAAAGAAAAAAAAGTGACATGACAAATGGTCACATATGGAAAATGGAATTGGATATGGGACAGGAAGATTGAAAAGCAAATCAGGTAATATACTTGGGCAGCCTCACGCTGAAATAAGAAACCAGAACTTGTTATTCTCTTTTTATGTGCTCCATTTTGTATTGCTTTATGAAAAATATTTATATGATATACCAGTAAAGATCTATCATGTGAATCCAGACTTTCCAAAGAAAGAAATACCAGGTTCTAATTAAGAATAAGTCCCACCTTGTCCTTTTCCAGAGATGTTTTATCTAATTATTGCTCTGTGGATGTTCTTCTCTGATTGAAGACGGGAAGGTAAAACACAAATCACGGATTATACTATTATTTCTACCTTTTTGGTAGCACTACAGCTCAACATTTGGCCTTGCAGAACTGAAAGAGATCTACCCAATTCAGTTTTTTCTTCCTCTCTCTGCCTTTCAAATGATTAAAGTGAGACAAGTGAAAAGCATCCAAAATATATTATCTACAAAACTAATTACTATGGGGAAGTCCCTTCAAAAAAATAACCTGGGAAGATTAGGCTACTTCTAAATGTTTTGTTGAGCAGCTGCTAACAGAATGCTTAGTGCTTGTCATTGGTCTAATGACCATTTCACTAAAGACTTAAAATGAAAATGATCGTCAGAGGAGTGGCCATAAAATGTATTTCTAAGCCTCCACTTAGCTTTTCAGTCCATTCAAGAACATAATTGCAAAGTGAAGATTTTTGGTGTGGTGTTTCAAACAGGCAACCTTTGAGAAAAATCTAGAGTATATTTAGATTCATCTCAGAAATGGTTTTCAAGCTTCATTAGTCCCACTATCATAATCTTGGACCCTCAAATTTTGCATTTACCCTGATCGTGTTTTCCAGTGACCCCATCAGCTATTCTTAGCCTCCAACTCCATCAAGCATATTTGAATGTTTGCTGTATGCAGAACACTGTACTAAGTGCTTGGAAGAGTACAATATATCAGAGTTTTTAGACATTATGCCTCTTCCCAAATCAACAAACAGATGCAGATATTCATTTAGAGCAGTCCTTCTGCAGACTCCCATGTAAGTCAAAGAAAATAAAGGGACTCAGCAATGCTACTGCCTAATTTTCATTTGAAGGCTCCTGATTTCTTTTGACCTCAAGGAACATAGATCATAGATAATATTCTTGTTCATTTAATCATATTTATTGAGCACTTACTGTGTGCAGAGCAAGGTACCAAGTGCTTGGAAAGTACAATTAGGCAACAAATAGAGACAATCCCTACCCAAAAATGGGCTCACAGTCTAGAAGAGGGGAGACAGACAACAAGTAGACAGGCATCAGTAGTGTCAACATAAATAGAATTATGGATGTATACACATCATTAATAAAATAGAATAATACTAACTGCAAACAATAGAAAAGATCTAACAGGTAAAAAAAACAAAAACAAAAACCAACTTTTTTTTTCAGCTGTACAGGGCACTGATTTCATGTTCTTCTGGACCGAGGATATTAGGTTTATAGATAAGCTGTAGTTAGGAAATAATACTCTTCCCATCTTCTACAGCCCATAGATCTCAAAGTAGATAAAATCATCCTCTAATTACAGAAGTCACCTACTAGATACTTTCAGAATTCTTACAGAATGCTCTGAAAAATGGTAATGAACTGGGTTGGGATATAGGAGGCTTCAGGAATTAGGCCCAAAATAGTCTGTATATGGAGCATTTATAGGATTTTTGTTAGTTGTAAATCCATAGCACAATCTGTTCTCCCCTAAGAAAAAAAAAAAAAGGATTATATTGCTTTCTCTCTGTTGGTAAAGGCCCAGTAAAAATCCAGGTGAGGCCCATGATGGAAGAAAAGCACTGAAATCTCCATTTCATTAGAGGTGAGAAAGAACAGACGCCATGAACAACCACATACCACATTGTAAAAGTGCCTTTTGGGGCTCCTTTCATTTCTGCAGTGTGAAGCGTGGTTCACAGAATCCCAAGTTGGGTGGTTGTGGCCGGGTCAAATATTTATTTTTCAAGTTGATAAGATGATGGCCAGAGGAGAGAACATACAGTGTTTAATGTTTTTCTGTACTGGGGGAAGACAGTGTAACCTTTACAATAGCTTAGAGATGGATGTTGCCATGCTGATATTTGGCCCAAAATGTTGAAGGAATATAGAAATCGAAAGGTACCAAGAATACAGAAAGATATTTTGCTTAAAAAAAAGTAATAAATCAGTGAACAGTATCTACTTTGGGAGGATTGTCTCTCTACAGGAAGGCCTAAAAGCTTAGTGCATATAATGATGCCCTGATTTTGACTTTTTTTTTTTTTAATTCCAGCGACAGGAAGATGTTCTTGCTAAGAGGCTTCAGGCACTATGACCCATCATTTCTGATGTCTCCAGAGGGCTCAAGAACATGTCTGTCCCTTCATGTTTCTGAGCTATGGTGGCTGAACAGCACAAAACCTAAAACTTGTTTTTAAAAAAATAAAAATAGTTCATTCACATTTGAACACTTAATGTGTGCAAAGTACTGTATTAGGCTTGTGGCAGGTACAATATAACAATAAGCAGACCCATTCCCTGTCCAGAACAAGTTTACAGTCCATCCCTAACTTGTATTTTTCTCCAGAGCACTGCCAAAGCAGCTCTGAATTCATAGAAATGGAAGGAAAAGGGCAAACCAAAACCATTAGTTTTATAATTTCTAAACATTAGCTTCTGAATCCCATTTGCTGATAGTCATTTCCCAAAGTCCAGTTTTATGTTAACCTAAGGTTACTACGAGTTTGAGAATAACTCCTAATTAACCCAGCAACTTAGCTGATGATTCCCTCAAGAAAACTATCCTTTTTTTTATTTGTTAATTTGCTATTTCTTTTTTGCCTTTGTTGTTTAACTGTTAACTTGGGGAAATCAAGGAACAGAAGTAGTATTTTTTGAGCCAAGTGAAAAATAAATTTGAGATTTTTAACACAACTGCATCATATTGGGTCACAAAAGAGAGTAAAGATATTGTCTTCCATCAAGACCAAATCAATGGAATTCACTGAATTACTTCAATATATAGAGAGAACACTGTCCTAAATGCTTGGGAAAGTAAATAAAGTTAGAAGATACAATCATCCCTGCCCTTAAGGAGCTTAGAGTCCACCAAATGGACCTGTAGAAAGAAAAATGGAAATATTAGTAAGTGCCTAAATAGTAGGGGAAATATGTACTTATCCATAGTACTTATGTATACGTACATTAGTGCTGAAAGGGGGAAAAAAAAAGTCAGAAGCAGTAATGTGTAAGAGGGTGGGGGGATGGAGTGGGCAGCGGCTGCTGGATGAGCCTCAGTTCAAAGGATTCACTGAACGCCTACAGGATATGAAGCAAGGTACTAGAAACTAAAGAATACAACAGAAACAAGACCCGATCACTGCCCTTCAGGAGCTTAGAAATCCCATGACTCCCAGGCCCGTGATCTATCCACTGTGCCAGCTTCCCTCCTACTTAAGGCTGTGAGCCCCATGTGGGACAGGGACTGCATATACTGCAGTTACCCCAGCATTTAGCACAGTACTTATAATAATAATGTTGATATTTAAGCGCTTACTATGTGCAGAGCACTGTTCTAAGCACTGGGGGAGATACAGAGTAATCAAGTTGTCCCACGTGAGGCTCACAGTCTTCATCCCCATTTTACAGATGAGGTCACTGAGGCACAGAGAAGTGAAGTGACTTGCCCACAGTCACACAGCTGACAAGCGGCAGAGCCAGGATTCGAACCCATGACCCCGACTCCCAAGCCCGGGCTCTTTCCACTGAGCCACGCTGCTTCTCTCATCACAAAGTAAGAACTTTAAATACTTATCCATTATTTGATAAGAACTTAAGAGTTCAATAAAGGCCTAGTACAGTGCCTTACTCAAAATAGGTACTCAGTAAGTGCTATTGCTGATGATGATCCTGTAGTGACTGGATTTCCAGGAGCCACATAAAAATGCAAATTCACTATAATTCTGCCATTTAAATAGGGTGTCCCGTCAGTGGGTCTATCCTTCTTTGTCTTGACAACAGTATCTCCCTTGGAAATTAAGCAAATTTTATCTGTACATTTTTTCAAAGATGAAAAGTGTGTGGAATTTTATCCATCCATTATGATCACTTATAAACTACATTTTTCCTTGCTGCTATGCAAGCTTGGTTTTTTCACAGCCTCTTATCTTTAAGGCAGAAAAGCCGTATGATTTTAAAAAAAGAACCATCACTCTCCATCCCAAAGGGTACTAAATGACAAAAAAGTTGGTGTTATCCAAACTTTTTAGTTTCCCAAGAGATATGAAATTTCATTCTTGGCAAAATAAGCTATAACTCTTCTATGGCCTATTTTCCTTTAAAGTGATAGTTGGATAATTTTTCTCCTTCAAAAATGCATCCTCAGTGCCCGATTTGAATGCTGGACTACACATAAAGGATTCCTCATGCATACTCCACACTTTCACCTGAGAAGAATAACTGCATACTTATCATCTACTGAAAGACAAGAGCGACATTCTCCCACAGCAAAAGGTACTCGAATTTTTCATTTATCTTATCCATTATTTACTATTCAGTTCTGGTTTCATTCTAAGTAAACCATAATAAGCTGATGTTTCATCTCCCATTTAGGGGCACTTTGCATCCCATTTTCCAAATTGTGTTCCTTGGATTCTCTCTCTATTTGTAACACTCCTGGAAGTAATACAGTGAGGATGGAAAAGTCCCCAAGTGAATTTCTTTAACTTTAAAAAGTAAAAAAAAAAAGTCTTCTTTCTATATCTCTAACACAATGGGTTCTCCTAGACTGTCAGCTCATTGTGGGCACGGAACATACCTGCTAACTCTGTTGTATTGTACTATCCCAAGTGATTAATAAGTGGTCTGCACTTACCTGCTCAAATTCCACAGATTGTTAAGTGGTTTAATTAGTAGCAGTGATTCATTGAATGCCTGCTTAGTGAAGTGCCCTATAGTAGGAGCTTGGGAAGTACAAGATAATGATTCCCCTGTCTGAGTGAAAAATGCTATTAAAGCATGATTCAGGCAGTGAAAATACAAATTATTAGCAAAAACAATGGATCATCATCCTGGGCTTTCTAATGTCAATTTGGATTAAGCACTCCCCGACCCACCTAGCTGAACACCCTCCAGGGATGAGGGTGATAGCCACTTCTTCCTGCTTCCCTCTTAATAATAATAATGTTGGTATTTGTTAAGTGCTTACTATGTGCAGAGCACTGTTCTAAGCACTGGGGTAGATACAGGGTAATCAGGTTGTCCCATGTGAGGCTCACAGTTAATCCCCATTTTACAGATGAGGTAATTGAGGCCCAGAGAAGTTAAGTGACTTGCCCACAGTCACACAGCTGACAAGTGGCAGAGCTGGGAGTCAAACTCATGACCTCTGACTCCAAAGCCCAGGCTCTTTCCACTGAGCCTCTTGGATTGTCCGTACTAGCCGTGCTCATTCCTGCAGCCTCAGAGACCAGGTACCCCAGAGGCCTCACTTCTGGCAGTTGAATGTCCAGGAAAATCCTCTGCTAGGCACAGTGTTTAACATTTCTCGAGATCTAACACCAAGGGATGTCAGGGGAGGTGGGGATTACTACTGGAGAATGACCAGAGCCAAAGCCTTCCTGCTTTAAAGCCCTTCCAGGTTCCAAGGATTTAGTAGTTATAATGGAATCAATTGGCAAGTGTGTGGCACTGCCCAGGATTTCTCCCCCTTCCCCCCCCAAAATGATGATCATTTACCAAAGACTGGGCCAATGTAAAACAACTTTTGTATAATCACATAGGAGGGTCCTGCATTGTTTTCCCTTTGGCAGTCATCACAAGAAAAGCTGCAATTGTCACCGCTCCTGAGTCGCCTCTCCCGAGGTGGAAGTGGGAGTTTTAAGTATGACAGAAACATCATCCAGTTCTGAGCCACCTGTGGTACAGGGACTGTGTCTGATATGATTATTTGGTATCTATCCCAGTGCTTAGTTATGCTACTTGCTACTTAGTGTTTGACAAATATCATATTTTTCCCATTTCCCATCTTCAACAAGTAAACCTGACTCAACCGAATGCTACTTTCAACTGCCACTTCTGAAGGGGAGGATTATGCCTGCTAACTCTATTGTATTCTTCCAAGTGCTTAGTACAGTGCTTTGCACAAAGTAGACACTCAGCAAATACCATTTGAGGCATTTTTTCTTCTCAATCTGGGCTTTCTCTTCCCTCCTGAACAGAGAAGAATCAGATAAAAATTAAGAGGGGATTCAAATCCAGTCATATATGGATGCAAAATACTTAAGCATATGCCATTTCTACAATTTCAGACATCATTCATTCATTCAATAGTATTTACCGAGCGCTTACTATGTGCAGAGCACTGTATTAAGCGCTTGGAATGTACAAATCGGTAACAGATAGAGGCAGCCCTTTGAAGGGCTTACGGTCTAATCGGGGGAGACGGACAGACAAGAGCAATAGCAATAAATAGAAACAACATCATGAGTATTGCTACTCCGTCAGATGCAATAGAGAATAAAGAGCAGCCTATTTATATCGAGGAAGTGATAATAAAATGAAACAAGATGCATTCACTCAACAGTAAGAAGACATGGGCCTTTCTCTTGAAGATCTTACAAGCTAACAAGTCTGGCTGCTCTACTCAAAAATAGAGCATTGAACATAGAAACTCTAAGGTAAAAATTGAATATTTTTAATATTTATTGGTTCATTAACATTCCACCATAGTCATTTCCAAAGATATTTCATTTCATATGCTTGGCTGAAAATGTGGCATGTGGATTACATTTACATTCCTTGAAAAAGATCTTTAATCTTCTGGTATATGCATAAAGATGAAAAACCTATTCCAACTGACTGTTTCCAAAGAGGACCCTAGACTTCTTGAAATAAAGGGAAGGAAAAAGGACATGCAGAGCTGAGTCAGAAACAATGTATATTAAAACAATTAAGAGATTGGCTGTCTAAAATAATGGACCTCAAGGTGACTGCCTATGAGCAAGCTCTAAAAGAAGTCTGCTAGAAAAATCATTCTTTCCAGTAAGCAGAGGAAATATGCAAAATTGAGTAAGATCTTGTAAATGCAAGCTGACCTATAACTTTCAGTTATTCTCGGAGGGAAAAATGAACAGCGTAAGCAACGATGTCAGACGGTTGAAATTCAGTTTGAGAATTCTCAGCGAAAGATGCCCTGGATCCCAGAGGCAGGAGAGGTGAACAGGGTAATCCAGGACCAAAGAGGAGGAATGGCACAGGAAGTTTGATCTCACTAATAGGATGAGATCAGGGTGGTCAGAAGCTGGTGCATGAGGAGGGAGAAGAGGGCAGAGGGGCTGCCATGTTGAAAGCAATTCCAGTCATTGTTACTCCAAACAGACTGTGATGCTGGGATTGCCCAACTGTGGGGTGGCAGATGAGACAGGTGGCAACATGGAGCTTCTCCTGCTTTGAATTTCTGTATCTGGAAGCTTCTCCTTTCTCCCTACTCACTCACATCAGCTCCCCACAACGGCAGCTGTAACACAGCAGGGTAGTTTGAGCGAATTATAGCACGTAATCTTGCGTCTCATTGTTGTTAGTCTCTCCCTGGGTCCCTTCGAGATCTATGATTACTTTATGCAATTATTATTACAGTCAATACCCACTTATTAGAAATTTCCATAAAAATGATCAGTGGATGAGATAATATTGGGCAGGTGTTCCCACCAGCTGTTCTTGTCACAAGGTGAAGCATTAGGTTGCTGGAAATTCTTCCTGAAGTTGTTTGGCAAAATCCCTCCGGACTGCTTGTTTCCCCAGCTATCACTGAGAATGCTGGGGTCATTACCCTCTTCCCCAGCCCACTGTGAAAGCTAATGTTTGAATTTTCTTCTCAGCAATAACTTTGCAATCCTTCAGAGACTTTGCCATTGAGGACTGCTCCATTTTCTCACTCCTGGGGCTGTGAACATGAGTCACTGCGCTTGTTACATAACCAGTCTTAACTCGCATCTTCAAGTCTCCCCCAAAAGGCCCTTGGCCCTATTGATTTTTTTTTCTGATGATGACTGTACGATTTAAGCAAAAAGAGCCCAGGCCAGGGAGTCAGAAGTCATGGGTTCAAATTCCAGCTCTGCCCCTTGGCAGCTGTGTAACTATGGGCAAGTCACTTCACTTCTCTGCGCCTCAGTGACCTCATCTGTAAAATGGGGATGAAGACTGAGCCTCACGTGGGACAACCTGATTACCCTGTATCCACCCCAGCGCTTAGAACAGTGCTCTGCACATAGTAAGCGCTTAATACCAACATTATTATTATGTGCCAGGAACTGTATTAAACAATGGAGCAGGTACAAGACTATCAGGTTGGACACAGTCCCTGTCCCACATGGCATTCATAGTCCTAATCCCCATTTCGCAGGTAAGAAAACTAAGGCCCGGCAAAGTTAAGTGACTTGCCCAAGGTCCTACAGCAGACAAAGTGACAGAGCCAGGATTAGAATCCAGGTCTGACTCCCAGGCCTGTGTTCTATCCCATAGGCTGTGCTGTGTTTTACTGACAGCAGACAGAATAATAACACCTTGTTATATATTATACATTCTAATTATTAAAATACAATAATAATAGTATCTGTTAAGCACTTATGTGCCAGGCACTGTACTAAATGCTGGGGTGGCTACAAGCAAACTGGATTGGACATAATACCTGGCCCGCAGAGGGCTCCCAGGCTTAATCCCCATTTTATAGAAGAGATAGCTGAGGCATAGAGCAGTCGTGTGTCTTGCCCAAGGCCACACAGCAGACAAGTGGCGGAGCTGAGATTAGAACCCGTGACCTTCTGACTCCCCGGCCCGTGCTCTATCCCACTACACCATGCTGCTTCATGAATCTACTGGTATTCTCCAGTCCAGTCCCTTCCACACTAGGTCAGTAACGGCAAGACGGTAGTTGATTACTTCTCTGCTCTGCCATTTGTCTGCCGTGTGACCTTGGACAAGTCACAAATTCTCTTTGCTTCAGTTCCCTCATTGGTAAATGGAGTTTAAAGACTGAGTCCTATTAGGAACATGGACTGTGCCCCACCCAATTATCTTGTATCTACCCCAGCATTTAGAACAGTGCCTGGTACAAAGTAAGCACTTAAATACCGCAAGTATCATTATTATTATTTCCCAAACCTTCAAATTGCCCTATAACCACAACTGCAGACTTCAACAGGGCAGGTACTACTACTGTTTTGTACTGGTTAGGGCAATAAATCCATTTCCATGGAGTAAGCTAAGAAAATGCAAAATGAAGTCTAATTTACTCTTGGAAAGTTTAAAATGCACCCTAGAAACACCCCCCCACCCACACCCAAACTGAAAAGCAATCCAAACATATTAAAAAAGTGATCAAACACTAATTATGAGCAAATAGCAATGTAAATATGTACCTATAATAAAATATTTTGAATGGATCTTTTTGGTTACCTAAGTAAATATTTAGTTTTCAAAGTGCTACCCTTCTCATTCAATTCGGCTATTTTGCTCAAAGACAGCCATGTTATTATCTACACTAAATTGAAGTGGGCTCAACTCACTTTATTCAAATCAGTCAAAAGGGAGGGGAAGGGAAGTGCTTAAACCAAAGTAAACTGCAACTATTATGGCTTTGTAAGTGATATTATCATTAAAATTCAATAGAGCTAATGGAGAGGGCTAAAAGAATAGTGCTGAGATGACTTGCACTGTAAATTGGGAGCGGTTTTTAAACCTTCTTTGAGATTCACGCTCATCCATTTCCCATTAGTCGAAGAGGAAAAAACCTATACCAGATTTGTGCTTCTGCTACTTTTTCCCTTTACCCGCCTTCAGTCTTGTTTAAAAGCTATGCTTCAGTGGGCAATTTACATGCTTCACTTACATTATACCTTATCTACCAAACTTGTGGCTGCCCTTTTCCAACCCACTAAAGAAACCCCTTGTGTATTCCTGTTTTCATCCATTCTCCCCAAATGGCCAACCTAAAGGAGTTGTGTAGTCATACACACCTCTAAAACCTTTGAATAATAATAATAATAATGTTGGCATTTAAGCACTTACTATGTGCCGAGCAGTGTTCTAAGCGCTGGGGTAGATACAGGGTAATCACTTTGTCCCACTTGGGGCTCACAGTCTTCATCCCCATTTTACAGATGAGGTCACTGAGGTACTGAGAAGTCAAGTGATTTGCCCAAAGTCACACAGCTGACAGGTGGCGGAGCCGGGACAAGAACCCACGACTTTTGACTCCTAAACCCGTGCTCTTACCACTGAGCCACGTCGCTTCTCTTTGGAAGACAAACCAGGCCAACTATTCATAAAGGAATAAGCAAACTCCTTTTCTAAAATGGGATTTTCTTTCAAGTGATAGTCTCTTAAATTCCCGTTTTAGCAAGGAGTGGAAAGAGCACGGGCTTGGGACTCAGAGGTCATGGGTTCTAATCCCCACTCCGGCACTCATCTGCTGTGTGACCTAGGCAAGTCACTTCACTGGGTCAGTTACCGCATCCATAAAATGGGGATTGAGACTGTGAGTCCCTTGTGGGACAGGGCTGATTAACTTGTATCTACCCCAGCGCTTAGTACAGTTCCTATGTTATAGGAAGCACTTAATACCATTAAAAAAAGATTAACTTGTATCTACCCCAGCACTTACAAGTTTGACACATAAGCACTTATTACTAAGCACTTAGTACAGTGCTCTACACACAGTATACTCTCAATACGATTGAATGAACGACAGCCTGATGGCCTTAGAACAGTGCTTGGCACATAGTATGCACTTAACAAAAACCATCGTTGTTATTACTATGGTACCAACAGAGGAGTAGAGTTTCCTTTCATGAAGGCAGGTGGGATTTCCTCGTAAGGTCTCTAGCAAAACAGAAAACTGCATGTGAGTTATAGGGCTGTCCTTTTTGATTTCAGAGCTAATTAAACTATCCTCTCTAGGGCAATTCTGATCCAAGGGATGACTGCAAGAATGAAAAAAGTCTGTTTGAAGTCCTAATCAAAGCTATCGGAAGGCAGGGATCATATCTACTAATTCTATTTTATTCTCCCCCAGGTGCTAAATACACTACAGAATAAGCAATCCAGAAGTACCTTTGAATGTTTAGATAACACAATATGCACTGCCGCAACACTTCAGCTACAAAGCCAATGTTTGTGCCTGATTTTAACCTTGTTAAAAGTTAAGTGGGTGGAGAAGCCTCTGCAGTAGAATAGACTAAAATCATTCTAAGTTCTTCATTTGACAAGATGAAGGCTGAGAAGGGACCAGAACTTTCAAGTTAACAAAATCTTGACATGTGGACAGGAAAAAATACAAAATTCTTAGAGAAAGAAAAAAAAATGTTTAAACAAAACCCACCAGTCAGGTTATGAAGGTACCCACTGAAGCACAAATGGAGTTGATTCAAATACGATTCAAATTGATTCAATTAGCTGATTCAAATAATTTTGTTCAATGAAAGGGGTTCTGACAGGAATAGAGAAGCAGCTTGATCTAGTGGATAGAGAACAGACATGGGAGTCACAAGGACCTAGGTTCTAATCCCAGCTCCTTCACTGGTCTGTGTGACCCTGGGCAATCATTTCATTTCTCTGTGCCTTAGTTATCTCATCTGGGATATGAGGATTAAGGTTGTGAGCCCCATCCGGGTCAGGGACTGTGTCTGACCTGATTATCTTGTATGTACCCCAGCACATAGAACAGTGCTTGGCACATATGCTTAACACTATAAAAAATTCATTTGGTCCCCCAAAGCAATAGATAAATCAATGGAATTTGAGCCCTCACTATGTGCAGAGCACTGTACGACATACTTGGGAGAGTATAACAAAGTAGGGAAGACATGATCCCTCCCCTTAAGAAGATTAAAGCAAAGTTTGGATATTCTCATGAATGAGAGATCTGTAATGGGGTTTTAGCAATATATCTCAAGACGTAAAAGGAAATGTTAAGGATGTGAGGAGAATGAGTTAAATGTATGGTTGAATAGCTCTATGGTAGGATAACTGGGAAAAAAACTAGGATGGTCCAGGACAACTGGGCAAATTCAAGGAGGTCAAATATCCTTTGTTACCACTGAGTTAATTTTCTGATCTAGATGGATCACTGATTTCTCCCAGGCATGACATTTTACTACATGCAATGAACCTCCATCTCCTCCCTTCGTCACACAAACCAGGCCAACTATTCATAATCATGGGAAAGAGATTGCAGGTGAGGGAGTTTTTTGGGCACAGGCTGAATCACAAAGCAGCGGCCTGCTGTAAGAGGGGGTGACGTATTAACAGAACAGCATCCTTCATTCAGTAGAACTCATTTCTTTTGATGGAGAAATGTGAGGGAAAAAGAATTAGCCAACTCAGTCAGAAAGGAAAATTCATGGTGAAGTCAACTGTTAGATATGAAGAGTACCATGGGCTAAGGCTCTTTATATTTCTTGGAGGTTTTCAAAGAGTTTGGCTAAAGAATGCCTTTCTAACCCTATTTGTACTGCTGACTGAAAGAGCCTCACATTGAGTAATGCTCTAACCAACCATTATCATGATGGAAAGAACAATAATGCCATAGAATTTCTTGTTAGAACCATTACCTCATGACTTACAATGCTGGGAAATCAGATGCATACAATGCTGTTGTGTTTAAAAATCTGCTCTCAACCTATTGCTTATAACAAAGGAATTTTGCAGCAACATTTCCTTGGCAAGGCTGATTGATAGAACTACCTTATGAAGTGCTTAGTAAATCGGGTCTCCAAAGCCAGTCAGCCTTACCCAAACAGAAGGTAGGGCGATTTAAATGACAGTTTTCATAACAAACTTTCTCCAGGGGAAGGTGTACATAGTGTTCATTTCTATGGAAATGATTATCTGTCATTTGTAATTTCGGTGTGTCCCCACAAAGAGTCCTACAGATGAATTCATCCACCCTTCTGAATAGATAAATCCCCAAATGAAACTCATCTACATGAGCCTAGGTGCATTTGCCATTATAAAAGTCCTCCAGTAATCTAGATAATGAAAGAAACCTTTCACTTAGACAATTATTAAACACACTATCATAATGATGAGGACAGCAGGGAATTAATTCAGGAAGCGGGCCAATAAAATTATACAGTTCAGGCCTTTACCTCCATTACCTCACAGGATATTGCTTAAGAATTATTTCCACTCAACAGTCTTTGGATGGGATATAGTGATAACTTACATTTCTAATGGGTGTGTGTCCTTTAAGTGTCTTTTTATTTTACATATTATTTGGGACCAACTTCTCAGAACCCTCCTGAAGTAAAAGAACCAGTACAAACATCTAGTAATATTCCCAGATCAAATAGTAAGATGCAAAAAAGGACATGAAAATTTCAAAAAATTTGTTTCCAGGGTTAAGTAATTAAGGATCTAAAATTGGGCCTTTTTCTTATGATGAACCTATCTGACCAAGGGATAATCCAGTGTTCATGATAACACACACGTTGAAAAAAGTAAATATTGACTCTTATCCACTATACTTGATGAAACGCTTTATGTAACTCTAGCTCTTCCTCCACTGAAGCCTAATACCACCCTAAAATATACTAGGAAGCAGCATGACCTAGTGATAGCGCACAGGCCTGTAAACCAGGAGACCTGGGTTCTAGTGCCCCTTCAGCCACTTGCCTGGGGTGTGACCTTGAGCAAGTCACTTAACTTCTCTGTGCATCAGTTTCAATCAACAGCAAGATGGATATTCAATAACTGTTCTCCCTAATTGACTTTGAGCTCCAGGTGAGACAGGGGCTGTGCCTGGCCGGATCAATGTTTACCTACCCCCCAACACATAGGACAGTCCTCGACATGCAGGAAGTGCTTAAATACCATAATAAAACACTGTTCAGGGTTTGTGAATTGACTAGTCTCACTGCAGTTCCAATATCAGTTTCACGCTATTTGGCAGTTTTCTGTAATAATAATAATAATGATGGCATTTGTTAAGCAATTACTATGTGCAAAGCACTGTTCTAAGCACTGGGGAGGATACAACATCATCAGGTTGTCCCATGTGGGGCTCACAGTCTTAATGGCCATTTTACAGTTGAGGGAACTGAGGCACAGAGAAGTTAATGACTTGCCCAAAGGCACACAGCTGACAAGCGGCAGAGCTGGGATTTGAACCCATGACCTCTGAGTCCCCAGCCCATGCTCTTTCCACTGAGCCATGCTGCTTCTCAATAAATCATAAAAATTTCATTACTGTCACCTAGCAGTGGACCCTCCTTGAAATAAAGAGGGTTAGGTAGCCTCTCATGGATTCTCCAGTCTAGGCGAAGGATTGAAATCAACCACTTTCAGAAAATGAAAATGCTGTAGTCATCGACCCTTGGACAGAGTACAGCAGTTTTCTCTGATGAACTCAATCAATGGCATTGATATAAGAGAGATAAGAGAAGCAGCATGGCCTAATGGATAGAGCACGGATCTGGGAGTCAGAAGGTCATGGGTTCTAATCCTGGCTCCGCCACTGGTCTGCTGTGTGACCTTGGGAAAGTCATTTCACTTCTCTGGGCCTCAGTTACCTCATCTGGTAAATGGAGATTGAGACTACGAGCCCCATGTGGGACAGGGACTTTGTCCAACCCGATCTGCTTGTATCCACCCTGGTGCTTAGTACAGTGCCTGGCACAGGAAGGTCTTAATACCATAATCATTATAATCATTTCTTACTGTGGGCAGAGCTCTGTACTAAGCACTGCCATTGATAACTCAGTCACTCAGGGATGGTTGTAGTGAAGGTCAAGCGTATGGTCACCAGAGGTGCCAGTTTGGATGATCTCAACTGGTGGAGCACCTGATGTTGGATGTCCTCAGGGGAGTCCCTTTTCATGCATTTCTTTCTACCCAATCCCCACTAGTGGGGATCTGTGGTGGCTCTTGGCTTTTTTGGATCCTGCGGCCTTGTCCTGGAGGAGCAGGGAAGATGGCATGAGGGTAACAGTAGCATTCACTGCTCCGTTAGTTCTGCTCCTCAAGCCAAACATTTCCCAGGCTCAGCCTAAGGAAACCAAAAGCCCAGAGCTCTGGAATTGGCATTAGAGGAGCAAAGTGTGTGGGCTGGGTTGTAGTAGGAGAGCAGAGAGGTGAGGTAGGAAGGGGGAAGGAGATCGAGTGCTTTAATCACTAGTAATTTACTGCTGAAAGGACAGCTCGTTCTGTTCTTGATGTCAACACCATAAATACAACCCTAATTCACTTCTAATGGAATCACCTTTCTATCTCTGTCTCATTTTTAGAGATGCTCCATTTCCACCTTCTGCCAGCCTCTAAATACCTGTTTACTTATGCTCAACAGATCAAGGTGACCAAGTATTTAATGACTAATGATATTAATAATTGCTGTACATTATCTGCTATGTGCCTAGCACTGTTAAGCACCCAGGTAAATATAAGATAATCCAATCAGACACAATCCCTACCCACAAATGGGGCTTACAGTTTAAGATAGAGAACGGTTATTTTTTCCCCATTTTGCAGATGAAGAGATTAAGGCACAGAGAAGGCATGTAACTTGCCGAAGGTCACACAGCAGGCTGGTGGCAAAGCTGGGATTTGAACCCAGGTCCCTGCTCTTTTCACTAGATCTCTAATAATGAGACAGAGACATAGAAAGTTGATCCATTAGAAGTGCCTTAGGGGTGTATTTATGGTGTTGACATCAAGAACAAAACAAGCTGTCCTTTCAGCAGTAAATTACTAGTGATTAAAGCACTTGATCACCTTGCCCCCTCCGACCTCACCTCGCTGCTCTTGTACTACAACCCATACAACACACTTTGCTCCTCTAATGCCAACCTACTCACTCTACCCTCATCTTGTCTACTGCCCACATCCTTCTGCCTTAGAATTCCCTCCCTTTTCATAACCAACAATAACTCTCCCCACCTTCAAAGGTGCTCGGCACATAGTAAGCGCTTAACAAATATCATTATTATTATTGAGGGCATATCTCCTCCAAGAAGTCTTCCCCAACAAAGCCCTCATTACCTCTTTTCCCACTTCCTTTTGCATATCATTGATTTGCTCCCTTTATTCACCAACCCCAGCCCCAAAAAATATAAATTATGGATATGCATATTTAGGTCTGTACACCCTTCTGGAATGAAAGGTGGTTGTGGGCAGGGAATGTGCCAAATTGTACTCCCCCAGTGCCTAGAGTGCTCAGTAAATGATTGACTGATGACACTGTATTTTATGTGCATCTTCCTTATAGCTAATTTTCCTTTTTTATGGTATTTGTTAAGTCCTTACTATGTGCCTGTTTTAAGCATTGGGATAGATAAAAAAGTTAGATTGGACACAGTCCCTGGCCCACATGGGGCTCAGTCTAAGAGGGAGAAAAGGAGAATGGAGACACAGAGATGTTAAGTGACTTGACTAAGGTCACACAGCAAGCAGTTGGCAGAGCTGGGCTTCAAACGCAAGTCCTCTGAGTCTTAAGACCATGCTCTTCCCACTAGGCCACACTGCTTCTCATTCAGAATAAATTCTCAACAAGGTGCTGTGGGAAGAAGTCTATTCCCATACTTAAATCAAAGGGTCTAGGGAGTGGGGCCAGTAAGTGGGGTTATTGCACCTAGCAAGGTTTTGTGTTGGCCAAGGAGACCACACAGGTGAGTATTCTTCTCTAGTCTAGAAGCTAAATGGCCTCCACATCCCATTGCTAGGGCCCACACAGACCGTCCTGACTGAGCTGGTATTTCCACAGAGAAACACTGCTCTCCTGGCCTGGGGGAATGTGAGCTACCATGGGGGAAGTGCCCTAAGTATTATTATGAGTAATAATGGTAATAATTAAGAGCTTACTGTGTTCTAAGCCTTGGAGTAGAGACTTCAAATCAGACACAGTCCCTGCCCCCAAGAGCTCCCAGTTTAAGTAGGAAGGGGAGCAGGTATTGAATCTCCATTTCATAGACAAGGAAAATGAGGGAGAGAGGAGGTAAGTGACTTGCACAAGGTCACACAGGCAGGCAAGTGGCAGGGCCAGGGTTAGAATCCAGGTCTGATCCCATACAAACCCACCATCCTGGGCTGGGTGTTCTGTCTCAGCTGTCTATTAGTACTAATAGCAATGTGATCATCGATAGATTTGTTATGCCCTTACTATATGCCAAGCAATGTTTTGAGCACTACAGTACATACAAGATATTCAAGTCAGACAGTTCCTGTCCTAAATGGGGCCCTAAGTGAAAGGGTGAACAAGTTTGAATCTCCATTTTACAGAAGTGGGAACTGAGGTCCAGAGAAATTACGATTCATTATGTCACCAACATGGGCCCAGCATATAGTTCCAGCCTGTTCAATATTACCTTACCTCCTTGGATTTTCTCTCTCTAAATTAGGCCATACCTCACACACAAAAAAATAAATCACACTGTAGAGATTGGCCTGAAGTTAAAGTGTTCTGCAACACAGCTCTGCATAGAAAGTCTTTACCACCATGGCAGTGTTTGTTCTTACTAAATGCATTTTTTGAGGTATAGACCTGATTTACCTACTCCTCAAGGTCCTGCTGTGTTTGCACTGAAATGCCACAGAGTAGTTTAAAAAAGGCAGTAGTGTGAGAAAGGCATAATTGTATTTTTCATTGTACCACATTACATCAATACCAGACCCTCTGGCTTTCCAAATTCCTCAGCTGTGAAAATTACTAGGACTTTTAACACCCTCTGTAGCCTGAATCATGTCCATGAAAAATTGGGTTACCTTTTGAAACTTATATCCTATAGAAATGCCAAACAACAACAACAACAACAAAATGCCTCAGCTATTTAAAGCCCCATCCCCTGAGGTTCTCAAATCCCTTGAAGCATCTGGCTCCATTCTGCTTCCCCAGTTTAGAGATTGACAGCCCCTTGTGGGACTGGCACTGTAAATGAATTTGCTGATTTTGCATGGGAAACCAGGACTTCTTACAGCACACGGAGTGATTAGACTGTAAGCGCGTCATTGGGTAGGGATTGTCTATCTGTTGCCAAATTGTATATTCCAAGCGCTTAGAACAGTGCTCTACATATAGTAAGTGCTCAGTAAATACTATTGAATGAATGAATGACCATTTGACACAATGTCATTACTATCTGGAGTGCAGCAGATCACCTCCTTGAAGTAAAGAGGGTTAGGTAGCCTCTCATGGATCCTCCAGTCTAGGCAAAGGAGAGAAATCAACCACTTTTTGAGCTGGTCTGCAGGTGGAATGTTACAGAGGAGAGCTAGTGACCCAGGAGTGACCACCGATCATTAGATTGAAAGTTTCTTGGGGACAGGAAATACATCTACCAGTTATTACACTGTACTCTCCCAAGTGCCTAGTCAGTGCTCTGCACACAGTAAGCATTCAATAAATATGATTGAGGACCTACTCTGTGCAGAGCATTGTACTAAACACTTGGGAGATTAGAATAAATTACTAGTCATTAATTCTACCCTTCAGGAACTCATGATCTAGCAGGCATATACTAGATCCATCCTGCTCCTTATTAGGATCTTTGACCTTTTCTTATGGAGAGAGGATCTGAGTGCACTTTTATAACACCTTTCAAAAATCAGGAGAGGTAGCGATGGGGTGGAAGGCAAGAGAATCCATCTCTCAGTTCAAGTACTCAAGTCCTAAAAAGAATCAGCTTTGGGTAAAGGGAGTCGGCTTGAAGGAGTGGCAGAAGTTTGATTCTCCTTTCCCTAATGCAATAGGGGTTTTATAGGCACCTCTGTGCTGTGTGGAAACGTAACTCATTAATTTGTACACAAGCATTTATTGTCTTACTCCTGTTAGCTTAGCTAAGGGAATCAGGAGCCATGGAAGTAAGTGACAGGAAGGAGGGTATCATGGTTCAATTTGGGCAGAGCCAGTGAATGTTCTGGGCCAGATTGAGTTTGGGAAAATGGAATGATATTCAAAAACAATTTTGGAAATTGCATAATCAAATTCATCACTGCCATTCCTATATGACATATGGTAACAGCAGACTGTTAATATTCAACATCAATTTCAAAAGAAAGCATATACAAAGACAGTGAAGCAAAAATAAATGAATGTCTTTCCTTAGGAAAAGAGATTAATAATAAGAGCACAGAAACCCCAGATCATGTGCCTGGAATCGCTAGCCACAGCTATTTCACACTAGTGGTGTTTGTGTATAAATTTGGATGTTAAAATGAGCACACACCTGTGTTGGGAATATCCTACCCTGACCTAACGGGCTGAACAATCCCCCTGAGACATGAGGACAGAACCCCATTTCCCAAGGGCCTGTCTGCTCAAGAGTTTGGGCCTGTCCCTAGCACCTGTGAGAAGAATGTATTCCTTCAACACCCACAATTTGGTAAAATGTCATAGGAAAGACAGTTGTCTTATACAGTCTTATAATAACTCCAATTTTCTGTCACCCAAACAACACTTGTTTTAAAAATATATCTTTGTATTCAGAATAATAGGAGCGAGTGTTACTTTAGGGCCCCAAGAGAGACACAAAGATATGCCTATTGAAAAACATTGAAATCACACACAGACTCTCTTCACAAGAGGCAGTAATACAATATTATATCAAACCCAGAAATGGAATATAAATAGGCTCTAGGGCCTTGAATCAAAAATCACTCACCAGAAATTATCAGAACAACAGAAGGAAGGACACACCACTGATCTAAAAGGCTCCAACAAATCACCACAATGAAGGCGGTTAAGGTCCTGCTTGCTGCCTTTAAACTGAGCACGGTGGCTCACACTTGGGCTGACTGATTAGGGGAGATGAGCTCCACCTGTGGAAGAGCCTAATAGAGGCAGCTGAAAGTACTGGAGTATATGAAGGAGAGAATGAGGTGAGGTCTGGCCTAGGAAGGCCTTGTCATCCAAAGGAGGTTTATCTATTTTAGAGACAAATCTGGCCAAGGAATTGAATCTTGCCCAGAAAGGAAGACTTTCTTTTACTTCCATTATCTGATGAGGGCCCCAATTTGGCCTCAAAGCCTGGGTCTCTCCGTGAGGTCTGTCGGTCCCTTAAGGAACAAAACCCCGGGTTGCGATCATCCACTGTATGTGGTGGGATTACTCAGTCTGAGAATTGCTTCCTTTCCAGTCAGGAAGAGCTCCCAGATATGGTGAAGATGGATTAAGATGGATTATTAAGATTATCATCTATAATAATAATACTGGTGGTATTTGTTAAACCCTTACTATGTGTCAAGCACTGTTCTAAGAACTGGGGTAGATATAAGGTAATCAGGTTGTCCCACATGGGGCTCACAGTCTTCATCCCCATTTTACAGATGAGGGAACTGAGACACAGAGAAGTTAAGTGACTTGCACAAGGTCACAGGGCAGACAAGTGGTGGAGCTGGGATCAGAACCCAAGAACGCTGACTCCCAAGGCCGGGCTCTTTCCACTAAGGCATGCTGCTTCCATGGCTACTGTGTGTGGCTGTGTCTTTATATGAGTCAATCAATCAATAAAATTGGTTGATCAAAACCTGTAAGCGGAGTCCTTTAGTTCAAGAATTAGTAGACATGGATGCTGCCCTCCCAAGGCACCTACAATCTTACCCCAACCTCTCTCTGTGTCCCCTTTTACTTTCCTTCTGTTCTGTCCCCATCCTCTTCTTTGCCTATTCTCTCTTTGCTGCTCTTCCTTTCTATCTTTCCTGATGAACATAACTCCCACACCCAGCTCACCTAGAGCTCCCCAAAACCTTATTACTATTGACCTGGGACACTAGTAGCAGCGCTCCACATCCTTCCCAGAGAACAACAGCAGCATCATCGAAGCTGGAAGTGAATGAAACGATGCAGCAGCAAACATAGCTCAAGCAGCGAAAGCCAATGAGGGGAAAATAGTCCATTTGTGCCTGATTTGTTTTGGTTGTTGACCATTTGTACTCCATTGATTTTTCCACTGCTTATTGAGTTGTCTCTCCCTACTTGTGAGGCATAATTCCTCTAGGCCTACTGCTGGCCAAGAGGCTAGAGAGATACCAGTGGGCCCCAGACACAGAACTCTCCCCAAACCCACATGAAGTCATGGCAACATGACACAGGACCAAAGGCCAAGGAAAGTCATACAAATTGAAAGTTGCGGTTTGCTTTGAGATGCAAAGGCAACCAACGTGGAAACACTGAAGAGGCAGGACATGAGACAGAATTTATATAAACAAAAGGTTATCTTTTATGATGAAGATTCTCTTCAGACATGGAGCAAGAATTGACATCAATAGGGATTGGTTTGTTATTTATCAAATCTGTTAAACCAAAATGGGATCGCAATTTATGTTGAAGTAATTATTCTTATGTGACTGATCTAAGCATCTTTTAGGGTATAAAAGTGGGATCCCAACCAACACATTTTGGGAAGATAATGTGTTTATCCAAGGGTACCTGGCGAGTTGCAGACCAATAGTAGTAGAATCAGCAGCAACAGCATCTATTGAGGAACATTTTGGCCACTTACTTTTTTTTTTATGGTATTTGTTAAGCACTTACTTTGTACCAGGAACTCTACTAAACTCAGAAGTACAAGATTATCAGGTAGGGCACAGTTCACGTCACACATGGAGCACACAGCTTTAATCCCCATTTTACAGATGAGGCAACTAGGTTGGTTATTCTCCAGAATCTCAGGGTCAGGGCTGTCCTGCCTCTTTTCTCCATGTGCAGAGAGATTTGGGGAGTCAGTCAGCTCCCTAAGAGCTGCTCTATCAGGCATGTGATTGATTCAAACAAGAACCCGTGCTTGAAGCGGATGAAGCCTAAGGGTGTGAAGTAGTTAAGCAGGTGGCAGAAAGCAGCTGGTGGTGCCTGTAGACAGGAAAGAAAGGAGGACCTGGTTTTGCCCTCTCTCCCTTCCTCCCCTTAATTTAGGCTCATCTCACACAAGATGCCCTTCTCCATCTACCTCATTCATCCTACTGAACTAGGTACTTGGAAAATACCATCCAGCAATGGTACTGTGGAGCACTTACTATGATCAGAGCCCTGTGCCAAGCTCTTAAGAGAGTGGAGAAAGAGAGTAGTACTATCCCTCTCCTCCAAGTGACATATCTCCTTCCCATAAGAAGATTACACTATAACAGGCGAGAAAGTTCATTCATTCACCCCTCCTGAATGGGTCTGTGAAAACTGGCCAGTCTTCAGTATACGGTCAATTCTGCTATAGTATGGTTTTTGAGTACGTGACAGCTACATCGTGATGGAAGAATTAAGGAAAATAATTCCCACGATGGAAGTCTGTTCTGATAAGATACGATCCACAAACTGGAACAAGTAGATTCAATGTAGGCAAGCTCCTCTCTTGTCTGTGCGTCTCCTCAGCTCACCCATGTCGGAATACCAAGCCAAGCCCACTGGGCACACGCCACCCACCACCCACACTATCTGAGGAGCCCAACTAACCTGACCAGAGCAGGGCAGGACAAGGAGAGACTGAAATGGCAGCAACATCTCCACCCATCTGAGAACACTGAGAAGGCTATAGCATTGATTGTACTGACTTCTGGGCTCTGGGCAACTGACAGGAAACCTGAAAGAGCCCCTTTAAACCATAATATCCTTGAGATATATTCCCTCTAGACTGTAAGCTCATTATGGGCAGGGAACACATCTGCAAATTCTATTATTCGTGCTTAGTACAGTGTTGTGCACATAGTATGCCCTCAATAAATACCACTGATTGATATATTTTTCTATTTACTGTGTTTGTATGTTGTACTGTTTTAATTTGTATGATTTCCCCATCTGCCTATTACCACCCTCCCGGGCCGACCATCTTAGTTGGTAGGGTCATTGAGGTTGGGTGTGGGGTTTGATTTATCTTTTATTCCATCCTTCCTCAGCGCTCAGTATAGTACTTTGCATAAAGTAGGTGCTCAATAAGTACCAATGAATGAATGTGTGAATGGAAGAAACAGGTGCACGCATGCAGTTGGCCATGACTTTGCTACCTTCCCAGCCTCCATTTTCACCTATGCTGTACCACATAGTATTTTGTGTTTCTTTGTAATTTTGCAACTTCACAATGTTTAGTATGGTGAAGTAACAGTGCTTGGCAAGGGTATTAAAGCATTCTCGAAGTAGTGACCAGGAGAGAAGAACATGCATGATTTGATGCATAATGCATGAACATGCATTAATTTGCCACTGAAGATTGATAATAAAAATGCTCACTTTACCCATAATGCTATGAGCTGTTTTTTTAATGATACATTTAGGCTTTCTGATTGACAGAAAGTGTTTAAAAATACCTTGAGAACCTCATTTTTACCTCATTTAATTTAGAAAATAAATGGTGTTGTTTAAAAACATTTCTTTAGGAGGAGAGATGCATTTTTCAATACCCTCTTTATGATTTAAGGGCATTCTAACCAGTAATTTAAATTTTTCTGAAGGTTAATTTGAAATAAGGAAAGTTTTAGTCATAACGCAAGGCATGTGATTCAGTTGCAGATTATTAGATGAAAAAATGCAGACATATCTACTATATATTTTAGAAAGTTGTTTGTCTATTCCAAGTACAGTGCCCTGCACACAATAAGTGCTCAATAAATATGATTAATTGATTGATTAGAGATTAAAGGATACCAACATCCTGCTCAACTGCCAATGAGAAGCCACAGAATCCGACTGTCAGCACCTTGACTCAAGATGGCTCTTGCCAGTGGGATCCTCATCTTCCAGACAGCCAGGTGGAGGTGACCCTGTCAGCGGGAGTGGGTTTATGCAAATTGCTCCTTTTATTCCTTTTCACATGCTCCCCCTCCTCTTTGGCTCAATCCAGGTGAGGGAATGTTATTTTCCTATTGAATTCTTTCCCAGTAGAGTAGCATCATTGGCCACATTCACTGCTTTCAATGAGGATGAATTTAGAGATTGGCAAAGAATTCCTCTTCCACCCTCCCAGAACCAGAAGATACACTTGCTGTTAAGGGCTGGGAGTAGTGAGGAGGACACAGTGTAAACTGGTGATTTCTTCTTACAACTCTCAAACTGGAAGAATGGATGTGCTAAAATCCCTCGCCCAGGATGTGCCTGTCTTTTAGACTGTGAGCCCATTGTTGGGCAGGGATTGTCTCTATCTGTTGCCGAATTGTACACTCCAAGCGCTTAGTACAGTGCTTGGCACACAGTAAGCTCTCAATAAATACGATCGAATGAATGAATGAATGAAAATCTTACCCCAAGTAAGCAGTCCAGGCTCAGGACCCGAAGTGGCGGCCACATGCTGAAGTCTCCTGGGAAGGAGTAGAATTGAAGGGACTTGATTTGAAGTGAGTATTGTCTCTGTGTTCTCCATGCTACACCTTTTGAGAGTAGTAGTGGGCTACTTAACAAATGCAACAACTGGTAATGTTCTTCCAGTGTTGAGAGTTGTAAGGAGAAATCAGCACCTTCCACTCTGTCCTCCTCACTCCACCCAGCCCTTAACAGCACATGGATCTGCTGCTTCTGGGAGGGTGGAAGAGGAATTCTAAATTCATCCTCACTGAAAGCAGAGAATGTGGCCAATGATACCGCTCTGCTGAGAATAATTCAGTAGGAAGACTGCATTCTCTCACCTGACTTGAACCAAAGGGGAGGGGGAGCCTGTCAAAAGGGTCAAAAGGAACAAAAGGAACAAAATGGGAAGATGAAAACACAGAGGTCTGCATGGGTCTGAACCTAGACCTTACCTGTTTGAAAGTCTCAAACCAGGCTTGAGACTTTCACCCAACATCCTCTCAGAGTGGGGACAGTTCTGAGCACTATTCCTGCCCGTTCTTTCAAAGCATAATGTCTTCTTATTTTGAGAACCCTTTTAGACCCCATCTTCATGATTCCATCTGCAATCTTCGCCACTTTAAAACCTTCATACAGCCCTTGGATCATCATTCTAAGCTTGCATTACTCTGATTTTTTGTTCCCTTCCATCTCTCTGTCTCTGTCTTCACCCCCGCCCATTCCTCTCTACCTCTCTCTCCATCCTGAATGATATTATTGAACACATTATGTGCACAGCACTGTACTAAATACTTAGGAGAATACACACAACAGAATTTGCAGTCATGATCCCTTTCAACAACATGCTACAGTCTAGAGACTTGATTCCAATTTTAAATTCCTAAATTACTTATTCTTTTCTCATTTTTCTCCCCTCCACCTCCATTCTCCTTGATCTACCACTAGTAGTGTCCCAGGACATGTCATCTGTCTTCTCCTGCCCAAACACAGGACATGTCATCTGTCTTCTCCTGCCCAAACAGCACAAAGGAACACAATAAGGAGGTGGGGGCCCTGTTGCAGAGATGAAGTTTATCTCTCCACCCTGTCCTGCCTTGCTCTCAACCACAACGCTTTACTGACTGACCAGTAAGTCAGTCAATAGTATTTACTGAGTGCTTATTGTGTGCAGAGTACTGTATTAAACTCTGGGAGAGTGCACTATAACAGATACATTTCCTGCCCAGAGTGAGCTTAAAGTCTAGAGGGGCTACTTGAGGGTGTGTCCAACTTTGAACAAACAGCTTTTTAGGCTCTCCCATCGTGACCTTAAGAGGCATTACTATAAATGTAATTTCTTTTTTATTGTCAAAAAGCATCTGGTGATAATTGATAAAAATCTAATTACATCAAAGATCATAAGTGACAAACACTGCCTGCCCTTATTTCAGATCATTTACTTTCCACTGCCCTTTCCTTGGCCCCATGCCCATCTTCTGATCTCCCCCTAAGTATTTCTGCATTCTTTTTAGCCCCATATAACATTAATCTCAAGAGCACTTTAAAACCGTAGTTCAGAATGATTTTGTAATTCTTGGTTTTAAAAGAGGTGTGGAGGTCCTTATATGCTAAAACACTTTTGGATCACCCTACAATCTGACCTATTATATCCAACTCCTTAGGCTCTGACCCTCATATTTGCCCCCACCTTTAGTTTTTTTTTATTACTAATGAACTTTGCCCTCCTCATTCTAACTTCCAGGCTTAGGTTTGGAGGGAAACAACTGCAGGGTCATCTCTTATAGAAATAAAATAACTAGACATATAATAAACTTACATTTAATATGATAAGCATCATATTCTTGGAGTTCATTTCATAAACAGATGGACTGAAATCCACAACTCCCAGGCATACGTATATGGCAAATGAAGTTCCTCTTTAAATTGCACTTGAAATCTAATCCCTTAATGAAACCTAATCAATTGATCATCTCTTTTATTTATAGTATAATGGCAATTCTGAATTTAGCATAAAAAACATTCACTGCATCTTTTGGAACTTAAAACTGAAGAATAAATTGATGAACAGAAGATTTAGAAATAAAGTTGAAATGCTACCTTTCCTAGATCTATCAAGCACTAGTAGAAGCAAATGGGTCTTCTTACTCTGTGTGATTTACTAACCTACCTGCCGAGACTATAAAGTGCAATTCACTATAAAGGAACTGCCAAAAGCAAGACTCTGCAGATAAAAGCTCAAGCATCATAAGCCTCCAGATTGTGCCTGGGAATATTTAACAAGCCAAAGTCAGCCAAGCTGAGAGGAGTTAAGGAGGCTATTAGGTAGATGTGGGAGTACAGATATCAGACTTATTCTTGACTTTTTGGAAAACTTGAAACTTAACCTCAAATTGTAAGTCAAATTGCTGCAACAGCAGCAAAGCTGGATAAAGTGTGCAGTCAGTAAAACTACTTATAACATTGGGAAATGTCGATTAGTTGTTTTATTCCCTGTAAAATATACATTTTCCTATGCTTTGAAAATTAATAATAAGTTTTTAAATTACTATTCTAGTTTGGAGAGGGTGAAAATATGTCTTAAAAGTAAGATCTTAGGGTAGGAAATATGGGCTAAAGGAAAGAACAGGAGACTGAGAGTTTAGAGAGCTGGGTTCTAATCCTAACTGTGGCCTGTGACTTTGAACAAGTCATTTGCCCTCCCTATGGCTCAGTTAACTCAAATAAAATGGGGATTTGATACATATTCTCCCTAACTCTTAGTGAACTCTCAGTGGGAAAGAGATATGGATGATCTGATTATTTAATAGCCATAGCAGTACTTAACACATAGTAAATCCTTAATAAATAACACAATTAACTGAATTTTTATTAATTGACCAATGAGATTTACTGTGCACTTTCTATGTACACAACATTATACTAAGCACTTGGGAGAGTAAACTACATCAGAGTTGGTAGATACTTTCCCTGACCACAAGGAGCTTATTTATCCACATGTAATTTTAACTATTTCCCAAATTAATTAGCCATACTAATAATCATTTTCTTAGTAAAAATTTTGCTATAAATGCTTTGTCGAGCAGAAGTCTATTCTGAATGAGGTGGATATATTTTCTGTGGTGCCAAATATATGAGAGCAAGCAGCTGAAATGAATATGAAAAACAACTGAATAAAGGCAGTGGTTTTCTCTTGTTTATAAAAAGCCCCAGACTGATAACTTTCAGCTCTGAATCATATCCAAAATAGAACTCATTTTCCCACCCAAAATCTGCTCTCTCTGTGACTTTCCTGTCACCGAAGACAACACAGCCATCCTCCCTTCCTCGCAATCCTGTAACCTTGGCATTTTCCTCAACTCAGATATCTCTCATTCAATCCACATATTCAATGTCATGAAATCCTGTAAGTTCTTCCTTTACATGTCTAGAATCTGCCCTTTCTTCTCTAATCAAACTAATACTACTCTTGTCTAAACACTTATAGCCCACCTCGACTACTGCATCCCAGACTTCCCAGCCTGAGCCCCCCTGTTTCCTCTATTCCACCCCCCCATCACCCCGACTCCCCCGCTCTGCTCTGCCCCCCTCCCTGTTCCACAGCACTTGTGCATATATGTACATATTCATTCTTCTATTTGTTTTATTAATGACATGCATATTCTTCAAATGTATTTACTGAGTGCTTACTGTGTGCAGAGCACTGTACTAAGTGCTTGGAATGTACAATTCGGCAACAGATAGAGACAATCCCTGCCCACTGACGGGTTTACAGTATAATTCTATGTATTTATATTGATGTTATCAATGCCTGTCTATTAGTTTTGCTTTGCTTTGTTGCCTGTCTCCCTGCTTCTAGACTATGAGCCCGTTGTTAGGTAAGGATTGTCTCTGTTGCCGAATTGTACTCTCCAAGAGTGTAGTACAGTGCTCTGCACACAGTAAGTGCTCAATAATTATGATTAAATGAATGAATATCGCATCAGCCTTCTCGCAAACCTCCCTTGCTCCTGTCTGTCCCCTCACCAAGTGATACTTCACTCTGCTGCCTGATTGATTGGATCATTTTTCTAAAAAAAAAATTCAGTCCATAACACCCCACTCTTCAAAACTCTCCAGTAGTTACCCATCCACCTTGCGATACACAGGAACTCCTTACTGAGTTTTAAAACACTCATCCAACTTGTTCCCTCTTACCTCACCTTGATCTCCTACTACAACCCAAAACACACACTTCACTCATCTAGCACCAACCTACTCTCCGTACCTTGAGCTCTTCTCTCTTACCACTGGCCCCTTGCCTATATCCACCTTCTGACCTGGAACTCCCTCCCCTTTCATATATCAATGAATCCACCAATAGTATTTATTGAGTACTTACTAAGTGTAGACCGCTGGACTAAGCATTTGGGAGAGTACAAGCACTTTTGTACCTATCCGTAATTCATTTAATATTAATGCCTGTCTCCCCCTCTAGACTGTAAATTCAGCGTGGGCAGGGAATGTGTCTACCGACTCTGCTATATTGTTTATAATGTACTCTCCCAAACACTTAGTACAGTGCTCTGTACAGTCAGGGCTCAGTAAATACCACAATAGAACATTTGCCAAAGATGCCCTCTGCCCACCACACTCCCCACCTCCAAAACCCACCTAAAAGCATATTTTCTGCAAGAGGACTTGTCTAAGCCCTCAATCCTGCGACTCATCCTCTTGGATCTCCTGTGCTTCTGGATCTGTTCCCTTAAGCATTTGATAGTCACTCCATTTAATCCCACAGTTCTTTTCTACATATCCTTATGCTCTGCCCTTTCCTCTATCTGTAATTTATTTTAATGACTATCACCTCCCTCTAAGCTGTAAATTCCTTATGGGCAGGAATTTTGTCTACCGACTCTATTCCCAAGTGCTTAGTTCAAGGCTCTGCACACAATAAGCACTCAATAAATGTCACTGATTGATTAATAGTTAAAAAGTGAACAATCACTTTTTCAGTCAAAGTGCTAAGCCTATTTAGCTAGAAGAAAAGTGAACTATGGATCAGAAAAATTATCCCTACAAACATTGACCTCCATCTGCAACATGAAGTTAAATGCCATCACTGAATTCTGCTACTCAGGCAACCCTTATTCCAAACATGCAAGAATAGAAAACTGAATAAGAAAGAAGTACATTCATTCATTCGATAGTATTTATTAGCACTTACTATGTGCATAGCACTGTACTAAGCTCTTGGAATGTACAATTCGGCAACAGATAGAGACAATCCCTGCCCATTGACGGGCTTACAATCTAATCGGGGGAGACAGTCAGACAAAGACAATAGCGATAAATAGAATCAAAGGGCTGTACATCTCATTAGCAAAATAAATAGGGTAATAAAAATATATACTAATGAGCAGACGAGCACAGTGCTGAGGGGAGGGGAAGGGAGAGGGGGAGGAGCAGAGGGAAAGGGGGGGAAAGGGGGCTTAGCTGAGGGGAGGTGAAGGGGGGGCAGAGAGGGAGCAGAGGGAAAAGGGGAAGCTCAGTCTGGGAAGGCCTCTTGGAGGAGGTGAGCTTTCATTAGGAGTTTGCCCGATGGAGTGAGGTACTCATTTAGCACTAAGCTTCAGATGAAACTGCAGGTATTCAGAACAACTGCTGCATACAACTCTATATGGCTATGTCTACGTGTGTCTGATAGAAGCAGACTGATCTTCGTTTTGGAGGACGAGAGATAGATTGCAATCTTGCGAGGGAGAGAGTCAAGGAGCCGAGAACACCCAACATCTACCTGTTGACATCTCAAAGAGTAGCAAGCTGAGGGGTAGGCCCACCCATATCTTTGCAGAAGAGGGCCTGGAGTCATAAGGAGAGGTATGGAGAGAAAACAGCGGGTTTAGAGGAAAGAGACTGGGCTTGGGAGTCAGAGGACATGGGTTCTAATCTCAGCTCTGCCCTCTGTTTGCTGTGTGACCTTGGGCAAGTCACTAAACTTTTATATGCCTCAGTTTCCCCATCTGTAAAATTAAATACTACTCCCTCCTGCTTAAACCGTGAGCCCCACATGGGTCAGGGACGATGTCCTGACTGATTATCTTCTATCTTAGTGCATTTCTTGGAACAGGGTAAGTGCTTAACAAATATCACAATTATTGTTTCTATTAGGGGCACTTTGGGGAATCACCCAGTGGCTTAGTGGAAAAAGAACGGGCTTGGGACTTAGGGGTCATGGGTTCTAAATCTAGATCTGCCACTTGTCAGCTGTGTGACTTTGAGCATGTCACTTAACTTCTCTGTCCCTCAGTTAACTCACCTGTAAAACTGGGATGAAGACTGTGAGTCCCACATGGGACAACCTGATTACCCTGTATCTACCCCGGCACGTAGAACAGTGCTTGGCACATAGTAAGTACTTAATAAATACCATTATTATTCATTATTACCAGGAGTCAGTCCAAGAGTGGAAGTCCAGCAAGCAAAGTTTCACTGACCCTAATAATAATAATGATAATGTTGGCATTTGTTAAGCACTTACTATGGGCAGAGCACTGTTCTAAGCACTGGGGTAGATACAGGGTAATCGGATTGTCCCGCGTGAGGCTCACAGTCTTCATCCCCATTTTCCAGATGAGGTAACTGAGGCATAGAGAAGTTAAGTGACTTGCCCCCAGTCACACAGCTGCCAAGTGGTAGAGCAGGGATTCGAACCCATGACCTCTGACCCCCAAGCCCATGCTCTTTCCACTGAGCCACACTGATGATGCTGGCACTCCCAGAGGAAAACCCCATGACCATCTGTGAGCCTGTTGTTAAGTAGGGATTGTCTCTGTTGCTGAACTATACTTTTCAAGTGCTTAGTTCAGTGCTCTGCACACAGTAAGAGCTCAATAAATATGATTTAATGAATTAATGAATTAGGTAAATCATTGGTATTTATTGAGTACTTACTGTGTGCAGAGTACTGTGCTAAATGACTGGGAGCATGAAATCCAGTAGAATTGGTAAACACAAAAGACTGCATGTTTGGATGTTTATATGGGGATCATTCATCTATTCATTTAATAGTATTTATTGAGCATCCATTGGTCTGTACTGAACACGAGGTTGATAATTCAGATGTCATCCCTTTCCCTCAGAGGATTCAAAATTTAAGAAAATTTAAAAGAGAGAGAGGGAGAGAGGAAGAGAGAGAGAGCGCTCAAGTTGATTTTTTTCTTCACTGGGGGAAATAAGGAAAAGAAAGTTCACCTGACTTCATATCTGTGAAAACTGTTGCTACCTGAAATAAACCTTCCTGAAACCCATCGATGATTACTGCCTGCTGAATTCAAGCAATCTCAGCGAGGAGCTACTCGGACCAAATGCTACAGCCAATGTTTATAGCAACTCTATCAACTCCACACATGTACAATTTTAACAGTAAAAGCAAGCTCAGACGACACACCGTGAGGCCCTAAATGCAGGACTGGAATAGGTCTGAAAATTTTACCTGTAAGTCTGAGAGGAATTGAGAGCCAAAAGGTCAGAGGGTCAGGGAGAGTTTGAGAAATAGACACTCCTCAACTTTTGCGCACTCTGATGCCCTTCCAACTGGTTCCATCCGGCTCCTGATGTGTTCAGAGCCAATTAGGTGAGAGTCACGATGGACCTGAAAGAGCTTCAGTGCAACCCACACTGGCCTACCAAGATTTCTTCCAAATCCCAGGAGGATTATCTTGAATAATAATTCATTCATTCTTTCACTAGTATTTATTGAGCGCTTACTATGTGCAGAGCACTGTCTAAGCGCTTGGAATGTACAATTCAGCAACAGATAGAGACAATCTCTGCCCAATGTCGGGCTCACAGTCTAATCGGATAATAATAATTATAATAATATAATAGTAATAGTTACAATAGTATTTGTTAGACACTTACTATGTGTCACGTATTGCTCTAGGTGCTGGAATAGATACAAGGTAATTAGGTTGCACAGAATCCACATGGGGCTCAAATCTAAAGTGGAGGGAGAGAGATTTAATCCCCATTTTACAGATGAGGTAACTGAAGAATCTTGTTTCTGCCCTGCATTTATATGAAAAGTCTCCTTTCCATGATGATTACATATCCTCTAAGGTTCAGGTCTGTGGTCTTTGGACTCATCATAACCCTGGTACAGACTCTAGGATGCTTATTCCCCTTTTCCGCAGAGTTTAAAACTGATGGGCAAAAAGGTATCTCCTCTAGGTCAGTGGGATTCTATATCTTCTAGATCAGGATCGACTCTCTCAAGCCCAGGGCCCGATGGACTTCTAAGATGTCTTTGATCCCCTGGATCCACTCTTGGGACCCTCTGACATTCCTGCTGGCCATGAACTCAACTCAACAACTCCAAGATCAGCCATCTGTTTTATGAAAATATTAAACTCTGCACCTCTCTGATTCTTCACTTTTTAGGGAGTTTCTAAATGGAACTGCGGAGATTGTTGAGAGAAGGACATCATGGTATTGAAGATGAGGAACTGACAGAGAGTAACATGAAAATCAAAGCATCTCCAAGGCTAGTCTCAACTGAAATTGCTCTAAAGTCCCAAACCCACAATTGGACAAGAACCTGAACAACTTATCGCTCAGTTTGCTATCAAATCAAGTATGGTAAACTTCTAATACCTATGTGATTTCAATAACAAAGATTTCTAGAGTCTAAAAAATTTTCTAAAAACCATGACTCTGTTGATCAAGAGAACACAGAATATTTACTGTGCTGGCTTTTAAGTAGATGTTTGAATGGCTTATCTCTACAAATTAATTATCTGCTGATGTCAATTATCACCGAGAGCTAAAACTCACTTAAACACTTTGTTCCATGTAGTGGAAGCAAAGACACTTTGTGACCTTTAAAAGTTATTTCTGCCTTATTCTGAATAGTGAAATGTTCTTCTGCTAATATGTAATCCCCAAGCCTCAGGCATTTTCAAAGCCCACATTTCTATATCGTTTGTAGTTCTTCACAAACCAATAAATGAGAGTTGCTCTAGTAATTTCATGTTTTCTGCAAATGTCAATAGTACGTTATATGGTTTCTATGGGCCAAAAGGTCTTCAGAACATGACCTGGGCTAAGATTTCAAATGAATTTGACATGACCTGCACCCAAACATTAGGAATAGAGCTATATATTGTGGGGAGGGACATTTAGCTGATTAGGACTAGTCAGAAGCTATTTTCCAGTTTCTGTAATGAAACTTTATTGTGAGTGCCCCACAGGAGGGAGAAATGAAAGGGGGAAAGAGGCTAGATGACATGATTGAAACATTACTTTTTAATCCCAAAGATTATTGTTGAAACCACAAACTCATAAGTGGAACAAAAGTTATCTTGTCGGGAAATAAAATGAATGAAATTGAAAAATCAAATGCAATTACCTGGAAATGGTGGGTTGTTTATTCATAGAGCAGGACCACTCTTCTTCCTCACTTGAGGGAGAGGTGAAAGAAACTGAAAATGTTATTACTTCTCATTAGTAGAGACATGGGTGAGGGTATATAAAGGAGGGCTGGGTTGGTGGTGGAGTGGGGAACTGGGTTTGCCTTTGAAAAAGGTAGATACAGATGAGCTGCTCTGAAAGCTGGACTGAATTAACTGCTCAGTTGTTCACTGCAGGCTGCCTGCTTGGTGATGACCTCTTCTTTTACCTCTTTCCTCAGTGACTTAATTTCCCTTATGTATTTGTAGAGTAGGATAGAAAATAACCCTCTAAATTGATCCTGTAATGGTGACTTTTCAGCTAAAACTGACGTTTTTAATTTACTTTAGCTCCCGTTATCATTTTCTAATAGATTCTCCTACCAAGTGAAAATCTCTGTCTTGTCTGTTTTGATGAGGTTAAACTAAATCAGGTCTAGACCACACAGGGCCAATTATTTTTATGCCAGTTAGTAAATAGCTCAATCACCTTTTCATCTTTGATTAATAAGACTATGCAATTCACAACTGAAATGACTTGGGACATGCAGTTATGATATAAATATTCTATTACTATAAAAAAACAGAACAGCCTCGGTTAAAACATTCAGTAAAATCCACCCGATGAGCTTAGCACTGCGGTGGCCCTACTTGTGTCGATAAGTTACTTTTGTGACCATAGGCAGAAAAAGTTTTTTGGAAGATATTTTAACTTTTTCGGCTGCTAAGTACTGGTCCATTCCTGCCTGATCTCTCCTTCTATCCCTTAACTGCTGAACATCCATTTTCCTTCTAATGCCTCCCTGTGGCTGGATTCAGATATTCCCCAGGCAACGTCCATGGCCAGTTGAGGAAGTAGTAGGAAGAGGAGACAGAGAAGAATTCATCTGTAAACTTGGCCTTATGATGTAGTAACAAAATGCATTTCATTTCCAGAAACTGGCTTTAACATAATTCTATTTTATGTTTGCCTACTCAGTGCCATTTCACTTCTAGCGTATGTGTTTTTAACATGGAGAAGAATTTCATGTCACTGTTAGGGCCCAAAGTCTTCCTGACCCAGGAATTTTATCACTTCTCACCTCTGGTGTAATTACTGTTTTTGTACGCTTTGGGATAATATAATAAAACCCTAATGTTCAGAAGATCAAAGTTGCAAAAGAAGGAGATGGGAGATAGACCTAAGTTTGCAAGGTAGAGAGTTGAACACTTTCTCATTACAAGTCTGGGAAACACATTTTCTTAATTGTGAATGAACTCTGAACACGATTCAAGTGCTTATAGGTGAAAATGAAAATCCAGGTAAAGGAGGAGTGAATGACTCAAATTTACAAAAAAAAAAGAGTCCAAGTTGCATGCTGCAAACTAAAGTATATGAAATATAAATGCATTATCTATGGGAAGAATAATATACTGAAGTTTCATCCCCACTGTGCACTACAGGATTATGTGATTAGTTGATAAGTGATTAGAGTCACATGTTTCTGATTCACTGGGTTGTAATAAACACATTATGATTTTATCACATTCAGAAGCTCAAAGAAGGCATATTGCAGGGTTTAGGTTCTACCTATGAGGAAGGGGCTTCATACTACACCCAAGAACACACAGCCCTTCCTTACATATTGTTTTCTTGAAAACCTGATCATTCATAGGGCCAAGTGGATGAGGTATTAAACAAGGATTGCCACTCTGATGGATCTTATCCATTTTTATCCATTTTAGGGGCATAGATGGATTACTAAATAATGGTGGTATTGGTCAAACGCTTACTATGTGCAAAGCACTGTTCTAAGCGCTGGGGGGATACAAGGTGATCAGGTTGTCCCATGTGGGGCTCACAGTTTTAATCCCCATTTTACAGATGAAGTCACTGAGTTCAATTTTATAGTTAGTTGATATTTCAAGACTATCTCTTTGGTCCCCTAACACTCAAAAAGCAGGAAGGTCAACCTGTCAGGAATACTTTTCCAGTTGAAAATGGAGGTGCAAGGGCCTGGCTTCTCCTCTGTTGGTAAAAGTGTCTATCACTTTTGCTTCTCCTGCCTCCATGTGGATTTTAAGATTTTTCCAAGACCAAATTGAGAGAAAAAGCCCTCTAACTGGAACCTGGGGTAAACATATTTTGAATAAGGGTTTTCTGGAAAATGGTTCCTTCATTTGCAGGTGATTGAAACTGCTAAGAAGTGAGTATACTCCATTGCACCTTAAAACCCAATAATAATAATAATTGTGGTATTTGCCAAGCACTTACTATTTGCTAAGCACTGTACTAAGTAGTGGGGAAGATATAAGAAAATCAGGTCCCACATGGGGTTCACAATCTAAATTGGAAGGAGAACAGGTGTTGATTACCCATTTTGCAGATGAGGGAAAAGAGGCACAGAGAAGTTAAGTGACTTGCCCGAGGTCACATTACAGATACTTGGAGCGCGGAATAGATCCCAGGTCCTCTGATTTCCAGGCCTGGGCTCTTCCCACTCGTCCATGCTCCTTCTTAATTGGAAGAGCCTGACTTTGGGTGAGCCTCCTCATCTGCTAGGCAAGATTCGGCCTGATTGGCAGGTTTCAAATGGATATGGGCCACCACTAACTGAAGTGAGGAAGAGTGAGGTTGCTTGAAGTTTTAATTCAAAAAGCAAATTTTCAAAGGTGCCAATCAGATTTAATAAACAGAGGGCAGTGACATTGCTGAAGCGATGCCAATTTATAGGACCCAGGACAAAAAGGCAACAGGCACCTGACAACTCAGAGAAATGTCTATAGAATGACTTGGTTCAGGTAACAAAGGCAATATGTTTCCAAATAAAAGGTTAAAAGCAAACTTTAAAAAAACCCATAAGTGGCAAGGCAACAAGTTAAATATTAAGCAGTGTATGGAGAGCATTGTGACCAAGTGGAAAGAGGCCAGACCTGGGAGTCAGAGGACCTGGGTTCTAATGCTGCCAAGTCACAACTTCTCTGTGTTTCAGTTTCAACCTTTGCAAAATGAGAGTTCAATGCCTCTCTTCCCTCCTACTTAGCCTGTAAACCCTATGTGGGGCAAAGACTGTGCTCCACCTGATTATCTTGTACCTACCCCAGGTCTTAATGTGGTTTTTTTTTACATTTTCAGTGCTTAACAAATACCACAGTTATTATTACTGGGAGCCCACAGCTTTAGTGTCTGGGTGTATAATATGTATATGATAGCATAGATTTTTACAGTTGGTGAGAGTGATAGGGAACTGAGTTTTGGAGGTGATTTTGTTCAACCTCTCAGGTTGATTCACCTGAATTGCATCCCCTGCGTGCTATGTCTGCATACCTGCTTACTCTCAGTTTGAATAACCTGATAGTTGATTGACTAGGTTGTGACAGATAAATGTACAACTAGATGGAAGAAAAATCAAATGAAACTTGAAGGAAAATCTGCTGCAATTTCCCATTCTTGTCCACTAGGGTTAGAGTTAACAGAGCTAAATTTGATCGGTTCAATTCCTGAGCTCTGAATTGTAGAATATTACCTTGGGAAACTTTAGTTCATAATTACCCAAGTGTGCAGTGTGTTACAGCTTCAAGTGGAGTTCTAATGGAAACATTGTGGTCCACAAAATAAACAATCTAGCAGAGGAGTTAAATTAAATTTTCTGTTTCCCATTGTGGAGGAATCCGTTAAATATGTGACTGCGTAACCATCAGGAGTATTTAATGAACTCTTACTATGTATGATTCTCAGTGTTGGGGAGAGCGGAGTAGAATAGAGTTGGTAAATTTGATCCCTGCTCACAAGGACCTCACAATCTACAAATAGGATAATAATATACACTCTAGATAATATATACCCCTCTAGACTGTAAACTCATTGTAGGTAAAGAATGTGTCTACCAACTCTTTTGCATTGTACTCTCCCAAGCAGTTATTACAGTGCTCTGCACATAAAATGCACTAAATAAATACCACTGATTGATTGAAATGCCTTTTTTTCACTGAGATCTTAACCATCAATAGCAATAGTTTTTATTGAGCACTCACCAAATGTAATGCATTCTACTAGGTGCTTGGGAAGAACAAAATGACAACCCAAGGACATAAGAACCTCTGCTTTAATGGGGAAGACTGATATGAAAGTATTTAGAGAGTAATCTAACTATTGTAATTTACAATGGAATGATAACCTATCTTCAGAACAGGTCTAAATGAGTACATAAGTGTGTCCATCCACATCTTTTGGCTCTGTATGGCTAAAGGAGATGCTGGGCAAGATTGCAGGTTTGCTAGAGACAGGCGGGTAATCTTTTTAAAACTCATTCATAGAAATGTGCTAATCCTGAGAAAAGGTTCACAAGTTAACAGTTCACCTCTCTAAACTGTAAATCCCTTTTGGACAGGGACCATGTCTATCAACTCCATTGTATCATATTCTCCCAAACACTTACAACAGTGCTCTGCATACAGTACGTGCTCAATAAATAACACTGATTGACTATTTTTCATGTCCTCATACCTGGGTGCTGCAAGAGCCTAGTCATCAGCATATAGAAGCCCCTGAATGAGAGGTTCAAGGTCTCTGATGACGTTAGCAGGTTGCTGAATTGACAGTGTTACCCAAAGGAACAGAATCAGGTTCTGACACCAATTTCAGAAAATGCCGTGGAAGCAGCCAGGCCTAGCTGAAAGAGCACAGGTCTGGGAGTAAGAGGACCCGGGTTCTAAATCTAATACACACCTTCCCTGCTGTGTGACTTTAAGCAAGTCACTTAACTTCACAATTTCCTCAACTATAAAATGAAAATTCAATACCTGTTCTCCCTCCTGCTTAGGTGGTGAGCCCCACGCAAGACCAGGACCATGTCTGACCTGATCAACGTGTATCTAACCCAGCATATAGAACGGGGCTTGACACATAATAACAACTATCTTAAAAAACAAACAAAAAAACTTCCAAATTCCTTGTTGTGTCCTTGACTGTGGTTGTGTAGAACTGTTAAACCAGGCTGGCCCTAGTCGACATTTTGTTTAACATGGCTGGTGGTGGTCAAAGATCACACAAGATTCCTTTCGCACTAGCCATATTCTCATGGAGTAATCTTAGCTCACCTCTCAGGATCACACCTGGAGAGTTTCCAGTGCTCTACCAGTCTCGGCTATGGGATGGAGAGTGAAGCAGAGGCCTACCCATTCCATTCAGAGCTTGGTCAGTGGCTAGGGAGTGGAAGGCAACCTGCTACCAGTCAAAACTCACCTGCGCTGAGCAGCTTGGAAGAGAATTGAGGGTAGAGACTCAGTTTACTGCTTGGAAGGAGGCAGTGGTAAACCAATTACATATTTTTACCAAGACAACTCTGTGGATCACTACCAGAACAATTGCAGATGGAGGTGGGGCGTTCTGGGAGAGACGCATCCATGGTGTGGCTAATGGGTCGGGAATGACTTGACAGCATAAGACAAGGCAATCTTAGCTGCTTGATAAATGTATCGGGGCAGCCAAAATCATGTTGCATAAAATACTTTTCTTCCCACCGAGTTTTGTTAACTAGACTATGCTTGTAGCAAAGACATTGTACCTGATGAAGCAATACTCTGATTCAATGTCAGATTCTATGTTTCTATCCAGTAGACTGAGATATAGTTGTACAAATTTAATTTAAGATGAGGTAAATCAGACATTGGTTTTTAAAGACAATCTGCAAATCCTCTCATATCTGAAATGAAAATAGTTTTGTGGTTATCTGAGCACAAAAAAAAAAAAAATCTGGTCTACTTTCAAAGTTGGCAACACCCCTGTGGTTCCCAAATGAATAACTCACACTAACTGTATGGATTTGCTCAGAGTTTTAAAACAATTCTCTGTTCAGCCTAAAAACTGGGAAATGAAAGACATCTTTAAACACAACTATCACGGTACAGGTTCAATAAATGCATAATGAATTAATACTGTTTCTACATTCTCACATTACTGTAGACAATTTAACCACCTGGCCGGTAATGAAGTCAATGAAATCATTACGATTTAATCTTATAGAATTTGAGATTTTGCTATTACATTCTTAAAGTGATTTTCACTTTAGGGAGACAAAGATGTAGCATGAAACTGCTGAAGATATGTTCACACGCAGTTCATTGGTGATAAGAAAGGGAAAGCATGTATTTTATTCTCCTTCCTTCCTTCTGCTGGTTTTATGAGAGTTTTATGTTAGTTGTGACGGCTTGACTTCGAGCAGAAAGGGGGACTACTAATCTTAGAAATGAAAATCAAAATAATCAATGTGATATCATGTTTTCTTGAAATGAATTCAATATCTATTTTTTAAATCTATCATTCCTTGTTATCAATCAGGTTGACTGTAAGTCCTTCAAAGGTTTCTTAAAATATACTTCTTTGTTAGCGTGCACATGACATTCCATAAAATCAAGCCACGAACTAAAGGTGAAATAAGCAGTGGAGAGCTTAGATGATTGCATTTGCTCTAGGTCCCAGAAGAAGATCCTATCTTTTCCTGGTTTGAATAACGAGGTGGTCAAGCTTCCTATGAAATCACGTACAGTTTACAAGGAATTTAATTCAGGTAGTTATTGAATACATGAACTAGATTCATTCATTTACAGGGACTAATTCATTCTTTGTAACTTTCCAAGATATGGTGGATGTTCAGTAAGTAAATATTGGCTTGACCTGGCTTTTTTTTTTTTTAACGGCACTTCACTTACTGTATGCCAGGCTCTGTACTAAGCACTGGACTTGGAATCACAGCATCAGGTGGAGCATTAGGTATCGGAGTCCCATGTGGGACTCCCAGTCTTAATCTCTATTTTGCAGGTGAGGTAACTGAGACACAAAGAAATGAAATGACTTGTACAAGGTCACACAACAGACAAGCGATGGAGCCTGGATTTGAATCCTGGTCCTTCTGACTCCCGGCCTGTGCTCTATCCATTAGACCATGCTGCTTCAGTTAAACATCCAAAAAAAAAAAAATTACACAATTCCTCTTACATAATTTCTCTCAAACAAGGAAAGAATTTCTAATACTACTCACAAAACCAGAGGTTTTCATTTTGTCATTTTCAAAATGTTGGTTATAACAGAAAGCATTTTGTTGTCACAGTAAATACCATTACAAAATATGTTCACGATTGTTCAGTTTTTTGTCAGCTTTACATCATCTCCAGGATTCTGCACGAGACTGAATTCCCTGAGGCAAAATAAAGCAGACATACTTTGCACTTTAAAGAAATATAAGTATGCAGTAAGAAATAAAAAGGAAAAACAAAAACTCTTAACTGATAATGTGACTAGGCTTTGTGTTACTTTTATAAGGAAAAGAATTTGGCCTAGTTCTTATGGGAACAGCTAATAGAGCTTCCTGTCCTCCAAGCACAATATAGATTAAATGGAAAGAAGCTTCCTGCAAAGGACCCTTTAAGTCTAACGCTTAATGTTTGGGAGTTTAAAAATTACAGCCGCAACCAACTGATTGCCAGAGTTCATTTCTCTGTCCAAACCGTCCATCAGATTTGTCAGCCTCCCACTGCTTCCCTCTCCAGGGTTTACTCTTTCGGACTTGGTCTGCGTGCAGAATGCCCATTAGCATCAGCAGGAGTCCTATACGGGAAAAGATGCAGAAAATGCTTTTGGATGCTCACTCTTCATTGTGAACGAGGGGCACCCTTTTGGCATCCGGGAAAGAAAAATGTGTTAAGGACAATCGCAAAGTGTTCTACCCCTAGTGGGAGTTTTAAATCCCTCCAATCTCCCTTTGGTGAGAAGATTGTGCTTCCCAAACCCCAAATTTCTGAATGTTATTGACAGTGCCCAGACTCTTCATTGGAAGAAGAGTGGCGATTCATCCTGTTTTCCACCAGACAGTACTAGTTTCTTATGGTCCAGCTGGTTCTGATGACTGGTCCTCCCTCTCTCTTGGATGTGGGGGGGAGATCTGGGTAGGACAGGGATGTGTCCAGTCTGATCATCTTGTATCCGCTCTGGCTGTTAGCACGGTGCTGGCCTCATAAACTTTATCACCCTTACTACTATTAACTATAAAGCACGTATTGCCCTTTACTGGGAGGCTAAAATTGGAATCTGTAGAAAAATTAAACCATTCAAGAAACTACAGAGGATTTAATAAGCAAGGAGATCCAGGATCCACCTTGAGAAAAGAGACATGGCAGAAACTGAAAACTACAGCTCATGGATTGAATTAGTTGTTTTTTTCTTTCTGAATCTATTTTTTTAACTTTTCACGGAGCTCTGAAATTTTCTCCATAATGGGGAGGAGGGAATTCATTCAACCATATCTATAGAGTGCTTACTGTGTGCAGAGCACTATACTAAGTGCTTGGAATGTACAGAATGGCCTAGTGGATAGAGCACGGACACAGGAATCAGAAGGACCTGGAATCTAATCTTGGCTTTGCCACTTGTCTGCTCTGTGACCCTGGAAAAGTCACTTCACTTCTCTGTGCTTCAATTCCCTCATCTGTAAAGTGGGGATGAAGACCTTCGGCCCTGTGTGGGACGTGGACTGCGTCCAACCCGATCAGTTGTCTCTACCCCAGCGCTTGGAACAGTGCTTGGCACATAGGGAGAGCTTATCAAATACTACAATTATTAATATTCTACAACTGCTGTTTTTCATCAGTGGTGATTTCTGTGCCAGTCTCTGGCAGTGCAGGACACAGAGAAACCACCCGCTGGTAGTGGGAGAAGGGCAGAGCTGATCTCCAGCAGCTGCCAGGTTGCCCAGTGACCCCCCGCTCACCCTGCTGCTCACCTCCACGACTTTCTCAGCCAAGACCGTCACCTCCGTTCCAGTCCAGAACCCCCAGAACAGAGTCCTTGCCAGTCCTGCCAAGAGCTCAAATCAGTGGCCCGCTTCCAATCCCTGGCCTCAGGCTCATCCCGCACTCGATAGCGACAAACCTATCGTCTCATCCCCGTTCGGGCTCGTCCCACTCTCTGTGGCGATGAAGCTATAGAGTGGTTGCTTAGAATTCTCAGAGAAGTTTATTCTCTCTTCAGTTATTGAGAGCCAAAGTTAGCAAAAGAATTAAGTGGGTCAAGGAATAAGGTGAAAACTTATATACATTGTATTTTTACTTCATCGCCCAGGAGTTAAATGGACTCCTTTTTTGAATCGCTGGGCTTTTTTTATTAAATCTAATCTTTCATAATGGCATCTCGGCTTCCTTTCGAATGAGCGAGCCTCGGTCTGAATGGACCCTGACATAATTGCATTACTGAATGATCTTACTGAAGTGGTAAGCATCCTTCAATTGCACAATGGGGAGAGCTTTTAGAGTGATAGAGATTGTACTGACATGAAGGAAGAAGTCCAGTTGTGATTTCTCTAACAAGCACAGACCTTTACAAAAGGCATCGGGGGATTAATATAGAGCTCTGTCAATTTTCTACATCCAAAGGTCTTAGTCAATTCTCAGATGCTCCAGTCCAAAATGCAAACATTTTTCTCACTTTATAATAGGAACGAAAGCCCAAGATACGTCTCCATGTCATTGCCATGGAATCCATTGTGGGGGAGAATGACATGGAAAATATAGAGAGCTCTGGAATGTAATATCTGATATTTATTCATTCAATAGTATTTATTGAGTGCATACTATGTGCAGAGCACTGTACTAAGCGTTTGGGATGTATAAATCGGTAACGGATAGAGACAGTCCCTGCCCTTTGATGGGCTAACAGTCTAATCGGGGGAGACAGACAGACAAAAACAATAGCAATAAATAGAATCAAGGGGATGAACATCTCATTAAAACAATAGCAAATAGAATCAAGGTGATGTACATCTCATTAACAAAATAAATAGGGTCTAATAGTATAATCTAATAGTATTCTTTAACTATTCTGAACTAAGATGATTTGGTAGACGTTCAGAACCCCAGTGGGGAAATGGCATGTGCTGGGTGCAGAACAACGTATTAAGCCCTCACGGAGCTTAAAAATCTAGAGTCAAGAGCAAGGTTTTATAGGAAAGCTGGGGAGGAGCAAGGAGCACTAGCTCCGGGGAGACAAGGAAAATTTGTTATGGGCAGAGAATTTGTCTGCTAATTCTCTTGTGTCCACTCTCAAGTGCTGAGTGCGGTGCTCTGCAAATAGTAAGTGCTCAATAAATAACATTGATTGAAGGGAAGAAAGCAGATACATAAGAAGGAGCTAGTCTGGTGCACAGTCTCCAAGCCAGTGCTTCTATTCGATCAGGTCCAATGCTCTCCATCTCTGTGCATTTCTGTGATCCTCATGCATTTTGTTACCGGGCAGACCTCTGCCATTTTGCAGTAGAGCAAGCTGGGAATTCCTTGCTGGCACAAAGCTCTCATTTTGTACTAAAGCAGAGGATCGGGATCAGAAGCTAGTAACCAGACTGAAAAAAATAAATCCCAATAGGTCTAGAAAACTATTAGAGATTACATTCCAGAGCACTCTATATTTTCTTGTGTATAATTCCTATATCCACATGACTGTAGAGAATCATTCTCCCTACAGTGGGGTCCCTGGCAATGACATGGAAACATATCTTGGGCTTTGGTTCGAATTATAAAGCAAGAAAAAAATATTTGTATTTGGAACTAGACCATCTGAGAATTGACTTAAGCCTCCGGATTTTTTGAAGGCGGATTTTTTTTGGGGGACAAGCATGTTATGGCAAAAAAGCCTTTACAGTAAAATCTGAAGATATCTGAAAGGGAAACTTGTTGTGGAAATATCAAGAGAAAACTGAATTATACTGACCTCAGCATAAATAGACTTTTGCTTTAGGAAATTTGTTATGAAACCAAATGTTAGTACATGTGAATCTTACAACTATACATTGTAATCTGGTGCTAATCATCCAGATAATTCAAGGAGATTTAAAACAACCTCTCCCTGATATTTTTTTTTATTTGCCTGAACTATGAAGATAAATACACAACATGAAAATTCAACAATTACTCAGTCCTTCATCTTATCAATCAATCGATAGGACTTATGAAGCACCGAGCCCTGAACTAAGCACATGGGAGAATGCAATATATTTGATAGGCATGATCCTTATCCTCAAAGAGTTTAAGCTCTAGTAAAACCATTCCTCAATTATAATGGAATGGTCATTTTCATATGAAGAAATATTTTCCCAACCCTAGAGCCATGCAACCATATTCCTCCAAGAATTTACAACAGTTTGCACTCTTTATCTACATTACAGTGTAATAGTTACATCAATCATTCAATGGTATTTACTGAGCACTTACTATTTGCAGAGCTCTGTTCTAAGCACTCGGGTGAGTACAATACAAGAGAATTAGCAGATATGTTCCCTGCCCAAACATATCTTTCCTTGAATTATTCCAAAAGTGCTTCTATTTAATGGAAGAGGCAAGTGAGTTTATCCAGCTCCCAATGATTTGGGGGATAATATGAGTTTTTCTTCTCCATTCTTTTAGGAAGAGATAATTTAACCCTGACCACTTTCAGCCACAGAAAGGAAAGGAAGTAAATATGATATCAGGACAAGAGAGTTAGTTCAGGCGATTTTCTCAGCTTTAATGGGATAAATTAATGTTGAAAATGAAGAGTTGGGGTTATCCATGGTTTCATTTATCTCAGATGGGTATGGCTACTTGAGTAAGTACTGTTTTTTCTTTCATTTTTCCCTCTCACATCATGTCTACATTAAGGGTATTTTAACAACTGTTTTTTGTAGTTATTCAACACATGGGGCATAAGGCATCCTGTTTGTTTTAAAACAGAAGGCTAAAATCACCCTTTAACCTACGATGAAGTAAAGAAAATGAATGTGAGAAATTTGTCAGATAGCCTATGGCACCATTAATCAATTACACATATTTATTGAGCGTTTACTGTGTACAAAGCACTGTCCTAAGTGTTTGGGAGACTACAATATAAAAGATTAAAACAAACTTAAATCGGTTCCAGGTACAGAAAAACTATATTCATTCAATGACATCTGAGTATATGTACTGCAAGTGACTATTTACTGGTAATAAAATGATTTATTAATTTTTGTAATATTCTTTAAAGCAGATAAAATTTGCCCTGGACCTCAATTCAATTTCCCACCAAACAAAATGCCAAAATATATATTTTTTCTTCACTAAGTGAAACATTTCACTGCAACTGCTTAAGTCGATACAGGGCTTAGTTCATTACAGTGAATCGAATCATCAACTTGGCTGACGACTAACGAAACACGGACGTTCACCTCCTCTAAATAGACTCTCTAGATTGCCATTTTTCACCATTAAGATCTATAGGCATTATTACTGATATTTTGAGTAATGTATTTTCCTCCCAGATTCAACTAATTTATTTTTAACACAACCTGTCTTCAGCATATTTGCAATTGCATGCTAGGAAAATAATGTGCAAACAACTCCACTTTTTAACCAAAAAGGTGAGATTGTCACACACTGAGACGTACACAAAAGGTAAATGGCTTTATAAAGGCTGTGTAGGGAGTGTGCCATTACTCATGTAGCCAAAAAAAAAAATTAGATAATAAAAATCCATCCTGTGGTATTTTGCAAATGTATTCGACACTTGTGAATGAGAGTGAAAATATGAGTGTTATCGCCAAAGAATTCTTGCAACTGACACCTCAGTTAATCACAATAATGACATATGTAAGAGGATTAATATCCTGTATCCTTATGTATTTGTTTTCATAAAGTTGTGACATTTTTCTGTAGAAAATAGTTTGACAGCCAAAATCTCTGGCATTATGCAGTACAATTTTGCTCCTTTTAGTTAAACTTTATTAACATACATTATTATTCTTGACTGTGAATCTCATTTCTGTTTGAGAACCACGTCCGATCTCTCCTTACTGCTGTCAGCAAGTAATATAAAAAACCACCGTGATGAGAATTTGTCATCCCTCGTAATAACACAGCTAATTTTATTAAAAGACAGCAAAAGACCTGGCCTTTCTAATGCCCAGTACTCATTAAACTGATCATTTTCATACTTGACATTCTGGAGCTTTTTTTTCCACTTCATTCGCTTCTAGACAGATTGTTAAAATGATTATTTTTTTCAAATAGACAGGTAAGTTTAGCAAAATTGAACTAATAATGAAACTGAAATGTGCAATCCCTCCTTGTGGGCAGGGACCGTTTATCAACTCTGCTAAATTGTACTATCCCAAGTGTTCAGTTTAGGGCTCTGCACATAGTAAGTGCTCAATAAATACCATTAACGATGAATGATTAATTGACTGACTGATAAACTTGGTTCTGGTATTAGTTAGGCAAGACATTACATTTTCTGTGCCTTTTTTAATTCATTTGAACCATGGGGATTAAGACTGTGAGCTCCATGTGGGACATGGACTGTATTCAACCTGATTAACTTGGAATGATCCCAGTTCTTAGTATAGTGACTGTCATAGTAAGCGCTTAACAAATACCATAAAAAAAAAAGAGAAAAGAAAAGAGAAATCTATGGTCCCTAAAACATGCCTACCAGAGGGTATGGCAAATACTCCTTTAATATTGGAAAGCAGTGTGTTGTATTGGATCGAGCATGGGCTTGGGAGTCAGAAGATTATGGGTTCTAATTGTTTGCCGTGTAGCCTTGGATAAGTCACTTCACTTCTATGTGCCTCAGTTACCTCATCTAAAAAATGGAGATTCCCACTGTGAGCCCCACAAAGGATAGGGACTGTGCCCAACTTGATTTGCTTGTATCCACCCCAGCACTTAGTATAGTGCATACAGTAAACACATACCAAATATGGCAATTATTATTATTAGAAAAAGAAACAATATTTTGCCAAATATTAGATGTACCTAAATGAATGAACTACGAATGGAATAGTTTCTGAAGAAAAAAAAGGCCATTCAGCCTGTCTCTATCTCTAATGAAAACATTCTTGCTTGCTTTCACCTTCACATCCCGGCTCTGCCACTTGTCAGCTGTGTGACTATGGGCAAGTCACTTAACTTCTCTGCTCCTGCTACCTCACCCGTAAAATGGGGATTAACTATGAGCCTCACGTGGGACAACCTGATTAACCTGTATCTACCCCAGAGCTTAGATAGTGCTCTGCACATAGTAAGCGCTTAACAAATACCAACATTATTATTATTGTTATTATTACCACACCAAGGCTAAAGCCAATGAACTCTCCAAAGGAATATTCATTAGGGAATAAAAAAAGAGATTAACACAATTGCTTGATTGCCCTTAGGAGCAGAAGCCATAAGACAGTTGCTTCCTGGAGCTCTTTTGCACTCAGAGATTCTTTTGCAAAGAATGAAATAAATAGAAAAATGAAGTTGATTTCAAAAGGGAATGTATTTTGACCTTTCTTTTTCCACTGGAGCCCATTAGTAGAAAAATAAGCAACAGTTGGAATGATACTTAAAACACATATAGAAAGGGAATGAGAAGTTTGAGACATTGGCCAGACATGAACTGAGATCTCTTAACCAGTTTCCTTTTGTGTGATTGAATTTTAACTGTGTACGGTAGAAAGGTCAATGTCTTTTGATCATCTGTCCCCTAGTTAGAATTTTCTCTTTTCTCTGTGAGGGCTTCTAGCTGTTTGAGAGTTGGTCTCCTGGTTGTAGTAGTATTTATTATTAGCAGGTTTTATAGTAGTAATTAATGATAGGAGTAGTCAGAAGTAGTAATTTCAGTCTTGTCTTATGCCGTCGAGTCGTCTCCGACGCATCTCTCCTAGAACGCCCCATCTCCATCTGTCATCTTGCCAGTAGTGTATCCACAGAGTTCTCTTGGTAAAAGTCTGAAAGTGGCAGAGAAGCAGGGTAGCTCAGTGGAAGGAGCCCGGGCTTGGGAGTCAGAGGTCATGGGGTTCGAATCCCAGATCTTCCACTTGTCAGCTTTGTGACTGTGGGCAAGTCACTTCACTTCTCTGTGCCTCAGTTACCTCATCTGTAAAATGGGAATTAAGACTGTGAGCCTCCCGTGGGACAACCTGATGACCCTGTATCTCCCCTAGAACTTAGAACAGTGAGCTGCACATACTAAGCGCTTAACAAATACCAACATGATTATTATTATTGTTACTTACCACTGCCTCCTTCTGCACAGTCAACATGAGTCTCCACCCTCGACTCTCCCGTGCCACTCCTGGCCAGAGCAGGTGACTTGTAGCAGATTGCCTTCCACTCGCTAGCTACTGCCCAAACTCGGAATGGACAGGCCTCCGCTTGACTCTCCCTCACGTAGTTAAGACTTCTAGAGTCCTGAAAACTCTCCAGGTGCGACTCTGAGAGGGAGAGTTATTATAGTCATAATAGTAGTAATAATAGTGATCACATGGCAGTAATAATAATAATGATTTGATACTTGTTAAGTGCTTACTATGTGCCAAGCATTGTTCTAGGCACTGGGTAGATACCAGGGAAACAGGTTGTCCCACGTACGGCTCACAGTTTTAATCCCCATTTTCCAGATGAGGTAACTGAGGCACAGAGAAGTTAAGTGACTTTCCCAAAGTCACACAGCTGACAAGTGGCGAAGTCGGGATTAGAACCCACGACCTCTGGCTCCAAAGCCCGGGCTCTTTCCACTGAACTACGCTGTTTCTCTAAGACTTAGTTGTAATAATAATACTAGCCATAGTCATAATAATAATCATAGTAGTAGGCGTCATAGTAGGTAGTAGTCACGGTAATCACTCATTTGTATTTATCGAGCGATTACTGTGTGCAGAGCACTGTGCTAAGTGCTTGGGAGAGCACAATACAACATTAAATGGACAGATTCCCCATCCAGATTGCATTTACGGTCTGGAGGGGGAGTCATAGTATTCTTTGGATCAGTCTTAATCATAATAGAGGTGAAATACACTATATGAGACACTTTTCTTGCTCACAAGCAGGAAGAATTGATTCTAGACCGTGAGCCCGTCTTGTAGCCTGAGAGCCCGATGTGGGCAGGGATTGTCTCTGTTTGTTGCTGAACTGTACTTCGCGATCGTTTAGTGCAGTGCTCAGCACACAGTGAGCGCTCAATAAATACCATTGAATGAATGATTACGTTCAGATGCACAAGTGCTGCTCAAAAAGGTTACACATGGATATGTAAGCGCTAGTGGGGCCTGTCGGTTCATGTCATTCGGGGAATCGGGTTAAATACAGCCTGTGCTCCTGGCAATATGACCACATGACAAGATTCTGCTGGTAGAAATCAGGCATCCTAATCCTGGTATTGCATGTGCATTACCTTGCCTTGTAGAATCAGTAGCACTTCACCTTTCTGTGTATTTGTTTCTTTATGTGCAAAATGGGGATAATAATACAGACTTAACCATCTCACAAGGGTGTTGTGAAGATTAATTAGTTAACGTTCAAGTGCTTTGAAGATGGAAAGGGCTATATAAATGCTAAGCATTCGTATTCATTAGGAGTCTGATTTAAACCCAAAAAGCAAGGTAATTCTGATTTCAAATTGAAAATCTGAGAAGATACTTTGATCTTAACAATCTAAGATACCCTTGTGCCTATTTTTTGTGAATAGAGCGGCACGAGGAAAAACTAGAATGAAAATCCCTTCTTCTCAGTTTTGGCTGAGAGTGTCCTTGGTTCTCTGTGTTGAAGTCAAATCATGAAGGTTCCCATAGAGTATTTAATTTAGTCCAATAATAGAGTTTTAGGAACTTTGAGGATTACACCACACCGTAGCTTATTATATTAAAAGTAATTGAAAGTGATTAAGGTGCAGTCACTAATGATAGATCTTACTAGCACAATGTGATGCTGTTTCAAGGGCAGCAAGAGAAGATTAAAAAAGGAATGTTTGTGTGTGTCTCGGGCACCGGAGGAGCAGAAATGACTCATCCTCACACCCTTACAAGAACTTCGGTGTTCCGGAAGAGGAAACGGCTGATCGATAATTGTGTTTGATTTAGACTACGACTCACCACACGTTGATGAAACAGAATCCGGCAATTTGAGGTAATTACACAGATCCCTTTTAACTGTGAAATTTAAGGGCTCTGCCAGAAAAAAAATAGGACTTCAATCGGATCAGTGAAATTGAGAAGACCCTGATATGCTGCCCAGATCAATAACAGTTTAGTCGATGCCGACCGGTGATGATACTCCAAGTGAGGAGGTGATCAGTGCAAAAATACACATAAGACAATAGCTTTGTCTATTGAAAGGGAGGATGCAGCAGTTACTAGGAAAATGTTCGGTCCAGGGTCAGTGTCCAAGTTTGCAAACAGCAGACTCCTCTTCTGGGAGCCAGAATCAGAGGCTAGACGGAAGCCAGAGTGTGGCCACATCTACACGGGATCCAGCTAACTTTGGTCGCTAAACAAAATTCCCCAAATGGCTAGACTTCAAGGAGGCATATTCTCCACTGTTTCCACGTGAAGCAAAAAAAGGGACAGTACAAGTGGAGTGACAAAGTCCCCCTGTCATGGTATTTGGGTATCGTTTGAGGATCATACTAAATCCAATGGATTCTCTCCAGCCAGGCACGCTTGTTTGCCCCACGTTTGACTTGTCCTGCATGACGTCACCCCAGAAGGCTATGAGAGACACATCGGAGTAGTATTTTCATTGTTTCCTCTCCCCTTCGAGAAAGAAAATGGAACAAAACTTGAAGTAGCATGGCCTAGTGGAAAGAGCACGGGCCTCCGGATGAGGGTTCATTCAATAGTATTTATTCATTCAATAGTATTTATTGAGCACTTACTATGTGCAGAGCACTGTACTAAGCGCTTGGAATGAACAAGTCGGCAACAGATAGAGACAGTCCCTGCCGTTTGACGGGCTTATAGTCTAATCGGGGGAGACAGACAGACCTCCCAGCTCCACCTCTTGCCTGCCATGTGACCTTGAGTAAATCACTAAACTTCTCTGCATCACCTGTAAGAAATGGGGGCTAAATGCCCATTCTCCCTCCTCCTTAGATGGTGAGCCCCATGTGGGACAGGCACTGAGTTTGACCTGATCATTTTGTATCTATGACTTGGTACAGTGCTTGGAACAGACCAGAAACTTCACAAATGTCACCATTATTATTCAGAGTAAAAGAATTTCTATTCGTCTTTCTACATTCAGAATGGAGCCATTTGGGCTGATTCTGATTTGTGGGCTGGATCCAGGCTGCCAAGCAATTTAATCTGACCAGGCTCAAGGGAGAGGCTTCTCCCTGAGGTGGTCCGCACCTTGGCCAATCCCTCAACATACTCCCTGGGAGATGCAGCGTAGTTTGGGAGTCAGAGGACCTGGGTTCTAATCCCTGTTCTGCCATTTGCCTGCTGGGTGACCTTGGGAAAGTCATTCACTTCTCAGGGCCTTAGTTTCCTCAACTGTCAAATGGGAATTAAATACCTTCTCTCCCTCCTACTTAGACTGTGATCCCCATTGTACATTCCAAGCGCTTAGTACAGTGCTCTGCACATAGTAAGCGCTCAATAAATACTATTGAATGAATTAATGAATGAATGTAGGAAAGGGACTGTCTCTGACCCGATTAAATTATAACTAGTGCTTAGTTTTAGAATAGTGCTTGACACACGGTAAGCGCTCAACAAATACCATTAAAAAACCAACTACACTTGGAGGACAGTGGCATGTCAGGAGATAAGGAACAATATATCCTAGGCAGGTCTGGAGATGAGCAGTGGAGGGAGGAAGTGGCCGGCATTTCTGTGGTATAAACCACCTTCCTCTTTCCTCCATCGTCTCCTCCCCCTCCATACTTCTGAGCAGAGACACTGACGTAAAGGTCATAAGTGGCCCATGGCCCAAAATTATTTTTCACAGCTACTTAATATCTCCCCGTATAAATTCTCATATTGCAGGAGACAGCCTAGGAATTCAAACTGAGGAAGGGAGATGTGAAATCAGTCCAATTAATGAACTGCATGGCTCACTTTGATTATAAACTGTTAATCTTTTGAATGCGTTCACCATTTCTCACATTGAGAGGTTCAAACACCTCTGGTTTCATCTTTCACCTCTCAGTCCTTCCTTCCTGTACCCTTAAACTGAAAGAGATGAGATAAAGGAATCACAGAGCCAGAAAGCACCCCAAACTCTCTGGCAGAGCAGTGGAAGGTGGAGATATTTGGTATGGGTGGGACAACAAGTTGGGGACTGCTGTGTGACCTCAGGCAAGTCGCTTAACTTCTCTGTGCCTCATCTATAAAATAGGGATTATGACTGTGAGCCCCATGTGGAAATTGGACCGTGTCCAACCCGATTAGCTTGTATCTACCCCGGTCCTTAGTATAGTGCCTGGCACATGGTGCGGTAACAAATCCCGCACACAAAAAAATGTATTTATTGAGCCCTTACTAAACACTGTAGTAAGCGATTTGGAGAGTATAATGTAACAGACTTGGTAGACACAGTCCCAGATCACCATGAGAGTAGTAACTGAAGAACCATCTCTTGGTCTGAGAGCTTGGCTTAGTATAGTATTCTGCACACAGAAGGGATTCACAGTAGGTCTATAAGAAACCAATCAGTCAATAGTACTTATTAAGTGCTTACTGTGTTCAGAGCACTGTACTGAGCTCTTGAGAGAGTATAATACAATAGAGTAGGTAGACATGATCCCGGCCCACAGGGAATTTACAGTCTAGAGGGGGAGACAGCCACTGAAATAAATAAGTTATGGTTACGGACATAAGTACCGTGAGGCTTAGGGTGGGGTTAATATCAAATGCCCAAAGTGACTCCTCTTGGGATAGTCCGCGAGCTCAGAGTGGGCAGGGAATGCATCTGTCAACTCTGCCATATAGTACCCTCCCAAGCGCTCAGTGCAGTGCTCTGCACTCAGTAAGCCCTCAATAAATACAATCGATCAATTGATCTGTGCTTTTGGGGTTGCTGGATCCCATCTGGAGTGTTGCCAGGGCTGTTTGTGAACAGTGTAGGAGGTGAGGCCACAATGTCCACCTCCACGGAGGACCACCTCTTCCTCCGTTCCACCTCCCCACCCTTTCCTCTTGTCTGGCCCCTGATGGTCCCTAGAAGGATGTACCACCATGGAGACTTGATTAAGCCCAAATTTCTGGCAATATCCCTCGCCACTGAGGTGTCAAGTAAATACCTCTTAAGGATATCACGGGCTGGCAGAAATGCAGGATTTTCTTCAGGAACTCTGTGAAAAGAAATCTAAACCCAGCTAAACTTTCTTCTCCATCTCTTAAAAATCAAAGATGGGTCATAGTCATAAATAATCTCATACTTACCTAGCATTCTGCTCACCCAGACATTTTCAAAGCATGTTTCAGAACACACTGTGACATCTACAAACAAAGCACTCTGCCATTTCAATAAATGATGCTCCTGCCTCAGACAGGTTGAATGGTGAAGGAGAAGTCTCTGCTTCAATAATTAAATTTTGGAACTTCAGAGATGGGAATTTATCACTCAAGCCAAGTGTTGTTTTTCTCTCACAGCACTCTCCACTTCTAGTGGCTTAACAAACTCTGTGCCACGTTCGTGACTCTGTAAAATTGGATGACTCTGCTACAACTAAGATTCAAAGCAACAATATTGCTTGTCAGAATATTGCTCGAGCACACAGTTGAGTATTGAATAATTCACATCATTGTATCAAATTTTCATAGAATCACAGAATAATAGAACGGAATTAATTTGGAGTAGTCATGTAGCCCCAGTGCCCGGCCTACAGAGGTGAAGGCCTAAACCATCCAGGATGTGTAGATGACTGCTATTTTCTTTGAAATCCCCAGGGATTGAGGTGGCTTCACCCTTTCCCTGATAGGCAAATCGAGTCTTTAAACACCTCAAAAATCAGGACTTTTAATTCTTATCAGTATCGATAGTATAGGCTGCCCTCAATAAACTCCCTCGTTTTTTCCCCGCTCGCCTCTGTCCCAAGGTTACTCTGGGGTACCGACCAACTCGAGGTCAAATGCCATCTCGTGATCTCCTGAGCCAGCAGGCGGATCTCGGGAAGTGAGGGTGGGACACCGACCACACAACCCAAACTGCCAGATTGACAGCCCAAACTGGGAATACAGAAGGTGCCCCTCGCCCCCGTGCCAATCAAATTAGGAATGGAGGAAGGGGGAGGGCAGAGATTGGATAAACTGAGGCCAGAAGCTGGAATGGCCTAATGGCACAGGTGATAAATACCCGCCACTTCTAACCTTCCGTGTAGAGGAACGGGACGTGCAGCAGCTGGCTGCGGGTGGCCTCTGTCCAGAGCGTGAGAAGGCCGCTCTGCCTGCACCGAGTGAGGAGCCGTGGGATGGGTGAGTGTCCCGTCCTGCTGAGCGCTCGTGGGGTTGGAAGCCAGATGCTTCACCATGGGAATGTAACATTTAAATGGATTTGATGTCTAAGTGGGTGCCTCCCCAGGGGGACGTGAACAGGGTGGGAGTCAGCCGCCTCACCAAGCGTGACTAACCATAAGTGGGTAACACATAACTGGGTTTAATGCATAAGTGTATGTAACTCATAAGTGCATGTAACTCATTAGTGTTTAATGCATAAGTGTATTTAACGCAAAGGTGGATTGCTCCCGGGTGGGGCGAGCACATGGTGGGAGCCAGCCGCCTCACCACGTTGTGAGTAAATCATAAGTGGGCTCAGCTGTCCGGCCACACGCGAGTAACATACCAGTGTATTCCTCCCGTTAGGGAAGCTTTAGCACCATATTTCTCCCGAAAGAGAAGGCCGATTTGTCGCATCTAAATAATGAATTCAATTCGCCCCGCGGAATAAATTCTATACAAAACTCAGGTTTTCTATCCCCGGCCTCTCTCTCTCTTTCTCTCGCCGTGCCGATTCCGAAAGAACCTGTCCCCGGCGACGGGTGACAGCTTCCCAACTGCCCCGGTCTGACGGTGCCCTGACCTGAGACTCCTGCTGTTTTCCAAGCCTGACTGGTCTCGTAGTGGCCTAGTGGACCGAGCAGGAACTAGTAGTCGGGAGAACCAGGCCCGAAGGCAACTCACAACTTCTCTGAGCCTCAGTTTCCTCATAGGTAAGGGTGTTAAAATACCTGTAAACCCTCTCAGGCTGAGTCCTGGGTGAGGAAGGGCTGGGTTGATTTTATGATCTTGAATCTAGCTCAGAGTGCTTAGCACAGGACACACATCAATCAATCAATAGTACTGATTGAGCACTTACTATGTGGAGGGCAACTGGGCGAGTACATTACAACAGAATTAGCAGACAGGCTCCTTGTCCATAACGAGCTCGCACTATAGAGGTAGACATACATTGTAGGACAATGTAACTGCAATTTTTTGTTTCGATGCTCAATTTCTTTGGTTTATCCTTTTTCCCTTGATTTTTTTCATTTTCCACATCTGCCCTCCCTAAGCCTTTGTATCCACACCCCTTAAGTACTTGATATTTATAATAAGAATAATGTCGGTATTTGTTAAGCGCTTACTATGTGCAGAGCACTGTTCTAAGCACTGGGGGTAGATACAGGGTTATCAGGTTGTCTCATGTGAGGCTCACTGTTAATCCCCATTTTCCAGATGAGGTAACTGAGGCACAGAGAAGTGAAGTGACTTGTCCACAGTCACACAGCTGCCAAGCGGCAGAGCGGGGATTCCAACCCGTGACCTCTGACTCCCAAGCCCGGGCTCTTTCCACTGAGCATCCCACCCTCAGCCCCATGGCATTTACATGCATATCCATACACCCTGCCATTTTTCCTATCTGTAATTTCTTTTAATGCCCGTCTCCAGATGTAGATTTTAAGCATCCTGTGGGCAAGGGATCATTTCTACTAACTGTAGTGCATTATACTTAGCCAAACGCTTCGTCTACCAGGCTCTGTGCACAGTAAGCACTCAGTAAATACCACTGAATGATTGATTTCAAGAAAATATAAAAGTGTCACCCAACCCTATCTAAGCTGCTCCTTGTAACACACTTTAGAAGGGCTAACCAAATGAGTAAGTGCAGTAAGGGTGAAGTAGCGTGGCCTAGTGGATAGAGCATGGGCCTCGGAGTCAGAAGGACCTGGGTTCCAATCTTGGCCCCACCAGATGTCTGTTGTGTGACCTTGGGCAAGTCGCTTCACTTCTCTGAGCCTCAGTTACCTCATCTGTAAAATGGGGATTAAGATTGTAAGGCCCATGTAGGATAGGGACTGTGTCCAACTTAATTAACTCATATCTACTCTAGCAGTCAGTACAGTGCTTGGTACACAGTAAGCGGTTAAGAAATACCATGAAAAAAAAATGGGTGGTGGGCTCTGTTGCTGTTGAAGTGTTCGAGATATCCTGTAATGATGTTGGTATTTGTTAAGAGTTTATTATGTTCTGAGCACTGTTCTAAAAGCTGGGGTACACACGAGGTAATCAGGTTGTCCCACATGGGGCTCACAGTCTTCATCCCCATTTGACAGATGAGATAACTGAGGCCCAGAGAAGTTGAGTGATTTGCCCGAAGTCACACGGCTGACCGGTGGCGGAGTCGGGATTAAAAGCCATGACCCTGACTCCCAAGCCTGTGCTGCTTCTCTAAGTACTCTCTCAAGTGCTTAGTTGAGTGCTCTACATGCAGTAAACACTCAGTAAATAACACTGATGATTCTGTTAGGTGACCAAAGATGAAATCCATTCTTCTTACAAGCCTACCACGTTTTACCAGTACCAGTGAGCTCAGGACACCAAGGCAGAAGTGTAAAACCTCTCCTCTACAGCAGAAAACAACTGCAAGGACATGTCCCAAAGGCAGAAGGGAAAACCTTGCCCTCTTTATCCATCACTGTCTGAGCAGTGCTCACTCGCCTGGAAGGCTGCCGGAACAGGTGTATGACTATTTCCTGGGACCAAGTGTGGAAGGGTACAAGAGATCCTCCCTCAGTGACATTTATAGAAATAGATACGATGTCACCCTCCGTAGCAACTGAAGGATACTCTTCGACTACTGGGTACTGCGCTTTGACCCAAGGTGCCGGAGAATTATTAAAAAAAAAAAAAGTAGTAGTAAAAAAAACCATTGCATTCCTAAGAAGAGCTGTCAAGATGGTTGAATGGTCTAAAGCGCCAGACTCAAGTTGTAACTTCCCTTTGCTGGGGCTTCGGGTCTCCACATGGAGGTGTGGGTTCCATTCCCACTCCTGGCATTTTCTTTGGGAAGCAATTTGACTTAGTGGATAAAGCACAGGGCTGGGAGGCAGAGGACTAGGGTTCTAATCCCGGGTCTGCCAATTGCCCGTGTCGTGCAACCTTGGAAAAGTCACTTAACTTCTCTGTCTCAGTTTCCTCCATTGTAAAATAAGGATTCAATATTTGGTCTCCCTCCTACTTCGACTGTGAGCCCCAGGTGGAACTGGGACTTTATCCGACCTGATTAAAGTCTGTCTACCCCAGTGCTTGGAACAGTTTTTGACCCAGTAAGCGCTTCACAAATACCATAAAAAGGGAGCTAATCGACAAATGGGGAGGTAGAGCCAAATTGATAAATATATAGCAGCTAAGTGTGAGAGAATAAAGAGAGAAACATATAATACAAATAAAATTACAAGAGGTTGGAGATAAATGAAGAAATGGCAAGACTGGGAAGAAGGTAGCTTTATGGGAGAAATTTCTGAGGAGTGGGGAAACACATCCGGAATGGTGTGTTAGGAAAATGATCTGGTCAAAGAGTGGGGTTTTTTTGGTCTGTTTGCTTTTTTTATGGTATCTGTCAGTGCTTACTATGTTCCAGGCACTGTTCTAAGCACTGAGGTAGATACAAGGCAATCAGAAGCAGCGTGGCTCAGTGGAAAGAGCCTGGGTTTTGGAGTCAGAAGTCATGGGTTCGAATCCTGACTAGGCCACTTGTCAGCTGTGTGACTTTGGGCAAGTCACTTAACTTCTCGGTGCCTCAGTTACCTCATCTGTAAAATGGGGATTAAGACTGTGAGCCCCACGTGGGACAACCTGATTCCCCGTGTCTACCCCAGCGCTTAGAACAGTGCTCGGCACATAGTAAGCGCTTAACAAATACCAACATTATTATTATTATTACAGTTCATGTCCCGTGTAGGGCTGACAGTCAAAAATCCCTATTTTACAGATGAGATAACTGAGGCACAGAGAGGTGAAGTGACTGGCCCAGGTCACACAGCAGACAAGCGGCAGAGCCGAGACTAGAACCCAGGTTCTTCTGACTTTCAGGCCTGTGCTCTATCTATTGGGCCACACTGCTTCTCAGTGTGAAGTGTAAAGTGGACAAGGGAGAGACTGGCAGCGGGGAGACCGGTCAGGAGGCTCGTGCAGGAGTAAAGTTGGGATACGATGAGGGCCTGATTATCACCAGATTCTCACTGGCTTTATCAGTTCATTGAACCCTACATGAAATAATGAACAACCTGCCGGAGTAACTCCCAATGTTACATTCTATTCATTCACCAGGATGAGGATTTAGCACCTAGTTTCATCATTCCAGTAGGAAATTGACACATTGCATTTTCCTGTAACCCTTAGCATAGTTTTGCTCATTCTTGGCAGTCTCTCATTATTTTATTCAAGGTTCAGAGCCCGAGCATGTTAGCAACTTGTCTGGTAAGAACAAAGACAAAAATTGTAACCTTTTCACATACTGAGATACTCAAGTAGTTTTCAATTTGAGCAAATACTTTGAAAGGCAAAGGAATATCTGTCACATGACAACAATAAAGTCAGGTACAATAACAAAAGATTCTCCTTTTTGTAATTCTGAAACCATTACCTTTATCCCTCCTTCATTAGGCAGAAAGACATGTATCAGAAACTATTTTTGGATTATTTTTGACAACTGGCTCCGTAAGGCAAGATTGATGATTGAAAATGTGGGGACCTTGGGTCATTCTTTAATTTTCTGTGACAAATTATAAATAATGCCCATTTGTTCGAATTTTTATGATCCCTCATAGACAGAGTCACCTAAGCCCCAGGACTCTAGTTTTGGGAACCAGCTGTCCACACTTTCTGGTGCCCATTCTGTTCTCATCCCTTGGTTCCAAACTGCTGTAAGACCCTGGAAAGGCCCTCAAGAGTAGGGAAATATGGCAAAGGAATGGGCTTCTGCCACATCAGCCCCCTCAAGAGGTAAGGGAAAAATCAGTGTGAACTAGTAATGAAAATGATAATGATAATAATATTTGTAAAGCATTTACTATGTACCAAGCACTGTTAAGCAACAGAACACACACAAGATAATTAGGCCAAACACGGTCCCTGACCCCCACAGGGCTCACAATCTAAGTAATAGTAACGATGATGATGGCATTTGTTAAGCGCTTACTAAGTGCCAAGCGCTGCTCTAAGCGCTGGGGGATACAAGGTCATCGGGTTGTCCCATGTGGGGCTCACAGTCTTAATCCCCATTTTACAGATGAGGTAATTGAGGCACCTAGAAGTCAAGTGACTTGCCCAAAGGGGCAGAGTGGGGTTAGAACCCATGATCTCTGACTCCCAAGCCCATGCTCTTTCCACTGAGCCGCACTGGCACGATCCCTCCAAGGAGTCAGGGCAGAATTACCTCATCGTTTGCCCCTGCCCCATGTCTGCTCTGGAGGAACTGCACACCTTTCCAAGCCAAGCCCCTGTCCTCCTTTCTGCCCCGGAAGACCTGAACACACATCCCTGATTGACTGTCCGCTCCCGGGAACACAACCTCTGCTGGATATGGAGCGGCCACAGAGCCCCGTGTCTGAGACGGTCGGCCTGAGTCCCTTCCTCTACAACTTCACCGAAAGTCCTGCCTCTCTCTTCTCCGGCGCTACCCCTTCACTGGGACATAGGGTAACTTTGCCATTTAAACTGCGAAGATAATCGATCAAGAGCCAATATAAACAGCACGTTCCTTGGATCATCTTGAAGGATTTTGCCCGGTCAATGTATCACAGCCCACGACTCACAGGTTCCAAAATTTTTATATATTTCCGAGGACTGATGTCCTGACTGGTGCATTTAACATAAGCGCAATAGAGTGCAGCGGGTTTTAAAAATTAACTACCTTCATTTTATCTTTCAGATTTGGAATTACGGCCTCCGACTTCAATATGCACATGTTTACAAGTACTCTGAAAAACAGAAATGCTACAGGGTATGTTGGGGTAGTGGGTAAAGAGTTTTCAGCAAAGCCATACTTCAGTGTTATGCTTGAGTTAGGTCTGGGATAATATCCCCAGTGTGAATCCAAGTTCCTCCTCATCAATCTGAATTGATGTAAGATAAACTCATGTTGGGACTGAGGAGCTTAAAATTTGCTAATTCATCTACCAACCTGATCTGCAGGCTCCAAAGATGATCCTGTGGACATGAAGCTTTTCAGGCTGATGTGAGATCACTGTATACATGTCAGGATCACTTCAATTTACTCACCCTTAAACCCTAAACTCTTCCTGGGCCGGGATTGTGACTACCAACTCCAATGTAGTCTTCCAAGTACTTAGTCCCTTGGTCTGCACACAATAATTGCTTAATAAATACCAGTTATTGCTTTATTATCAACTCCCACTCTGCCTGCTTAGTGGGATTCTGTGCAAATGGTAAGTGTTCAAATACCATTGATGGATTGCTTGATTGATACTGTTGACCTGTTGCCACTACCTCTTAAAATCCTCTAAAATGAGTAGAGTCATTTATACTCTCCCACCGCACAGTGGTAAATAAATACAGAAGGGATGGATCAGACTTCTTGGCCTGGTTTTATACCTCACGATCTTGGCTCTCCTCAGCCTCATGGTTTTATATAACCTAACTTGCTTGGTTTATCATCCTTCCAGCAACAGTGAGTTTCCTTTTCTCGGGGTCATAAAATGCTGCAAGGAATTAATGATGTATTTATTGATACCCTTCAGGTCAGAGTCACTCTTACAAAACAAGTGGTGGTGTTAACTACTAATGCCTCCTGATTTATTCATTCAACCATTCATTCATTAGTATTTATCGAGCAATTATTATGTGCAGAGCACTGTATTAAGCACTTGGAATGTACAATTCGGCAACAGTTAGAGACAATCCCTGCCCAGTGATGGGCTCACAGTCTTAAAGGGGGAGACAGACAGCAAAGCAAAACAGAACAAAACAAAAACAAGACAGCATGATCAAGATAAAGAGAATCAAGGGGATATACACCTCATTAACAAAATAAATACGGTAATAAGTAATATATACAAATAATATGTTATTTAATACATTAAATGATTTAATGACTTAATGATTGCTAGACTGTTCGGAGTTTGTAGCGACACCTACTCTCCGGCTGCATTGGTATATCAATCAATGATATTTATCACATGTGTACCCTGTGCAGAGAGTACTGTACTAAGCACTTGGGAGAGTACAACACAGAGTGGGTAGAGATGATCTTCCCCACAACGAGCTTGCAGTCCAGTGGGAAGAACAGTTTCTTATTTGAAGAGAATGGCATGAGGTTATTAGTATATTGTACTCTCCCAAGCATTTAGTATATAGTGCTCTGCCCACAGTAAGCGCTCAACAAATACGAGTGAATGAATGAGGTGGACCCGCAACTGTGAATAAACACAGTCCAGACAATAATATAGGGTATGAGTCATGGGTTCCTGGGACAAAGCCATCCCACTAGCAAAACAGCTGAGCTAAATAAGGGCATGTTCTATCTGAAATGCATAGCAAAAACACATATAATAACAATTGTGGTATTTGTTAAGCGCTTACTATGTGCCAACCACCATACTAAACGGTGGGTTAGGTACGGCATATTAGGTTGGACACAGTCCCTGTCCCTCATGGGGCTCACAGTCTCAATCCCCATTTTCCAGGTGAGGTAACTGAGGCCCAGCGAAGTGAAGTGATTTACCCAAGGTTATCCAATGGACAAGTGGCTGAGGAGGGATTAGAACCCATGACCTCTGACTCCCAAGCCTGGGCTCTTATAATAGTTTTTATTATGATGAATTCTGTGCATCTTTCCTGTTTGATTTCATTTCTGGTGGAGAAACATTTCTCTTTCACATTTAGGTTACCATAACACAAACTTACAATGAATCCTGCTTCTAAAATGCACTGGAAACAGTCCGGCAGTATTTGCACAGAGCCTGACATTTTTTGCGAGATGATGATGATAATAATGATGATAAGAGTGGCAATAATAATAATAATAATAATAGTGGCATTTGTTAAGCACTTGCAAATGTCAAGCAGTGTCCCCTATGGGGTTCCCAATCTAAGTAGGAGGGAATACAGGTATTTATTTCATTCCCATTTTGCAGACGAGGGGACTAAGTCACAGAGAAGTTAAGGAACTAGACTGAGGTCACACAGCATACAAGTAGTGGAACCTGGATTAAAACCCAGGGCCTCTGAATCCCAGACTCATGCTCTTTCCAATAGGTCACACTGGTTCTAATAATGATCAAAATATCATGTTCCTGTAGCATGTGAGAAGAGATGTTTTAAGAAAGTTAGTAGTCATCTTGAAGCAGTTAGGCAAAAAAGCTTTCTGATTAATACACTGAAAGGCTGCCAATATGTGGCTTTTGATAAATCTGATTATAACTTTATCACATAAATTGCTCATTTTTCTGCCTCTGCATAGCCTGGTTATGTGGGCATGCAGGCTGGAGGAAGATAACCATATAGTGCTTGAAACAAAGTGATTTGTTCTAGATAGCTTAATAATTAGGAAAAAGTCTGTCAGCCACAGTAAAGAGTCTTGGTTTAAAATTCCATTTAGACACTCAAAAGTTACAAAAGCCAATTATTACATTGTTTCTGAAAACCCAACTTTACTCCTACAACTTGATTTTAAATCAAAACTGAAAATAAATTACTTAAAAATTCAGTGTGGATTGAATATAAATCATATCTGAAGATGTCACATAGAGATTATATATCTTTACTTATAATTTTTTTATACTCCACATGATCTTTCCAAGATAGGCTGCATGAGAACCATGGCATTTGGGGAAGGTTTTGAGCCTACCAAAGCAACAGGATTTTTCCCTTCTACAGGACACAGATTCTCAGCATGATTTAGAGAAGCAGCATGGCTCAGTGGAAAGAGCCCGGGTTTGGAGTCAGAGGTCATGGGTTTGAATCCCGGCTCCACCGATTGTCAGCTGTGTGACTGTGGGCAAGGCACTTAACTTCTCTGGGCCTCAGTTACCTCATCTGTAAAATGGGGATTAACTGTGAGCCTCATGTGGGACAACCTGATTACCCTGTATCTACCCCGGTGCTTAGAACAGTGCTCTGCACATAGTAAGCACTTAACAAATACCAACATTATAATTATTATTATTATTTAGTACCAGTGATTGGCATCTCTGCTATTAGCTGTCAAATTGTAACCCCTCTAGACTCTAAGCTCTTTATTGGCAGGGAACGCCTCTACCAACTCTGCTGTAGTGTTTCCTTGTACTTTCTGAAGGCTTTAGTACAGTGCCCTGCACACGGTAAGTGCTCAGTGTATACACTAGAGACAGATAAAAAAATAAAAACAGTTGACTACAGACTCTTGCCTGGGAGTCTGTACAACACCTCTATAAAATGGAAACAAAAACATGCCCTTTTCCTTTTCCCCTGCATAATGCTCATTATGTAATTGATGATCTTCTGTTACCCCTTCAGATTTTTTGGAAGGAAATGATGAACGAACATTCGCATTTAGATTCTGGGGCTCAATGCCCAATCTTCACTTTTAAGCACTGGAATCGATCTCACCTCGGCCCGATGTACCCTCAGCATATTCAGATGATGAGAAAAATGTTTGAAGACGTCACTCTGACCAGAGGACCAAAGGAGATGCACAACTCTATGTGTGATGAAAACTGAAATTGTAAATCAACTCAATATGACTCAATATGCCACACTACAAGATGATTATTCAGAATTCTTCCATTCCCTATACCTGCATGGACCTAAGAATGTCTGGGTGACACTTAAGCACACTCAGAGGATTCTGTATCTCCAAATTTCCACCAGAGCATTTGATTCTATTTATCGTCATTAAGTTGTCTTGTTTTGTCCGTCTGTCTCCCCCGATTAGACTGTGAGCCCATCAGTGGGCAGGGATTGTCTCTATCTGTTCCCGAATTGTACATTCCAAGTGCTTAGTACAGTGCTCTGAACACAGTAAGTGCTCAATAAATACTATTGAATGAGTGATTTTTTTCCCCACTGGTATTTATAAAGGACTTCCCATTATGAACGGGTCTGGAAAAACCAAAGAAAACAGAAAAACGCCTGTAACTCGAAAGCCAAATTCTCCGCTTAGTTAAGCAACCCAAGAAAACGTCAAGGGGGAAGGAAAGGAACTTCAACTTTGGTTTCTGTCAACTTCCCTCTCCTAGAAGTGTAAATCTGCCCTGAAATGCCTCTTGGCATGGAACTGCAAAGAGGCTACACTGAACCTCGAATGCAGTTTCCCTCTCTTTGTGAAAGAAAAAGTTTCTTCTAGCCTGCAGGAGGGTTGGAGGATTGTTCTCCGTTATTTTCGATTTCCTCCCTGAGAAAATGTTCTCCTGGCCTACCAGCTGAAAGTAGGGATGAAGGAAACCCGAGGGGAACAAGAGTAGAAAGTGTAAATCGGGAAATCACTGTAGGGAAGAGAAGCCAAACCAGACTCAAACTGTTATCAACAAAATGAGCTGTTTGGCGGGGCTGATTGCCAGCTGGTGCTGGGAAAATTGCTACCCTGATTATTTGCACCAGGGAAAGTCTATGAGGTGAAATGGCTTCAGACACAAATCTGAAAAGTTATTTACATTTTCACAAATACTTTATTCCAGCTCTAACATGGGGACATTAGGAGGAGGCTGTCGGGATATGTCCTTTATTTCCCATTGAAATTCCCCACCAGACTGTAAGTTCCTTGAGGGCCAGGATCCCATCTACCAGCTCTATTGCACTGTACTCTCCAAAACGCTCAGTAAAATGCTCTGCACGCAGTAAATAAATACCGCTCTGGAGTGGCCACTCTATCCCCTGGAGGGGTGGAAGCTGTGGGGTCTGGGGTATTCAGAGGGAAAAGCCGCAGGTGGGCACGGCTTCCTGATCCTCCCTGAGGAGCCAGGACAGTACACCCGCTCCCCAGTCCTGCAGAGAAAAGCAAAGGTGTTGTCAGGCAGGCTCTGTCTTCCCTGTTGTGGCGGGCAACTCCGTAAACTCGTTGTGGGCAGGAAATGAGACTATTGCATTACACTCTCCCCAGAGCTTAGTAGAGTCTTCTGCACACCATTAGTGCTCAATAAATACAAATGAATGAGTGAAGGAAAGCCCCTCTTCCCTAGTGCCACCTTCAAGTAATAATAATAATAATGGTACTCGATAAGTGCTTACTATGTGCCAAGCACTGTTTTAGGCACTGAGGTAGCTATAAGTTAATCAGGTTGGACACAGTTCCTGTCCCGGATTGGTCTCTCACTCTTAATCCTCATTTCTTATAGATGAGGTAATTTAGGCACAGAGGGACTCAACCAGGGTCACACAACAGACAAGTAGTGCAACCGGAATCAGAACCCACGACCTTCTGATTCCCAGGTCTTTACTTTATCCACTACGCCATGCTGCTTCACTTATTACAAGATCAGGTGGATTTGTAATTTAAACTATGAAGACAATTGCGAATCGAAAGAACTGGTCGATTTATCAAATTTGTTTGAATGTTTTTTGTTAAGCACTTACTATGTGCCATGCACTGTTCTAAACCCTGAGGTAGATACATGACACTGAAGGTGGACACAGTCTCCGTCCCACATAGAGCTCAGAATCTTAATCCCTATTTTACAGATGAGGAAACCGAAGTACGGTGAAATTAAGTGACTTGCAAAGCTGCCCAGCAGACATGTGGTGGAGTCGGGGTTAGAACCCAGGTCCTTCTGACTCCCAGGCTCTCTGCACTAAGCATGCTGCTTCTCAGGCAAAATCTTAAAGGATTCTGCATGATTAACATGTCGTAGAATGAAGTGCAGCAATCCTCTGTGGAATTGTCTCTTGCTCTCCAGAAAAGACTTAGGCTAATTTTGCTATCGCTGTCCCCTGGTCCTTATTTTGTCAAAAATATTATTCATATTAATGTCTGTCTTCTTCTCTAGACTATAAGCTTGTTGTGGGCAGGGGATGTCTACTAATTCTGTTGTAATCTCCCAAGTGCTTAGTAATAATAATAATAACGATGGCATTTAAGTGCTTACTATGTGCAAAGCACTGTTCTAAGCACTGCGGAGGATACAAGGTGATCACGTTGTCCCACGTGGGCTCACAGTTTTAATCCCATTTTAATAATAATAATGATGTTGGCATTTGTTAAGCGCTTACTATGTGCATAGCACTGTTGTAAGTGCTGGGGTAGATACAGGGTAATCAGCTTGTCCCACGTAAGGCTCCCAGTCTTCATCCCCATTTTACAGATGAGGTAACTGAGGCACAGAGAAGTGAAGTGACTTGTCCACAGTCACACAGCTGCCAAGTGGCAGAGCCGGGATTCGAACCCATGAGCTCTGACTCTCAAGCCTGGGCTCTTTCCACTGAGCCACTCTACTTCTCTTAGTACCATGCTGTGTATATAGTAAGTGCTCAATAAATACTATTGATTGAGTGATTGATTGATCTCTCTCTCTTTATTCCTTCATTTCCCTCCCTAGATCTATATATACATATTTATGTATACACTGTACTCACAACCTGGTGTGGGCAGGGATTGTCTCTACTGCTGAATTGTACTTTCCAACTGCTTAGTACAGTGCTCTGCATACAGTAAGCACTCAATAAATAGGAGTGAATGAATGAATCATTTCTTCTTTAACATTTATTCATTCATTCAATAGTATTTATTGAGCACTTACTATGTGCAGAGCACTAAGCGCTTGGAATGTACAAATCGGTAACAGATAGAGACAGTCCCTGCCCTGTGACGGGCTTACAGTCTAATCAGGGGAGACAGACAAAAACAATAGCAATAAATATAATCAAGGGGATGAACACCTCATTAAAACAATAGCAATAATAAATAGAATCAAGGTGATGTACATCTCATTAACAAAATAAATAGGGTAATGAAAATATATACAGTTGAGCGAACGAGCACAGTGCTGAGGGGAGGGGAAGGGAGAGGGGGAGGAGCAGAGGGAAAGGGGGGGAAAGAGGGCTTAGCTTAGGGGAGGTGAAGTGGGGGGGTAGGGGGGGAGCAGAGGGAGCAGAGGGAAAAGGGGAAGCTCAGTCTGGGAAACCGTGCTTCGGTTTCCTCATCTGTAAAATAGGGATTAAGATTCTGAGCTCTATGTGGGACAGGGACTGTGTCCACCTGGAGTGGTGTGTATCTACCTCAGGGTTTAACACAGAGTTACATTTCTAATGGACTCCTCATTAAGGAAAACTCATAATGCGAAAATAGTCATGACTTGACTAATAGGTCGTTCTGTTTCTTCTGACATCACAATATGTTCTATCCAAAATGTGAAATGAAAATAAAAAATTATGAAGAACTGCATGTGTACTATAGGCTTCTTAATTAACATGATAATAATGAACATAAGAAATCTTTAAAACTCTAGTTGCTGGGAAATGGATGGGCTTTCCTATTTCCACTGACATTTTTCAGGGCCTATAGCAAGATTCATTTTGTCTCATATGAATTTCTTTCTGCTTTAGAGTACAGCTAAGAACTGCTTGCATCGTTTGGTGTTAAGGTATTTCAATATTCGATTTAGGTGAGAACTGCCGTCAGAACCCTAAAACACATTTAAAAGAACAGGAAAAGCCAATCACTTTTGAGGGTAGTCTAAATACATACAATTATCTGGGGGAACTTGATGCTCACCATGACCTATTTGACTAACTAAAACACAAAATCGAAGCTTCAGTTTCCAATTCTTTCAGATTCCAGATTCCATTCATTACTAGTAGGATCCAAACTCTTAGTCGACATTTCCTTTGATTCGATATCATCCTTTAGGATCCCAATTTCCTTGTTGATCTATTGGCACGAATAATATCTATCGTGTTCCTAGTAGCTAATCAGTGCCGGTCTTAAGAGCTCAGTTCTTACTCGAGACTCAGAAGCTAATCTTCTAGTGCTATGATTTCTTCCCTCTCTTCTTTCGAAAGAGATTATGCTACTGTGGAAATATTTGTTAGCTGTTGGATAACGCTGTAGCTAATCTCATTACAAAGAATCTCAATTTCCCAACATCTTTATTGGAACATCCAGAAATACTGTTTTATCATTATATTCTCTCCCGTTACTGGAGTAAAGATTCCTTCACTTCATTCTTCAAATGAAAGCTTTGCTCCATGGAAATAAGCTCTATCACACTATTTCTTAAATTGACGTGTCAAAACACTTCCAAAGATATTTTTCTGGAGGGTAGGATACTTTGAAAATAATTCTACTTTTTTGTATAAATAATATTTTGGAAGACTTAAACTGTTAAAATAAAAACACAGTTTGCTAATGCAGAAGACAAAAAGGTCTTGATTTAAGTGAGTCACCCTTTTTTGTTTTTTGGCCATGGGGATTTCCAAATCTTAATTCTTGCCTCACTAAGCAATTTTAAAGCCAATCAGTCCTTCACTTGTCCCTGTCTGACATTCCTTGTTTCCATGGCCGAAGAAAACAGCGTTGGGGCAAGGGTCTGGGGCTTACTAACTAGGCCAAATACTTAATAATTATAATTATTATAATTATATATTATATTTTATACGATAATAATAACAATGGTATTGGTTAAGCACTTAGTATGTGCCAAGCACTATCCAAAGGACTGGTATAGACAACAGATAATCAGATCGGATACAGTCCCTGTCCCAGAAGGAGGGAGAACAGGTTTTGAAATCTCATTCTACAGATGAGTAAACTGAGGTACAGAGAAGTTAAGTGACTTGCCCAAGGTCACACAACATGTAATCGGTGCAGCAGGGAGTAGAACTCAGGTGCTCTGATTCCTAGACCAGTGCTCTTTCCACTAGGCCACGCTGCTCCTGTTCATAAATCCCTTGAGGGAGTTCGAGGTGGGCAGTTTTGAAACGACTTAATTATCGAATGTACATCACACCATCAAAGTCAGATTTTTTTTGTTGATACTTGATGCTATAACCTCAACCTGGAGCATGAATTTGTTTATCCTGAATTGTGCTATAAGAGGAGCTATTATTTTTAATTTAGCTATCTAACCTTGTTTTGAATCTCTTTAAGCTATTTACCTCAAAAATAGCCTAGAGCTGTGAGTTCCTTAGGTCAATTATACATTGCATTTAGCAAATTTCCCCCCATTTGTTATATTTTAACGGTCCACTCAGAGCATGTTTACAGAAGAAAAGCCAACATGCTAAAACAGCTAATGGGACAACAATTAGATAAAAAGTCCTTGCTTAGGTCTGATTACTTATCTTATATTTAACCCAGCACTTAGCATGTTACCGGGCACAGAGTGCTTACTAGATACCATAACTAGCTACGTTCTGAAGACCATCACAACTGGATAAATACAGAGAGTAAATGGTAGACGGGAAGGACCTTAGTGTATTTTTTTGGTCTGCTAATGGACCTGCTAATGACTTAAATGGCACCTTAGTCCAATGTCCCTCCAGGACTTTTTTTTTTTATGGGGGGCTTGGGCAACAAATGAATTCCAAATATGGAGATAACTGGTGAACAGTTTGGTTCAAGGTCTGGCCATTTATCTGCTCCTTCTCATCATCATCATCATCACCTTCCTCAGCATATCAGCAGTGAGGATAAGTCTAGGAGGTGCAGACTTGCCAAAGAAATTTGTAAACAAAGGAATGAATGAACTAAAATGAATGGACTAATATACACATGAATGTTGGGGTGATGGAATAACTTGATGAGGATGGTGGGGATTATCTTGAGGTGCTACTCAGAGGTAGTTTAAGAGGGTAGAGACTTGATATGAAGGAGGTGAGAGAGAGAAGGGGGTAACGAATGAGAAGTAATGGACCAAAGGCATTTATTGGGCACTTACTGTGTTCAGAGCACTGTACTAAACACTTGGGAGAGTACAATACAACAGAATTAGCAGTCACATTCCCCGCTCATAACATGCTTACAGTCTAGAGGGGGACACGGGCATTAATATGAATGAATAATTTACAGTACACAATTTAAAGATATGCACATAAGTGTTGTGGTTGGGAGTGGGGAGTCTATCAAATATCTGAAGTTCACGGATCTGAGTGACACAGAAGGGAGAGTAAATTGGGGAAAAGAGGATTTAATCGGGGAAGGCCTCTTAGAGGAGATGTGACCTTAATGATGCTTTGAAGGTGGCGAGAGTGATGGTCTTGTGTATTTGGAGGGGGAGAGAGTTCCAGGTTAAGGGGAGGCCATGGGAAAGGGGGAAGGCCATGGGAAAGGGGTCAGTGACAAGAAAGATGAGATAGGCGTACGGTGAGCAAGCCGGCGCTAGTGGATCAGAGTGTGTGGGCTGGCCTGTAGTAGAAGATCAATGAGATGAGGTGAGAGATAGGTGAGAGATTGGCTTTAAAGCCAATGGTAAAGAGTTTCTGTTTGATGTAGAAGTGGATGGGGAACCACTAGAGGTTCTCACGAAGTTGGGAGACAGATTAAATGTTTTTGTTGAAAAGTAATCCGTGCAACAGAGTGAAGTATGGACTGGAGTGGGGAGAGCCAGAAGCCTGGGAGGTCGGCAAGGAGGTTGATACAGTCAAGGTGGAGTAGTCAAGATAGGATAGAGTAAGTTCTTGGATCACCATTGTAGCAATTTGGATGGAGAAGAAAAGGTAATTTTAAGCAATGGCGTAAAGGTAAAACAAACAGGATTGGGTGACAGATTAAATATGAGGGTGGGATGAGGCAAGGATAATGCCAGGGTTATGGGCTCGTGAGATAGGGAGGATAGTGGTTTTGTCGACAGTGGTGGAAAAGACAAGGGGAGGACAGGGTTTGAGTAGGAAGATAAGGAGTTCAGTTTGGGGCATGTTTAGTTTGAGGTGTTGTAAGAACATCCAGGTAGAGCTGTCCTGAAGGCAGGAAGAAATGTGAGATTACAGGGAAGGAGACATGTCAGGGCTGGAGATGCAGATTTGGGTATCGCCTTCATAGAGATGGTAATTGAAGCCATGAGACTGAATGAGTTCTCCAAGGGAGTGGGTGTAGAGGGAGAATGGAAGGGGACCTAAAACTGAGCCCTGAGGGACCCTCAATGTCAGAGGGTGGGAGGCAGAGGAGGAGCCAGCAAGAGATTGAGTCGCAATGAGGCAGGAGGAGAATCAAGAGAGGACAGGGTCACTGACTCTTAGGTCGGGAAAAGTTTGAGGGGGAAGGAGCTGGTCTACGGTACTGAAAGCAACTGAGAGGTCTAGGAGGGTTAGGTTAGAGTAGTGGGTGTCAGAGTTGGTAAGAAGGTGGCCACTGGTTATCTTAAAGAGGGCTATTTCTGTGGAGTGAAGGAGGAGGAAGCTAGATTGGAGGGGATCTAGGGGAGAATTGGAGGAAGAGTGTAAGCAATGGGTGTAAATAACTCCCAAGAAGTTTGGAGACAAATGGTAGGAGGGAGATGGGACGATAAGGAAAGGGTTTTTTTTTTTAGAAGGCACGTAAGCATGTTTGAAAGGAGTAGGGAAAAATGATGAGTAAGATCTGTGAAGGAGGGGACTGTGTCTGCCAATTCTACGGTACTCTCCCAAGCGCTGAATACTGTGCTTTGCACATAGTAAATGCTAAACGGATACTTTTGATTGATGGATTGATTAAGTAAAGGCTGACAGACTGTAAGCTTTTTTTTATGGTATTTGATAAGTGCTGAGAATGTGCCAAATACAGTTTGAAGCAGTGAGTAAATACAAGTTAATTAGGTCAGACACAACCTCTCTCCTGCATGGGGCTCACAGTCTAAATAAGAGGGAGAATAAGCAAACCCATTTTACAGTTGAGAAAAATGAGGCACAGAGAAGTTAAGTGTCTTGCCCAAGGTCACACAGCACAGGCAACTTTTAGAGCCAGGATTAGAACCCAGGTCCTTCTGACTCTCAGGCCAGTGCTCTTTCCACTAGGCCATGCTGCTTCTCTTGTTTTGGGCAGGGCATGGTTTCTACCAACTCTGCTACATAATAATAATCATGTTGGTATTTGTTAAGAGCTTACTATGTGCCAAGCACTGTTCTAAGCACTGGGGTAGATACAAGATAATCAGTTTGTCCCACGTGGAGCTCACAGTCTTCATCCCCATTTAACAGATGAGGTAACTGAGGCCCAGAGAAGTGAAGTGACTTGCCCGAGGTCACACAGCTGACTAGTGGCAGAGGCGGGGTTAGAACCCATGACCTCTGATTCCCAAGCCCGTGCTCTTGCCACTAAGTGACATCATACTCTCCAAAGCGCTCAGTACAGTGCTCCACACAAAGTAAGTACTCAATAAATATGGCTGAGAAGAGAATGGAGAGCAAGACAGAAGATTCCTTGTGGGGAATTGAAGAGTGTTTACTGTAATATAGGAGGATGAAAAGGAGGAGGCATTTCTATGAGATGTTCAGTTGTTTGGCCCCCAATAAAGGTGGAAATTTAGAGAAGGAATGGAGTGTTGTTAATCAGGAAGGAGTCCACAGACAATCCACAGAGGCTTTGGAGTCACCCATCAATTGGGCGGTCCTCCTTTAAATAATTATTGATTAATAATTAAAAATTATCTTTCCTAACATGAATTTCGAACACTCCCCAATTGGAGAAGGATATGAGTTGTGGAAAACCAATGACACCACTTTAAAAAGGGGCTGTGGTTAATCACAACAAACAAGATGTGCATTAAATTTCTATACCTTCTTCATGCGCTCATATTTTTGGAACTTTTGTTGAATTCTAAGTTTCTGACTTGATTCAATCAGCAAATCAAGATGGAATTACCTTTTTGTGTAGCAACATGGGTCAGTTTCCCAAATTTATCAGACAACATGAAAAGTCTGACAACTGCGAGAACATAGTAGCACTTACTTTTCACAGGAATTCTTTGTTTGGAATGAAATGTCTCTGAGTTAGAGAGACTGAACCAAAGATACAGAAAAATATGCATCCCCATTACTGGGAGACTGTAAGTTCACTGTGGGCAGGGAATATTCCTGGTATATTTTTCTCTCCGAGCACTTACTAGAGTAAGTGTTTGATAAAAAAAATTGACTGGGCTACCCCTACTTTTGCGACTTGTTTTGAACTATGAATTCTAATTTCTCTTTCTCCACCACTGGGGAGAACTAGAGATCCTAAAACAAATAATGTCAAGAAATTCACTACTGCAATTCCGTTAACTAATTCAAAACAAAAGCTTTCTTTATTCATGAAACATATTTGCATAGTAAGGTTTGTACATTCATCTCGATCTTCCAGCTCTTTCATATGCACTTCTCTCCCATTATCATCCATTTTTCAGGGAATTCTCAATTCCATTCATTTAAGAGCATTTACTGAACGTATGCAGCGTGGCTCAGTGGAAAGAGCCTGGGTTTCGGAGTCAGAGGTCATGGGTTTGACTCCCAGCTCTGCCACTTGTCAGCTGTGTGACTGTGGGCAAGTCACTTAACTTCTCTGTGCCTCAGTTACCTCATCTGTAAAATGGGGATAACTGTGAGCCTCACGTGGGACAACCTGAATTACCCTGTATCTACCCCAGCGCTTAGAACAGTCCTCTGCACATAGTAAACGCTTAACAAATACCAACATTATTTTTATTATTATTACCGTGTGCAGAGCATTATAGAAGCCACCTGAGGGCAAGAGGACACAGGGAATAAAGGCTCAGCTACGCTGCACCCCGGCTGAAAACTGGTAGTCAACTTCTCCCGCTAAACCAGCGTGGGCTACTGCTTTCAAGAAAGAGTGGCTCTTTTCAGGCAAGACCTTCATGGCTAGAGAAGCAGCGTGACTCAGTGGAAAGAGCCCAGGATTGGGAGCTGGAGGTCATGGGTTCGAATCTCGGTTCTGCCACTTGTCAGCTGTGAGACTGTGGGCAAGTCACTTCACTTCTCTGGCCCTCAGTTCCCTCATCTGTAAAATGGGGATGAAGACTGTGAGCCTCACGTGGGACAACCTGATTACCCTGTATCTACCGCAGTGCTTACAACAGTGCTCTGCACATAGTAAGCGCTTAACAAATACCAACATTATTATTAGCTTCAGAAGGAACAAGAGACAAGAGGCCAAAGAGACAACTGTGGCGGTAAACATTAAGTATAACATGAGACGGCCTTTCATTTGCACAGAGTGGCCAGGGCTATAGATCATGGTTGCACGCAGTGAGCGCTCAATAAATATGACTGAATGAATGCATGAATGAATGAATGGTCTTTTCACTCATGCATACACTGAGTGAACCTCACCGTTAATGGCATCTACTTCAAATACAAAGGACAAGTACATGCAAATAGTCATCCTTCATATATACTAAATAATAATAATAATAACGTTGGTATTTGTTAAGTGCTTACTATGTGCACTGTTCTAAGCGCTGGGTTAGATACAGAGTAATCAGGTTGTCCCACATGAGGCTCACAGTTAATCCCCATTTTACAGATGAGGTAACTGAGGCACAGAGAAGTGAGGTGACACCCAGAGTCACACAGCTGATATGTGGCGGAGCCGGGATTCGAACCCAAGACCTCTGACTCCCAAGCCCGGGCTCTTTCCACTGAGCCACGCTGCTTCAATATGTCTAGACATTCACACACATGCATGTTATCATTATGTCTATATATATATGCGCACACAAATATGTGGAGAAGCAGCGTGGCTCAGTGGAAAGAGCACGGGCTTTGGAGTCAGGGCTCATGAGTTCGAATTCCAGCTCTGCCACTTGTCGGCTGTGTGACTGTGGGCAAGTCACTTAACTTCTCGGTGCCTCAGTTCCCTCATCTGTAAAATGGGGATTAAGACTGTGAGCCCCACGTGGGACAACCTGATTCCCCTGTGTCTACCCCAGTGCTTAGAACAGTGCTCGGCACATAGTAAGTGCTTAATAAATACCAACATTATTATTAAATATACTATATATAGTATATGTCCTTAAACAAATAATTTCAAGAACTTCACTACTGCAATTCCATTAACTAGTTCACAATAAAAGTTTTATTCATGAAATAAATTTTGATTTATACATAGAGAGATATAGGAATACATATATGCTATATGCATATAAATGTCCTTTGGGGGTGTGTGTATGTGTAGCATTTGAGAGTAACAATATATATTAAAGTATCTGTTAAGCGTTTACTTTATGTCAAGTACTTTTCTATGCCCTGGGCTAGATTTAAGACAGTCAGGTCGGACATAGCCCTTGTCCCACACAGGGTTCGCGGTCTGAGTAGGAGGGAAAACAGGCATCGAATCCTCAGTTTTAGAGTCGAGGACACTGAGTCACGGAGAAGTTAAGTGACTTGCCCAAAGCCACACAAACAAGCAAGTGGCAGAGCCAGGATTAGAGCTCAGGTCCTCTGACTTCCAGGCCCCTACTTCTTTCACTAGACCACGGTGTTTCTCACACTACAATAGAGTAAATGAAACCACCTCTACCCTGGAGGAGTTTTCAACTGAATGGGAGAGCATCCTCCTTTCACTGGGAGTACTGTGGCTGACAAAAATATTTTTTTAGAGGACAGCAGGTTCCCTGGATCAAATTCCATATTCTTCTCTTTATGTCTTCATTCCACAGTTGTATTTATGTAATGTAGACTTTAGCTTCCTGGGTGGGAAACTATTATACTAAGCCTCTCGATGATTGCTCCTTCTAATAAGCCTAGAATTCTTAATTCCCGTTTCTGCTATTCATGGTGGAACAAAAGGAACAGCTGACTTCAATAAGCCTAGATGAGAAAAATCAATCTACGTGATAAAGCACCTGAGAAAGATCCAGTGGTACAGACAACAGGTGAACACACTTGCCGATTCTGGGCACCGATCCCAGGACGTAGGCCGTTGCCATAATACTATGCTTTATTTATTAACGGCGTTTGTTCTTCTTATCTCTTGGACTGGGAGCCCCTATTTGGAAAATGCCACTCTGACCTGATTGTCTTGTATCTTACCCAGAGTTTACAACAGAGTTGGATTATAGTAATCACTCAATAAATACCATAATCAATTCATAGCCAAGTTCCACAAAACAGATAACTGGTAGGAAGAGTCCACTTATAGAAGATTTGAATTTGAGGAATTCGGTGGTGAAGTAGATGTCTCAAAAAGAGACTTTGGGTCATAAAAATCACAAAGTATTGCCCCTTCCATACCCAAAAGAAAATATCCCCCTCCTTCCTCATTCAACTCCTTGAGCACTGGGCCTAAGTAGTAAATTTACATTGTATTCTCCCAGTAACAAATTCATTTTTCCACGCGCTGTAGGGGCTCACTAATCATTTTGAACATATAACAGGTTTTGATTCTGAATGATCTGAATAATTGCTCTACACGCAGCCTGATGGAGAATATATAAGAAAGAGAAATGTTGATTCCAACTGCATGGACAGGAAATATGAGTGATTCACTCCCTTCTGAGGCTTGACAAGCCAGTCCTGAGGCTTGAGCTGGTTCAATTTTATCCTCACTTTCTTTGTTTCCCTTCAGTGATGGTACATTAAAAAGTTCTTAATAGAAAAATGCAATCATTGACTACCCAGTGTTTTGTAGCAAGTGGTGAAACTATCACATCTAAAATAATAGATGGCCTCCATTTCAGTGCTGCAATTTGCCAGCTTTGAAATCGAAATATTTCATCCACGATTGCTATTAGGATAAAGAGAGGTTCTAAGTATCAATTTGAAGGAAATTCAAAAGGTGACTTTAGGGTCAACTACTCTAAATGCCTGAATATCACCTTAATGAAAGCTTGCGGTAAAATCTGTTGGTAATTGTAACACAAGACTGCTGGTTCAGACTTACATTTGTAATCTTAAATTTGGATGTTATTACGAACTGAACCTTCAGCAATGGGGAGTCTGGCTATAAGCACTTTCTAACCTGGTATTGTTGGTATCTAACAAATACCAACGTTATTAACCGAGCCACGCAAGTTTTAACAACAAAGGAGAACTGATACTCGTATACGGAACTGTAGGATTTTTGATTATGATTATGTATGGTTCATATATACCCACCAGTAATCCCCAGCATTTATGCAGCAATGTATACCTTGCTAAGCAATTAGCACCCATCGGATTCAACAGAATATTCAAACTTGATTATTCCATTTGTAAATATATTTATATCTGTATCCTAATTTTCCTGTCTCTCTGTGGAGTGTGAGTTATCTGTGGCCGGAGGATAGGTTACATCTCTGTTTTGGACTTCCCAAATTCATTCATTCATTCATTCATATTTATTGAGTGCTTACTGTGTGCAGAACATTGTACTAAGCCCTTGGACAGTACAATTCAGCAATAAAGAGAGATAATCCCTGCCCACACCACATTTACAGTCTAGATGAGGGGAGACAGACATCACAATGAGTAAAGAGGCATCAATATCAATTAATAGAATTATAGGTGTATACATATATACATAAGTGCTGGGAGGTGGGCAGAAGGGGGGAAGAGCAAAGGGAGCGAGGCAAAGTGATGTGGGGGGGGCAGAGGAAAAGGGGGTTTAGTCTGGGAAGACCTCTTGGAGGAGGTGTGCTTTCAGTAGGGCTTTGAAGAGGGGTAAGTGATTGTTTGGTGGATTTGAGGAGGGAGGGCGTTCCAGAGTGAGGTTGTGGGCCAGGGGTCGATGGAGAGACAGGCAAAATTGAGGTAGAGTGAGAAGGTTAGCACTAGAGGAGTGGAGTGTGCGGGACAGGATGTACAAGGAGAGAAGGGAGGTGAGGTAAGAAGGGGCAAGGTGATGGAGAGCTTTGAAGCCAAGAGTGAGGAAATTTTGTTTAATAGGGAGGTTGATAAGCAACCACTGGAAATTTTTGAGGATCGGGGGTGATATGCCCTAAACATTTCTATAGAAAGATAATCCGGGCAGAGAGTGAAGTATGGCCTGACGTGAGGAGAGACAGGAGGTTGGGAGGTCAGAAGGGAGGCTGATGCAGTCATCCAGTTGCTATCACTATTAGTGATTTATTTTTTAATATCCTGAGACGCGGCTTTTCACCCAACCCCAAAAGCCTTTGAAATTTGGGTCCTAACATACATCCTGCAAGAGTTTCCCTATTGTAAGCTCCCAAGCACATAGTACAATGCTCCGCACACGGCACTCAATAAATACAACCAAGTGAATGGATCCTCCTCTAGATTCCAAACTCCTTAATGGCAGGAATTGTGTCTTACTCTATTTTACTCTCTCTCAAGCACTTAGTATAGTGTTCTGCACAGAGTCAGCGCTCAATAAATGTTAGTGATTCATTCTTTCATTCAACTGTATTTATTGAGCACTTACTGTGTGTAGAGCACTGTACTATTCAGTGCTCCCTCCCAGATCCAATCCAATCCAATCCTCCAGATCCTGGATGCTTTTGTCTACTATCCCATACTGAGCTCTCTCCCTGCCCTGAATTACGGGACAACTGTGAAGCCTCCTTTGAACCCTCAATTAATTTAAAGAGATCAATCGGTGACATTCATTCAGTGCTCCCCATGTGCAGGGCACTGTACTGAGTGCTGGGAGAGTATGATATAGCACATTCTCTGTCCACACCTAGCTGGCTGGACATTCCCATTCCTTCAAAAAAAATTTCATTTAAAGGGATAATAGCACTCTAACAATTACAGAATAACAAAATAATTAATGTCAAACTCTTCTAGATAAATTTCAACATTATTCATAATTGCCTGAAGTTTCAGTATAGAGATTTGGTTCTTCCAAACTATCACCTGCTTTGATTGCAATTTCCATTTATTACACAGTTGGTAACTAATGATTACTTTTATAAAAAGAAATTTTACTTTTGTTTCCTCACCCTCTTCTTGATATACTGATAAGGAATGAAAGACTCTTGAAAGTGTCTTTCTATTAAAGGGAACTGAAGCCAAGCAGAAATGTCTCCCTTCTCAGAATAATGGTCTGTGAATAAAGATGACAGGTTTGATTTTTTAAAACAGTGTTTACTCTGTTTTTATTTTATTCTTAAAAAAACACCTAAAAATCTAGAGGGGACTATCCCGTGAGACTTCACTTTTTCTTAACTTCAGCTTAAAGGGACTAGAACCTCAATAAACATTTCTATTTTTAAAGTATTTCGATATTTTCCTCTATCAGAGTTTACCATCTGAACTTCTTATCTCTAGCCACAAAGTCAATAAGCTATTCTCTCAAGAGCATTCCTGCAGCAGAGTTTAGCTGGTAGGAATGCAGTAATAACTTTACATGAGACGAGAAAAGTAGAAGAGGTACATTTAAGTGCAAATGCTTAAAAACTCTATTTTGACCCTCCTGAGAGTTTAATTTCTCCGAGGATAATAAAAATGCAACTTTAACGTGGCTGATGAAAGGGGCATCAACAGCAGAAAACTCCCTCCAGTGTGATTTTCACAGTATCAATCAATCGTTTTGAGCGTTTGTGTGCGAGCACTTTACCACTTACTTATGAGCGTACAATATAATGATATAACAGAACTGGTAGAGCGTAACGAGCTCTATTCTGTTCCCCGCCCACAGCGAGCATACAAACTAACACAGGGAAATGCTGAAATAAAAGCAAATCGACCAAATTATGTCATGTCCCACATATCGCAAATACCAAGGGACCTAAGGAACACCTAGACGGACACTGAGTGGAGAGGTAGTTATACGCACAACTCAGAAAAAAAGAGTCCTGAAACTCAGGGAAGACCCAAATGGTTTCAGTAAGCTAGAAATGTGACAACTGTATGATTGTTTAATAGAAATTCTTTCTTGGAGAGTTTGAAAGTAGATAGTTATCTCTTTATATTCCCTGGAAGTCCAAAGAAGACACACTAGTTAGAAGTCTTGTAAGCTAAATTAATCAGTCCTTCCCCTGCCACCCACAGCATGACTCTCTCACCCTTCGTTTCCAAAAGATCACAGCTACTCTGATCTCGAAAGCCCTTCTGAGGTCACACCAGATCCAAGAGGCCTTTCCCAAGTAATTTCTCATCCACCCACCCGCCACCTCGGCCCTTCTGAACGCCGTAAAAACTTAAGTCACCAGAGTGCCCAGATAATTTACATACAAATGATATATACTCTATTACTCCTCCTCTCTGTCTCCCCTCTAGACTGTCAACTCCTCGAAGGCAGAGATTTGGACCTTAACTCTTTTGTACTCTCCCAAGTACTTAATACAGTGTTTTGCACACACTAGGCACACAAATGGATCAATCACCCATGCACAGAGTACAATACTAAGTGCCTGGGAGAGTATGAACGAGCAAATATATCTCAGCTCTCAAAAAACTTACAAGGACGGGAGAGGTTTGGTTAAAGGATGGAAGATAGGGTGTTTTTTTTTTATGTTTTGGTTTTTTTTGCCTTGATTCAATCCGTAACTTCAAAGTTAACCCTGCTCATCTTTTGAAGTTCTACACAGACTTGGGCAGAGGGTCCAGTAATCCTTAGGCGACGAACGTGACTACCAACTCTTTTGTATTCTCCCAATTGCTTAGTACAATGCTCCGCACACAGGAAGTGCTCAATAAATAACATCAGTTGACTGGGTTCTGTCCACCAGGCTAGATGGCCCAGATTTAAATTTTTTTATTGCTGTGGTATTTAAGTGCTTACTATGTGCCAAACATTGTTCTAAGCACTGAGGTAGACACACACTTTTATTTACTTACTTAAATGTGATTGAATGAATGTGAAGTGAAACAGTTTGGACACAGCCCATGTCCCACGTTGGGCTCACAGTGTCCATCCTTATTTTCAGATGAAGAAACTGAGTCGCAGAGAAGTGAAGTGACTTACCCAAGGTGACACGGCAGACAAGTGGCAGAGCCGGCATTAAAATAATCAAACATGAGGACCAGTAAGGAAACCAATGGAAGTCAAAGATTTCAAAAATAAGAACAAAATGTGAATGAGAGCGATCAGAGGGAGGTGAGATTTCTGGATTTTTCATTTTGGTGAACAACTAATATTATCTTGGATCTCCTCCAGTACTTGAGAACATAGTAAATATCCTTATAAATATCACAGATAGCAGAATTGAAAGGAAGAACACAAAATAAAATACAATAAGATGTATAGAAAGATGCATCTGTCCTGGCAAATAACCCCAATGACTTCAGAGGACTACTCAAAAGTCCAGGAAAATGAGGTTATTTTTCTTGAATGATCTCCTAAGGTGCAACTGACATTGTAGTGCACAACTACATACAGAAAGGGTAACATTTTCTGAAGTGGCCCGATATGACAAACACTTTCAAACCTTTAGAGGACTGGATCCAGTGACCAACAGCCTACAAATTACAAGTGGAAAAATATGCTATAAATCTATTTGAAATCAGGTCCTGTGGGATAAACGGTTGGCAGAAGTCAAGGCTAAAGGGCTTTTCGTGACATTTCAGCTTGTACGCTTCCTTCAGATTTATTCAAAGGATAATGTTTAGGGAATTTTAGCGATGTCACTCCAGTTGAAATGATATTGTCCACCACTGTGGCGGAACTAAAAATAAATAGAACCAGATAGAGGTTTTATCCAGCTAGCCATCAGTTAAGTAACTCAATTCCTTACAAATACTTTGTGGGATTACAAAAAGACAGAAGTGAAATGAAAGGAGCTAACACGGTACCGTGCTAGCTTGCAAGCTTGTGTGGTAAAAGATCTACCCCAAATAAACATCCAAGACCAATGGTATGTGATTAGATTTTATTTGGGAAAAAAATAAACTAATCCCAATTAAGAGTTAGAATAAGTCAAACTTTGATTTTACTGGAGAAAATAACTATGTTGATGCCAACTGCCAATGTAGGCAAACACCCAGAGAGATAACAGTCACTTTGAAATAGATTTTTCTAGCTACTTTTTTACACCACCATCTTGACTGTCATTTCTAACCTTACTGATATTTCAATAGAGTTTGTAAGAAAAGGTTAGAAAGGAGACTAGGTAGGAGGGAGAACAAATAAACAAATATATATTTTGAATCTCTATTTGTGAATCTGAATGCAGTTATAGGTGACTTCCCAGACACTGAGAAATTTTAATCAACAAATATGGAAATTGCCAATTGCATTTGGCATAATCATGTTGTCATGATATTAAAAAATGTCCAAGTTGATTTTCCTCTAAAAATACTCATAATGGATCTTAATTCTTGTCCAATAATTTAATTTTACTTGTGAGGTACTTCAGAAGCAAAAAATCTAATCAAGTCCTTTTTTTTCTGTTTGATCTGTTGTCACTGTTAGCAACATCAAATTATGTGATTTGATTTCCTTTCCTTTCTGGCTATACAATCACGTCATATCTTGCCTTCTGCCCAGTATCCTTTAACACTATCGATTCATCTTTCTCATTCATCTAACTCCATGAAGACATAAACAAAATGTATCTTTTTCCTAAATCCAAGCCAGAGGTGTCCGTGTTCTTTTTAGTCTATTTCGATATCTCTTGTCTTAAGTCTGTTGTCATCACTTTACCCATTTTGACATTATAGTTTGGTTCACATTTCATTTGTAAACTTTTTTGTTCCTTCTTAGATCAAGACATGACTTGATAATCTTCTTTCAAAAATAACGACAATAATAATTATGCTGTTTGTTAAGCATTTATTATGTGCCAAGCACTATTAATGTTGGCATTTGTTAAGCGCTTACTATATGCTGAGCACTGTTCTAAGCGCTGGGGTAGATACAGGGTCATCAGGTTGTCCCATGTGAGGCTCACAGTCTTAATCCCCATTTTACAGATGAGGGAACTGGGGCACAGAGAAGTGAAGTCACTTGCCCACAGTCACACATCTGACAACTGGCAGAGCCGGAATTCAAACTCTTGACTTCTGACACCCAAGCCCGGGCTCTTTCCACTGAGCCATGCTGCTTCTCATTATCTTTAAGATTGCAAGCTATTGTGGTCAAGGATCTGAAGGATAGAGATGATCCCTGCCCAATGACGGGCTCACAGTCTAAATATCTTAAGTATGGCTTGAGCTTCTGTAGTAATTTAGTTGAGTAGCAACTGAGCTTCCTGGAAAGGATATTAATAATAATGGTTATTATTATTATTACTATAAGTGCTTACTATGTGCAAAGCACTGTTCTAAGCGATGGCGGGGATACAAGGTGGTCAGATTGTCCCATGTGGGGCTCACAGTTTTTAATCCCCATTTTATAGATGAGGTCACTGAGGCACAGAGAAGTTAAGTTGCCCAAAGTCACACAGCTGGCAAGCGGGAGAGCCGGGGTTAGAACCCATGACCTCTGACTCTCAAGCCTGGGCTCTTTCCACTGAACCACGCTGCTTTTCTAGACAATATGACACTAAAGGACACATTAAACATATAAAGTGATAAAATCAAAGTGGGGTTTATTACATTTTATTAGTTCGAGATTTATATTTCAGTGATAAACTCCTTAAGGACAGGAAATGTGTACTTTGCTTCTGCTGTACTCTCACTAATTACTTAGTATAAGGCTTTTCACACAGTAAATATCTTGGTTGATGGGGGAAAGCTGTGGCACTTATCACTGGTATATTGGTAGAAGCTTTGGCAAAGAGGTAATAAACTCCATGGCATTTCTTAAGCACTTACTATGTGCCGGGCACTGTCCTAACTGCTAGGGTAAACACATGTTTGACACAGTCCCTGTCCCTCATTGGCTCCACAATCTAAAGAGAAGGGAGAACGGGTATTTAGTCTCCTTCTGGAAATGGAGGAAATGGAGAGAAATTAAGTGACTCATCCAAGGTCACACAGCAGGCAGGTGGCAGGATTAAAACACAGGTCCTTGACTCCCAAGCTCATGTTCATCCCACCAGGGGATGCTGGGAGCCTAAGAGGAGCAGTGTGGCTTAGGGGAAAAGAGCATGGGCCTGACAGTTATTAGAGGATCTGGGTTCTAATCCTGGATCTGCCACTTACCTGCTTGGGTGACTTTGGGCAAATCACTTGCCTCAGTTTCCTCCTTTGTTAAGTGGGCATTCAATACCCATTCTTGCCCCTATTTAGACTGTGGGCCCCATGTGGAACAGGAGCAGTGTCCAACCTGATTAACTTGTATCTACCCCAGTGCTTAAAACAGGGCTGGAAATATAGTAAGTGCCTAAGAAATACCATCATAACAATCATAGACTCTGCAGTCTCTGCCTGGATTTCTCCCCAGATGTCTATCTACTCTTCTCCAAAGCCTCCTCAGGCCAGCCTTTCCATGGTCTTTGTCATTCCTTTGCAGAAATGGCATGCATGGTCCTAAATCCTAACATACGAAAAGAAGTATCTGATAGCCAATATCCTTGCTGAAGTATTAGAGTAGATAAAATAGCATGGATTATTGAACTCTGACTGTGAAAATTCCAAGGCTGCATTTTTTCCATGAGTTGAATTTCTCTAGACTGCAAGTTGCTTTGGGGCAGGGAATGTCTTCCAACTCTGTTATATTGTAATCTCCCAAGAACCCAGAGAGCGCTCAGATACAGATTGATTGATTGATTCTTCTTCCCAGTGAAATCTTTTGACAGAAAAGCTAGCAAAGCCCAAAATCGGTCTATTGAACTTTTTGTCTTTTTATTTCCCGCTGTCCTCTTTCTGAATGCACCGGCGAGCAGGAAAGTGGCCAGAGGGCCCGTGGCGGGAGGGATATGGAGACTAATAAGGTCTCTGGATTATCTATAGACTGGATCATCAGCAGGCCTTGAGCTTCCAAGGGCTGGCTTGTATTGGCAGCTTCTTTTTCATTTACAGAGATTACAACAGCTGTAGGAACGGCAGCAACTGGTAGAGCAAAAGACTCCACTCAGAAGCTGAGATGCTTCTGTGAGACTAGACTGGTTGGATTTTGCTGCAAGTGGTTATATCCAGCAGTCAAATCAATTGGCCCAGTTACGGGTGGGTGGGAACCAGTTCACCTGTCAGAGCTGAGGAGGCTTGTAAGGAAAGGCATCATTATATCTGTCAGTGCCATTTACTGAGCGCTGACTGCGTTTGGTGCACTATACTGAGCGCTCAGGAAAGTACAATAAAAGAGGGTTGATAGACATGGTCCCTGCCTCAGTAAGATGACATTTCCTTAGGTTTCCATTTGTACTGGAAAGAAAGGAGTGAATGGAGGGGGCAGAAACTGGAGGAAGGACACAGGGGGAGCAAGAGATTCAACCTCAAAGAGCAACATGAAATACAAATCGAGAGGGAGAAAAGGTGCTCTTTGACCAACAAACTTCACCTCTGTGCTCAGCTTTAAAGCTTCAGAGACGCAAGTCAGAGCTCACCTCTCCACTGAAAAAGACCTTCATTTCGAAACCAGTTGCCGGGTGATATTTTGGGATTCTTTTGGTCTTGCTGATCATAGTAGATTGCCCCCTACATACACACACACACATGAACTCCCCCCCCAAAAAAGTTTTGCATGTCTAATTTTCTCCAGTTACCCAGCCACTTCCATAGAGGCATTATGTTGCAAATTTCTGTATTTGCTAACTGATGGCCCTGGGGAGGGAGCTAAGGTGTTGTGTGTTGGTTTTGAGGCTGGAGAATTCCGACTGGACATCAGATGCCAGCACAGGTAAGTGACTCACTTGGACTGCACTGCTTACCAGCTAGGGTTTGGGAAATCAGTTACTCCCTGATCATTCCATTCTGGCCTCCAAGGAAAGAAAGTTGGAGGACTTGGGGTAGACTTTGCTGGAGCCAGGCATAGGGGGACATTTTGGGGGTGTGAATCGGAGCCTTGGCAAGTGAAGCAAGAGAGGTGATGTGTCCTAGTGGAAAGAGTATGGATTTAGGAGTCAGAGGAATAATAATAATAATAATGTTGGTATTTGTTAAGCGCTTACTATGTGCCGAGCACTGTTCTAAGCGCTGGGGTAGACACAGGGGAATCAGGTTGTCCCACGTGGGGCTCACAGTCTTAATCCCCATTTTACAGATGAGGGAACTGAGGCCCAGAGAAGTTAAGTGACTTGCCCAGAGTCACACAGCTGACAAGTGGCAGATCTGGGATTCGAACTCATGAGCCCTGACTCCAAAGCCCGTGCTCTTTCCAAAATCCCAGCTTTGCCACTTATCTGCTTTGTGACCTTGGGCAAGTCATTTACCTGTGCCGTAGTTCCCTCGTCTGTAAAATGGGGATTAAAACCAATGGGGGACATGAACTGTATACAACCTGATTAACTTATATCTACCCCAGTGCTTAGTACAGTGCCTGGCACATGGTAAGTGCTTAACAAATATCATTTTTTAAAAAATGTACTTTCTCCACCCTGATTCTCTCATATCTACACCAGCACTTAGTACAGATCTTGGAACCTGGTAAATCCTTAACAAATATGAGTATTATTATCATCATTATTAATGCTATTATTGATTATCAATGTGGGCTCTGTTGCGGAGTAAGGTCACCTGACTGGACTATGAGTTCAGATGGGAAGTTATGGTTTTCTGAGGGGGCCATTAAGGTTGTAGTAGAGATTTTGAAGGTAACTGGACAAGCTTTGCTAAGCCATTATTAGAAATGATCCCTCTTCTGACCCTCCTCAATCTCCTGGTCCCAGTGGCAACATCCAGCTCCTGCTGCCAACCGTGGGGACCAGGAAATGCCACTCTTAATTGACTGGCATCCCTGGCACCGATGACTACAACGCTGAGTATATGTCCCCCACATTTATCTTCTCTGCAAATAAATCGGAAGGAGCAGAGAAAAATAAGTTTGGAACAAATCCTTAGGCTGAGTTTCTTCAGGAGGACACCAACTTTATGCTAACTGGATAAAATGTCAGTAGGGCAGTGGAATCCCTCTCTTGATTCTTATTTACTTTGCTGTGCGGTGGATCGAGTATCTCATGCCGTTCGTTACCTTTTAAGATCGTAACAGAAATTAGATACAGCAAGTGCTAAAGAAAACCATTCTGACCAAGTATATTTTCCGACTGCTTTTTCTTTAAATTACCATTTAAAAATACTTAGATCTGCAATTGATTCAGCAAAATAATCCATACCGTGAACTGTCCTCGGATCTAAGAGCATATAAATGTCTACACTGCTCAAAGACAACATACTGTCTTGTTTCATTCATCAGCCACCCTGATGTTTCCATATATTTTACTTGTTTACTCCTTTAGTAATAGTCATATGAAATACTATGCGTTTGACCTTCTATTACAGTGAAATGCATTTATCCTCTGTAGAAACCCATAGTCCAGAACAATTGCTTCAAACTGTGTTATTGGTGCAATGTACTTAAAGGTCCTTGGATTTTAGCAGTCACACATGAGGTGCAGTGGGGCTATAAACATGTTATCTCTCAGAATTGAAGGTGGAAATTGTATAAATCTCAGATAGACAGTGTAGGTGAACCCAAATGGCTGATTCTATCAACATAATTCAGCATGATATGCCATAAGAGAGTTCTGACTTTTCTGAACTGGGCATACGAGTACATTTTCCCTCCTTTCATACTGGGATTATTCTCTGAAAACAGGTCAGCGGGGAAAAAACAATTCAATTTTACCCAGAAAGGTGGGATAGGGATCAGCTAGGTGAAAGTTTCAGTGGTAGAAGAATGGAAAACTAGCCTCCTAATTTTTATTTTCATGGGTTACAGTCCTGAGGTCTTATCATTGTCATCACGAATGGTATTTATTGATCCTTACTATGTGCAGAGTAGTGTGTTGAATGTTTGGGATAGTACAGTGTTGCAGAGTTAGAAGTTGCGATTCCTTCCCTCAAGGAGAGCACAAGTTAACATTCTGAAAAATGAGGAAAGAGAAGAGGTGGAGGAAGAGGGAAGAAAAGGGCAAGAAAGGAACACGAAAGATTGACTGACAGGTAGTAATAATAATAATTACGGTACTTGTTAAGAGCTTACTATGTGCCAAGCACTGTTATAAGCGAGAGGGTTGATACAGGTTAATCAGGTTGGACACAGCCCCTGTCATACAATACCCATTTTACAGATGAGGTAACTGAGGCCCAGAGAAGTGAAGTGACTTACTCAAGGTCACACAGCAGACATGGGGCCGAGCCAAGATTAGAACCCAGGTCCTTCTGATTTCCAGGCCTGTGCTCTATCTACTAAGCTACACTGCTTTTCCAATAATTGGTCAAAAGAGAACATACTGTTTAGTTTCATTCATCAGCCACCCTGATGTTCCATAGATTTTACTTGTTAATGCTCCTGTAGTAATAGTCATATGAAATACTGTGGGTTTGACCTTCTATTACCGTGAAATACATTCATCCTCTGTAGAATCCCATAGTCCAGAACAATTGCTTCAAACTGTGCTATTGGGGCAATAACAATACTTGTGGTATGTATTAAGCATTTACTATGTGTCAAGCACTGTACTAAGTTCCGGGATGGTTACCAGTGAATTGGGTTGGATACAGACCCTGTCCCCGTAGGACTCACAGTAAAATCCCCATTTCACATATGAGGTAACTGGGGCCCAGAGGAGTGAGTGACTTGACTAAGTTCACATGGTAGGCAAGTGGCAGAGCCAGGATTAGAACCCATGATCTTCTGACATCCAGGCCCATGCTTTATCCACTATGCCATGGCTGCTTCTCCTCATACTACTGGTTTTTGAGTGCCTTTTGAGTGCCACATGCTGGCATTAAGCCCTTGGGAATGGATCTCAGAAACAAAACATGCATTCCTTGCTCAAATTCAGGGTGCTCTTCTAGCTTCATTCCTGCCATTTATATATTTCCCCCAAGTTTGGCCACCAAATCATAACTATGACACTCATCCCTCTTTATTCCTATTCAGGAACAGGCCACGACGAAGTAATGATCAGACTTGGGAATAGTTACATTTTCATAGACTGTAAGCTCATTATGGGTAGGAAACATTTCTGCTAATTCTGTTGTATTGCGCTCTCCCAGGCACTTAAAACAGTGCCGTGCACATAGTAAGTGCTCAGTAAATACCACTGATTGATTAACGAACAAGATGTCTGCTTCACTGGACATGCGACACAATTAATCCGATACAATGTCTCTAATATGAAAGTCATTACAAAAATAGCTGGTACATCTGTCAGAATATTAGAAAATTTGTCGTTTAGTACAAATAATGGTAGAAGTGATATTTACTGAGCACCGACAGGGTGTCCCATATTAAACACTTTGTTGTCTGTCTCCCCCTTCTAGACTGTGAGCCTCTTGTTAGGTAGGGATTGTCTCTGTTGCCGAATTCTACTTTCCAAGTGCTTAGTACACAGTAAGCGCTCAATAAATATGATTGAATGAATGAATGAATGAAAGGCCTTGAGGAAGCGCATCCAATTCAAAAGACACAATCCCTGTCTAGAAGGAGGGCATAGGGCAGCTCTTCCTGGAAAGGAGAGAACTATTCCTCCAGAAATGATATATTCGTCAGGCTCTTGTTGTTCTTGCTAATTTGTTTGTTAAGATTTGTTAATATTGAATTCGTCTGGTAATGGTTTCTTCGGATAGCTCCTGTTGGCATCCTTCTAGTAGTAAGAGTATTTGTGGATACTGTGTGCAGAACACTGTATTAAGCACTAAGAGAGAAGATGGGAATTTGCCAGGGATCTTGTCCCTCAGGGGATTCAAAATCAATCTCTTTCTCTTTCCCTCCTACTCTCTCTGTCTCTCTGTATATTGACCGCCCACCGCCCCCCACCATGAATTGGAGACCTGTCTAAATAAATGTCCCTCTAATATTTTCCAACATGTAGTATAGTTCCCTGCTTAATAAATAATAAAGGAAATAAATCAGAATTTTAGAAAAATCACTGTGTCCAAAAATCTGCAAAATGTGAAGAGAATTCCCAATAGCAGAATTTGTAGAGGAAAATGGACAGTAATGAAAATATGGCCCAAGAATAAGGAAGGTCCACCAAAACTATGTAAAGAGTTTTAAGAAGAACTTAACTTTTAACATGTGTTCTGGTATTAGAAACCATGACGGTGATTAGACTGTAAGCCCGTCAAACGGCAGGGACTGTCTCTATCTGTTGCCGACTTGTTCATCCCAAGTGCTTAGTACAGTGCTCTGCACATAGTAAGCGCTCAATAAATACTATTGAATGAATGAATGATTAGATGGGGGAATCATTTTCTTTGTGGAAGAATCTGAACGTTACTTTCCAAAAATTTCAATTCGGTAGAGGAGTTGTCTTGTAATTTCCCTGCTGACTTTTTCTTTTAGGTCTGCAGTTCAGGAAGAATTCTTGGAAGTGTTATTTTCCTTCAAGACAAGACCTGGAGCATATGAATTTTTTAAGAGATTGATCAGAGCATGAAAATAAGAAAGACTTTTTCATCACAGCAGATTGAAATCCTCAAGAAACAAATATTTCATTCATTCGATAGTATTTATTGAGCCCTTACTATGTGCAGAGCACTGTACTAAGCGCTTGGAATGTATGATTCGGCAACAGATAGAGACAATCCCTGCTCAATAACAAGCTCACAGTCTAAATGGGGGAGACAGACAGCAAAGCAAAACAGAACAAAACAAAACAACATCATCAAGATAAATAGAATCATGGATATAAACCTCGTTAACAAAATAAATAGGGTAATAAATAATATATACAAATATGCACAATGCCGAGGAGAGGGTTAGGGGGAAGAGCAAAGGGTGGGGGGGGAAGGGGAGGGGAGGAGGAGCAGAGTGAAAGGGGGTGCTCAGTCTGGGAAGGCCTCCAGGAGGAGAAGGTGTGTTCTCAATAGGGCTTTGAAGAGGGGAAGAGAGTTAGCTTGGTGGAGGTGAGGAGGGAGGGCATTCCAGGACAGCGGGAGGACGTGGGCCAGGGGTGGACGGTGGGATAAGTGTGAATGGGGGACAGTGAGGTGAGCACCAGAGGAGCGGAGTGTAGGGGGTGGGCAGCAGAAAAAGAGAATGGAGGTGTATTAGGAGGGGGCAAGGGGACGGAGAGCCTTGAAGCCAAGAGTGAGGAGTTTTTGTTTCATGCAAAAGTTCATAGACAATCCCTGGAGTTTTTTAAGGAGGGGAGTGACATGCCCAGAGCATTTCTGTAGGAAGATGATCCAGGCAGCCAAATGAAGAATAGACTGGAGTGGAGAGAGACAGGAGGAAGGGAGATCCGAGAGGAGGCTGACACAGTAATCCAGTTGGGATATTATGAGGGCTTGTACCAGCACGGTAGCAGTGTGGATGGACAGGAAAGGGTGGATCTTGTCGATATTGTGAAGGTGAGACTGGTAGGTGTCGGTGATGGATTGGATGTGTGGGGTGAATGAGAGAGCATTTGAGACATTGTCACTGAGATGAAGGGTCATACACCACATCTCAATCTGTAACTCCTTGGATATATACTGGAAGACAATCCACCCTTCAAAGAAGAGAAAAACCTGAATAATCTCCTATAGGTTGAATTATTTTTAAAAAGGAAATTTGTGCCATCAGTCTGGAGATTGTAATAAAAATTGCCTGATAGATGAAATAGTAGTAAAAAAAAATGCCTGTCTCTTTGAACTATTGTAACATGTTATTCTCAATAAAACACACTTGTTAGGTGAAGGTAAATAGGGAAAAGTGAACAGCTTCTAGTGAGAAAAATTCCCAAGTCACATTCGTTCTAATGATTCTAGCTTCATTTTGAGAGCAACACATGGGGAATTTGGAATGATCACTTCTGTGACAGTTGTAGGTCAGTTGAATTCCCTTCGTTGGATGTCCTAGTGCTGAGTTTTCTTCTTGTTGTTGCTATTTTCCCTTGAAAGACTGTATCCTTGGATGGGGCTCCTGACAACCGTTTAATGTTCCTAGTGGAAAGTTGCGACCTAGTTGTCCTGACACTGTTTCTTCTTTAGTAATCAAAATATTATAAAATGTTTATGCCTACATAACATTCCACTGAAACCCTACAGCCAAAAGTGCTTAGAGACCACCAATAAACAAAAGAATTAAGCCTCCAACTGAGCAATGGTCCGGCAATAGTCCCCTTTGATTAGAAAGTGAGCTAACCACTTAGGTGCTAATCAATCAATCAATGGTATTTATTGAGTGCTTACTGTGTGCAGAGCACTATATTAAGATGCTAGGGATTGCAATCATTCAATCAATGGTATTCAATGAGTGCCTACTTTGTGCAGAGCATTGAACGAAGAGCCTGGGAGAGTGCAATACCATAGAGTTGGTAGACAAAACACCTTCCCATAAAGATCTTACAATGTAGATGACACTTGGTCTTGCCGTTTTTTTCTCCTCTCCCTCAGCAATAAATATTCGAAGGGGTGAGTCACCCTTCCCTTTTCTGCTAATTGCTTCACAATTTCCACCCTACTGAATATTTCACCTTCCCCATTCTTTCACTCCTTTCCTTCTTTCTTTTCTCCAAAATGGAGCAGCTGACAGTCTATAATAATTCATAAATATGGTATTTGTTACACGCTCACCATGGGCCAAGCACTGTACTAAGGACTGAGGTAGATACAAGTTAATTAGGTTGGACATAGTCCCCGCTGTCCCACCTCAGTCTAAGTAGGGGGGAATAGGGTTTATTCCCCATTTTACAGATGAGATTATTGAGCCTCAGAGAAGTGAAGTGACTTGTCCAGCAGACACATGGCAAAACAGGATCAGAACCCCTAAGCGATGGAAGAGCTGAATGAGAAGGGAAGGAAAAGCCTTTCAACTGACCATGGCACATAGATGCAGTGGCAAATCATTCAGGCATGATGGTCATTTGGTGTTGAGGCAACTCTTGAAACCAGCTGCTCCAGAATCCTTAGTTTGGGCATTACCACCCATCCCTTGGATGTTTTGGATGTAAAAATGGATATTTCTACTGGAAAAATCCTCCCCCAAAAGATCCTGCCCCATGTACCCTCTTACCCTTATTTTAGTCTACTATGAGTCCTCTGCTGAAAACCACTGAGAAAGCAATCCATTAATGTTACACATTAAATACTTACTGGGAAGCACTTGGGAAAATACAATGGATCAAATAATGTGAGCAGCCATACCCACCTGTTCCTAGCCCCGAATTTCCATTGGGGGTTTCACCAGTCCCCCAAACCTCCATGTCTGGTACCTTTCGCACAACCCTAACTCTCTTGGTGATTATATCAGCTTTCCTCTCGAAAGATTAAAAGGACAGTGTGTGGACCATCTGGGGGTGGTATCTAATTGACCATTTCAGCCTGGTGCCTTTGTCCTTTCCCCCTCCACATCTTACCCAACCTCTGTCTCCAATCTGCTGCCAGAATACTTAGACCCAAGAAACTTTTAGAAATAACCAAAGTACCAGATTAGACAAGCAATGTGACCTAGTGGATGAGCTTGTTGTGGAAAGGGAATGTGTGTTTATTGTTGTATTGTGCTCTCCCAAGCACTTATGCTATTGATGCCGACTTGTTTTGTTTTGTTGTCTGTCTCCCCTTTCTAGACTGTGAGCTCGTTGTTGTACTTTCTGCTGCCTGAATTGTACTTTCCAAATGCTTAGTACAGTGCTCTGCACACAGTAAGTGCTCAATAAATATGATTGAATGACTGAAAGAATATAGTGCTCTGCACACGGTAAGTGTTCAATAAAATACATTTGAATGAATGAAGGAATGCAACACACGCCTGGGAGTCAGAAGCCCTTGGGTTCTAGTCAAGGCTCTGCCACTTGTCAGGTGTGTGACCTTGGGTAAGTCGTTCAATTTCTCAGTGCCTCATTCACCTCATCTGTAAAATGGGGATTAAGACTGTGAGCCTCATATGGACCATGGACTCTGTCCAACCAACCTGATTAACTTGAATCTACCCCAGCATTCGTTACAGTGCCTGGCACATTGTAACCATTTAACAAGTACCATAAAAAAAAGAGCAGTGTGAAAAGATAGACTAGATCAGAGTGCTGGAAAAGCGCCAGATGTAAAGTTTGAATCAGGAAGACATCCTAACGTTCTATTTCCCCTGACAGACTCTTTACTCATATTAAAAGTTCATCAAAGAATTGCCCTCTTTGGACTTGTTTGCTATCAAGTTTAGCTCTAGCTAAAAATCCACCAAAATCTATGCTTGGCACTACATAGTCAAAGCAAAAATTCTCATGAAAATCCAAGAGAGAATCAGCTGAAAATAGAAAATTTTGAACTTTCCCTTTGTGAATTACGGCATCAGTATTTATTTTCAAAGAATAAATATGTTATTCAACAGCAGAAAGCAAATTTTAAGTTGGTTTCGTCAGTGGACTATTTTATCAGATCAGGGTCATAAGAAAGATTAATAGTCTTTCAATAGGTATTTTACTTCAGGAGGGGAGATCATTTATTGCCAGAAAGGTTCAAAGAAAAAATAAAGTTTAGCCAGAAAACAATACATTGGAAATCTAACTAAATTAAACTCAAGGAACAATATCTACTTCCTTGCTGATTGGGATTTGACTAAGTATCTTTGGTAAAAAAAACACTATATTTTTTCAAACACATTTTAGCTGATATTATTACATTCAAAGTTCATTCCATTAGAAGTGTCTTACTATGGAATTATCCACTGGCATGTTCCTCCCAGAGCCTAGCTTTATCTGGACTTCAAGACCACATTTTCCCAAATTCTCTGGAAGAATGTAAGCTTCTAGGAGTAAAATGAACCTGCAGAATAATCAAGACTTAGTTTAGGACCAGAAGACAACAAGCACATTCTTGACAGGAAAAGAAAAAAGACAATACATGTTTCATATCCATTCCACCTTTGTTTCCTATTCTTTGTCACAGCATTTATTTCAGGTGAAATGAAGGGTATTTGAGAAGCAGCAAGATGCAGACAGGCCTGGGAATCAGAAAGCCATGGGTTCTAATCCTACCTCTGTCACTTGTCTGCTATGTAACCTTGGGCAAGTCATTTCACTTCTCCATGCTTCAGGGATCTCATCTGTAAAATGGGTACTGAAACTGTGAGCCCTATGTGGAAAAGGGACTGTGTCCAATCCCATTTGCCTGTATCCATCCCTGCGCTTGGTACAGTGCCCGGCACATAGTAAGTCCTTAACAAAAAAGACAATTATCAAAAAACACAATTATTATTAATAGCTTTTCCATATAAGACCACCTAATTGGCATCCAGGACCTTGGATGTCCACTTTACCTTTTAGTAATATACTCTCCACAGGGAATGTGTCCACCAACTCTGCTATATTGAACTCTCCTAAGTGCTTAGTACTCTGCACACAGTAAGCGCTCAGCACTTATATACACATCTGTGATTTTATTTCTTAATATTAACGTCTGCCTCCCTCTCTAGACTGTAAGCTGGTTCGGGCAAAGGGAATGTGTCTGTTACATTGTTCTCTGCCAAGCACTTAGTACAGTCCTCCGCACACAGTAAGAGCTCAATAAATACAGTTGACTGGCTGACAATAAATACAGCTGATGGATTGATATAGACCTAACAGAGGACATGCTAGCTATGAGGATTCTGTGGGTGATCTATCAGTCAGTGGATGATCATGATCATTAACTTTCCTTTTTGAGGTTAATGGCTAGTTCCTCAAAAACCCATTTAGATTATAAATCATATATTATAAATTATTTATTTACATTAATGCCTGCCTCCTTCTCGAGACTATGAATTCAATTTAGGCAGGGGACGGGTCTGCTAACTCTGTTGCATTGTATTCTCCCAAGAACTTAGTACATTGCTCTGCACACAGTGAGTGTTCAATAAGTCAGCCCATTGTTGGGTAGGGATTGTCTCCATTTGTTGACTAACTGTACTTTCCAAACACTTAGTACAGTGCTCTGCACACAATAAGCACTCAATAAATACAACTGAATAAAATACCATTGATGATGATGATTTTTCCTGAGCAACATTCAGTCGTATTCAGATTTCCAAAAACAACAAATAAGAGGATAACTTTATGGAAAGCAAAAACAGCTTTTAGCCAGGGTTCAATGATTGTCAACATTTTAATCCTGTCACCATTCACTTTTAAAAACTTGATCCAGCAACTGAAGTAGCGTGGCTCAGTGGAAAGAGCCCGGGCTTGGGAGTCAGAGGTCTTGGATTCTATTCCAGGCTCTGCCACTTGTCAGCTGTGTGACTGTGGGCAAGTCACTTATCTATGCCTCAGTTACCTTATCTGTAAAATGGGGATGAAGACTGTGAGCCTCACGTGGGACAACCTGATTACCCAGTAACTACCCCAGCGCTTAGAACAGTGTTCTGCACAGAGTAAGTGCTTAACAAATACCAACATTATTATTATGTCTTCACCCTGCAGCACCTCTCTCCCATCTCTAGAGTCTTCAGAATCCTCATTTTGTTGCTCTCATTGTCTGTTTCTCTTCTGTCTGTTTTGGGACTACTTTTAGGCCTTCTTTTACACTTAAGGCAGCCACTAAATTACAGGACCTAGAGTCCCACTCTCAGCTCCTCAAGATTACTTTAGAAAACCTGAATGCTTCTCAAAACCTGCCCCTCGGCCAGTGGGTCACCCGCACTTCAGTCCACTACAGCCATTACGGCTTCTGAAGGAAAAGTTCTTTGAGAAAGAGGCTTTGGTGCTGACCACACATTCAGAACTCTCTGGGAAGTCCACGCTTGGCCGGAATGAACTGGAGTTGAATTTCCTCTTATTCTGGGGGTCTCTTTTTCTCTTTGGTGGATTATCAATAGCTTAGAGATCCCCTTGTCAGTACTCAATTCCCTGAAGTCTTCCGCATCCATTCACAGTTTATGGATCTGATTCTGCCTTCAAATACAGCGTGGCTCAGTGGAAAGAGCCCGGGCTTGGGAGTCAGAGGTTATAGGTTCGAATCCCGGCTCCGCCACTTGTCAGCTGTATGACTGTGGGCAAGTCACTTAACTACTCTGTGCCTCAGTTACCTCATCTGTAAAATGGGGATTAAGACTGTGAGCCTTATGAGGGACAACCTGATTACCCCGTATCTACCCCAGCACCTAGAACACATAGTGCTGCACATAGTAAGTGCTTAACAAATACCAACATTATTATTATTATTAATACCTAAATATTTGAGAACCTATGGTAGGCCTCAAAATCCTGAAGAAATAAGATTATTTCACTAATAAATCACAAAATTAGTAGATCATGTCAGTTAGACTATGGTGCAGATACTATTAAACCAGTCCCTTGAGATTACTGCATGAATAAATCACAAAATTGGTAGATCATACCAGTCCAAATGTGGTGCAGATACTATTAAACCAGTCCCTTGAGATTATAAAATGCTTGGTTTCTCCTCCAAAGATTTCATTTACAGTTTGTTTTGTTTTTTTAAAATGTTATTTGTTAAGCGCTTTCTATGTGTCAAGCACTGTTCTAAGCTCAGGGGTAGGTACAGGTTAATCAGGAGAGACCACAGGTATTTAATCTCCATATAACAATTGAAATGAGCACAGAGAAGTTAAGCACCTTGCCCGAAGTCCACCAGCTAGCAACTGGCAGAATCAGGATTCATACTCAGGTCTGCTGCCTCCCAGGCTCTTTCCACTAGGCCACACTGCTTCTCTTTTCTCATTTGTCCTTAAAGCATCTGCAGGTAGTATAATCTGTAGATTATTATCTTCATTTACCAAATAGGGAATTGAGTCAGCCTCATAGGCTTGACCAACCAGCAAGTCAGTTAAACCTAGAATCCAGCTTTTCTTCTTCCTACTGAACTGAGAAGCAGCATGGACTAATAATAATGTTGGTATTTGTTAAGCGCTTACTATGTGCCGAGCACTGTTCTAAGCGCTTACAGGGTCATTAGATTTACAGGGTCATCAGGCTGTCCCACGTGAGGCTCACAGTCCTAATCACCATTTTCCAGATGAGGTAACTGAGGCACAGAGAAGTGAAGTGACTTGCCCACAGTCACACAGCTGACAAGTGGCAGAGCCGGGATTTGAACTCTTGACCTCTGACTCCCAAGCCCGTGCTCTTTCCACTGAGCCACCCTGGACTAGTGGAGAAAGCTTGGGTCCAGGAGTCAAAATAACCTGGGTTCTGATCCTGACTTTGCCAATTGCCTGTTCTGTGACTTGGGCAAGTCACTTAACTTCTCTGTTCTCAGTTTCCTCAGTGGTAAAATGAGGATACCTGTTCTCCTTCCTACTTAGATGGTGAGCCCCATCAGGGACAAGGACTGTGTCCAGCCTCATGAAGTATAGCAGCACCAATGCTTAAAACAGTGTTTGACATAGTAAGCATTTAACCGTACCATAAAACAAAATGATTAAACAACAGCAACAACAAAAAACTGTGCGTACTCTCTCCCACAATATTTCTCATCTGCTGCCGCTTTTGAAGACAGATATTATGCTGGGAACAGCCATTAGTCGATCCAGGATTGCTATTAGTCCTATCTTTATTCATTCATTCATATTTATTGAGCATTTACTCTTTGCAAGACACTGTACTAAGCATTATGCTTTATACAATCTTTATGCTCTTAGAGCAATATTCAATCAAGAGCATTTAGTGGGTGCTTATAGTGTGCAGAGCACTGAATTAAGCACTTGGGAGGGTACAGAAGAATTTGTAGGCACGATTCCTCCCCTCAAGGAGCTTACAAACTCTTAGGGGAGACTACAATCAAATATAGAAAGAGGAAGAAGGAAGGGGGTAGATATGTGAGTTAGTGCCTAAGTAATTAGATATGCAAGATACGTATCCCAGTGCTATGGAAGATTATGAGCACTTAAGTGTCTCAAAAGTGCACAAGAGGCCGGGGGAGGCCATAGGAAGGTGAGTAGAAATTAAATGGGGAAGGTGTGATTGCAGAAGGTGATGAAAATGGAGAGAATTGAGGTCTGTAAAATTTAAGTAGTGGTGGGGAGTCACATACTTGGGGGAAAATGTGAGCAAGAGGCTGGCAGTGGTAGAGACAACAAGGAAAGCTGAGAGGCAACAATGAGACATGGGAATCAAGAAAGGAGGAGAAGCAATATTGCTGTGCAGAAGAGAAGGTGGAGTTATAGTAAATATGGATGAATTTGAAATTGCCAAGGTCGACCTGGAGCCTGGATTTCTAAGAAGCGTGCGACGACCTTTGGGCGGGAGCACGAGAGCTTATATTTATAGTTGAAGAGATAAAATACTAGGGGTCGGTGGTGCGAGATCATAGGAGGGAGACGGAGACAAGGGAGGTGAGATTGTCGTTAAGGGAAACGTTAAGGGAGAGGTTTTGTGCATCAAGGGACGTCGTCTGGGGAGGGATGGTGGGGCCTGATGACATGGGTAACTGGATGCAATCTAGAAATTAGAGGTATCTGTAGGAAAAGGAGGGTTTTGTGGTGTGGCAGGATGTGGGAGAGAAGACAGGGTAGGAGATGTTGGTCAGAGAGAGGGATTTCAGAGATGGTGAGGTTAGAAGTGATGCAATAAGTAGAGATGATGTCATCCAGGGTCTGTCCATGGTGGTGAGTGGGTGAGGTGGAGTGGAGCAGCAGAGTTTGGGAGAGAGAGGAAGCATGAGAATGAGGGGTCATCACTAACATCCAGAGAAGCAGCGTGGCTCAGTGGAAAGAGCACGGGCTTTGGAGTCAGGGCTCATGAGTTCGAATCCTGGCTCTGCCACTTGTCGGCTGTGTGACTGTGGGCAAGTCACTTAACTTCTCTGTGCCTCAGTTCCCTCATCTTTAAAATGGGGATTAAGACTGTGAGCCCCACGTGGGACAACCTGATTCCCCTATGTCTACCCCAGCGCTTAGAACAGTGCTCGGCACATAGTAAGCGCTTAACAAATACCAACATTATTATTATGGTTATCGAAGTTCCTGAGGATCTGAGGGGACAGGCACTGGCTCCAACTTGATTATGTTGCACCTATCCCAGTTGTTTCTGGAGTGTTTGGCAAAGGGTAGGAGCTCAGTACAGTGGTCTGCACACAATGAGCACTAAAAAAATACAATTACCATTAAAAAAAACCAAAGTCAGACACAGTCTGTCCTGTGTGGGGCTCACAGGGTAAGGAGAAGAGGGAACAGACATTTCATCCCCATTTTATAATAACAACAACATTATATTTGTTAAATAATAATAATAATGTTCTTATTTGTTAAGCGTTTATTATGTGCAGAGCACTGTTCTAAGCGCTGGGGTAGATACAGGGTAATCAGGTTGTCCCACATGAGGCTCACAGTCTTAATCCTCATTTTATAGATGAGGAAACTGAGGCACAGAGAAGTTAAGTGACTTACCCACAGACACAGCTGATAAGCGGCGGAGGCAGAATTCAAACCCATGACTTCTGACTCCCAAGCCTGGGCTCTTTCCACTAAGCCATGCTGCTTCTCTAAATACTTATCTGCAAAGCACTGTACAAGGTCCTGGGGTAGAAATGAGATAATTAGGTTGAACACAGTCCCTGTCCTATGTGGGGCTCACAGTCTAAGCGGAGGGATAAGAGGTGTGGACCCCCCATTTTACAGATTGGGAAATGGAGACCCAGAGAAGTTGATTTACGCAGGGTCACAGCAGGTAAGTAGCAGAGCTGGAATTAGCATTCAAGTCCCTTGACTCCATAGTCTTGTGTGCATTACCAGAAAAGTAAAAGAAAACTTTAGAAAATGTCCTATGATGGAACAGATCAAAATACAAATTACTTTATCCTCCTAATAGAGCTGGCAAAAATAGCAAGGAGTCAGGGTGAACTAATGGACCAAAGAGTATAAAAACACAGGTCCGACACTCTGCTCCTGTGAGCTGAGGAATCGTTTAGACTTTTCAGAACCAGACACAGAAAACCTCAAAATGAGTTTTAAAAGTAGAAGGGTTGAAAAGGTTCAGTGCGTGTTTCTTTCAGTTAAAATCCCCCAGCTCCAAATCACATACTGTCAGCTCTACAGATGGAAAGTCCTAATGGGCATTCAAAGATTGTTTGCAAAATGTCTCAGATATTCAAGAATGAAACCACTTAATATTTTTGAACTTTGAAATTTCTCACACAGAACCAAGGCGTTTGTTTTAACCTTTCAAGATCAAAATGATTATGTTCCATTCAGAAAATGATGCAGAGGGATAAATTCAGTTACACTCACTGTACCTGCTGCCCCAGATCTCAGGAGAAAATTAGCTAATGTGGGAGTAAAACGTGACCAGATACCATGCAAACGTAACCTCTTTGGATGCGCACTATCTCCCTCTTAATTACTAGCCAGCAATTGTTTCAGATGAGTTGATAGAACATGGGGTGAAGCAGAGGCAGCAGCAAAAACAAGCATGCCATCATTTGTGCATGACTTCTACTTCTATAGCATAGACTACAGAGAGGGAAACAAGTTTGAGAGGAGGGAGGAACATAGCAATTTGAGGTGATCCCAGCCTGAAAAGGTTTGGGGCTTTTCTTGGAGGGAAAGACAGACATCTTGACTCGGGTCGGGGGGAACAGCTTGCACCCCAAAATATGGGAAGATGGCAAAAGAAGAGAATGGACTAAAACCTTGACAACTCCAGGTAATCATAAAGGCAGAATGAATCTGACTCATCAAGGTAAGTTGGATTTATTAACATCTCTAGCAGCGACATTGGTAAATATCATTTGGCTCTGTACCCTTTGGGCACTTGGTATCCACTGTATCCTCAGCACCATAGCACTTATGAGCACATCTGGAATTTATTTATATTAATGTCTGTGTCACCATCTAGACTTGTTGTAGGCAGGGAATGGGCCCACCAACTCTGCTGTACTGAACTCCCCCAAGAGTTTAGTACAGTGGAGTTTAGTACCGTGTGCCATGCAAGCAGTAAGTGCTCAATAAATGCTGCTAATTTATGTTTATGGTATTTGGTAAACGTTTACAGTCACCATCATCCATTCCCCAACTATTACAATAGTTCTGCCTTTTCATTTTCTCCTAGAATGTAAACTCATCCTCTAGACAGTAAGCTCGTTATGGGCCGGGAACGTGTCCACTAATTCTATTGTAGTGTACTTTCCTGAGCACTTAGAACAGTGCTCTGCACATGGAAAGCGCTCAAGAAATACCACTGATTGACTGGAAAAAGAGAGCTTAATCAGGGAAGGCCTATTGGAGATGTGACCTTAAGGATTTATGTGTACTATTGTTTGCTTAAGTTACTTAACCTCTCTCTAACTGGTAAAACACAGCAAGCTAAAAGTCCCAGTCTCTCCAACATTGAGGAGGCTTGTAACTAAGGATGGTTTCCTGGAGGGAGGTGGATCTCTGTACCAAGAACTGCATATTTACTGATTTCAATATTGTCATCCCCGTGTGTTGACTCTGTTTCACAGGGTTGTTCCTGATTACTTACTATTGTACTTTGAATCTGCATATGTCCATTTAGAGGGTAGCTGGGTGTGAGCTGGTGGACTGTAACTGATTTAATTGCACGTTCCTGCCGCTGCACTTAACACAAGTATTCAACTCGAGAAATAGACAAATTTCTCGATTTGCACATTTTATCTGCATCCCTGCTGGATTGTAAACTCCTATCTAAACTCGTTGTTAGCAGGGAATGTGTCTGTTTATTCTTGTACTCTCCCACGTGCTTAGTATGGTGCCCTGCACATAGTAAGTGCTCAGTAAATATGACTGAACGAATTGTTAAGTTCCTCGAGGGTGAGGAATACATCTACTAACTTCGTTGTACTTTCCTGTTAAAATCTAAAGGGGAATTTGGGTCCTCTGTGGCCTGAATTTGCGATTTCTCTGCTACATATCCATAAACTAGGATCTATCCCGGTCATACTGTATTTATAACAAAAGTGTAGTTCCAGAAATACCACCCGACATGCCATTAATGCAGCTATTAAAGCTTGGATTGAGCTGCAGCCACAAACAGACAAGACTAAACCAAGAGGATTTAATTTGAAGCACAAAGAAAGAGATACGAAACACACCAAAACAGACTGCAGGCCACAGACAATGAAGATTAACTAGAAAACCGCCAAAGAGATCATCAACACCCTGTAATAATGATAATGATGGTACTTGTTAAGTACTTACTAAGTGCCAGGATGAATACAGGCAAATCGAGTCGGAGGTGGGGCTCACAGTCTCAATCCCCATTTTACTGATGAGGTGACTGAGGCAAAGAAAAGTTAAGTACTTGCCCAAACACACAGCAGACAAGTGGAGGAGCCAGGATTACAATCCGAGACCTTATAACTCCCAGGCTCTTGACCTATCCACTACATCATGTCACTAATCACCAGCTTAATTAAGAGACAAGGGGCTTACCTGATCTTCACTCAGAATCATGAGTTCAGCGAGTTCAACTCCTTCCTTGCTGATATCAGGGGCAGCTCTGGAGCTTGGCTCCACCCAGGACATCCCATATTCTGGCCCAGAGAGGGGTCAAGAATCAAGCCAATTTGGTTCCTGAGAAAAGTATTCTTTTCTGCTTATCTTCCCTATCATTCCCTGGCCAACGTTCAATAGGATCTTTCGGCTGGCCATTTGGATGACCAAATCTTTAGTGCAATACCTTACACGTATAAGGTATTTATGTGATTGACTTGATTGAGAGGGTGAAGTCCATAATTTTTTAAATAACTGCTTCAACATGAACTCTTTCATTTTTATGAATAGGTTGCCATCTTAGTTTTTTTATATTAGCTTCTTGGAGGGAACAAATTAGCTGCCTTGGAAGTCACCCTGAGCTCTTTTTCATCATTAGGGGGCTATTTGGGGGGCAACTTTAACTTCCTGAATAGCTGCTTAAAACTGACCACATTTGAAAGGAGAATACACCTGGAAATTCTCAAGAAAATATGAGGCTGGAATGTGTGTGTTTTTTTAAGTAGAGGTTGCACTGTTATGGTATTTGTTAATAAGTGCTTACTATGTGCCAGACATTGTACTAAGTGCTGGGGTAGATCGAAGATAATCACGTTGGACACAGTTCATGATCCAAACGGGGCTTACAGTCTTAATTTTCATGCTGCATTGAATTACAGTAAAAAGTAGAAACTGAAGACACGATGAGATGTTATATAGTGATTTCAAATTTGATCATCTCAATTTTGAGGATGATATAGACAGATACTGAAACAAATTCTCTGGAAGATGAGAATAGCCAAGATCATCTGCATGACAACATCCTGTTCACCTGATGGTGATTTGACTTTTTTTCTTAATTTTGTTCAAATCAACTATGTTTACCAATACAAATGAAAAGTGATTTAGAAAATATCCAAATTACAATCATCACCATAAATAAAGATTTCTCAGGCTTCCCATTTGGTTCCATAGTTAATACTATACTGCTCTACCATTAACTAAAATAGTTCTACTGTGCTGGTCTTGAATACGCATTTCAGTAGTTGCAAATTAATCTGATGTCCTAATAAATGTTGCATGATGCTGATGAGTCTATTTGGTCACCGCATTTTCATGCTTGATTATTTACTCATCTCAATTCAGTGATTTTTGTTCATTTTTGTCACTAATCTGAACAATCGGGCTTTAGTTGACATAGATATTAAGTAGTTTTTAATTATGTAGGATGCTGTATGAATAGGTTTGCATCTATCCATACTCCTATTAGAAATATGTCCTTCATATGAAAATATGATACTACTGAAGATTAAATTTAATCTATTTATATATATATACAATTGATTTCATATTAAAGATAAAGAAAAAATTGTTGATCACAATCAACTGTTCTTGATGATGATGCATTATGTCATCAGAATTTTATATCCCTATATTTTTCTGATGATGATTTTGACGGCATGAATACTTTGAAATGGAAATATCGGTAATACCCATGCACTCCAGGAGACCTAAATACTGCGGAAAGCATTCACAAACTCCCGTCTGCTTGTTTGTTGAGCTGAAGAAGTCTTTAGGAATGGGCTGTACCAGGTTTACACATAAGATGATACAAAATGTGAGAAAACTAGGACACAGAAAACCTGCTGCTTTTTACCACCTTTTCCTTTTGTTTATAAAGAGTAACCCAGATCCATCCAACATAAAGAAAGAAATCCAATTTCTTCCTGCTACCAGGTAATAAAAATGGGATTTCTGCACTAACAAAAGAGGAAAACCTTATTAAAATTACAACACTAGTACATTAGCAATTTTCCTTGCTGGCATACATTAGTTGGCCTTACATCAGTGTTTGTTTCCTTTGGGGGCTGCCAGGTAATAGGACTTTCAAGCCAGAATTCGCTTCAGTGTTTCATTCTGGGAGATCTTATGGCCAAAAGCTTCCCTCTATATCTTTTACAAAAGTATAACTGATGCATTCCCAGTTTGCTTAATGATAAGATACTTTTCCTACAGCCATTAATCAATCTCCTTGGAAACCTGTGATGAAGGTAAAAATGTACCGAATGTACTGATCCTTTCATTTTGCAATATGAAACACTATCATTATATAGTTTATCTACACTCCTTAGCTTCACCGCTCTGTGTTGTTCTTCAAATTCGGCAGTAGTATGAGATTTGAGAACTGGAATTAGTCAAGTTTTATTTATTTTTTTAAAGAATCCATGAGACTTTTTGGCAGGAAAAAGCCTGAGCAGCGGCATGGCCTAGTAGAGCACAGGCCCGGAAATCAGAGAACCTGGGATTAAAATCCTGGCTCTGCCACTTATCCGCTGTGTGACCGTGGACAAGTCATTTAGCCTCTTTAGACCTTAATTTCCTCATCTGTAGAATGGGAATTAAATCCTACTCCCTCCCTCTTACACTGTGAGCCCCATAAGGGATAGGGACTGTGTCCATCCTGAGGAACCTGTATCTACTCCAGTACTTGGCACATAATAAGCACATAACATATGACGTTTAAAACAATATCGACAAAAAAAATCCCCAAAAGAAGGGACCCAGTGGAAACAGCACGGGATCAGGAGTCAGAAGACCCAAGTTCTAATTCTAGTTGAGCCACTGACATACTCTGGACTCTTGGACTGTGAGGCCGTTATTGGGCAGGGATTGTCTCTATCTGTTGCCGAATTGTCCATTCCAAGTGCTTAGTACAGTGCTCTGCACATAGTAAGCACTCAATAAATAAGATTGAATGAACATAATCTTTTTATATCTCAGTTTCCTCAATTGTTAAGTGGAAATGTCACCTGTTTTTCCCTACATCTCAAAGTGTGACCTCTCGTGGGACACGGCGTGTGTGTGTTTATCTGATCTGTTCATCTTGCATCTTACCCAGCCCTCAGTACAATGCTAAGCATATAGTAAGCACATAATACCATAATTATTCTTTGGCTGGGTCTTTCTAAATAGTAGAAGACTGAGCTACGTAATATTCTATTCCATGCTATATGCTGCAGAAACCCATATTGAAAATCAGGCCCGTTGCAAAATAGTTTGAACTCATACCACCTATAGGAATTATTCATTTTTATGGAAAAATTCCATTTCTAAATTCATGCATTGCTCTCACTCAATATCTCTTCCTCTAGCCAAACACAATTAAGTGCTTGGCATCCAGTGTCCTATAAAATAATTGAAATGCTACATTCATACAGCTGCATTTTTTGGAAGTTTCTCAAACTTTAAACTCATGCACAAATGCTCAGCATGATGAGGGAAGGCAGAGTTGGCATAACTTTGGAATGTTAAATTAAAGCATATTTTTTCCTCTGGTGATTACAATTCAGACTCATATTTACTGTGAACAGAAAACTCTAGTGATAAAGGAAAAAAAAAGACAAAAAGCCCCAGCTCCTACAATAGTGTCTTTCCAGCTAATGACTTCTTCATGACCAGCTTCTAATGCTGATTCTACTCTTAAAAATTGTCTTCTATCTTTGTCCTTTTCTGGGAAATTACGCAGAATGCACACTGAAAAAAACCACAGTGTGTGCAGAGGGTAATTTCTGCATAAAAAAGAGTGGTTATTACAGATCACTGAGCAAAATATTTTTCCTTTGACTACTGTAATTCTCTCCAAGTCAATGAACCTGCCTCAAATTGTGAGCATCATTATTATAACGCTCTTCCCTCCCACCTCCCACAAAATAGCCAAGCGCAAGCGAGCCGGACAAAAGTTCACTTGCGTTGGCAATCTTTCTATCCACATGTAATTGCAGTGCTGAGTGTATAATTTCAATGAACAGTTTTCCTCTATTACATTGTATTGCCCTTAATAAAACAGTGATATGATGTGATATATTCCTACTAAAGGTGACTTATTATAGCGGGTTGGAGGAGTTGCAACAATTCTTCGCATGACCTTTGGCAAACTGCAAGTTTTCAGTGCCCAGGAGTGATCAAAAATGGGAGAAAGAGGAAGAGATTGAATAAATTGAAAATGGTTTATTGGGACTAGTTCCCGTAGGTTTCCCCTTAGGTAGAGGTTCACTGGGGGAAAATCTCCCAGAAGGATTTTTACTCAACAGAAGAGACCAGACAGTAGGAGCACAATTAATGCTATTGATTGATTGGTTAACTTATCTCTCAATACAGTATTAAAGCAACACTCAGCCCAATTCAACTGAGTGGATCATGGGGTGGAAACAGAACGACATGAAGTTACCATAGCAAAAACGTTCTACTTGTTTTAAATGAGAAAGTTTCTATCTCAAAAGTGATTTTTTTTCTCAAAGACAAGTCTTTGCTGTAGTAAGTCATGGTTCATTTTTCAGTCTGTATAAGCTTAGGCCATCAGATGAACTTTTTCTAGTTATTTGTTTTTTCTGTAAGAGATTAATTAATTGCACAGGTTGAAATGACTTCCAAATTACAGTTAAATCAGTGCTGATGACTTTGAGATCCTTCTTTTCCTATTCCATTTAAAAGCTTGTCAGTCAATAAACTATGCAGGCTCTAAAGAGCGAAGTGATGATTATGTAATATTTTCGGGAGGAGAGTGATCAGTTATAGTAGGGAATTGACAAATTATGTGAAACCAACTGACACTAATGAATAATTTAGCTGCCGAACATTCTGACTCTACAAATGGAAGAAGAACGACAGGGAAGATTGACACCTGGTGTGTATGCAGGGATGTCGCCAGAGAGGTGGATGGGAAGGGAGGAAAGGAAAGAGATGGGAGCATGAGAGGTGGGAAAAGATGGGGGAAAGTGGGTAGAAAGGAAGAGAGCAGGAGGGGGAGAAAGAGGGGGAAAGGGAAAAAGAGTGGACAAGAGAGAAATATTAATAATAATTACGGTACTTAAGTGCTTACTATGTGCCAGGCACTGTACTAAATGCTGGGGTGGATACAAGCAAATTGGATTGGACACAGTCCCTGTCCCTTATAAGGCTCACAGTCTTAGTCCCCATTTTGCAGATGAGGTAACTGAGGCCCAGAGAGCTGAAGTTACCTGCCCAAGGCCATAGCAGCACTGTCTGCTGGGTGACCTTGGGTAAGTCATTTCACTGCTCTGGGACTCAGTTACCTCAACTGTACAGTGAAGATTGAGATTGTGAGCCCCACACGGGGCAGGGACTGTCCGACTCACTTTTCTTGTAGCCATCCCACAGCTTAGTACAGTAGCTGGCACATGTGCTTAGCTAAAATCATCATTAGTCATATTATTATTATTACTCTGTGATCCTAAGCACTTAGTACAGTGCTCTGCACACAGTAAGTGCTCAGTAAACACCATCAGTTGATTGATTAATGAGAACTGTTTTTTGGTGCACTCTTCCATTCTCTTATTCCATTTTCAAAGGAATCCATGTTTGTGGCAAACTGAATGTGTTTGCTTCAGGCACATGCTTCTCCTGGGTTATCTTTGCTCAGGATTTAAGGAGAAAGTGTGAACAACAGGCAAGGATAGCATTGGAAACGCAAGGGAGTCCAAAACAAAATTCATGAGCTGAAAGTATTTTGGCTGTTGACCTTCCAACCTCTTTTTAAGTCTGCTGTAAACAAAGATACGATGGAAGCTTGCCTCCTGCTAAATCACAAAATACTATAAGAAAGTGAGCTTGATACGGGAGTTAATTCCCAGAACATTCAAGGCTACTGTTTTTAAATACCATTTTTCTTAGTTCATTCATTCAATCTTATTTATTGAGTGTTGACTGTGTGCAAAGCACTGTACTAAGCACTTGGGAAAGTCCAATATAACAATAAACGGACATATTCCCTACCCACAATGAGCTTACATTCTAGAGAGGGATTCCTCAATTGCCCCTGGATCCTCTGCTTTGCACGGTTGGTTGAGAACCGGGATGACTTTATTTCCCTAACTGCACTGTCTCCCCCCAGCCCCAAACACACACACACACACACACACACACCTCGTTGTGGTCTTGGGGAGGGAAATTACAACAGGACAGAGTCTCATACCACTCTGAAGATGAGGGTGGATTTTCATATCCACCTCCTGCCTGCTGATGTGAATGTAACCTGCCCTTTCCTCTCCTCTCAATCATGGAAGAGAGGAGAGTTTTCCAGGAATCCGGCCGTCGTGTTTGGCAAGCTTCTCCCAGATCTTCCTGTGGCTTTCTCTGAGCCCGTCAGCGTTTCCTCCTCAGATGGCTGGCTCCCCCTTGTCTGGGGGAAGTTAGCTGGGTCCCGGAAAGTGTGAGGGGGACCTCCGGCTCAGCAAAGGAATGAAGACTCCAGGTTCTGGACCTGAAGAGGTGGTGTTTGGGGTGCTCGCGAGGTAAAGATGGGCCTGTGTCCATAGCTTTTTCAAGCCCGGGGGGCCCAGGAGAGGCAGCCCCGAGGGATTCTGGAATGACAGTAATAATGTTGGCATTTGTTAAGCGCTTACTATGTGCAGAGCACTGTTCTAAGCGCTTGGGTAGACACGGGAATCAGGTTGTCCCACATGAGGCTCACAGTCTTAATCCCCATTTGACAGATGAGGGAGCTGAGGCACAAAGAAGTTAAATGACTTGCCCACAGTCACACAGCTGACAGGTGGCAGAGCTGGGATTCGAACTCATGACCTCTGACTCCAAAGCCCGTGCTCTTTCCACTGAGCCACGCTGCTTCTCAATAATAATGTTGGTATCTGTTAAGCGCTTACTCTGTGCAGAGCACTGTTCTAAGCGCTGGGGTAGACACAGGGGAATCAGGTTGTCCCACGTGGGGCTCACAGTCTTAATCCCCATTTTACAGATGAGGTAACTGAGGCACAGAGAAGTGAAGTGACTTGCCCATAGTCACACAGCTGACAAGTGGCAGAGCTGGGATTCGAGCCCATGACCTCTGATTCGAAAGCCCGTGCTCTTTCCACTGAGCCACAGTCTGATTCATGCCTCTGTCTGGGTCTTCCAGAATGTTCTGCTGCTGACTGGGTTATCTTTGGGTAACTCCAGTGTGCGGTGGACAATGTGGCTCAGCTGGGCTTCTCCGGTGACGGCCTCGGCCACTGCGGTGGCGAGTTTTCGACAGGTGACGCTTTGTCAGCCTGCCTTCCTGGCCTCTCCGTCTCAGGCATGCTTCTCCCCCCCGCAGCTCACTGGATTCATGGGCAGCCAGCCAACTGTCCAATTGTCTCAAGATGAATTGGGGAGGAAATACAGTCTATGTACATTTCAATGTACAGAGAGCTAAAGTCCAAATAAAACTCCATTCCAGGGCTACCAACTGCTTTACAAAGACATTGTACAAAATAAGTGACTTATGAACAATTTACTTTGAGAGAAGTACCGTGGCCTAGTAGAAAGAGCATGGGCTTTGGAGTCAGAGGACCTGGGTTCTAATCCTGATTCTGTCAACACGATCCATCCAGCCCAGGATGCTGTTTCCAATTGTCACAACATATCGCCCTCTTCAACATCCTCTTCAACATCCATATTAATTGGTAGTGTATCGAATATTCACATAGAACAAATCTCCACGAATCTATTTAAACCCCAACCTTTACCTTAAATAAAATATCACGAGCCTCTTTTCCAGGAATTTACCCAATCCCTGCTTAGACCTTGCCGGTAATTTTGGCCCAAATAACCTTCTGTGGCTTTTGCCCCAGACTTCCCCTTGGTTCAGAAAATTTGGAATAAATTTAAGATCTAACTCTGTGAGGGTCAACATTGTATTTATGACCATTCAAAGTGAATTATGTCGGGTTCAGGTTGGGTTTAGGACAGTGCAGTATTAAGAAAAGTGAGACTGGATTGGGTGAGCAGTGGGTCAAGATTTGGTAGATTAGGGGCAGGTTCAGGTTCAAATATGCCTGACCCCTGTGTCACCGGCCCGAACAGAGTTTATCTCCTGTGGGAGCAATTCTCTCCCTAAACCCCCTGAAAATGCACCCCTCTGGGCTTTATGAACCGAAAAAATTTGAGCTATTCTGCAAACTACATTTCATGCAATCTCTAATAGAGCTTGTGGAAAATAGCGTGGCATAGTGGAAAAAAGCACAAACCTGGAAGTCAGAGGACCCGGAGTTCTAATCCCAGCTTTGCTACTTGCTTTCTGTATGACCCTGGGCAAGTTACTTAACTTCTCTGTGCCTCACTTTCCTCAACTGTAGAATGGGGATTCGAGCACCCGCTCTCCCTCCTACATAGGCTGTGAGCCCCAAATGGAACAGGGATTCTGTCCATCTCTATTAACTTGTATCTACCCCAGTGCTATAAACAGTGTTAGACACACAGTAAGTGCTTAATAAATACCATAATTATTATCAAACAATAATAGATACAGACTTTTTTTTAATGTGGGGGTTAGATTCTTGAAATTCTCTATAGGAAAATCACATTGCCTGCTGTGTAACCTTGAGTAAGTCACTTAAATCCTCTGTAATGGGTATTCAATAATACTAATGTTAATAAAGTTGGTATTTGTTAAGCACTTACTATGTGCAGAGCACTGTTGTAAGCACTGGGGAAGATACAGGGTAATCAGGTTGTTCCACGTGAGGCTCACAGTCTTCATCCCCATTTTACAGATGAGGGAACTGAGGCACAGAGAAGTTAAGTGACTTGCCCACAGTCACACAGCTGACAGGTGGCAGAGCCGGCATTCGAATCCGTGACCTCTGACTCCCAAGCCCGGGCTCATTCCACTGAGCCACGCTGCTTCTCATACCTCCTATTTAGACTATGAGCCCCATGTGGGGCAAGGACAGTGTTTATCCTGATCATTCCATATTTACCCCAGTGTTTAGTACAATGCTTGTAACATAGTAAGCCCTTAATACCGTTATTATTATTATTATTATTATTAATGTCAATTCTTGATTCAGTGGAAATTAATGGGTTACAAGGAAGATGGTTGGAAGATACCATCATTCTGAGATGAATTAATATTAGAATTGATTTTCCCCCAACCACCAGCCGAATCAACGCAAATTTGTGTCTGACAAATACCGTAATTATTATTATCATTATTGTTTTTGTGATGTGGAAAGAACATTCCCTAATTTTCCAGTGGTATTATATTCAAAACATGTACTAAAACTCATGCTGTAGCAGAACTGGATGTGATGTTAAAACTTCCTCACATAATATTTTAACTGTGAGGAAAGCAAAGGAAAATAAGAATAGATAATGATCCAACTTTCTAAGCCTTAGGATTTCATATCAACATAACTTAACACAATACTTACTAATGGATTCACAGAACAAGCGAAAACCTACTTTTCAGTCTAGTATGTAGGACACCAGGTTATTAGTAGTGGAAGAAAAAAATACTGACCTACACATCTTAATGAGGAATTGAAGTAAAGCAAGCTCTGTATGCACAGTAAAATGTTTTCCATGTCACAAAGAGGGTCCTGAAAGGCCAATTATGAATGAAATATTATTTCAAAGTTGAATTTGTCCAAGAAATGGATTCTGAATTAACACAAAACACTGACGCCTGTGGATAGTATCAATACTTGGGTGGTGTGCTTCTATTTTTCAAGTGAAATAACTATTAGAGAATCAGCGTGGCTCATCATATTGTCCCACATGAGGCTCCCACTCTTCATCCCCATTTTACAGATGGGGTAACTGAGGCACAGAGAAGTGAAGTGACTTGTCCACAGTCACCCACCTGTCAGGTGGCAGAGCCGGCATTCGAACCCATGACCTCTGACTCCCAAGCCCGTCCTCTTTCCACTGACCTATGCTGAGCCCCATGTGGGACAGGGACCGGGTTTGTCCTGATGATCCTGCATGTACCCCAGCGTTTAGTACGTACAGTACCTGGCACTAGACAATTAACATTAAAAAAAAAGTGGCCAAACCACTTGATCTGATTTGTGCTTTTCTTGTCCTCATTGTCTATTCCTGGTTCAGCAAAGGCAGAATTATATTAAATTCACTTATTTGGGCCTCCACTTGCAATGCATCTCCATGAGGCATATTTGGTAGACAATCAAGGGACTGTAGCTTGCAAATTAAGATAATCATATGGCTTCCGGTTATTACCACTGGTGAGATCCTGCAGACTAATAACCTTCATCAAGAATGGACTGCATCCATAAATAATTTCATCCCCAGTGGCTAAATTAACCTTTCAAACCTTCCAATTAAGGGACAAAGGGATAATTATGGCCACAAGAAAGAAAATGCTCATTTAGAACGGTAGATAGCATTGAAGCTCAGACGAAACCTCAGACCTGAAAGTTCATTTAAAAAATGGAAACCACGAAATGGGTCAAGGGGTAGTGAATTACAATAATCATGGTAACTTTTTTTCTTACGGTGCTTGTTAAGTACTTACTACGTGCCAGATATTCTTCAAAGCACTGGGGTAGATACAAAGTCGTCAGGTTGGACACAGTTCCTGTCCCACGTGAGGCGTTCAGTTTTATTTCCCCATTTTACAGATGAGGTAATCGAGGCACCTAGAAGTTAGTTACTTGCCCAAGGTCACACATCAGACAAGTGGTGGAGCTGAGACTAGTTGCCCGCTCTAGACTGCGAGCTGGTTGTGGGCAGGGATTGTCACCCTTTATTGCTGTATTGTACTTTCCCAACGTCTACTACAATGCTCTGCACTTAATAAATACGACTGAATGAATTAAGCGCTTAGTACTACAGTCCTCTGCACCCAGTAAGCGCTCAATAAATATTTTTGGACGACTGGAAGGATGAATGAATGAACCCAGGCCCTTCTGTTTCCTAGGCCCTTACTTTATCTACTAAGCCCATGCTGCTTCTCACCATTCCCATGTCTTCCCACAGGATGACATAGGGAAGAAGGGAAGCTGGCTTTTCTCCTCCCTGATGTGGCTGTCTCCTTCTGTAACTCTTCAGAAAATACAGACGCTCCATTTCTTTCACTGTGTACACTTCCTTTCCCACACGGAGTTTCCTCCTTTCACGGCATTGGCCCTGGCTCCAACTGTAGTTTCTGGCCTTCCCAACTTAGTAGTTCAAAAGTCCAAGAACTATGTCCTTTTCTTCCAACTTGTCTCTCTACAGTTAGTTGTGCAGACGAGATCAAAGTAAACATGACAATATCAGGGAAATTCATTAAATTATGTCTCTTATTAATGCCTAGAATGCAGGCAGAACTGGTATTTTTATATGGTATTTGCTAAGTACTTACTAAGTGCCAGGCATATTAAGCACTGGAGTTGATATAACACGTTCACCTTCCCTCACACCCAAGAAGCAGCAGGGCGTAGTGGACAGACCACAGGCCTGGGAGTCAAGAGGACATGGATTCTAACATGGCTCTCCCGCTTGATAGCTGTGTGACCTTGGGCAAGTCACTTCTCTGGGCTTCAGTTCCCTCAACTCTAAAATGGGACTGTGAGCCTCTTGTGGGACAGGTACTGTGACCAACCTGATTACTTTGGATCTACCCCAGTGCTTAGAACAGTGCTTGGCACATAGTAAGTGCTTAACAAATACCATCATCATCCTCATCATAACCCAGATCCTTCTGGTCCCCAGGGTGTGCTCTATACAGTAAGCCATTCTCTTTTCCTGTTTAGCTTGGTCTCTAGCATGAAGTGGGTTGGCGGGGAATTTTATTTTCAACGTTTGTGGAAAGGTTAGCTAATGGCAACAAGGGGGTAGTTTTCTGCTTTGTGGATTCAACTTTTTCTTCTCCATTTGGAATTCCACTCCTTCTCTAAGCAAGTCCTATTCTGCTATGAATGATTCCCGAGTTGCTTACAAATATTCTGTTTGGGAAATATCTCAAGATGTAGCTTTCCAAAAGGCCTTCAGAAAGATCCAATTAAAATATGTCAGATTTCCTACTGTCCTTGTTTCTTTTCATTCATTCATTCATTTAATAGTATTTATTGAGCGCTTAGTATGTGCAGAGCACTGTACTAAGTGCTTGGAATGGACAATTCGGCAACAGATAGAGACGATCCCTGCCCAATGACGGGCTCACAGTCTAATCGGGGGAGACAGACGGACAAAAACAAGACAACATCATCACGATAAATAGAATCAAGGGGATGTACAACTCAATAATAAAATAAATAGGGTAATAAAAATATATACAAATATATACAAATGAGCTTTTGAAGATCTTGACTGTTGGAGGGCTTTAGCTTTTCATTCACAGTACTTTAACAATTTATTCTGAGTCCCACAGTCACCCACCAGGTCTACGCTGTTAATAATGAAATATTTGGTAAGTGCTGACTATGTGCCAGGCATTGTTCTAAATGCTGGGGTGGATACAAGCAAATCAGGTTGAACCCAATCCCTGACCCTCATGGGGATCACAGACTCAAACCCCATTTTACAGATGAGGTCCCTGAGGCACAGAGAAGTGAAGTGACCTACCCAAGGTCACACAGCAGAGAAGTCCTTCTGACCCCCAAGCCCATGCTCTATCCACCTGGTCACGCTGCTTCTCTTTCTTCCCAAACTATTAGGGGGGACGCTTCAGGCAAACCCATTTGGTAAATATGATGGAGTTAAAAAGTTTCAATGATGACTAGTTATTGCCTAACCTGTATAAAAGTAAACCCCATAGGTTGTAAGTCCATGTGGGCACGGGTCTTATCTATCAATTCTGTTGTCTTGTACTTTTCCAAGCACTTAGAATGGTTCTCTGCACAGAGAAAGCACTCAGTAAATGCACTGATTGATTGCTCTATACTGCATTGTGTAATTTCAACACGATCCCACCATCACTTCTTGAAGGCCATGGGGGCCTCCATGTTCAGGGCCAGTTTCTTTTTGCCATTAGCTCATAATAATGATAACGATGATGATGGTATTTGTTAAGCACTTACTATTTGCCAACCACTGTTGTTCTAAGCACTGGGGCAGAAGCAAGGTAATTAGATTGTCCCACATGGGGCTCACAGTCTTAATCCCCATTTTGCAGATGAGGCAACTGAGGCACAGAGAAGTTAAGTGACTTGCCTAAAGTCACAAAGCTGACAGGTGGAGGAGCCGGCATTAGACCCCACGACCCCTGACTCCCAAGCCCGGGCTCTTTCCACTAAGCCACGAGCTCATCATTTGTCTCTATGCTCTTCTAGCTCCTCAAAGGAAAGCAGGTTTTGATCTGCAAGAGGACAGTTTCTTCAACAGGATTCTGTGACCCGCAAATTCCTAGGCCTACGTGACTAATTTCATATAACTTGGTGTTTTGGAAGAACAATAGTTTTGCCTTGTTTTTTGGCTGGGCTGTGAAAGTACTGGAAGCTTTTTCATCCCCTTTATCCACTCTTCAATACCTCCTCCGCACCATCCCTCCAAGAGCTCGGGTCTGCAAAGGATATTCCTCCCATCTCAGAGAGACTGAGATGGCACAGAGCTGCCCAGAAACTAGAGCAAACTGGCTGGTCCTCCCTGAAATATAAGGGATGGGGGAGGCCACCTGGAAGCTTCAATAAAGGGGCTTACAGCCTTGATAACAGGAGACAAGGACATATAACACAAAGCCATTCATTTACCTTCAAGGCTTGGGAAGCCTGAAAGCAGGCATTAGCAGTATTCCTATTTAATATAAGCAAGGAATTGAAGAATAATGACTCACTTACCCCTCCCATTAGCATAGAGTATAAATGACTTATAATGAGTGTAACATCCTCAGGAAAAAAAGCACACACGCACACATATAAACTTTGTACTGGAAGGCACATAACACTCCTACGATTCGGTTCTCAAAAGTAGAGAAAACTGACTCTGATAATTACATCTAACAAGGTTACATAATGTAACTCTGATAATGAGATTTTAATTCACTAATCTATCTTGTGAGCCAGTCGTGAGAGTGTAGCCACAAACATTTAGTTTCACGTGGCCTTCCTAATACTCATCTTCAGTTTGTGGCCTGCCAGAAAGGTCATTAATGATGATGATGATGATGTTGGTATTTTTTAAGCGCTTACTATGTGCAGAGCACTGTTCTAAGCGCTGGGGTAGATACAGGGGAATCGGGTTGTCCCACATGAGGCTCACAATTAATCCCCATTTTACAGATGAGGTAACTGAGGCACAGAGAAGTGAAGTGACTTGCCCACAGTCACACAGCTGACAAGTGGCAGAGCTGGGATTCGAACCCATGACCCCTGACTCCCAAGCCCATGCTCTTTCCACTGAGCCACGCTGCTTCTCTTAAACATCTCTCTCTCTCTCTCTGTCTCTCTCTCTCACACACACACATATTCACACACAATGTCCCTCCTGAGAAATCACTGAGACAGGGACTGTGTGCAGCCTGATTATCTTGAATCTTTCCCAGTGCTTAGTAGAGTGCTTGACATATAGTAAGTGGTTAGCAAAACCCACAAATACTAGTATTACTGTTAGAGAAGAACAGTGTAATCTAGTGGAAAGAGCATGGACCAGGAGTCAGAATACCTGGGTTCTGATCCCGGCTCCATCAATTGCCTGCTGGGTGACCTTGAGCTAGTCATTTTACTTCTCTGAATCTCTCTTCTCTTACCTCTAAAATGGGGGGTTAAATACTATTAGAATGTGAATTCCCTACTGAGACAGGGACTGAGTCCAACCTGATTATCTTGTATCTATCCCAAAGTTCATAAGGTACTTAGCAGACACTAAATGCTTAACAAATGCCACAGTTATTATTAATGAGAATGAATAACCATACTTTAGAAATGGCTTAAGTTTTCCTTAGCAAAGAACAAAATATAGCGGTAAAATCCAATTTAAATGTTCCACTCACTGGGAAATACTATTATTTTCCCTTTTGTGACAGTTTTGTTCTGCAGCTACTATTACGAATAGGTTCTTTTCTATCCTTGACACTCATTCCAAAGCACACCACAGTTCCGAATAGTCTCTCTAATCATTAGGGAGTAGGTACAGTCACTAAATAAGATCAACAAACAGCCCACAAAATGACCTGTCCAGACTTCTTTCAGTGGGAAACAAAAGCTGTCTGGGGATGGATGAGGGTTGTTATAGGTTCAGCTCAAGGATCAGGAAGCCTGGGTTCTAGTTCGCACTCTGCAATAGGGAAAATTTCCACCAGGGATGGACCATCAGAGGCTAAGGTTTCTGACCAAAGAACAACCTGGGATGTACAATGATCAGGCTCAGAATCATAATAATAATGATAATAATAATCATAATAATAATGGAAATTGTTAAACACTTACTGTTTGCCAGCCACCGTACTAAGTGCTGGGGTAGATGTAAGATAATCAAGTTAATTGAGCTGGATACAGTCCCTGTCCCACACAGGGCTCACAGTCTTAATCTCCATTTTACAGATGAGGAAACTGAGGTACGGAGAAGTGAAGTGCCTTGCTCGAGGCCACCCATCCAACAGGCGGTGGGAGCCGGGATCAGAATTCAGGTTGTTCTGACTCCCAGGCCCGTGTTCTATTCACTAGACCATATGATAACCCAAACAGTCCAGGTCCTAAATGGGTTCGCAGTCTTAATTCCCATTTTACAGATGAAGGACTGAAGCACAGAGAAGTTCAGTGATTTGTCTGAGGTTGCATAGAAGACAAGTGGTGGGGTGAGGATTGGAACACAGGTCCTCTGACTCCCAGGCCCCTGTTCTTTCCACTACACCAAACTGCATCCCAATCCAAGACTTTTATGAAAACCTCTAATTCCGGATAGGTCCATGAAAACTAATTACGTGTAAGATTTCAGGACCAATATAGATAAACCAAAGACTCTCTTCTAGGTTAATCGATGCCCACGTTTATCTGGATCATATTCTAGTGGAGTTCTAACCTTAGGCATCTTCCCAAAATTTAGTAGTTTAAAATAATCACAATGTAAATGCAGATTGTTATTCTTATCCTCAATTAAATGATTACCCTCCTCCCCAAAGAATAAAAAGATATCTATTTTAAATGAGTAATTTCTCTAAATACAGTAGCCCTCACGAGGTCCACAGAGGCAGAGTGTTAAGCACTATATCTTGCTTATTAATAAATCAATAGATATTAGGCAACAGAAATGGGATTTTAAGCACAGAAGACACAGGTGTAATCCCAGCAGCTTTATGGAATGCATTCACTCTCTAAGAGACGTTTGTCAAATTGGAATTATGTCTGCCACCTGAACACAAACCTTATTTATTTTCCGTTTGCCCTTGTTCTGATTAATGGAGACGTCTTCCGCCGGCGTTTGCATTAATGAATTGTTATTCGACTTCTAAAACTGCAGTTTTTCATTTTTATTGATAATGGAGATACATATATTTCTCAAAATTGGCAAAGCAAATATCGTGTTAATAGGAAATGTATACATAACTCTCAGCAAACTGTAATGGAAGAGTAATTAACCTGTGAGATCCGATCCCGCTATTTTACTTGTGATTTTTCATTTTCCTTCTCTCATTTACTCTCTTTGTAGTTATGCATCAAAATATAATTTCCTTATGTCAAAATAAGCATTGTTCTTGTTCTCTCTATTACCGCGCGAGAGAGCCTCTGAACTCCTTCCCCCTGGATCTCGCTTTTTCATAAAAGCAGAGACAGTTGAAGATATAAATGAATTACTATCATATTTGAAGTCTCTTTCCCTAGAAACCATATAGCCCACCCTCTTTATGTCTCAAGATCTGTTACCCAGCAACGAATCATGGCCATTTGTCTTAACAAGGTCTAAGTTAACATCTTATGACTTCCTCTAACGTTTCAGGGTTTTCTTAACCATAGGTCCTGATTTACACAGGGCGAAGTTCAACATACACTGAACTCCAGCTAAGGACGGTAATAATTGAAAAAGTATCGCAGCAGTAGTGACACGCTGCGATTCACCCCAGGTTCAGCCCACAACACCTATGTGCCTATCTCTAACTAATTTGTCTGACTTCCCCTCTAGACTGTAAGTTCCTTGTGGGCAGGTAACGTGTCGATCAATTCTGTTGTACTGGACACTCCCAAGTGCTTACTATGGTGCTCTGCAAACAGTAAGCGCTCAATAAATACCATCGATCGATTGATCGATCAATTCAATTTTGGGTTTCCTATTCTTACTCTAGAGTCAACTCTGTGGGTAACTCATCCACTCAGTCAATCATATTTATTGAGCACTTACTGTGTGCAAAGCACTGTACTAAGTACTTGAGTGAGTACAATATAACAATAAAGAGACACATTCCTTGCCCACAACAGATTTACAGTCTTGAGAGACGAGCTTACCTCTATATGGATGGCTCCCAAATCGGCCTCACTAGTCCTGACTGTTCTCCTTCTCTGTAATCTCTCATCTGCCCCTGCCCCCAAGACAGCTCCACGTTGACATCCCACTGACACCTCAAGCTCAACGTGGTCAAAACTGAACTCCGCATCTTCCCCCAAATCTTCTCCCACTGTGAACTTTCCTCTCATTATTGACTACACTACTTGCCCTACCAAAATCCTGATTACTGATTGTTATCAATCAGTAGTACTCACGAAGTGTTTACTTCTGTGCAGAATGGTGCACTCAGATTGTAAGCCCCTTGAGGGATAGGGACAACAGTTAATTCCCAACTGTGGATTCTCTCCCGGGGTCTAGTATGGTCTCTTCACTCGCTAACTGTTTAACACATACTATTACTTTGAAGCACTTGGAAGAATGCAATGGAGTTAGAAGACATGGCAACAGCCTTCCGAGAGCTTACGATTCTGCAGGGGAGACAGAAATTAAAATAATTTACAATTAATTTAAATTTAAAAATGGGTACGTAAGTGCTCACCTCTCAGGGTTGCACCTGGAAAGTTTCCAGTCCTCTACCAGTCTCGGCTATGGGAGGGAGAGTCAAGCAGAGGCATATCCATTCCATTCCTAGCTTGGGAGTGGCCAGCGAGTGGAAGGCCATCGGCTACAGGTCAAAACTCACCCGTGCCGGGCAGCGGTGGCACAGGAGAGAGATGAGGGTGGAGACTCAAGTTTACTGCACGGAAGGAGGCAATGGTAAACCACTTCCACATTTTTACCAGGAAAACTCTACGGATACACTACCAGAACGATTGCGGATGGAGGTGGCGTGTTCTGGGAGAGATGTGTCCAGGTCATCAGCCTCCAGGCCCTTGCTCCTTCCACTGGGCTATGCTAGCTCTCGTTCTTGCAAAAGCTTGAATGGAAAGGAAGGGGAAGATTCTGGAGATGTTTTTAAAGAACTCACAAAGTTTTACGGCGGACTAAATACGGAGCTTGTAAGAAAGAAGAGTCAAGTATAACGTGAAGGCTGTGGGCTTGATGGTTGGGGAAGATGGCAGTGTAGTCAATAATGAGAAGAAAGTTCATAGCGGGAGAAGATTTGGAGGAAGATGAGGAGTTCGGTTTTGACCACATTGAGCTTGAGGTGTCAGTGGGTGAGTCAGAGGTCGTGGGTTCTAATCTTGGCTCCGCAGCTTGTCAGCTGTGTGACTTTGGGCAAGTCACTTAACTTCTCTGGGCCTCAGTGACCTCATCTGTAAAACGGGAATGAAGACTGTGAGCCCCACGTAGGACAACCTGATCACCTTGTATCCCCCCCAGTGCTTAGAACAGTTCTTTGCACATAGTCAGAGCTTAACAAATATCATCATCATCATCATCATCACGTCCACGTGGAGCTGTCCTGGGGGCAGGAGCAGATGAGAGATTACAGAGAAGGAGAACAGTCAGGACCTTTGAGGCTGATTTGGGAGTCATCCACATAGAGGTAAGCTCGTTCCTCAAGACTGTAAATTTGTCGTGGTCAGGGAATGTGTCTCTTTATTGTTATATTGTACTCACTCAAGTACTTAGTACAGTGCTTTGCACACAGTAAGTGCTCAATAAATATGATTGACTGACTGAGTGGATGAGCTACCCACGGAGTCGACCCTAGAGTAAGAATAGGAAACCCAAAATTGAACGTTGAGGCCGTGTCCTCCCCGACCCCAAACACACACACACACAGTTAGGGAGGGAGGCAGGCAAAGGAAGGTCTAGTAAAGAGACCAAGAAGGAGCAACCAACCAAGGAGGAGAACTGAGAAAACAGTGTCAAAGGAAAGAAGATTCGAAGGTGATCGCAGGAGAAGGGGTGGTCACTGGTCATCAAAGGCAATTGACAGATCATAAAGGATTAGGATCCGGTAAAGTCTGTAACTAGGTATAGATCATCGATAATCTTGGAGAGAGGAGTTTCCGTGGTATGGCAGGAAAGAGAGGACAATCTGAATGTGGTAATAATGTAAGTTCACTGTGGGCAGGGAATATTTTGAAACTCTGTTATATTGTACTCTTCCAATTGTTATTTGAAACTCTGTTATACTGTACTCTGCACACAGTAAATGCTCAATGAATACCATTGATTGATTAAGCACTTATAGTGTGCAGTACACTGTACTACCTGCTGGGAAAGAGTACCCAGGTGGGAATTAGATATCAAGTCTGTCCCTTAAGGGGCTCATAGTCTATGATTAAGGTCAAAGAGGGAGTTGGAGGACAGGAAATGGAGGCTACAGGTATAAATAGTGGCTGTGCTAAAACGGGTTGTCTGGTTACGTTGAGGAAGGAGACGATATTGGCTTTCTCTTGCAGATGTCATACCGTATTTTCTTTCGACAAATATCATCACCATCTCTCACTTGAACGAGATTCCAAATGCCTACAGAAGTCTTGAATCAACAGTCCAAGACACAAGACTGCAATTATTATCCATGGAACATTCAGGGAAAGCTCACCTACTAGAGTTGCTAAAGAAAGAAACAGTGGAAAATGCATAGTACCTCTAGAATTTCTCAAATCCTCAGAGCTCCGACCCAAAAGGTTTCTTTTAACAAACATGTGGGTAAAGGGGCAAAGATGAAATGGAATTTAATGCTTTCACTTTGCCAGATACACAGAGTACCATAGATACACGGAGAAGCAGCGTGGCTCAGTGGAAAGAGCCCAGGCTTGGGAGTCAGAGGTCATTGGTTTGAATCCTGCCTCGGCCACTTGTCAGCTGTGTGACTGTGGGCAAGTCACTCAACTTCTCTCTGCCTCAGTTACCTCATCTGTAAAATGGGGATTAACTGTGACCCTCACGTGGGACAACCTGATTACCCTGTATCCACCCCAGCGCTTAGAACCGTGCTCTGCACATAGTAAGTGCTTAACAAATACCAACATTATCATTATTATTACACAAGCACTTTTCCTTATCTACAGAGATTAATCTCAGAGCACCGTGCACCTTTGGGCAAGTCACTTAACTTCTCTGGGCCTCAGTTACCTCATCTGTAAAATGGGGATTCAATACCTGTTCTCCCTCCTACTCAGACTGGGAGCCCTATGTGGGATGTGGACTGTGTCCAAACTGAGCATCTTCTATCTACCTCAGTACTTAGGACAATGCTTGGCTATTAATATTACTATATAACTCAGAAGGGAAGAAGACAGAAAATGACAATTGTCTTTTCTGAATATAAAGATTCTGCCCGACTCGCTTATTGGGTATTAATAATGATCAGTTCTGCCTAAGTCTAAACATTCCCCTCATCTTGCTCTGTCAACACCCGCCTTCTCTCACGTCAAAACCTTTGCCCACCTGTCAGGAACTGCACAAAGACTGAGACCATCCTACATTACAGGTGACATGTGGGACTCAACTGCTGAGAAGAGACCAGGATGGCATACTGCTATAAAGAGGGGAGCCGCTCTACTCGAGCAAAACCTGCAAAAGCCATGAAAAACAAGGATTCCAGAGAGAAAAATGGGTCCTGCCTCAACACGACCGCACAAGGGACACAATGTGGCTTGGATCTGTTGCCAAATTGTATATTCCAAGCGCTTAGTACAGTGCTCTGCACATAGTAAGCATTCAATAAATACTATCAAATGAATGAATGGATTCCACAATGACCTTTTTAGGATCGGGACACTTAGGAACCTCCAACCTGTGAAGGGACTATTTCTCACCCTCCTGCGACGTCAGCATTTCCCCGTCACCTAAATTCTTGAAGACTCAATCCTCAATCCCCATCTCTGCTAACACTCTGTATAATCTTTACCCTCTGTTGCTTCCTCATGTGATTTATTTTATTATTTCCCCAGTAGACTTTAAGCACCTTGATGGTCCAGATTATGTCTAACTCCAGTGCAGTTTCCCAAGTGCTTATTGCAGCACTCTCCAAACAGTAAGCGCTCACTAAATACCACTGATCGATGGATTAAGGAGAGACAGATGCAAAGCTCAGTAAGCAGACTACTGAATTCCTTCCGCTTCCTTAGAGAAATAGAGAGCAGCCTTAATCAATCAATTATATATTTATTGAGCACTTTCATTCATTCATTCATTCATTCAATCGTATTTATTGAGCACTTACTTGTGCAGACAACTCTACTCAGCGCTTGGAAAGTACAATTCGGCAACAAGTAGAGACAATCCCTATTCAACAACGGGCTCACACTCTAGAACGGGGGAGACAGACAACAAAACAAGTTACTGTGTGAGGAACACTGTACTAAGACCTTGGGAAAGTACAATAAAACCAAGTTGCCCAACTGAATCCCTGCTTATAGAGAGCTTGTACTTTACAGTTTATAATAATAATAATAATGTTGGCATTTGTTAAGTGCTTACTATGTGTAGAGCACTGTTCTAAGCACTGGGGTAGATACAGGGTCATCAGGTTGTCCCACGTGAGGCTCACAGTCTTAATCCCCATTTTACAGATGGAGGTCACTGGGGCACAGAGAAGTGAAGTGATTTGCCCACAATCACACAGCTGCCAAGTGGCACAGCGGGATTCGAACCCATGACCTCTGACTCCCAAGCCTGGGCTCTTTCCACGGAGCCACGCTGCTTCTCTGATAGTTTACAGTGGGAGACAGACATTAAAATAGATTGAAGACAGGAGAAGCAGTGCAGTCTAGTGGAAAGAGCACAGGCCTGGGAAACAGACGACCTGTGTTCAAATCCTGACTCTGCCAATTGCTTGCTGTGTGACTTTATGCATGTCACAACTTCTCTGTGCTGTGGTTTTGGTTTCTTTAACTGAAAAACAGGGATTAAATATCTATTCCCTGTCCAATCATGACAATTGTGATATTTTAAGCACTTACTATGTGCTAAGCACTGGAATAAATATAAGATAATTAGGGGCCATATGGGGTTCTGAGGCTATGTAGGAGAGAGAAGGGGTATTGAATCCCCCTTTTGCAGATGAGAGAACTGAGGCACAGAGAAGCAAAATGACGAGCCCAAGGTCACACAGCAGACCCATGGTGCAGCTGGAAATCGAACCCAGATCCTCAGACTCTCAGGCCCGTGTTCTTTCCACTAGGTCATGCTGCTTCTGAGCATTTACATAGTAAACACAACAAAATGCCATAATAATTGGACAAATAGTACAGAATAGGAATAGTTACCTAAGTAACAGCGTTGGGGTGAATATCAAAATGGTTAAGGGGTACAAGGCACTGACAGAAGGGCAGATTGGGGAAATAAAGAGTTTAGGGTCCATGATTGCCCTGGGGTAGTCCAACCATGGAACTGAGATATCCAATATGTTTTATTCAAGGAGAGATGCGATGGAGTTTACCCAAGCCCTTTATGCTTTCTGCTCCGGTAATACTCAGTGACAGATTGCGACAATCTGCTAATTAAATTGCTAGGAACAAATTAAGAGCTAGAAAAAATCAGAGATTGCAAATGCATTGTTGAGAAGATGCCAGTTAATCACAGCTCCAGCAATATTGCCAAAGCTGGGCCCGATTCTCCCATCGGAGGGGCAACCCCCCCCCCCCCTTTAGAGCCACTGAAGGCAAGATGGCCTCTCTCCGGCCCCTCCTAGTTTCCTATAGGAACCAGAGACATGCCCACGTCCAAGATAGGATCCTCGATGGTGATGGTCTAGTAGAAAGATTCATTCAATAGTAATAATAATAATGTTGGTATTTAAGCGCTTACTATTTTCAGAGCACTGTTCTAAGCGCTGGGGTAGATACAGGTATTAGAACCCATGACCTCTGACTCCCAAGCCCGGGCTCTTGCCACTTAGCCACGCTGCTTCTAGTATTTATTGAGCGCTTACTATATGCAGACTAAGCGCTTGGAATGTACAATTCGGCAACAGATAGAGACAATCCCTGCCCATTGACAGGCTTACAGTCTAATCGGCGGGCTTGAGAGTTAGAGGACCTGGATTCTAATCCCGGCTCTGCCATTTGCTCGCTGTGGGACCTTGGGCAAGTCACCCAACCTCTCTGTGTCTCAGTTCCCTCATCTGTTACCTGTTCTTCCTCAACAGACACAGAGGGACTGTGTCTGACCTGATTAATTAGCATATATCCTATCCCTTGGTATATTTCCATGGTATACATGCCATCCCTTAATACAGTGGTTGGCACATAAGGCTTAGCAAATACCACGTTATTACACTGCCGGTTGTTCCAGTCCCTCCCACACAGAAATAAACCTCTAAGAGAGAAGCAGCATGGCCTACTGGTTGGGCCTGGAAGCCAGAAGGACCAGGATTCTACTTCTGGCTCTGCCACTTGTCTGCTGTGTGACCTGGGGCAAGTCAATCACTTCCTCTTTTCCTCAGCTACCTCATGTGGAAAATGGGGATTAAGACCGTGAGCTCCAAATGGGACACGGACAGTGTCCCACCAGATTAGCTCATGTCTACCCCAGCAGTTAGTACAGTTTGTGGCACATAATAAGCGCTAAACAAATCCCAAAATAAATGAATAAATGAAGGGAGAGAGGGGATTGTGGATCAGTGATCCTGCTGGCAGAATTGTCACCATCACACTCGTCACCCTTCTCCACTCTTTGGTGGTCGGCTGACCCTCACAGATAATATGGTCCCTGAGGGGTTTGTGGGGGGGAGTTGGGAGGAAGGGAGGTGTGGGTACTTGACTTTGTGTGGTGCAAGAGAGAGAAGAAAGAACACTCTTCCCACACTTAACTTTCCTAAAAGCACAGACGCTAATTTAAGGCAGGCAATTTCTTCCCTCCGCAGGTGGGAAAACAATAACAGTGCACCCCCATTTGAAGGATGAGCACCAATCTCCCGCGTACCAGTTGATCATATGTGCTTTTTCCCCACCCTTAAGATTCAGGTCTTTCAACATGCTGGTGTTTTCCCAGCTTTTGGTACTGGAAGAGACTGACAATCTGTCAAACTAAATGTCTTAATCAGGCTTGGCACAGGACACAGCTGAAATGTGCAGTGGATAGACAAATATATGGACCCCTGATTAAGACGGGATGAAGAATTGAGGCTGGGTTTTTGTTTGTGGAAATTGATCAATGCTTTCTGTCTGTGACAGCTTATTGACAAGTCTTTCATATATTTTCCCATTTGTGTAACTCTGAACTCTTTGCAACAGTTGACATTCTATTACATTTTGGAGTACGTGGCTGTCTTTTCATCTTTGGGCTTTTCTCGGGAGTTGAGGTCTATTCATCTATAGCATGATTATGATATTAACCATACTATGGTTAATATCATTAATGGTATTAACTATTCATTCAATAGTATTTATTGAGCGCTTACTATGTGCAGAGCACTGTACTGAGCGCTTGGAATGAACAAGTCGGCAACTATTAACTATGAGACTGTGAGTCCCACATGGGACAGGGACTGCGTCCAACCCGATTTGCTTGATTCCACCCCAGCGCTTAGAACAGCACGAGACACATAATAAGCGCTTAACAAATACTATTATTATTACTATTAAGCACCTAACTGTGTGCCAAGCACTGGGGTCGATACGAGATAATCAGATAATCAGATACACAAGATATTCAGACAACACCCCTAAACCACCTGTGGTTCACAGTAGAAACAAGGTATATGATAACCTGTGCCACTCACAACAAATGAAAGGCTTGTAGAAACCTTGGTTGTTTGGATTCTTCAGGTTCAAACATCGGTTTGAGATCTGTCCCTCCCACTCTTTACTCTGATTGTGCTCTTCCAAGCGCTTAGTACAGTGCTCTGCACACACTATAAATGTTCAGTGAATACGATTGAAGAGTAAGGGCTCAATAAATACAACTGACATGCTCGGTTTCCACGTCTCTCTCCCGACTAATAATAATGTTCGGATTTGTTAAGCGCTTACTATGTGCAGAGCACTGTTCTAAGCGCTGGGGTAGACACAGGGGAATCAGGTTGTCCCACGTGGGGCTCACAGTCTTCATCCCCATTTTACAGATGAGGTCACTGAGGCACAGAGAAGTTAAGTGACTTGCCCATAGTCATACAACTGACAAGGGGCAGAGCTGGGATTCGAACTCATGACCTGACTCCAAAGCCCGTGCTCTTTCCACTGAGCCACGCTGGAATAGACAATCGATTAGACTGTGAGCCCATCATTGGGCGGGGATTGTCTCTATCTGTGGCCGAATTGTATATTCCAAGCAGTTAGTACAGTGCTCTGCACATAGTAAGCGCTCAATAAATACTATTGAATGAATGAATGACTAGTGGGCCCAGGCCCTATCCCTGGCAGTGGCAGAGCTTGGTTGTTATCGGGACCAGAGGCAGCTTGGATGTGGCCGGGAGGGCGTCTGAGCTGAGCACGTTCTCTGCCGCTTGATTTCAGAAGCAGCGTGGCGTAGTGGTTAGAGCACAGGCTGGGAGTCAGAAGGTCATGGGTTCTAATCCCAGCTCTGCCACTCGTCTGCTGGGTGACGCTGGGCAAGTCACTTCACTTCTCTGTGCCTCAGTTACCTCATCAGAGTTTGTGTGCAGAGCGTTTTAGCTCAGAAATCCTGCAACTGAACTTACACTTCCCTAACGCATGAGACTGTGTGTCTACGTGTGTACTTAGGCTCGTTTTATGCTCTCTCAGTGGAATGTTAAATCCTTTATGGTATTATTGATAGCACCTAGTAGCCTGCTCTGCACTTACTGTCCCTCAATAAATCTTGGTGTTCATAGTGATTGTATACTGTGACTTTTCATTAAAAACCTGAAACTATTTCATTCACTTGTGATAATAATAATCATAATAATGTTGGTATTTGTTAAGCACTGACTATGTACAGAGCACTGTTCTAAGCGCTGGGGTAGTTACAGGATCATCAAATTGTCCCATGTGAGGCTCACAGTCTTCATCCCCAGTTGACAGATGAGGTCACTGAGGCCCAGAGAAGTTAAGTGACTTGCCCACAGTCACACAGCCGATAAGTGGCAGAGTCAGGATTCGAACCCAGGACCTCTGACTCCCAAGCCCGGGCTCTTTCCACTGAGCCACGCTGTGTCTCTATTTGTGATCAAATACTGCTATTTTGACTTCAAAATAGGTCTGAAAAATTCATAAAGACATGACCAGGCTAACACTGGTGCGCAAAAGCAATTAACAGCTCCTTCATCTCTTTTTCACGAAATTTTACTGTGATGGATCAAGATTGAAACTACAATAACTGCAGTACACTTGGGTGATTGGAACTCAACCCCTAAGTTATGAGCAGGCTCTGAGAAGCAGTGGAAAGGATTTTCAACAATGCTAGGAGTCCGATTGCATCAAAGAGTAAAGCAATGTGTTTTTCTGTGTTTGAACAGTATATCAGAGAAAAGAGTTTAGGGCAGTCCTTTTCCTAGGGAGCAGAGTGTCTTAGGGAAAGAGCGCAGGCCTAGGAGTCAGAGGACTTGGCTTCTAATTCTGGCTGTTTATGTCGCCCGTCAACTAGGACGGGTTCACTAGGGAATTGGCTCAGCGAGAAAGAGAGACCAGGAACAGAAAGACTGAGTTTCGTGCAAAATTTATTCCACGAAGCAAATTCAATTACTTGATTATTTTGGATGCAGCGAATTGAACCTTCCTTTCAGGAGGAATGGTATTATTTAATGATATTACAGCTTCCCCATCATGAGGAATGTACTTATATGTCACCCGCATGTGGCAAAATCCCTACGTCCCACCCGGGAGGAATTCACTTCTGCTTCGTTGGCACGTGGTGAGGCAGCTAGCTCCCACCCTCGAATGCTTCCCAAACAGGAGGAATCCATTTATGCCTTCAACGCCCGTGGCTCATCGGCCTAGTTTCCAGTCCCGCGAGCATTCAGGGGGACACTGGCCCATCCCATGGCTCCTCACTTGTTGCCAGCAGAGTGGGTATCTCAGTCTCCGGGCAGAGGTGACCCGTAGCCATCTGCCGCAAGCCTCGATCCCCTGCCCAGAAGGTCAGAAGCCACAGGTATTTATCACCTGTGCTCCTGGGCCATTCCAGCTTCCGGCCTCAGTTTATCCAATCTCTGCCCTCCCCCCTCCTCCATACCTAATTGGATTGGCAACGGGGCGAGAGATACCTTCTCTATTCCCATCATGGGCCATTAATCTAGCGGTTTGGGTTGTGGGGGCGGAATCCCACCGCACTCTCGAATTCCACCTCACTGGCTCGGGCAGTCATGAGATAGCATTTGACCTTGAGATGGTGAATAAACCTTAGCACAGTCCCTGACACTTGCCTATTGTGTGACCTTGGGTAAATCATTTAACCTCTGTGCTTCAGATACCTTATTTGTAAAATGGGGATTAATCCCTCCTTCCTCCAACTTAGACGGGGAGCCCCATGTGAGACAAGAACTGGATCCAACCTGATTATCTTGTATCTATCCCATTGCTTAGAACAGTGCTTGGCACAGAGTAACTGCTTGACAATACCGTAGGAAAAAAAGAACTACCCGATATTTTAATTTTGATTTCAAAGAGTTACCGTGAAACTCTTACAAGGTTACGTATTTTCTCCTTCTATGCAACATTAACGTTTTTCAGTCCTTCCAAAAAAGCCTACAGTCATGATACCACAATATCTCCTGGTTCTTTAATCCAACTTCTGCAGATTTTCCCAACACTCCGGCCCATTTATTTCATCTCGCTCACAGCCTGCACCAAGATCTATCATCCTCCCATGAGAATTTGGAAGCTCCGAGTGGTGAGGGAACAGATGCTACATGAGTATTTTCCAACACACACTGCCTCCTGTGTATGCATAGAGTTTTTTCTGGAGGAATGACAGAAATAATTCTCACTATATTTCTTTTTTTCAGGATGTTAGTCTGCCTGTCTGAGGGACTACTTGCCTTACATGGGCCTTAAAAATCACTCCCAGAACAGAGATGCTATTATTTTTTTTTAACCAAAATGTCAACATATTTCTCGGCAGAGTTGTTCAAAAATGATTATTTTGTGACTTCAAAAATGTCCAGGTTCCCTTCTGTGTTCTTCCTAGTCTGAACAGTAAGAGGAATAGATTTGAACTCTCAAATCTGAGAAGCAGCATGTCCTAGTGGGTAGAGCATAGGCCTGGGAGTCAGAAGCATCTGGATTCCAAGCCCAACTCTGCCAGTGTGATCTTGGGCTAGTCACTTAATTTGTCTGAGCCCCAGTTACCTTATCTGTAAAACTGGGATTAACACAGCGAGCCCCATATGGGGCATACACTGTGTCCAGCCTGATTAGCTTGTGTCTATTCCAGTGTTTAGTAATGTGCTTGGCACTTAGTGAGAGCGTAACAAAAAAATAGACAGAAAAAATAAAAACAAACCAAAAAAATATGTAGGAATAGGTATTTCTTCTACTGACTGTCCTATTCTCTGATAATGGGCCTTAGTAATAGCCATGGAAACCCAAAGAAGTAGTGCAACTTTGTGGAAGAGAGCACAAGTGTGGCAGTCAAAGGACCTGGATTCTAATCCTGACTTTGCCACTTGCCTGCTGTGTGACCTTGGGCAAGTAACTTCTCTGTTCCTCAGTTTCCTAATCTGCAAAATGGGGATTCGATACCCGTTCTCTCTCCGTCAGACTGTGAGACACATCTGGGACAGGGACTGTGTCCAACCTGATTTGCCTGTGTCAATTCCAGCTCTTACTAATGTACTCGGTACGTAGTAAGCACGTAAATATCACCATCATCATTTTTCTTATGCCCCATTGGGAAAGCTGACCATATAAAGATCTAAATATAAAAAAAACTTTCCAATCCCCCCTCCCATCCCTCTCTATGTAGAACAATGAAGATGTTAAAGAAAGACAGAGCTAGGATGGCATTGGCTGTGAGCAAATGCCAGCATCAACTTTAACAGTGTGCAGCCAAATCGTCCCTGGCTGTGGTCTATTAACTGATCTGCACAGGTTCTGGATGGGTGTGGCCAGGAGCTAATTTTAGAGGCTTCTGTTTTCTCACCAACTCTATTAATCTTAACACCCCAAAATGGTCCGTTCTTAAAAGAGAACATTTTGGCAAACTGTACATTCCAAACGCTTAGTACAGTGCTCTGCATATAGTAAGCGCTCAATAAATACTATTGAATGAATGAAGGAAGGAATGGGGACAGGACATTTTATGCAGTGATAGCAAAATGCAGGAAGAAATGTAAACAATGATGGTCACTGCCAAAATCGAAAGGGTGAGTGGGTCTTTGAATTGCTTTCACAAAATCATCTGGCTTTAAATTTCAAACTTACGTCATGGACACGAGGACATCCACCTCCCTGTTCCTAATCCGCTACTCTTCTGCAGCCACCAAATGCTCCTATAACAAGCAACTGATTGATACCTTCTTCAAGACAGAGCAGCAGGCGGGCATGCCGGGATTAGAGAGAAAGCTATAGAAAATCCTCTGAAAAACATTAATATTTCATCCGTTTATTATGGGAGAATCCCTCATTTTCAACTTTATTTCCTTCTGCCATCTGCAATTCAAAATGCGGCAGAGAGAAAAAAGCATGACTCGAAAATGTCCCAATGCAGGCTTCAGAGATCCCATTACCTTTAAAAAGGAACGGGACAAATGACTGCAGTAGCTAACTCTTTTGCATAATTTTCCAATAACTGATTTACAGGTGGAAACATTGGAGGTAGACCCAGATGATACTATATCCCAGCTCTCTGCACAAATAATTAAAACTCCACCTGTGCCAGAACTAAAGGTTGTGGGCCCCCTTAGCTTCAGTTGCACATCGTACCGTGAAGGCAGGATAGCTTATTGGAGAGAGCACGAGCTTGGGAGGTGGGAAACTGGCCTTTTCTAGCAGGTCACACCCATCAGAGATAATTTTCTGATTTGATGCAAGGAGGCTGGGGAGACAGGAAGCTACCTGAGGGCAGGATAGGTTGTGGACCCTCAGCGGGAGGGACAGACACGCCTCAGAGTACACCATCAACAGGGCGCAGGTAGGTGAAAAATACAGTAGTTGACGCATGGTAAGGTAAGTGCTTAACAAATACCAGAAAAGAAATTTCGGGAAAAATTCACAAATCAACCTCCTTATGTTTGGAAGCAGCATTTTCGCTAACAAGAACACTTCATTCATTCAATCGGTCGTATTTATTGAGCACTTAACTGTGTGCAGAGCACTGTACTATTCATTCATTCATTCATTCATTCAATAGTATTTATTGAGCACTTACTATGTGCAGAGCACTGTACTGAGTGCTTGGGGGAGTACAAAACAACAAAAACGGACACATTCCCTGCCTACAGGGAGCTTACAACCAAGAGGGGGAGAACCTCGATAGGCTGTGGCTTCCACACTAAATTTAAAAAATGATAATACTAATTCAAAGAGAAGAAAGCCATGGAAGAGAGGAATAGGGTGAGCACCAGGTAGTAAGGGGAGGGGGCCATGAGTTTAAGGGGCAGAGAGTGGGGAGGGGCCGGGATCAGATGTGGGGGTCTAGCATCTCAACTGGAAGAACGTCATGAACCAATCGCATTTATTGTGCACCTACTTTGGACTGGGACTGTGTCCAACCTGATTACCTTGTATCTACCCCAGAGCTTAGAACAGTCCTTGGCACAGAATGAGTGCTTAACAGACATATTAATTATTACTATTTGTGCAGAATAATATGATAAACACTTACAAGAATCCACTGTGCTTCGCCCATCTACACAGCAGAAATCACTGTACAGTCCAGGATGGTGCAGGAATTGATGTTTGACTAATGTTAGGGGGAAACAGTCCTCTCTTCCTAACAACAGTTGCAGTGGTGAGGGTATTACCTGATCTGAATTGAACAAAAAGTCCTCTGAATGGAAGCAGGCAGCTTGCTCTAATGGACAGTGCACTCATCTGCTGTGTGACTTTGGACTTCACTTATCTTGGTCTCAGTTGCCTCATCAGGCAATTCAGATTGTGAGCTTCATGTGGGACATGGACTGTGTCCAACCTGATTAAATTGTATCTACACCAGCACTTAAGAGAGTGTCTGGCACATAGTAAGCCCTTAACACATGTTTTTTTTTAAACAAAAATAAAAGATGGGAGTTAGGAGACCGAGGTTCTAATCCTGGCCCTGCCAATCACTTAATGGTATTTGCTGGGTGCTTACTGTGTGCAGAACACTGATTAAGCTCTTGGGAGAATAAAATAAAATAGAGTCGGTAAGACACAATTCCCTTCCCTCAAAGTGTTTATAATCTTGTACAGGGGGTAGGCATTAAAATAGATTACAGAGAGGGGATTGAACGGATATGTACATTAGTGCTCTAGGAATGAGGGTAAGACCCAAGTACATTAGTAACACAAAAGGGAGGAGAAATGAGAATTGAGTCAGGGAAGGCTTCTTGGAGGAGGCATTTCAGTAAGGTTTTGAAGACGGAGACAGTGATGGCCTTTGAGATATGAAGTGGGAGGGAGTTCCAGGCAAGAAGGAGGACATGACAAAGGGTTGTTGGTGAGAGAGATGAGACCGAGGTACAGTAAGTAGGTTGGTGTTAAAGATGAGCCAAGTGTATGGACTGGGTTAGAGTGGGAGATGAGTGAGGAAAGGTAGGAGGGGGAGAGGGGATTGTGGGTCTTACAGCCAATGGTGAGGAGTTTCTTTTTGATGTGGAGATGGATGGCAAACCATTGGAGAATTTTGAGGAGTAGGAGGTATACGCAGAATAATCTTCTATAAAGAAATCCAGACATAGCCTAAGCACTTGGGTGAGTACAGTAGAGTAGGGTGGCATAGTCCCTGCCCTCAAGGAGTGAAGATTGAGTGAAGAACTTAAAACCTGCCAGTTGATGACCTTGGGAAAACTCACCTTCTCCGTGCTTTAGTTTTCTCATCTGTAAAATGGAGATTAAACAATTAATATTGGTATTTGTTAAGCGCTTACTATGTGCAGGGCACTGTTCTAAGCACTGGGGTAGATACAAGGTAATCAGGTTGTCCCACGTGAGGCTCACAGTCTTCATCCCCATTTGACAGATGAGGTAATTGAGGCACAGAGAAGTGAAGTGACTTGCCCACAGTCACACAGCTGACAAGTGGCAGAGCTGGGATTTGAACCCATGACCTCTGACTGCCAAGCCTGGGCTCTTTCCACTGAGCCATGCTGCTTCCCGGTAATGGAGACGGCAATGGCAACAATTGCTTCCCATTACTGCTTAACCTGTGAGCCCCATGTGGAATTGGACTGTCTCTGACTTGATTGTATTCTATCTACCCTTGTGCTTAGCATAAAGTAAGCACTTAAACAATAACCCACTAGACTGTGAATCAGGTAGGGACTGCCTCTATCTGTTGCCAAATTGTACTTTCCAACCGCTTAGTACAGAGCTCTGCACACAGAAAGCGCTCAATAAATTCGATTGAATGAATGAATAAATGAACTTGACTTCTCCGAGTCAGTGACCTCAGCTGAAAAGTGAGGATTAAGACTATGAGCCACATGTGGGACATGGACCCTGTCCGACTGGACTAGGTTGTATCTACCCCAGTGCTTAGTACAGCAGCATGGCATAGTGGATAGAGCACGGGCCTGGGAGCCAGAAGGTCATGGGTTCTAATCCCAGCACCACCACTCATCTGCTACATGGCCTTGGGGCAAGTATCTTTACTTCTCTGTGCCTCAGTTATCTCATCTGTAAAATGGGGATTGAGCCCCACATGGGAAAGGGATTGTGTCCAACCTGATTTTCTTCTAATCACCTCAGTGCTTCGAACAGTACCTGGCAATTCTGTCCAACCTGATTTGCTTGTATCCACCCCAGTGCTTAGTACAGTACCTGGCACATAGTAAGCTTTTAACAAATCTCACAATTATTATTATGCGCTTAATGAATACAATTAAAAAAACCAACCCTAGCCCTCTCAAAATAACTGCACTTGCTATTTTCTATATCGGTACTAACTCTCTCTGTAAAACTCTTCCTAAAATGCGATTACCAGAATTACAGGCCCCACTCTAGTCATTCCTCTATTTAATAAAATGGCAGCCCATCAGGGACAATTTTGGGTGCTTACTCTTTGCGGAGCCCAGAATTCTGTAGTCCATTTGGATGGGTCACACAAATTCTCTCTGCTCTCTATATCGTGCTTGCTTCCTTGTCACCGTTGGTATTTCAAGGTCAAAAACAAATTTCACTCGAAGATTAACTAAGGAAAAAAAGAGTTATATCTCTTAACCAAGACCCAGCCGTAAAGACAACCATCTGTTCTGAAAGCTTCACCATTCATCTGCCTGCCAGCAGGACCTGGACTTCACGATCATCTATTTTTATGATTTAGATGTCTTCTCTTCCCACCACACTCCTGAAACCAGAGAGATCGGAGACCCCCCTTCCTCCTCTTTCCTCCTGCTCTTCAATCCTCTCTTCTTCTCCTCCTTTATGCTCCTGTCTGTCCTTACTGCATATGAGTACTGCTGCTATCATCTCTAAATTCCAAGACTTCCCTTGACTCACCTAGCTTGCTCAGGCAACCCCAGATGGAAATAATAATAATCATAATGATGATAGCATTTGTCAAGCACTTACTTGGTGCCAAGCACTGTTCTAAGTGTTGGGGTAGAGACAAGAGCATCAGGTTGGATATATTGTCTCACATGGGGCTCACAGTCTTAATCCCCATTTTATAGATGAGGTAACTGAGGCACAGAAACGTTAAGTGGCTTGCCCGAGTTCACATAACAGACGAGGCAAGCTGGGATCAGAACCAGGCCTTCTGATTCCCAGGCCCATGCTCTATCCATTAGGCCACACTGCTTCCCATTAGGCCATGCTGCTCGATGGGCACATTCATTGTCCACAGAGGTGTGACAGCTGAGTTGAAGCTAAAAAGTAGTTTGGAAATTTAAAGCTATTCCAGATCTGAATTTTTGAAAAGATTTTGATGAATACATGGGCGAAACTGAATTGAATGGCAGTCAATGTACCACTTTCCTCCTCTTGGTGAGCAAAGGATTGCTTTATGCTATTTTTCTCTTTCATTTTAAGATATGCAGACTGGCATGTTGCGGGGAACACGTAACCTGTCTCTCCTCGCTACCTCCTTGTACTTGCATCCTGTCCCTACCCTTCTTAATCTTCAGAGGGAACAACAGTGTCTGTAACTTTTCAGAAAGGCTTTGAGGGACCCAAAATATACTTGGGTTTACAAAAAATACAAAATATCCTTTGTCTCTGCCATCTTACTGAAGAAAGAAAATCATTTTCTATTCAGTTAGGAACTTTTTCTTTTTTATTTTAAATAATAGTAAAGATAACCAATATCGCAGAGAATCCCTACAGCAAAGCCAATCATATAATTTCAGGTATGCTGATTTTTTTTTGGAACGTGAATTTAAATACACATTTTGGATAGAATGAGATAGCAGAATGTTTCCCTGATGTGTGTGTGTCTGCCTGGATCCAGTGGGTCACAGAATGGAAAGAAAAGGTTGAGCTCATGAGCAGAGCATTGGATTTCTTTAATTACTATTAGACTGGATTACATTATATATATATATATATATATATATATATATATATATTACCCTATGAGGTTTCCTTCAAAGCAGAGGTATGCAGAAAATAACCCCCACATTAGAAAAGAACAGTGTGGATTCTTCCTCTAAGGTCTTGGAAGCCTCTTCATTTGTTACTTAGGAAACATTCAGTGTACCTGTAAATGATCATTTATCTGGGACAGCTTAGAATTTCTTGGATGACCATGACAACTGTGGATATTTCCCCAGAATTTTGTGTCTACCCACTCTGTTGTATGCTTCCCAGGCTTATAGCAGTGCCCTGCCCACATTAGGTATACACAGATTCTCTCGATTGATTAGTACATTGGGATATTTACTCGGGTGTTGGATTTTCGAGGTGAGATTAGAAAATAAACATATATTGGGCAACAGCTGTATTTATGTCTCTCAGCAGTACTAATAACCCCCAATTTTTGAAGTAGACTCCAAAAAACACTGATAAATATCCTGAAAATTCTGAAATTGGCTCCTGAGTGTAAATAAGCATTTCTCTGTTATGTATTGAAATTTTAATACTGATTCTTTTAAAACACACACACATGTTTAATTCTGAGAAGGTAGAGTGTAACAGCAGATAGACAAAGCAGAAGAAATTTCCAAACCAAAGACTATTTCCTAAATACTTAAAAATAACACTAATGCACTATTATGTTATGGGAACTCGGTTTCAGAAATATTCCCAAAGAACAAATCGATAATGAGTCTTCTGAGGAGTACTGATTTAAATAAGATAGCTTGGTTCGTCTGGGCTGCCAAAGATCTCTAAATGAAAGGTACCAAGTAAACACATGCACATTCACTTCTGTCACATGTAATATTCATTATTATTTAATAATTTAAGCAATTGGTTATTTATTAAGAAGGAGTGAGGCCTATTGGATAGAGCATGAGCCTGGGAGTCATAAGGACCTGGGTTCTAATCACAGCTCCACCACTCGTCTGCTGAATGACCCTGGGCAAGTCACTTAACTTCTCTATGCCTCAAGTTACCTCACCTGGAAAATGGGGATTAAGATTGTGAACCCCATGTGGGACATGAACTGTGTCCAACCTGATTAGCTTGCATCTATGCCAGCACTTAGTACAGCGTCTGACACATAGTAAGTGTTTAAATAACATATATATATAAGGTCTGAATGATCTCTGATTATCAATATCTTTGTCATTCTGGCCCTATATTATCTGAGATTTGGGATTCAAGAAAAGAGTGTACGCTCAGGTCTCCCACCGAGTGTTTTTCACTGTGCATTTTTTCTAGAACACTAATGTTGAATTAAGAAAAATCTGACAACATATGTCCATCTGGATAGAATACAGTGCAGCGTGGGAGAAAATAGTGGTTCTAATATAAAAAGAAAAATGGTGGTATTTATTATGTGCAAAGCACTGTTCTAAGCACTGGGGGATACAAGGTGATCAGGTTGTCCCACGTGGGGCTCGCAGTCTTCATCCCCATTTTCCAGATGAGGTAACTGAGACACCGAGAAGTGAAGTGACTTGCCACAGCCACACAGCTGACAAGTGGCAGATCTGGGATTCGAACCCATGCCCTCTGACTCCCAAGCCCGGGCTCTTTCCACTGAGCCACACTGCTTCTCAATACCACAGTTATGACCCCAATGATTATTACTATTGCCTAACAACTCTGGTTCATTGGAATCTCCAGCGGGCTTAATACAGCGCCCTGCACGCAGCAAGCGCTCGTGTGAGGCGTCAGTCTCTCTGATGAGTGTTCTCCCTCCTGCGGGGTATGTCAAGACTGTACCCCTCCTGACATAGGAAAAAGGTTTCAGGCCATACTTAAATACTGTCTCCACTTAGTGAATCAATCAATTGTATTTATTGAGCATATTGAAGGCACGGCACTGTACTCTCCCACTTAGGCGAGTCAAATATAAGAGTTGGTAGGCACGTTCCCTGCCCATAAGGTGATTACAGTCTATTAATATTAAGAAATTATAGATTTCTATTTGTGCTGAGGGTGGTGAATAAAGTAAACAAATTCAAGTGTCATGGAGATGCAGAAGGGAGAAGGGTTTGGTCAGAGAAGGCCTCTTGGTAGGGTAGGTAATTTTAGTAAGGTTTGGAATGCGGGGAGAGCGATGACCTGTCGGATCAATCAGTGGCATTTATAGAGCGCTTACTGTGTTCAGAGCACCATGCTAACTGCTTGGGACTATAACAGAGTGGGTAGATGTGTTCCCTGCCCACAAAGAGCTTACAGCTAGAGGGATGCACTACTGACCAAGCTGGGAAGGACATTATTTAAATGGATATTTACAGTCAAGTTGCCTCAGATTTCTAGAGTATCATTCTAATTCTGTTTTTGCTGAGCGATGGCCTGAATGATTTATTATATGCTCTGACTTCCCTCGTAGATCTTTTTAAAAATGTTAGAGATTTAATAGGACTCTTGGAGCATATTTCCAAGTCTACCCAGCTCTAATTTCATATCTCATTGAACGTAAAAGCCATTTCTTTATTCATTTGGAAAACAAAGCCATTTTGCTTATAGTGTTTGAAAATGAAAAACATCCTTGTCTATAATGAAGACCCAAGCAGTACGAATATGCAGAGGAGTCATTCTCTGGAATCAATTGACTTGTTTTTATAGGATTGAGTGAATGAAAATTCAACCTGCTGATAAATGAAAATATTTGTATAAAACCAAATATGTTTATATGTCTTATTGAGGTGATGAGGCTACAGTGCGCCTCTTTTAAACAGTTTCAATCTCTTAAGGGTGGGGTGTGCAGAACCCCTATAAAAAGTATATCATAATATAATATTTATAATAATAATATTTGTTATGCCCTTACTACGTGCCAAGAACTGTACTGGGCAGTGGGTTAGAGACAAGATAATTATTTCTGGCACAGTCCCACATGGGGCTCATCATTTGAGGAAGAGGGAAATCAGGTAGTGAAACCCATTCATTCATTCATTTATTCAATCAAGCACATTTATTGAGCGTTTACTGTATGCAGAGCACTGTACTAGGCACCTGGGCAGCAACTAATAGAGACAATACCTGCCCACATGGGCTCACAGTATAGAAATGGGGAGACCGACATCAAAACAGGTAAAGGGGCATCAGTAGCATTATTATATATAAATAGAATTAGACATATTTGCACATCATTAATAAAAATAAATAGCCCCATTTTCAAATAACAAAAGAGAGGCACCGTGAAGCATTGTGGCTAGTGGATAGACTACGAACCAGGGAGTCAGAAGGATCTGGGCTCTAACTCGTGCTCCACCACTTGTCGGCTGTGTGATCTTGGGCAAGGGACCCAAGTCCTCTGTGGCTCATTTACTTCATCTATAAACTGGGGACTAAAACTAAGCCACATTCGGGACATGGACTGCGTCCAACCTGTTCAGCTTGTATCTACTTCAGCATTTAGTACAGTAGCTGGCACGTAGTAAACTCTGAACAAATGTTGTAAAAAAGTGACTTGTCCAAGGTCACACAAATAGGAAGGGCCAGGGATGGGTTTAGAACCCAAGTCTCCTGACTTCCAAGCCCGTGCTCTTTCCGCTAGGCCATGCTAGTGGGCAGGAAGCATGGCTATCAACTCTGGTACATTTTAATTTCCCGGCCACGGTGCAAGTGATCCTTATTCAATCCTAGAGGAGTTTCCACTGCGGAGAATGGGGCTAGGGGATGGAAGATGTAGACCATTTGTGATTTTTCCGCCCTGAAGCAGCGTGGCTTAGTGGAAAGAGCACAGGCTTGGGAGTCAGAGGTCATGGGTTCTAATCCTGACTCCACCACTTGTTGGCTGTATGACTTTGGGCAAGTCACTTAACTTCTCTGCGCCTCAGTTACCTCATCTGTGAAATGGGGACAAAGACCGTGAGCCCCATGTGGGACAACCAGATTATCCTGTATCTCTCCCAGTGCTTAGAACAGTGCTTGGCACATAGTAAGAGCTTAACAAATACCAACATTATTATTATTATATCTATAGACAGATGCATTCTGCCACACCAGGCCACATTTTGAGGAGCAGAATACCAGTGCGTCTTGCCATTTCGCTGAATTGGTTGTCGTAGCATTCATTACCCTACAGTCTGTAAGGTCTTTAATCTGCAAACTGCTTGTGGGCAGGGACTGTGTCTATCAACTCTACTGTACTATAGTTTCCCAACCACTTGGTAGAGTGCTCTGCACACAGTAAGTCATCTCAGTAGGTATCATCGATTGCTGAATTTAAGGTGAGTCTAAAGTTTCTAGAGCAGTAGAATTTATTAAGCACCGACGTAGTGCAGTGCAGTGGAATAGGCCCTTAAAATATAGAAGAACAATGTGGGGCTCCTTGTTTACACTATTAATGGTAGAGAGAAGAGTATAAAAATATTTACAGCTAGACTGGGCAGGTGCATATAGTAATCTAAAGAATGTGTATATTATACACACACACACACATCATGGATTACTGTTGCTAGAAAACCTGCATCTTCAGGAAGATTTTTTTCTTAAAAAAGTATGCTGCTTTCAGCTGGGATTTGAGTAAACTTATTGCTAAATCCACCACTGCCAGTGTATGTTTGCAGATAGCATTTCCTCAACAGATTTATCGAGCCTCAGTGTGGTTAGCATAACATGAGCGCTGTCTGTCAAATTTAGGTTGAGTGGAAAGCTATCTGTGAAGATGGGAAGCAGATACAGGGTTGAAGGGAGGTAAGCTCATTTCCCTTATATCCTATTTGCAATATAAACTGCTGTATTTAGCAGGGGAGACCCGTGGAAAAGGAAATGGGGGGAATGGAGGAGGGTGACAGAGAGGAGGATGACATGCAAAGATCTGGTGGAGCAGATGCCATCCGGAGGAGGTGGAAGAGGAAGAACAGCGAGGAGCAAAGGGAAGAGCAAAGAGCGGGTACAGTGGATAGAGCATAGGCCCGGGAGTCATTCGATCATGGGTTCTAAATCCTGCCTCCACCACTTGTCTGCTCTGTGACCTTGAGAAAGTCATTTAACTTCTCTAGGCCTCACTTACCTCATGTAGAAAAATGGGGATTGAGACCGTGAGCCTCATGTGGCACAAAGACTGTGTCCAAACCGATCTCCTTGTATCTACTCCAGTGCTTAATACAGTGCCTGGAACACAGACATTAACAAATACCACTATTGTAATTATCATTACATTATGAATTGCCTTCTGGGAAAAGCATCGCTGACACAAATCAAACGATTCCATCTACTGATCCAGAGAGTCTTCCCGTCTCTTACTCTCTCGTTTTCCTCCTTTTTCCCTCCACCACAAAACGCCTAGAAAGTTATTTCTTTATTAACAATCCAAGATTTCCAGAAGCTGCATGGCCTAGGGAATGGGCCAGGGTGTCAGAGGACCTGGATTCTAATCTTCGCTCTGTGGCCATGGGCAAGTCACATAACTTCTCCGTGCCTCACTTCCCTCATCTGTAAAATGGGGATTTAATACCTGTTCTCCCTCCTACTTAGACTGTCAGCCCCACGTGGGACAGGTGGGACATTAGGTCTGTGTCCCACCTAATTAGCTTTTACCTACCCCAATGCTTAGAGCAGTGTTTGATATATAGTGAGAGCTAACGAGTCCCATTTTTTTAAATGTGCTAAATATTTTGATGACTAGAGCAGGTATGCTGATTGACCTAGTTTAGCCTACTCTGGTTGTGTTATGGAGTCTCAGAAAATCTGGTACGGCCAGATTAAAATGGTGAGTAGAGACATTATCCAGAGAATTTGATCCACATAGGTAGGGAATCTGAAATATTCAGGCCAAATCAGCCTGCTTCTGTTTTTCAACTGCAGGTGTTTTGTTTTTTTAATTGCTAGTTTTTGCTCAATTATTGTCATAATTGCATCTAATGCCCGCTTTACATTTCCTGAACAGACACAGACTTTCCCCCTTGATAATTTGCCACTGTCTACCACACTGCAATCCGATTTTTTTTCAATTTAGAAACTGTCAACCGATTTAAATGACACGCCATTTTCTTCCACAATAAACCCACAGTCACAAATCCCAGTTGATTTGGATGAATAATAATATTTATGGTGTTTGTTAAGTGGTAATCAATGTTCTAAGCGTGGGGTAGATGCAAGGTAATAGGGTTAGACATGGCTCCCATCCCTCATGGGAGTCACAGTCTAAGTGGGATGGAGAACAGTTACTTATTCCCCATTTTCCCTCTCTGTTGTCTCACATTTCCTTTTGCCTTCAAAGACATATCTCCTGGTTGTCCTCCCATCACCTGAAGTTTAACATGTCCAAAACAGAACTCCTTATTTTCTCTGTCCTCCCTGTGACTTTCCCATCACCGTATCTGGCATCACCATCCTTCCTGTCTCAGCCCGTAATCTTGGCATTAGTCTTGACTCCTATCCCTCATTCAACCCCCATATTCAATCCATCACTAACTCTTTTTATTCTCAACTTCACAACATCGCAAAAATCCTACCTTTTCTCTCCATCCAAACTGGTACCACATTAATACAATCACTCATCCTATCCCACCTGGATTACTGCCTCAGCCTCCTCGCTGACCTCTCAGCTTCCTCTCTCTCCCCACTCCAGTACATGCTTCACTCTGCTGCCCAGATCATTTTTCTATAAAAATGATCAGGACATGTCTCACCACTTCTCAAAAGACTCCAGTAGTTGCCCACTCACCTTGGCATCAAGCAAAAACTCCTCACCATTGACTTTAACGCATTCAATCATCTTGTATCCTCCTACCTCACCTCCCTATTCTTCTACTCCAACCCAGCCTACACATTTCGCTCATCTAACGCTAACTGTACCTCGCTCTCATTTATCTCGCGGCCGACCCCTCACCCATGTCCTGCCCCTGGTCTCCTTCCCTCTTCAAATCTGACAGAAAATTACTGTCCTCCCTTAAAAGCCTTATTGAAGGCACAACTCCTCCAAGAGGTCTTAAGTCCCTCACCCCCCTTTCCTCTTCTCTCACTCCCTTCTGTGTTGCCCTGAATTGTTCCCTTTCTTCTTCCGCTCTCCCAGCCCCTCAGCACTTATGTACATATCTGTAATTTATTTATATTAATGTCCCTCTACCCCCATTTAGATTGTAAGCTTATTGTGGGCAAGAAATCTGTCTATTTATTGCTAAATTGTACTCTTCCAAGCACTTAGTCCAGTGTTCTGCACCCGGTAAGAGCTCAATAAATACGATTTAACAGGTTTAGACACTAAAATCAATAAGCTATAGATATGTACTTAGTGCTGTGAGGCTGAGTATGGGATAAATACCAAGTTCCCAAAGGGTACAGATCCAAGTGCATCAATAACACCGACAGAAAGTCATGGAAATTACTGCATCAACCTCTTGCTGACCTTCCCGCCTCTTATCTCTCCACACTCCAGTTCGTATTTCACTCTGCTGTTTATCATTATTTTACAAACACGTTCAGTCCATGTTTTCCCACTCCTCAAGAACCCCCAGTGGTTGCCCATCCACCTCTGCATCGAACAGAAGCTCCCTGAGTGCTGAAGCTCTCGATCGTCTTGACCCATCCTACCTCACCTCGCTACTTAACTTCTAATACCAACTACTCACTGTACTTCCGTCTCAGCTATCTCTCCGCCAATCTTTTCGGCCTCCCTTCTACCTCTGCTCTGGAATGCCCTCTCTCTTTATATCTGACAGACGATTACTCTACCCACCTTCAAAACCTTATTAAATGCATCTCTCCAAAAGGCTTTCCCCGATTTAGTCCTCATTTCCTCTTCTCCCACTTCCTTCTATGCTGTCCTTGAATTTGGATTTGCACCCTTTATTCACCCTCTGTACATAGCCATAATTTATGTATATTAATGTCTATCTCTCCCACTAGACTGTAAGCTTGTTGAAGGCAGGGAATGTATCTACCAACTCTGTGATATTGAACTCTCCCAAGAACTTAGTATAAATCAGTTTGATTGAGTGAAAAGAGGGTTTAATCAGGAAGACCTCTTGCTGATGAAGTATTTTGTCCATCTCTGACAATATGTAGCTTGCAGTGTCTAAACCGGCCTTTTTAGAGTTAGGTGATTCCAAGATTAATCACACAGGCATCTCTCACATCCCTTTCCTGGCACCTTTAAAAAAAGCCCTGGGTTCATAGGGAGCATGGGACTTTTTTTTATGGTATTTGTCAAGCTCCTACTTCACGGCAGGCACTGTATTAAGCACTAGGGTAGATGTAGGTTAATCAGGTTGGACACAGTCCAAGTCCCACTTGGGCTCACAGTCTGAATCCCCATGTTGCAGATGAGGGAACTGAGACCCAGAGAAGTGAAGTGACTTGACTAAAGTCACACAACAAGTAAGTGGCATAGCCAGAATTAGAACCCAGATCCTTCTGACTCCCAGAGCCATGCTGCTTCTCAACACAGACTTAAATGGCACAGCTCAGTTGTCTGTTAGGCCACTGAGAAGGGGCTCTCGTGAGGCACCTGGGAAAACAGCCCTCAGTTCATAAAACTCGAGATAAGCAGCATGGCATAGTGGATAGAGCACGGGTTTGGGAGTCAGAAGGTCATAGGTTCCAATCCTGGCTCCTTCACTTGTCTGCTCTGTCACCTTGGGCAAGTCACTTCACTTCTCTGGGCCTCAGTTCCCTCATCTGTAAAATAGGGATTGAGATGAGGAGCCCCATGTAGGACAGGGGCTGTGTCCAACTCATTTTGCTAGTATCCACCCCGGCGCTTAGTGCAGTGCCTGGTTCATAGTAAGCACTTTACAAATACCATCATTATTATTATTAGAGATCCTCAGGGCTGCCTCCCTCTACCCCAGCTCCTCCCTCTGCTCTTTAGTCTGGCGACCTAGTAACTCAAATTATGAGTCATATTGCTCACAGATATTTAAGAATGTAATTTGCTATCTCATCTTGAATGATTTCATGTGAATAATGTGCAATAATGAAAAATGCCCCACCTTGTCATGGAACCATCCTAAAGAAAAACAGTCCCTCATAATCCAATGAAAACCCTTAAATCTCTGCATGTGATAATGAATTTAATAATTATGGTGTTTGTTAACGACTTCCTATGTATCAAGCAATGTTCTAAACACTGGGGGAAAAGACAAGCTAATCAGGTAAGACACAGTCCCTATCCCACATAGAGAAGCAGCGTGGCTCAGTGGAAAGAGCCCGGGCTTGGGAGTCAGAGGTCATGGATTCGAATCCCAGCTCTGCCACCTGTCAGCTGTGTGACTGTGGGGAAGTCACTTCACTTCTCTGCGCCTCAGTTCGCTCATCTGTAAAATGGGGATTAACTGTGAGCCTCATGTGGGACAACCTGATTACTCTGTATCTACCCCAATGCTTAGAATAGTGCTCTGCACATAGTAAGCCCTTACAAATACCAACATTATTATTATTATTATTATGATAATGATGGCATTTGTTAAACGCTTAGTATGTGCCAAGCACTGGTCGAAGAAGGAGGGCCAAGAGATATTGAATTACCCTTTCACAGACCTGGAAACAAGCACAGAGTAATTTAGTGACTGGCCCAAGTTCACAGAGCAGATAGGTACCGGAACCAAGATTAGAACCCAGGAGCTCCGACTCTCAGGCTCTTTCCTTTAGGCCACAGTGCTTCTTCATAAGATGTGTCTCTACACCCTTTACACAGGTTTGAGTCCTTGGTTACTTTGACGCACAAGGACATAGCAAACGGCAGTAACGGGAAGGAATAACCTAGTTGGAAGTGCACAGGACTGGGAGTCGGGAGACAGAGGTTCAAGTCTCAGCCCCACGATTTGCCCCGGTGCTACACCCCACCTCATTCTTCCCTATATGCTGCTGCCAGATTTATCTTTCTGCATCATTGGTCAACGTACGTTTTCTCCACTCCACAACAACCTACAATGGCTATTTCCCTCTGCATCAACTAGAAACCCAAGCAGCATGGCCTTGTGGAAAGAGTGTGGGCCGGAGAGTCAGATAACTGGGGTTCTAATGGCAGGACTGACTTTTGCCTGCCACGTGACCGTGGGCAAGACACGCTTCACTGTGATCTCAGCTTTCTCAGCTGTAAAATGGAGAGTCAATACTTGCTCTCCTTCCTCTTTAGCCTGTGAGCCCCAAATGGGAGAGGGACTGTGACCCACCTATCTTGTATCTACTTCGGGACTTAATACTATGTTTGACACATAGCAAGTACTTAATACCATTTAAAACAAAGGTGCAAGGCTCTTCATCAGCTTTCTCCATTTCTATTTCAACTCTCTCCACTCGCTACTCCCCAGTGAATCCTACTCCCTCTTCCCAAATTCAAATCCCTCAACTGTATTACTTCCAAATCTTGCTCATTTTGTTCCTTCTACCTGGAATGCCTTCCCCTTTTCAATATGCCAGACCACAGCTTTCCCCATCTTCAAAACCTTCCTTACAACCTGACTTCCTTCAAGAAGTCTTCTATCAGTCCTAAAACTGCTTAATGGAAAAAGTACTGACCTGGGTTCTGACCTCAGCTCCTTCACATGTCTGCTGTGGGACCTAGGGGAAGTCACTTAGCATCCCTGTGCCTCAGTTTCCTCATCTATATGTGGGACATAGACTGCGTTCAACCTGATCAGCTTGTATCTACCCCAGCTCTTAGTACAGTGTGTGGTGCATAGTAAGTGTTTAACAAATAAGCATTTAAAAGTAATAAAAAAAAGATTTGTAGCAACTGAACAGCATCTCACTTTATGCCCAATCTTAGAATTTATATATAATTTTCCATTTAGCTCTTCCACATTGGCATTCTTGTTTTATTACTTTATCTCCTTGTCCTTCCCACTACCTGTAAATACATTATGTGTGAAATTCTCCTCCATTAGTCTGTAGAGAAGCAGCGTGGCGCAGTGGAAAGAGCACGGGCTTTGGAGTCAGGGCTCATGAGTTCGAATCCCAGCTCTGCCACTTGTCAGCTGTGTGAAGGTGGGCAAGTCACTTAACTTCTCTGTGCCTCAGTTCCCTCATCTGTAAAATGGGGATTAAGACTGTGAGCCCCACGTGGGACAACCTGATTCCCCTGTGTCTATCCCAGCGCTTAGAACAGTGCTCTGCACATAGTAAGCGCTTAACAAATACCAACATTAAGACCCCTGAGGGCAGAGTGACCCTGTCTTTCACTTCTGTAGATTCTCCCAATGACTTTCTACAGTGCTCGGCCCACTGCAGGTGTTCGGTTAACATCCCCGCTTGAGTGATAGATTTTGACATTTGCCCCTGTGCTAAAATGTGCCTTTCTGGATTATTTTTCCCCATTCAGTTATGTAAAAATGGATCCATCCTCCTTCAGAGGGAAGATAGTCCACTGCAGTTTCATTATAAGACTGATTGTTTCATCTACCAACTCCCACCTCCATTTACAGCTGCTGAACTTAAAAGTAGAAAATAGATTAGAAAATATTATGGTAATAAGAGGGGTAATTTTAGCAATTCCCAGTCATGTCTGATCATTAAATAATCAAATATTTTATGATATCACAATAAATGATAGAATGCATCAGCTCTGTCATGTTATTATTGAAGTTCTTCCTACTGAGTAAATTATCTAGCGGGGTTTAATCAGAATTACGGTTTTTGTTGCACATGCCATTATAGATACACATATATTTTAATTACTTGTTTTCATCACATACTCAGGAAGATAATAATCAGAGCATCCCTAATTAAACAGGGGGAGGAGACAGGAGTTTGAGACACTGGTAGAAATGAGGTCAGGATTCAGAATCAGAATGGAGAGATGGCTGATGATTGGGGTCTCTATTATTATTACTATTATAATAATAATGGTATTTGTTAGTACTGCTCTAAGCTCTGGGGTAGATACGAGACAATCAGATTGTCCCACGTGGGACTCACAGTCTTCATCCCCATTTTACAGATGAGGTAACTGAGGCACAGAGAAGTGAAGCATCTTGCCCAAAGTCACACACCTGATAAGTGGCAGAGTCAGGATTAGAACCTACAACCTCACAACCTCTGATTCCCAGGCCCGTGCTCTTGCCACTAAGCCACGCTGCTTTTCTTATGGGATCTGTTAAGTACTTACTATATGTCAAGCACAGTTCTAAGCACTGGCGTAGATACAAGGCAGTAGATTTGACACGGTGCTTGTCTCACACAAGTCTCATAGTCTAAGTAGGATGGAAGTAGGATTTAATTTCCAATTTTAGAGTTGAGGAAACTGAGGCACCGAGAAGAGAAGTGACTTGTCCACGGTCACCCAGCGAGCAATTGGCAGTGGCAGAATTAGAACCCAGGTCTTCTGACTCCCAGGCCTTGCCACTAGGCAGTGTTAGGACTCATCAGGGAACCTGAGGACTTGTCCAAGGCCCGAGGGTAGCAGTCCCAGTCACTGAGCGAAAACACGGCAAGTGCAGGTGGACCAATCCAGAGTTCAACTGACCAAATGAATAAATGTATATCAGACCTCAGAAATCACACTACTGGTGGAGAGATCCTACCCAGGCCTGCTGAAAAGACCTAGGTAGATGCAACTAACAAAAGGGGCTTAGAACTTGGGCAAGTCACACTGTCTCTATGTCTCAGTTTCCTCAACTGTAAAAATGGGGATTTAAAGCTTTTTCTCTCACCTACGTAGAATGTGCAGCCCATGTGGGACAGAGACTGTATCTGACCTGGGTAACGTGTACGTACCCAAGTGCTAGAATGGTGATTAACACAGAGCTTAAATGCCATGAATAAATGTCATGAGGTCCAGCAAGCTTGCTTTATCATTAAAGCATTATCAAAAGAATGAACCAGGACCATTAATATCGTCCCTCTCCTTTCCTACACCCACATCCACATTCACATTTAAATTAATTTCTACAGTCGACAGCTTCCCTAAAACCTGACCACTGATGATTAAAAGCATTGATATTATTGACAAGTCTCTTGGCTTAGATCTTTCCAACTCGCTTCTCTTTTCTCCACCAGCATTATGTTGAGATGGTGTCAATCATTTGCAAAAACAATCTGAATGCCTACCCTCAAACTACCACATGTTCTGAGTAGAAACCTGACAAAAAGCCTACGGAGCGTCGACTTCAGATTATGTGAATTGAATACATATAAGTAGGTGACATTGTTTTTCAAAATATACAGAAAGCTCTTAAATCACACCACGTTTTTGAAGGCAAATTATAGGTTTCATTTCTCTAGTTTTACAGTTTATCAAACTTTTTGATCAAAAATAGCACATCACTGGGTTGCCAACCCTACAGTTTTCAGAGTTTACTAATTTCAACTTCTAGGATGCCAACAATATTTTAATGGCCCACATATCGGTTTGGGAGAGGAAAGAAGTTGTCGCTTCATAGTGAGAAGTAAGCTCTTCTGCCTTGTCCTCCAACCAGATGTGTGAATGCAAAATGGGTTATGGCAACTTTCAGATCATTGACAACAACGTGGGGGGTGGCTATTCTGTGATCTAAGGTTCTCTAAATATTCATGCTCAGGTGCCCATGTGATTTCCTTTGCAGGTGTTAGCATTCCTCATCTTTGCTGGAGTTATAATCATTAGGTGGCATCAACAGGTGATGCAGTAATTGACATTTCTGTCAGTCTTTGGCTAAGAGCTTTTTAATGATCACTTTGGGCAACATAATCGTTTTCTCAAGGTTAAGTCCGTTACACGCTAAGGCGCATTCCATAGTAATTATGGAAATGAAACATGAATGCCAATGATAATTATCTCTTTTTTTATTCTTAAGGAAAAAGAATCATGTTCATGTTGTGAAAAAAAAAAGGAAAAAAAATGCCAAAATATTTAGTGCCCTGATGCTTTGTTCCTTAACTCTAGGGCATTTAAAAAAAAAAGAATATGGACATTTTACAAAGCTTGGAGTTCATGGAGGACTATTTCCAACAATCTTTAAGTACTGACAGAGGCTAGGAGGCTAAACTAGAGAGCAATTCCAATTCCACTTTCATCAGGAGAAACGAATAAAAATGATTATGTCAAGTCCTGTGGCAGGCAGAAGATGAAAGGAAAGAAAGTGATAAAAATATATATGATCTTCCCCAAGGTTCCATTAAATATAGGTTCTTAAAATGATTTCTTTTTTAGCAATTCAATCTAGACTCTCCCTCTTTTATTCTGTTTATAATCAAAATTTGAAAATAATCAAAAAACCTACCATATTAGCCAACCATTCCAACCTGATTAACCTTCCCTACTTCGACTTGCCGATAATAACTTAACTTTATGTTTGAGATGTTTATACATTCTGAAACCCTGAGGAAAGCATTGTCTTTTTTTCCCTAAAAGTTTAATCGCGTCTCAAATCAACTAAGCTCGTAGATGAATTCCAATAATCAGTTTCAAAAGAAATCCACTAGGCGTTACCCGTGCAGAGACAGAGCGATGGGGAAAACAGTACTCAAATGCTTTACACGCCCAGCTTCAGTTGGAGAAGTTGCAGGCTGAATGTGTGATCTCAGTGTTTGGAGTTACTCCATAAACCAAAATTGTGCTTTCGAAATAAGAGTTTGGGATCTATAAGCGTCACTTTGCTACTCAAACTAGTATGCCATTGCTATGTGCTACAGTAATAGTAATACTTTTTATTAAGTGCTGACGGTGGGCGGGTCACTGTACTAAGCAATGGGGAAGAATACACTAGTAGGAATTAGACACAGCCCCTGACCCTAGTTACAGCAGGGACAACCTATAAATGGTTGTGAAAGTGAGGCCTGTCACAGAAGACATATACAGTTTCTTGTCCTTATGACCTATGGGTTGGACTCAACATCCAGTATCAAGTCAGGATCACCCACAGTACAGTGTTAAACCATAATCCTCCATCATCAAGGCAACATAACGAGTGAAAAGTAAGAGAAAGGCAGATCTCAGCAGGTATAGGCCATCGGGAACAGCTGTTTTCCATTTGTCATGATATCTGCTGCTGCAGCAACTTCCTCAAGAGTTGGGACACCTGGTAGGACTTTCCTGTTGGGAGGTTTTCGAAGTTTTGCAGGGCCTTTGGGTCAGAGGTAGTAGAATCGAGAACATTTTAGGGCCATCATTTCTTCAGGATTTCCTCCTTTTGGGACAGGAGGTTGGAACCATTTTCAGTAGTCAGAGATCCAAGACTATGTGGACCACCACAAAACCGAGAACTTTTACACATCCTGAAGGTCGTGTACGCCGTTAGTGCACACTGAGTTTGATTCTAATAATAATAGTAATGATAATAATCATACTTAAGTGCTTACTATGTGCCAGGTTCTAAGCTCTGAAGTAGATACAAATAGGTTGGACACAGTCCTGTGTCCCCTATGGCTCACACTCTTAATCTCCATTTTACAGATGAACTGAGGCCCAGAGAATTTAAGTGATATGCCCAAGGTCACACAACATTCATTCATTCATTCAACAGTATTTATTGAGCACTTTCTATGTGCAGAGCACTGTACTATTCATTCATTCATTCAATAGTATTTACTGAGCGCTTACTATGTGCAGAGCACTGTACTAAGCGCTTGGGATGAACAAGTCGGCAACAGATAGAGACAGTCCCTGCCGTTTGACGGGCTTACAGTCTAATCGGGGGAGACGGACAGACAAGAACAATGGCAATAAACAGCGTCAAGGGGAAGAACATCTCGTAAAAACAATGGCAACTAAATAGAATCAAGGCGATGTACAATTCATTAACAAAATAAATAGGGTAACGAAAATATATACAGTTGAGCGGACGAGTACAGTGCTGTGGGGATGGGAAGGGAGAGGTGGAGGAGCAGAGGGAAAAGGGGAAAATGAGGCTTTAGCTGCGGAGAGGTAAAGGGGGGATGGCAGAGGGAGTAGAGGGGGAAGAGGAGCTCAGTCTGGAAACGCCTCTTGGAGGAGGTGATTTTTAAGTAAGGTTTTGAAGAGGGAAAGAGAATCAGTTTGGCGGAGGTGAGGAGGGAGGGCGTTCCAGGACCGCGGGAGGACGTGACCCAGGGGTCGACGGTGGGATAGGCGAGACCGAGGGACGGTGAGGAGGTGGGCGGCAGAGGAGCGGAGCGTGCAGGGTGGGCGGTAGAAAGAGAGAAGGGAGGAGAGGTAGGAAGGGGCAAGGTGATGGAGAGCCTTGAAGCCTAGAGTGAGGAGTTTTTGTTTGGAGCGGAGGTTGATAGGCAACCACTGGAGTTGTTTAAGAAGGGGAGTGACATGCCCAGATCGTTTCTGCAGGAAGATGAGCCGGGCAGCGGAGTGAAGAATAGACCGGAGCGGGGCGAGAGAGGAGGAAGGGAGGTCAGAGAGAAGGCTGACACAGTAGTCTAGCCGGGATATAACGAGAGCCCGTAACAGTAAGGTAGCCGTTTGGGTGGAGAGGAAAGGGCGGATCTTGGCGATATTGTAGAGGTGAAACCGGCAGGTCTTGGTAACGGATAGGATGTGTGGTGTGAATGAGAGAGACGAGTCAAGGATGACACCGAGATCGCGGGCCTGAGAGATGGGAAGGATGGTCGTGCCATCCACGGTGATAGAGAAGTCTGGGAGAGGACCGGGTTTGGGAGGGAAGATGAGGAGCTCAGTCTTGCTCATGTTGAGTTTTAGGTGGCGGGCCGACATCCAGGTGGAGACGTCCCGGAGGCAGGAGGAGATGCGAGCCTGAAGGGAGGGGGAGAGGACAGGGGCGGAGATGTAGATCTGCGTGTCATCTGCGTAGAGATGGTAGTCAAAGCCGTGAGAGCGAATGAGTTCACTGAGGGAGTGAGTGTAAATGGAGAACAGAAGAGGGCCTAGAACTGACCCTTGAGGAACTCCAACAGTTAAAGGATGGGAGGGGGAGGAGGCTCCAGCGAAGGAGACCGAGAATGACCGGCCAGAGAGGTAAGAGGAGAACCAGGAGAGGACAGAGTCCGTGAAGCCAAGGTGAGATAAGGTATGGAGGAGGAGGGGATGGTCGACAGTGTCAAAGGCAGCAGAGAGGTCAAGGAGGATTAGAATGGAGTAGGAGCCATTGGATTTGGCAAGAAGGAGGTCATGGGTGACCTTAGAGAGAGCAGTCTCGGTAGAGTGGAGGGGACGGAAGCCAGATCGGAGGGGGTCTAGGAGAGAATGGGAGTTAAGGAATTCTAGGCATCGATTGTAGACGACTCGTTCTAGGATTTTGGAAAGGAAGGGTAGTAGGGAGATAGGACGATAACTGGAGGGGGAAGTGGGGTCAAGAGCGGGTTTTTTTAGGATGGGGGAGACGTGGGCATGTTTGAAGGCAGAGGGGAAGGAGCCCTTGGAGATTGAGTGGTTAAAAATAGAAGTTAAGGAAGGTAGGAGGGCAGGGGCGATGGTTCTAAGAAGGTGAGAGGGAATGGGGTCCGAGGCGCAGGTGGAGGGGGTGGCACTTGCGAGGAGGGAGGAGATCTCCTCTGAGGATACTGCAGGGAAGGATGGGAAAGTAGGGGAGGGGGTTGGTGGGGGGGAGGGGAGTGGAATGTACAATTGGGCAACAGGTAGAGACAATCCCTGTCCAATAACGGGCTCACAGTCGAAACAGCAGACACGTAGTGGAGCCAAGATGAGGACCCATGTCCTCCTGACTCCCAGGCCCGTGTTCTAGCCACTAAGCCATGCTGCTTCTTTCAGAGGATAAGGCAGTTCTGGGTAACAAGTTAAGCACTTTGAGATGTTAAATGAATTCTTTCAGGCCAACAGAATAGTGAGGATGGAGATCTTAAACAGCGATATTGGGATAAGGACACTCACCCTACCTGTAGGTCGAGTAATTAGTACAAGGATCCAGGCAGTCAAAGAAAATGATGCAAGTCAATTAAAAAAAAAAGGAATGAGCTCAAAGAGAGTGATTAGGCTGTGATGCATCTTCAAGTTATTTTTCTGGAGAATTCACCAGAGCAATTATAAATATGTGCACTCAATTAGGTTGCAATACATGAGTGAACAACAACTATCTATAATCCATTTAGGATATAGAAGATCGAGCTTCCTTATGACACATGGTGAAAAATGTGCTCTGGCATGGTGGTAAAAAGGGGATGATGAAGAATTTTTATTTCAGATGAAATTTATAGAGCCAGGGATTCATTTTTTCAAGCCTAAAGGAAAGTCTCTTAACTCTCGTTGCATTGTACAGTGGTCTGAACATAGTAAGTGTCAGTAAATACCATTGATTGATTGAAAGCCTAATGAATGTCATTTGATGCTAAGGCACCGGGGAAGAATGGATAAACCTCTTAGAATTATGAGCTCCACCAGGCCTCGATCATTCAATAATCTGGATGGACCTTTTGTTAAAGATATGAATTGAATTATTCCTTTTAAATTTTTCCTGCTAAGAGCCCATCGCTCACCTGACTCCAAAAATTGGAACTCAGACGTAATGTATAATGTCGACTTAATTTGTCGGTAAACCTAGCCAGGCTGGGATACGGTCTTTTGACTTTGCATAGTACGTAACATCTTGCCTACATCTAGGAACATTTAGTCATTAACTCAAATAGCAACTTGATTCCTCAGACTACTAACATTTGAAATAATGGGCAGAAAAACTATATGGTCTTCCTTCTACACAGCTCTCAATCAGTTAATAAATTGTATTTATCGAATACCTACTCGGTGCCGAGCACTATACTAAGGGCTTGGGAGAGTGCATTCTACTTAAAAGACATGCTCCCTGCCCTCACAGCACTCATAATTTAGAGCGAGCTGAGACAAAAATAATTTCTAGATAGAAGGAAAAAAGAGAATGGAAAGATGGATATTTAGACAAGTCCTTAAATAGTAAAGTGTGCGAACCTCTGTGAACGGAAGGGAATGGGTGTTTTGAGTGAATAAGTGTGGAAGTGGTGAAAAAATGGAGAGGTAATGGTTGGGAAGACACGACCATGAGAGAAGAAAATTAAATTTGAGAAGGCTTCCTGGAGAAGGAAGGATTTCAAAAGGGCTTTAAAGATATGTAGAATTGCAGTTTGGCAGATTGAAACACACAGGCGGAAAGGCTTGTGCAAAGGATAGGAGTAAGAAGGTAAGATTGAGAAGAATGTAGGGTGTGAGCTGAGGTGAAGTGGGAGAAGAGAGGGGAAGAGTATGAGGGGAGAGTTGTTAAAGAGATTTAAGGCCACTAGTCAGGAATTTCTTCTTGATGATAGAGGAGAATGCTATTAATTGAGAGTATCTGAGTGATGTAATGGATGCAGCATGCTTTTTTAGAAGAGATTAGCTGAGTGAAGTATGAATTGGAGAGAAGAGAGACCAGAGACAGAGAAACCACTCAAGTGGCTGACATAGTTGTCGAGTCCAAATATGATTTGTGCCTGGATGTTGGCCTGTTTGAAGAGGAAAGGACACATCTAGTAAATGCTCTGGAGGAAGTAGGATTTAAGTACAAACTGAATAATAATAATGATAATAATGTTGGTATTTGTTAAGCGCTTACTATGCGCAGAGCACTGTTCTAAGCCCTGGGGTAGATACAGGGTAATCAGGTTGTCCCATGTGAGGCTCACAGTCTTCACCCCCATTTTACAGAGGAGGTCACTGAGGCCCAGAGAAGTTAAGTGACTTGCCCACAGTCACACAGCCGACAAGTGGCAGAGCCGGGATTTGAACCCATGACCTCTGACTCCCAAGCCCGGGCTCTTTCCACAGAGCCATGCTGCTTCTCTGAATGTGAGAGTTAAATGAGAGTGAGGAGTCTAGGATAATACCAAAGTTGTGGCCTTCAAACGCAGTGTTTTCGACGGTGAGGGGAAAGTTAGGTGGAGGAGATTCGATCGAGAGGAAAGGGGAACTCAGTTTTAGACATATTGAGTTTAAGGCGCTGGTGGGTCATCCGTGTGGAGATGTCCTGGAGAAAAGAAGAAATGCCCCCAACCCTTCTCCTCCTCTGCAATATTGCAAGTGAGATAGATTTGTGATTCAACCACTGAGAGGTGGTAGGTGAAGCCATGGGAGCGGATGAACTCTAACTACAACCGTCACAGGCCTTCCTCGATGCCCAGAGTTTCACATAATGTTGGTATTTGTTAAGCGCTGACTATGTGCCGAGCACTGTTCTAAGCGCTGGGGTAGACATAGGGGAATCAGGTTGTCCCACGTGGGGCTCACAGTCTTAATCCCCATTTTACAGATGAGGGAACTGAGGCACAGAGAAGTTAAGTGACTTGCCCACAGTCACACAGCCGACAAGTGGCAGAGCTGGGATTCGAACTCATGAGTCCCGATTCCAGGGCCCGTGCTCTTTCCACTGAGCCACGCTGCTTCTCTCACAAGTGTGAAATGCCACACAGCAGGCAAAAAGGCGGAGTATGGATTGGAACCCAGGTCCTTCAGTGGAATAAGTGGCCATTTGCTTCCAAGGGGCACCTTTCTCTCCAACACCTTGGATGAAGAATTAATCAGTTTTACTGAGTGTTTACTGTGTGCAGAGCACAGTATCAAGAGTTTGGGAGAGTACAATATAACAGAGTTAGTAGACACATTCCCTCCCCACAGGGCTCTTCGTCAAGCATCAAAGTTTTCCATTCTACCCTTTCACCTTGATAGTTCTTGTCTCGTACTCTTTAGTTTTGATCCACCCCTCCGTTTTGATTTGTAATAACGTGACTGAAGCAGAAACAAAGAGATTGTTTTATGACTCATCTGCACCCTTCCAACACCTGCGTGAAGGCTTTTTATTGCTTGCAGATAATCTAGAACCTTAATCCATGCTCCATCCTGAATATATTCATATTCCAAGGCAAAAATATTCTAGGTGATTTCAGAATTAATCCAAAGCAATGTATTCCTGGGAGAAAGGAAATAGATTTGACATACTAAAGCCAACTAAATCGTTGGTTAAGTCTCCCTGAGCCAATTGGTATTGAAATCCCATATTCCTGATGCCTTCTCCGTTCCTTACTATAAGGCAAACTGTAGAATTAAAAAGCCGTCTCCCAGCTACTAGATTCTGTCCACTGAGGAGAACTGCACCATGCAAGCCAACATAACAACCTGTATCATTCAATACTCAGTCACATTAACGTGAGATATAGGCCCAGCACATTTATATAATCTTTGGGACATGGTTAGACAGTTCCTGGAGGCTCATTCATAGCCTAAGCAAGTCTAGCTACCTCCGCAATCACAATATTTCAAAGAATTCCTGTTTGCTGATTACTTGTATGTGAGTGAACTACTGGGTTCCAGTTACAGATATAATAATCTGCTTTTGGTTTACTCAATCAACGGCATTTCCTGAGCACTTTCTGTGTGCAGAGCACTGTGCGCGGCTCAGTGGAAAGACCCCGGGCTTGGGAGTCGGAGGTCATGGGTTCGAATGCCGGCTCTGCCACTTGGCAGCTGTGTGACTGTGGGCAAGTCACTTCCCTTCCCTGTGCCTCAGTTACCTCATCTGTAAAATGGGGATTAAGACTGTGAGCCTCACTTGGGACAATCCGTTACCCTGTATCTCCCCCTGCACATAGTAAGCGCTTAACAAATACCACTATTATTATTATTAGTTTCGGGGAGTTCAGTATAATAGAGATGGTAGACACAGTCCCTGCTCACAAGGAGCTTACTGTCTAGAAGGGATGGACTGATTCTTGTATAGAGAACTCACAATATAAAGACTTTCCTTAATGATTTGATAAATTCTGCCTTTTTTTTAAATGGCATTTGCTAAGCGCTTACTATTTTCAAGGCACCGTACTAAGCACGAGGATAGACACAAGCTAATCAGGTCAGGCAAAGTCCATGGCCCATGTGGGGCTCACAGTCTTAACCCGCCCTTTGAAAGAGGAAGGATCTGAAGCACAGAGAAGTTAACTAACTTGCCCATGTAGACATGTGATGGAGCCGGAATTTGAACGCAGCTCCCCGGCTCCCAACTGCATGCTATTTCCACCAGGCCACGGGGTTTCTCAAAATCTTAAAATTCAAGCAGCCAGTCACCCATCTCTAGAGAGACCACAGATATCTGGGATTGTTCAGTCATTCATTCAATAGTATCTATTGCACACTAACTGTGTGCAAAACCCTGTACTAAGCACTTAGGAGAGTACACTACGACAGACACTTTCCCTGCCCACTACGAGCTCACAGTCTAGAGGGGATTGTATCCTCTTAGTGGAATCTGGGGGATACACTCCTTTCATCTGCTTACTTGGGATGCCCTCCCCTCCCACCCCCAGGGCTTCCGGTCAGGAAACAGAATTCCAATAATAATAATAATGTTGGTATTTCTTAAGCGCTTACTATGTGCAGAGCACTGTTCTAAGCGCTGGGGTAGTTACAGGGTAATCAGCTTGTCCCACGTGAGGCTCACAGTCTTAATCCCCATGGCACAGGGCAACCTCAATGAACACTACAGTGTGGTGTCCTTCCCATGGCCTGGTGGCATCTAACGGCCCCGCCGCAGTTTTGCAAGGACAAGCGAGAGACGAAGGTAACATGGTGTTTATCTTCCTTTGTTTAGGTTAAGGAAATCATGGAACTTCCTCCTCTAGACTGTAAGTTCGTTGTGGGCGGGGAGCATGCCTGTCACCTCAGTAATATTGTACTCTCCCAAGAACAAGCTCTGCATATATTAAGTGCCCAATAAATACCACTGATGATGGCGAGAGTCCACCAAATCATCTCCACCCCTTTTTTTATATGTGTTATGCGCTGTGTTCCAGGAACTATGCCCTAAGTGATGGGGTAGTTACCAGGTAATTAGGTTGGATACAGTCAGTGCCTCACATGGGACTCACAGTCTTAATCCCCATTTTACAGATGAGGCACAGAGAAGTTAAGTGACTTGCCCAAGATCACACAGCAGAGAAGTGATGGAGCCAGGATTAGAACCCATGTCTTTCTGACTCCCAGCCCTGTGCTCCATCCACTCGTTCATACTGCTCCCCCGTGGATGCATCAGCTACCGCAGCCCCAATTTTTCCCCTCTCACTGCTAACTTCTCCCTCAGATAGCCCTCCACGGTCCTCTCAACCACGAATTCATCCAAACCCTTCCCCTTGATAGGACCCTGCACTAGGTCATGCTTGCTACCTTCACCTTCCCTAACACTGGGCAAGTGGGTTTGGGATTATCAAAACAGAGATATGTTTGCCTTGGAGTAACCCCACTCCACAGGTGATGGGTTTTTTCGGGCTGTGGCAAAGTCCCTTCCCTGCAGGTCACTGAGGAGTATTTTCTGCTCTCTCTCTCGAGCCTCCTTCTGCCAGAGCCTCCGGTTCCCTCCACTAGAAACCACCTTACTGGCTGGAAAACCTCATTCTCCGGGACCTTACCTCATCCTCTAGTCAGCCAGATACACTTTTAGCATTTTAAAGTGAAGGGTCTCAGTGAAGGACCCCATTTGAGCATTGGTTCCCTTCTCTCATTCTACAGCCCAGCCCGCATACTCCGCTCCTCTGGTGCTAACCTCCTCACTGTGCTTCGTTCTCACCTGTCCCGCCATCGACCCCTGGCCCACATCCTACCTCTGGCCTGGAATGTCCTCCCTCCTCACATCCGCCCAACTAACATACTTCCCCCCTTCAAAACCCTACTGAGAGCTCGCCTCCTCCAGGAGGCCTTCCCAGACGGAGCCCCCTTTTCCTCTGCTCCTCCTCCCCTCCCCATCACCCCGATTCCCTCCCCCTGCTCTACCCCCCCCCCCCCCGCACAGCACTTGCGTACATCTGTACATATTTCTTATTCTATTTTGTTAATGATGTGTATATATCTCTAATTCTATTTATTCATTTTGATGCTATTGATGCCTGTCTACTTGTTCTGTTCTGTTTTGTTGTCTGTCTCCCCCCTTATAGACTGTGAGCCCATTGTTGGGTCGGGATTGTCTCTGTTGCCAAATTGTACTTTCCAAGTGCTTAATACAGTGCTCTGCACACAGTAAGTGCTCAATAAATGATTGAATGAATGAATGAATTGGTTCCTAATGGAAGTCAGAAGCAAAAGTCTGTGAGGGTCAATTTGACAGGCAGGACAGACAACTACTCTCCCCACCTTCAAAGCCTTATTGAAGGCACATCTCCTCCAAGAGGCCTTCCCTGACTAAGCCCTCATTTCCTCTTTTCCCACTTCCTTCTGCATCGCCCTGACTTGCTCCCTGTATTCACTGCACGTACCCCTGCAAGCCCCTCAGCACTTATGTACATATCTGGGATTTATTTATATTAATGTGTCTCCCCCTCTAATCTGTTAGCTCACTGTGGGCAGGGAATTTGTCTGTTATACTGCTGTCCGTACTCTCCCACTTAGTACAGTGTCCTGTAAACAGTAAGTGTTCAATAAATATGACTAACATACATAGACTCAGTAAGAATGATTTATTACATGGACATATTGATCTTCCCCATAGGCAGTGAGTTTGCTCACTGTGTGACCTTATCTATTTTCTGGTTAATGACACTTTTTGCACACAGTATATTTAGAGATAGTGTGTGTCCTTTTTGTGAGAATTTCACAAAATGCTCTGAGGTATCTTGCTATTTGTCTTAAGCAAATTGTTACCCATATATAGTTGTCAGGAGACTCATCAAATCAACTCTTAAGACTCATCAAATCAACTCTTATCTGGTTTGGTGTTTTTTTTCAAACGGTGTTTGTTAAGCGCTTATTTTTTTGCTAGGAACTGTACTAAGTGCCAGGGTACATAAAAGATAATCAGGTAGGACCTAGTCCCTGTACCAGATGAGACTCACAGGTAATCTCCATTTTAGAGATGAGGTTACGGAGGCACCGAGAAGTTAAGTGACTTCCTTAGGGTTACATAGCAGACCTCAGGCAGAGCCAAATTTCGAACCTAGAAACCTGAATCCCAGGCCTGGGTTCTTTCCACTAGGTCAATTTAGGCTCCTTTGAGGTTATATCTTTGGAAACTACAGAGAAGGTACATTATGTTTAATGAGTTTCTATTAAATTATATTTTTTCCATTTACACCTAGCAGTGGAAGAAAGAGGATAATGTTGAAAATAATAGACTCATTAATGTCACTTTCAAAATTAAATAAGAAATCTTGGAACTTATTAAAACCTACAGGCAAATATCTGAAAGGTCATGACTATTGCAAAAAAATTAAGAAGGCTTTGAGAAAGAAAGCAATTCCATTTCCATGTTTGACAGGGCAAGAAGCCTATGAGATGCTAGGACTTCCTTTGTGTATATTTTCACCTCTTCTGCCTCTTCACAATGAGCATTCCATAAGGTCTCCATTCTCAGTTTACAATTTTGCTAGCTCTCCCCTTGTTCCCTTAGAGATATCATCTCATTCTCAAGGTTTCAGCTACCTTATGGTGTAAAGTGGAATGCTAAATTCCAACTCTCTCACCTTGGTCTTCCCACTTTGAGAGGCTTTTTGTTACCGGTATTGGTTAAGTATGTGCATCAAACATTGTTCTAAACTCTGGGATGGATACAAGGGATTAGGTTGGACATAGTCCCTGTCTTCTTTTTTAATGGCATTTGTTAAGCTCACTATGTGCGAAGCATTGTTCTAAGTGTCTTTTCAAGGGCTCACTAAGTAAGAGGGAGAACAGAAGAACTGAGGCATGGAGAAATTAACTGACTTGCCCAAGGTCACAGTGCAAGCATTTGGCCAAACTGGGGATTAGAAACCAGGTCTTCTGACTCCCAGGTCCCTGCTCTTTCCACTGAGTCACAGTGATTCTCCAACAGCCTAGACTGCGATCAATATTTTCTGCAATCAGCCTACTCCTAAATTACAATAGTTATTCTATGCTACGGGTCCCTCACACCTGAACCTTGGGGAGGAACTCTCATTTGTCAATGTCCTTCAAACCCTAAACCTAGTCCACTGCTAAATTCTATCTCTCATGTTTTGTTTTGTTTTGTTTTTTTTTTCCATTCTCCATATTCCAACTGCCAATGTTCTCATCCGGGCCCGGGAAACTTAACCCAGATAATTCTGCAAGATTCTTCTTCAGAGGGGTGGGAAAGGAAGAAAGGGAAAGACCGAGAGACAAACACTGAGAGAGATAAAGAACGAGACAGTCAGAGACAGAGAGATACACGCACTGAAGGTGTGAAAAACGGAGGGAGAGTTTTGCAGGTTTCAAAAAGAAACCTATAGTATAAATAAGTATTAAACAACACTGAAACTCTCCTTAAAGCCCGCCAATTATCCACTGGATTTTCGGAAGCATTTTTTTTTCCTCTGGAAAGCTCAAAATGTGCTCTCAAATAATGTTTTGGGGTGGGTGGGGCCAAGGATTATTACTATTACTTTCATGTCAGAAATGGCGAAACTGAAGTTCTGGGAATTTAAGTGAGTGGCCTAAGATCATACAAGGTTGAAAAACACAAGAATCTACATTTTGGATTTCTAATTCTCTCCTCTGTGTTGATTAGTGTCAGCCCTGAGTGCTAAGGAGAATGACAAGGAAATGCAAGACAGCTCCTGCCCTTGAGGTCCGTTGATACAGTCTAAGTAAAGATACGTTCAATTTTGTAACCTCCAGCCACTCTAGGCCAGAATCTGGATTATTGCGATCAGCCATCCCCTAAAAGGGTTCTATCCTACCACTCAGACATCGCCAGTGGCCCTACTAGAATCCCCCCTTTCAGCTGTGGTGTAGGTGGGTGGGTGGGGAACCCGAGAAACACGGTAGCCGCCTAAAACTGGAGGAGTGGGGAAAGAAGGGTGCAGTGGTCATTTCTCAGGCATTCTGTGAAGGCTTTAGTTCATCTGAAGCCTGAGGAGCAGCATGGCCTAGTGGATAGAGTTCAGGCCTGAGAGTCAGTAGGACCTGGGTTCTAATCCAAGCTCCACCACTCATCTGCTGTGTGACCTTGAGTAAGTCATTTCACTTTTCTGTGACTCAGTTACCTCATATGAAAAATGGGGACTAAGACTCAGCCCAAAGTGAGTCCAGCCCGATTTGCTGGTATCCACTTCGGCGCTTAGTTTAGTCCCTGGCACAGAGTAAGTGCTTAACACCACAATTATTATTATCTGCTACTATATCCTGACTGTGCCCAGTCAATACTGCTCACTGTGCATTTACTCAGTGCAAAACACTGTATTGTGTGCTTGGGAGAGAATAGTTGACTGCAAGCTTGTTGTGGGCAGAGAATATGTCTTTTTATTGTGGTATTGTACTCTCCCAAGTGCTTAGTACAGTGCTCTGCACACAGTAAGCTCTCAAGAAATACCATTGAATGAACGAATGAATAGACACGAGCCCTGTCCTCAAGGACATTACAACCTAGCTTCAGAGGGGCAGGCACAAAAATAAATTACAGGTAGAGTAGCAACCGAGTTAAAAAGTGCCAGAAGCTTTATAACTTCATAAGAAAGCTGGCAAATTTCACAGGTCCTCATATTCAATAGCTCTTGCCTCCAGCCTGCCCTCTGTACAAGGAAGGGGAAAAGCCCATTCATGAAAAGTCTTTGGAAATGGGGAGATTTATGTTGATAAAATTAGTATGCTGTAGCTGGCTACTATTCTCATACTGCCGGGAAGATCTGTATCTGTTGGTCTGAGCACACGCTAGAACAACTAGAAACAATCACAATCATGACACTAAAATCCCTTTCATGTCAGATAAGTCACTTAGCTTCCTAGTCTCAGTTTCCCTCCTGATAAATTCACTCTAACAACAACAAATTCACAATAGGCTGTGAGGATTAATTACTAGCTGCTTGTAAAGTCTTACGCAAAATACTGCCAAGTGTTATAATTCCATGCTATGGCTCTGTGGGGGCATTGCTAAATTCTGCTCTGTGTGCTGACCCTGGAAAAATAAATTTTATTTTGGGAATGTAATTGAATACTGCTTGTAGTCAACTTTCTGAGTGGGGTGGGGAGAAGCTACTGATTCTGGAAGAGACACAGGGAACTGTATTATACTTGAAGTGTTAGAAACAGTGGGGCTAGTGGAAAGAGCATGGGCCTGGATGTCAGAACACCTGGGTTCTAAATCTGGCTCTGCCACTCGTCTGCTCTGTGTCCTTGGACAAGTCACTTCACTTCTCTGGGCCTCAGTTACCTCATTTGAACAATGGGAATGAAAACTGTGAACCCCATGTGGGACATGGACTGTGTCAACTTGATGAGCTTGTATCTACTCCCACGTTTAGGACGGCGTCTGGCACATAGCAAATTATTTGCCAAGTATCCTAAAAAATAAGTGTTAGAGGTAAACTCAATCTCCGATTGGTGACGAGTTCTCACAGATTATTTTGCAATCGGAGTTCAGCTTCGATTTGAAATTAATATTTTGTTACATTGAACCTTTGAGGGTCACACGGGGACTTTTATATTGAAGAGAGATGATTACGGGGTGTGAAAATTGAATTTGATTTCAGTGGAAATGGAAATCTTTTAAGAATATCTGTTTTGCATATCTAATACATATCTGTTTTGCATATCTAATGCTCAATTTAAATAGTGTGATAACTGCATTAAGCACTCCCTTACATCTCAATAAGCATGTTTGCTTTCCTGTGGCTCACAACAAATCCCCAAATCCTCAGCTGATTTATAAAAGTAATACATTGAAACGAACGCCTTTCAGCGACCCGTTTTATGGCAATCACATCTATCTGAAAGATACATGCAGTCATTTGCACATTTCATTAAAAAAAATAAACATCAGTAGTCAGCGGTGAACTATTAATCAGATGGGAGATATTTCAGAGTCCAGCACAGTTCAGGTGATATTTCACGCACAGACATTTTCCAGTTGCAAAACTAATAAACATTCCTTTATGCTGCTCCTTCACACCACCATCAAAAGTAAACACAGAATACAATGGAAGCATGAATTCCACAATGGATTACCCTTTGGCATAAAATGTGAGTAACTAATTCAATACAAGTTAGAATTTAATTAAGATCTAAGTGATATAAAATTTTACACTGCTGCTCAACTCCAGGGAAATGACTGCATTCTAAAAGTGCACTCAAAAAGAGAAGGAAAAATAACTCAGTTTCTATATTAGTGGCAACAAACCATACTCACAAATGTCTTTTAACTGAAATAATGGGTAGCCTGCTTTGTCAGTGGAGGATGACATTTCAAGGTAGTAACCAGGGATTTCGTTACCAAAAATCATGTCTTTTCTCTCCTGCACTAAGTCCCCACAATTCATCAACAAATCATCATTACCCCAAGCATGAAGGATGCATCACTCAGTCAATTGTATGTATTGAGCACTTACTGTGTGTTGGGCACTGTATTAAGATCTTGGGAGAGTACAACAATATAGCAGACACATTCCCTGCCTACAGTCAGCTTACAGTCTAGAAGGAGAGACAGATATTGATATAAATAAATTACAGATATGCACTTAAGGGCGGCGTACAGATATGTACATAAAAATATACGACATGGCTGGCCAAATGATTTCTCCATCCCCCAACTAGTACCTATCAGGAGGCTAAATCACGTAGATGAGAAAGCATGGAGTAAACATTCTTTTTAACATAAGCCATGCCCCGGGTCAAAAAAAAAATTTAAAAATCAGGCCAGTCCTCCTGAATGGAGGCAGAATGGAGAAATACAGAGTGTTCAATAAACTCTTCTCCTCTTGCTTCTTGTTTCATGAGAGCAAACTTTTCATTTTGACTGTGCATCGGGGATCCCAGGCATGACGGACCGACTCAGAGGAGACAGCATTCAAAGAGCTCCCAGGCCACTGAGCCATCAACTTTGGTCTCTTCAGCCCTGATTGGACACCCACAGGTCTTGTCAACAACCTGGAACGGGGGGAATCTACCTTAAAAAAGCAATCGCCTCATCACTTCCATGGAGTTGGCATCTTGGTCTCATTCGTGATTGATTTTCACTGACGTGGGTATGGGAGAAAATATGTAGGGATTAATTAGAACCTCTCTTGTCATGTGCTTAACCTGGAGATGGACCACTTGTGTGGAATGGGGAATGAGTTGTGCGTTTGGTTCCTAGTCGGTTTGGTGACCACGATGGTGACCTAAAGATGATCTCAATCTAAAAGTAAGACTGTAGAAAATAAGTCATGAAAATGTATCATTAAAATAATTGGTCAGAAAAAAATCAGAAAAAAAGAGGGGGGACCACACCAGTCCAGTAATAACAGCCACCGAAGAGTAGTAAGAAAGAAGAATTCAAAAATTTGAAGCAGAGTACACAGTGTCTGGAATATAAAGTGGGAAATTCGGTGAGGTTTTTCCAGGATACAGTTTCCAAATAAGGGACCGATAGATCCAAACTGAGGTGGAGGAAGAGAAAAAGCCACTGTGGCCTTTGAGACACTCCCCACAGAAGTGCAGTCATGGTGGGAATTCCAGACAATCAGTTCTGGATGCTGCCATCTCTCTCCTTTACTCTCACCGTCACACCATCTCTATCGACACCACAGAGAAAGAGAGACAGAGACAGCCATTTTACTACAGGATTCCAAGAAGGAAAATAGTCTAGGTCAGTCTGGTGCTGGAGTAATGATTTTAATTAAAGATGCAAAAATGCAATAAATGCTTTTGAAATAAAAAAAGCAATCCTACAAAGATATTAGAATTATTTTTCCCCAGGGTGTATGTTTTAATACCATATTTATTATGTATAAAAATCTGTAAGTCTGACCCCAATCAGCTAAGGATCCATCAGCCATAATAGATAAAGCTTTGATCTCATTTTCCACTAAGCCTCAGGTTCTCTCTACTGAAGATGCTGTCGTCCTTTTTGAAACCAATTCTGACAGATAGGGTGAAAACTGGCAGATGACACACTTCTCCCAGCTACTCTGCATTTTATATGGTCAGTTCTACCATGAAGTTCCTCATCAACTTCACATTTAGTAAATCTCAGTTGGTAGAATTCATTCCATATCCACTGTATGATAAGCAAAGCCATTTCTCACAACCTTGCACTACATTAATAGTAAGAGCGGTATTTATTGTTTATTAGGTGCCAAGCACTGTACTAAACACTGGGATAGAGGATAAACCAGGTCAGAGCCTCTGTCCCGCATGGGCATCACTCTCTAAGGGGGAAGGGGAGCAGGTGACGAATACCAATTTTGTAGATGAGGGAACTGAGGCACAGAGAAGTTAGGAAACTTGTCTAAGGCCACACAGCAGGCAGGAAGTAGAGTCAGTGATAGATCCAGATCCTCTGACTCCTAGGCCTGTGTTCTTTCTACTAAGCTATGCTGCTTTCCACGAATTTGATACTGAATGCTGCACCTTACCACAAAAATGTACCCTCAGTTTTCTATCCAAAAAAACATGATGAAACATCCTTTGTGGCAGGACTGCTCTTATTTGGCATCCTAATATTAAGCATGTCGGTAGGATGGGTGAGATGATATCACGGAGGGCAGGATTTAACAATGGACTGGGTACTGGGAATTGAGGGACACTGAGGAACAAGTAGCATAAAGTTGCTGTGGAAAGCAGCGTGGCCTAGTGGAGAGGGCACCAGCCTGGGAGTCAAGAGGACGTGGGTTCTAATTCTGGTTCCGCCACTTGTCTGCTGTGTGACCTTAGGCAAGTCATTTCACTTCTCTGTGCCTCAGTTACCTCACCTGTAAAATGTAAAAGCCCCTTGTGAGACATGGACTGTGTCCACCTTATTAGCAGACACCTATCCCAGCACTGAGAACAGTGTTTGGCACATAACATAAATAGCATTTAAAAAAACAAAACAACTTTGGAGTGAGATGATCACAGGGGCTATTTACTACAGGCCCTCCTGGTGGAAATGTTCCTCTGAAACAGGCCAAGGTGACAATGCGGGGCTTAAGCCCTCCACTTGTAGCGTGACAGCAGATAAATCTAGGCAGAATGAACAAAGCTGGAAGCCAGGAATGGAAGCCTATGGAAAACCCATTGGGAAGAAGCAGAGGGCAGGGATTACCAAGCCCTTAGTACAACGCTCTGTATGCAGTAATGCCATATTTCATTTTATGGGGTAACTGAGGCACAGAGAAGTGAAGTGACTTGCTCAAGGTCTCACACAAGACACGTGAAGGAGCCGGAATTAGAACTCAGGTCCTTCTGATTCCCAGGCCTGTGCTCTCTCCACGAGGCCCTGCTGTTTCTCTGTTTCCAGCCATGCTTCGAAAGGATTTCCAGAGAAGAAACCCCTGAGCGGAGCCCTGCGGGATTATGAAGCTACAGACTCTCCATCGGATGGGCTGTTGCTGAAGAGACCGGGTAAATGAAGTATCACAGCATCAACTGGATGCACACTTTAACTGCTAGCCTTGCCGAAGTGCAGTAGGGATAACGATTTTCCCTGTTTGCCTCAGTACTGCTCAGAGCCACATCATAAATTCTTGACTTCTTCCAAGCACAGAAAATTTTCCAGGAGCCGCTCTCAAGAAATATGCCGGGACCAGGGGCCTTGCTTGTACAAGGAAAATGAACATTAAAATAATAAATAGTCCTCTCGATATTTTCACCAGTTACTTGAATAAGATATGAGGAGCCATTTTGTTAGTTGAATGGTTAAATGAAAGTTCAATTTACCCCATCTACAGTATAACACGCTAATGCAATAGCATACAACTATAAATCTTAAAAATGCTTCTCATTCCTTTTGGCTTTGAATAAATCTTAAGAATGAATTAAAATTTGCCTTGCTCAAGAGCGGAGGGAGTCGCAAACCTTAGTAGTAAAATTGATTAGTTCTTTTAAAATGTGGGCATGTCTATTAATTAATGCGACATTATGAATATGATGGAAGATCATTTCCATCAAACTGGGAGTTCTTTATTTACATGGTTTATTTTAAGCAATTAGATTGCACTTCTTAGCAAGATCATCTCTTGGAGGGAGCGAGAACTGCCACTGGATTTCAAATGAGAATGTTCCCCCTGTATACATACATATATACATACACACACAGAAATAGTATTTTTGAGGAATGTTTGTTGGGGACTTTACCTTTACAAGTGGACGATCAAAGATTCTCAGGCATTGTTGAGTCTAGAATTGGACATAGGTTTCAGGAATTTATCCTCCCACAATTATTTCACTGGCTTCTTTGACCTCCTGATGATGTCAGAGCTGTAAGTCTTCTGGGCATAGTGACTGTGAGTAGTCGAAAGCTCTCGAACGAGTGTGGTGGTTTTGTGCCTTCCCCTTTCATTGACTCATTCTGACTTTTTTATCCAGATCAGATTTCTGGAGCATGGGACTATGGTCTTGAAATCATTGGTCTGGTTGATCTACTCCCACGGTAACAGGCAGGAGCCAAGAATGGGGTCTGTCTCTACCAATCAATCCATGGCATTTTACTGAGCACTCACTGGGTGCAAAATACTGCACTAAATGCTTGGAATAGTACAATACGGTAGAAATGGCAGACGTAGTCCGTGCCCACAAGGACTTTACAGGGGGACGTAGACAATAAAATAAGTTACAGATGGGGAAATAGTAGAATCTCTCCAGCTCTCAAAGTGAACCCGTCACCACAATCTGCCCTGGGGGCCAATTCCATTGTCTTATAAATTTTAGAAAATTCTGTTTTATGTCAAATCTTAATAGGGCATAAAGCCCTCTCCTCTATTTCTGTGTTTGGTGATGTGGCAAACGGGCTACGCTCTTCCAAATGAGGAGCTGCACTGTGTGTTTAAATTAACGTGACGTCAGGCCATCACGTGACTATTCATATTTAATCAAAGCATTTTTAAAATCACTAATATTCCCAGTGTCTTTTGGGGATTGCCTCGTTTTGAATGTCCCTCGAGGGTAGAGTTTCAGAATTACTGGCTGTGATTTTTCTAGATCATCTATTCTGATTTATTTTTAACACGCTTCAGCGTAACTTGTGAGCTGCCTAGTGTGTGTGGCTGGGTATTGCCTACATTTCACACGGATTAGACACATTTTTCACTCATCCGCAACTGAAGTGAGATTTTAATACAATTCTTCACTTATTTTGTTCCTTGGGATTTAGGAAACCATTCATGTGAATGAGTCTCAATTTTAAATTGAGCTAATCTCTGTGCCTGTAACTCTCAAAGAGGCTCAGTAGGAAAAAAAAACAACTGCTTATTTCTAATATAATGATTTTTTTCATTGCCAGAAAGGGCTATCTCAGTTGCGGCGAGGCAGGCGTCACACCAGAGTTCTTCTGAAGAAACAGTACTTGCAAGATGCTAGGATAGACACCATCATGATGAACATTTAGCTCCCCTCTAATGCAGCTATTACAATCTCCACAGACCTTGCTTTAAGGAAAACATTCATTTTAATTGGCACGCCTTAATTAATACCATACCCGCCTCCCACTTCATCTCACATCTTAACACGTCCGTTCTCTCCGGAGCAAGCTATGTTGTAGGAAGATCATTCCCTAAAATCATCCAAGACACGATGTCAAAACATGCTTGCTAATTTTCCCCCTCTAGATTCTAAGCCTCTGTGGGCAGGGACTCTGTTGTATTGTACTTTTACAAGCACTTAGAGAAGTAGCGTGGCTCAGTGGAAAGAGTACGGGCTTGGGAGTCAGAGGTCATGGGTTCTAATCCCGATTCTGCTGCTAGTCAGCTGTGTGATCTTGGGCAAGTCACTTAACTTCTCTGTGCCTCAGTTACCTCATCTGTCAAATGGGGATTAAAAAACTGTGAGCCCATGTGGGACAACCTGATCACCTTGTATCCCCCAGCGCTTAGAACAGTGCTTTGCACATAGTAAGTGCTTAACAAATACCACAATTTATTTTTATTTAACGTTCCCTGCACGTGAGCACTCTTAAATAACAGTGATTGATTGATTGACCGGGAGGCCCAGGGAAAGGCAATGACTACTGGGAATCATTTCAGGATCAAACATTCTAATCTCTTCTTGGTTTATGCCTTTTAACAGTTTTGAGAGTTGGCGTGAATGATACTTGGATAAGCAATGTACTAAGCACTGGGTAAACAGAAGATAATCAGCCAGAACACAGTCTCTCCCCAACACGGGATGAGCAGTCTAAGTAGGAGGGAGTAAGGCATAATTCCCCGTTCTACGCTGGGGTAAATACAAGATTATCAGAATTAATACAATGGAATTAACTGCATTTTAATGCCGTTAATTCCACATGGGAGTCACACTCTGAATCTCCATTTTACAGATGAAGTAACTGTGGCCCAGAGAAGTGAAGTGACTTACCCCAGGTCACCCAGCAGACAGGTGGCAGAGCCGGAATTAGAGCCCCGGTTCTTCCGCCTCCCAGGCCCATGCTCTATCCATTAAGCCGTGCTGCTTCTCCAATTATTGTTATTATTGCACATTCTGACAAAGAAAATCTTCTCCTTTGTCCATGGTTCTGCTTTCCATGGGCCACGACAATTTAGCTCACAGTTAATTTATTTTTCAGCATCACAAACTATTCGGTTCAAGTTCAGTTTGAAGCTTCGGGTAAAGGTTTGCTTCGCTCAAGCTGTCCTCCATCCATACCGGACATCAACTCTTTGGTCTAGCCAGCCTCCGACAATCCATTCACCTCAGCATAACTCAATTACCTTCATAAACGCCAAGTTCTTTTACTTGGCAGGTTTCCACCTGCAAGCCCAGTTGGCTCTTGATTGTTGGCTAAAAAGATCCAAAATATATTGTGCTTAGGTGAACATGACGCTGTCAGACGAACGCAGCGTAGAACATAAATGCCCGCTGTGCATTTTCAAGGCTCATTACTCTGACAGCCATTTCACATGTTGTAGTAGGGGTATTCTTTTTTTTTAATTAATAGTCAATTTACAGGCTCCTCTAAGTTTCTCAGGTTTACCCTGAAACCTCAACATCGCCGGAACTCCTAGCAACCTTTGAAAGGACGGAAAACAGCCCACTTCTGCTGCTTTTTTTTTCAACTATGAACTTGGCTTCGCAATCCTTATGAACTTTGATCCTCACCCCGGCCCCACAGCCCTTAGGTAAATATCCCAATACTCTAACCTTCTCCTTATCTATAGTCTGTTTTAACTGCCCTATTTTCCTATTTGCTGTAATTCTTCTGGTCAGAGGATTTATCTACTGTTTTACATTCCCAAGTACTAGTACGGTGGTCTGCACACTTGTTTTGCTTTGTTTTGTTGTCTGTCTCCCCTGTTTAGACTGTGAGCCCGTTGTTGGGCCGGGACTGTCTCTTTCTGTTGCCGAATTTTACATTCCAAGCGCTTAGTACAGTGCTCTGCACACAGTAAGTGCTCAATAAATATGATTGAATGAATGAATGGATAGATACTATCAATAGATTGATTCTGCCCATTTTTGCCACCTAGAAATTATTTTTTTCCCTTTAAGTTTGCTAGCTTTTATAATTTAGCTCTCATTGTAAAAACAGGCTTTTTTTTAAAGTACACAATTATAAATTAATGGCACAGAAAATAGATTTGACATTTGAGTGCGTCTCCCTTGGATCTCTAAGCTTGTGCTTCCCTTGTACCTGATTTAGTGTTTTTATGCTTTACCAAGAGACCCACTAACCATGCTAAAAGTTATGAACCAGATGTCGGTTGGCTGGCATCGGGAAATTTCAGTGCCTCCGTGTGATGCGCCGCAACGTGGTGCCAGCTGGTTGCCAATACAGAGTTGTCCACTTTTGTTTTTATCTTAATCTTTATCTCCATTTTAGTCCATTGAAAAATCTTGCAGCAGGCCAGAAAAAAACCTCACTTCTGCTGCTGCTCAAAGTGCACTAATAATGTTGGTATTTGTTAAGCGCTTACTATGTGCAGAGCACTGTTCTAAGCGCTGGGGGAGATACAGGGTAATCAGGTCGTCCCACGTGAGGCACACAGTTAATCCCCACTTTACAGATGAGGTAACTGAGGCACAGAGAAGTTAAGTGACTCGCCCACAGTCACACAGCTGACAAGTGGCAGAGCTGGGAGTCGAACCCATGACCTCTGACTCCGAAGCCCAGGCTCTTTTCCACTGAGCCACGCACTAGGAAACGGGAAAGACTTCAGCTGAAAAGTTACACTCTTTTTGTGTTGGAGTTGCCGTGATGCAAAAGCCTCCCCGTGAAGCTTTAAGGCCCATCCAGGAACACATACCTGCATTTCACTGAAAGTCTAAACTCAAAGAGCACGGAGGCATAAATGATCTGCCTCCAAAATGACTGGTGGGCAAACTGACAAGATGCTCCATCCCAGGATTTAAAGCCATTAAGCAGCTCTGACCTCTGGAAACTGTCAATCAATCAATAGAATTTATTGAATCAATCGTATTTATTTAGCACTTAATGTGAACTAAGAGCTTGAGAGAGTACAGTACAACAGAAATGATAGACTCGCTCTCTGGCCGCAATTAGTTTACATTCTAGCGGGGGCTACAGAGGTTAATATAAACAAATAATTTACAGATATGTACATAAGGGTCCTGAGGCTGATGGAGGGGTGAATTAAGAGCAAAGGTGACCCAGAAGGGAGGGGAAGAAGAAGAAATTAGGGCTTTGTCAGGGAAGGCCTTTTGAAGAAGATGTGATTTTAATAAAGCTTTAAGGGTTGGGAGAGTGATAAGCTCTTTGGATAGGAAGAGGGAGGGCATTCTAGGCCAGAGGCAGGATGTGGCTGAGAAGTGGACAGCGTCATAGACGACATCGAGGTATAGCGAAAAGGTTGGCGTTAGAGGAGATTGAGTACTTATGCGGTGTGCAGAGCTCTGTAGTAAATGCTTAGGAGAGTACAACAGAGTTGGCAGACATGTTCACTGACCCCAAGAAGCTCAGAGTCCAAACTACGTAGTGTTTAGTTCAGTGTGCTTAGTACAGTGCTCGGAACACAGTAAGCATTCAGAGGATTGACACTCAAAGCTGTCGTACGAGGTTTCGTGGGAAATGAAGGACATTGAAGAAATTCCTTTCAGGGCATATGAGTTGCTGATTGCTACTGGGTGAACTGATTTGGTGCATCTAACTCTTCAGGAGGGCCTAGACTCCGTCTTTCCTGACAGCTAGCTTCCTGACAGTCAGATGGGTTGGAGGAGATCAAGAGTGGACTTATTTCCCTTACAATCTCCTTCTGCACCTCAATCAATCAATACCTCAGAGTCTGGAGGTTGATGTGGCTGTTTCTCCACCCTCCCGGGAGCTCTGGACAGGCCCAGATCTGAATCACCAGTTCACCCTGGCTTGACTTCATCTCTCCGCTCACACAGGCACGGTGAGTCATACCTCATGGACCCCACCAACCTCAGACGTCCGTGACCTGCTTCTCTGGAGACTGCAAATTCTAGGATCGTAGAGCGGAAGGTGACTAAGTCACCCCGCCGCCAAAATAATGGGTGTGCCCTCCCCCTTCTTCCTTCCTCATATCTGGGGCAAGATGATAGTGCTCTTCGGAATGAGATCCATTTCATTATCCGGGCAATTTTGCTGGCAAAGGGCTTATTCAAATGAAATTTACATTAAAGTAATTTGAAAGAACAGCTTTTACACTACAGGTTTAAGGTACAAGTCACATATTTAAGGTACAAGTCACATAGGAGAGACAATTATTTGTCGGTAATTATGTATATTTAGGACCAACTTGATTCCTTACTTTCTAATCAAAAGGAGGTGGGAGAAAATCAACAGAGTTTCCAGGTTGTAACTGGATTCCATCTGTGTTGATCTGGAAATGTCTCCCAGCACATGAACAACGGAATTGATCCGATTCAGGTAAATCTCACTTCTCCAGAATCTCTTTTCTTCACAAAGTCCCTTCTCTGGAATGGGATTCCTCAGTTATTCTCTCCGGGGTTACCATGTCAACTGCAGCCAGGTCCCCAAGGCCCAGCCTTGGGGAAGCAACATGGCATAGTGGATAGAGCGTGGGTTTGGGAGTCAGAAGGTCATGGGTTCTAATCCCGGTTCCACCATTTGTCCGCCGTGTGACCTTGGCCGGGTCACTTCGCTTCTCTGTGCCTCAAGTACCTCATCTTTAAAATGGGGATTGAGACTCTGAACCCCATGTGGGACAAGAGACTCTGTCCAACCGGATTTGCTTGTATTCACCCCAGCATTTAGTACAGCACCCGGAACATACTAAGCACTTAAATACCAAATTATTATTATCGTTATTATTATTCCCAGGAAAGGAGAGGGCCCAGGTGACGCCTGGATCCTCTCAGTCTTCCTTCCTCTCCTGGGGGGTCATGTCAAGGGAGACAGTAATTGGACAGACACTCCTGAAGCCAACCTCTGCTACCTGATTACAGGCAACATTCCTGCCATATTAAAATAGACGTACCAGAAAGGCTTTCACATAACAAGTGACTGAGAAAATGTATTGTATAAAGTTCTCTACCCGATTACTTATGAGATCCTGAAATGGCTCCATGACAGGGTGGCCACATTTTAGTACTATGGCACAACGTTCAGGTAAAATCCTTCAAAATTCAGGTATGAGATGATGTTTTTAAATGTCTATTAGAGTGACCTGTCCCAGTTCAATGCCTCGTGGAAGAGCACAGACCTAGGAATAGAGGACCTGTGTTCTAACTCCAGCTCTGCAAACTGCTTGCTGTGTAAGTCTGGGAAAAATCACTTAACTTCTTTGCATCTCACTTTCCTCAACTGTAAAATGGAGATTCCAGGACAGTAACCCACTGCTACTTAGAATGTGAGCCCCATATGAGACGGGGACTGTGTCTAACCTGATTAATTTGTACCTACCTCGGTGCTTAGAACTGTGGTTGACCCATAGTAAGTGATTAACAAATACACTAATGATAATAAAAATAATGATAATAATACTAACAACAATGTCACCCAATCTGGTGAGCAGTGGGAGAGTTGATAGACACGATCCCTGCCCGCAGCGAGCTTACAGTCTAGAGGAGGAGACAGACTTTAATATGTCTGGATACTGACAAGAGTGTTGCGGTCTATGATCTATGCTTATATGATCTCACTATTACCTGTAAATGGAAGAGGATTTTAATACAGTTTTAGCTCTCCCCCACCATCTGCTGAAACACGGCAGCCCTGGGATCAAACCCTTTTCTCAGCAGGGATAGAAGGGTGGGACAATGAAGGATTCTCTTTTTGGATTTTTCAGAAACATTCTCTCATCTCTCGGCTTGAGATGGAGATTCTCTCCCATCTCTCAGTATCTCAATCAATAGCACTGATTGAGTGATTAGGTGGTTTGAATGCTTCAGCACCTGTCAACGGGAACACATAAAGTGGCCCAGAATATAATAACAATAATAACAATTATAATATTAATTATGGTATTTGTTAAGCACTTATTAAGTGCTAAGCACTGTTCTTAGCCCTGGGGTAGACACAAGGTGATCAGGTTGTCCCATGTGGGGCTCACAGTCTTAATCCCCATTTTACAGATGAGGTCACTGAAGCACAGGGAGGTTAAGTGACTTGCCCAAGGTCACACAGCAGACAAGTGGTGGAGCCGGGATTAGAACCCACATGCTCTGACTCTCTTGCCACTAGGCCATGCTGCTTCTCTACATCGACAGGAGCCAGAAGATGTGGTTCACAACCATGCCATGAAATGTAACCCTGCAGCCAAACGGAGGAGGATCGGATGGGGCACCTGGGACAGCCATATGCCAGTCAGACATAGTTTAGGCACTTTGCACACCTGCATGGACCCCCTTCAAGGCCTCCGCAACTATGGCCCAAGTAACATCCGCAAAGGAGAACCCTCTTTCCGCAAGCAAAATCAGTCACTTATATTTACTGAGTGCTTACTGTGTGCAGAACACTGTACTAAGCACTTGGGAGAGTAAATGTAACAGAGTTGGTGGTCACATTCCCGGCCTGCAACGAGATTACCATCTAGCAGGGAGATGAGCAAAAAGAAAAGGAGTGAGATATGAGCTAGCTGTGTGTTGCTGTTCCACACACAGTATTAAAAAGCTGTTCACATCTGACATGAATGGAGCTATAAACCTCTTAGAGGTGAAAAACATTCCATTGACCTCCTGCTAATCTGGTTGATTCTAGGGAAGTGCCTTTCACAGTTGATGATCACTTCCCTTCCCTGGGCACATGACTAATCTAATGTGGAATCACGCTAAGGCATAATAGAGCTAAAGCTAAGTTACAGTTTCACTTTCGATTCTCCTAGGTTCCTCCTTCTGTCCCTCGGCGGAAGAGAGGTTTTATCTGAAGCTGAGGCATATGCTGTTTGGTGTGCTGGGTGACAACCTGAGAGGAAGAGCTGTTGGGTTTTCTTTGATTTTAAGACTGCGCTCTTACAACCGCACTTGGGGGAGTAGTAAACTCAATCCAGAGTCGGGGGGGGGGGGGGGTCGACCGGACTTGAACTTTATCCAAGATAAAGATGGGAAGGAGAAGAGAGATTGAATAGACTCCAAGTCAAGCACGAAAACAGGTGAGGACGGTAGAAAATGGGGGGAGGAAGAAAAGCGGTGGTGCAGGGGGATGCGGGGGAGGGGAGAGCAAGAGCTGCTTCAGCCAAGGGCACTAACAGTCCCTAACAGCTAGACGGGCTGCAGAGGTGGTGTGAGGATCCGATCCATTTCTCCCCCACTCTCGGGAACTAAGCTGGGAAAAGGGGCTGGGGATATCGGAACAGTGGAAACTGTCCATCTGTTGGTCTCCCCGGCTAGCATGTTGGTTTCTCGTGGGCAGGGACCCTGTCATGTCCTTCTGCTCTACTTTTTCCAGCCCTTAGTGCCACACATCGCATCCCACGGACACATCTAAATACCATACCTGCCTACTACAGCCGCAGCGGAAGATGGGGAGGAATCTCTCCAATTGGGCCCCATCCATTAGAAATAGAACATGAGAACATAAGTGTGGAAGGTTTGCCATTCTAAGAAGATGAGAGTCGACTGAGCCACATACGTAGCCTCTGACAATAATGTTTATACGATATAAAATATATATTTCATATATATATATACACACAGATACAGAGAGACACACAGACAGAGGCACACACACACATAAGGCTTGGTGGAAGAGTTAGGGAGTATTTTTCCCATAACACAAGTCTTTTCTGATATAGCACGATCCACAATTCAGTGCAAGGGAAGTCAATGTAAGAAGAAAAGGTTGACAGAATGACACATTTGTCTCCCAGACAAGGTAACACACAGTCCTCTGTGAATTTTTTTTTCTGCAATTTTACAGTATTTAATATAGTAAAGTAGCAATGGGTAGCATGAGGTTGACGGACTCTGCTCGTGGTCATGATAATAGAGGGATCTGGGCAGACCACTGTACTAAGAACTGGGGAGAATTCACTAGTGTTGGTAGATGTGATCCCTGCCTATAAAGTGCTTGCTACACAGAAAGAGGGAAATGAATAGAACTGCTTGATTGAATTAAACCACCTTAGTGGTATTTCTGTAGCATCTTCCTCAATGCCTTATTACCCGCTGAATTACCACCATAACATGAATTCTTCAAAGAAGACTTCTGCATTATAGAAATCATTGCATATAAATAACATAGCTGTCCTTTGTACCTTAGCGTGGTAATAATAATTATGGAATTATTAAGTTTTAATAATGCCAGGTACTATGTTAAGCACTAGAATAGATACAAGATGATCAGGTCAGCACCATCCTTATTCTATAGAGGACTCACTATCTAACACGTAAGGAGAGCAGATATTTTCCTCCCCATTTGCTAGGTGAGGAAGCTGAGGCATAAGTAGTGATGTATCCAAGGTTATACAGCAGACCAGTGGCAGAGCTGAGACTAGAACCCAACTCTTCTATCTCCCAGCCCCATATTCTTTCTACTAGGGTACAGTATCCTCTAGCATGGTAGTGATTTATGATGGAGACAAATATCCCCTAGGAAAGTGATCCACGAACCCTCTGCTCATTTCTCTCCAATTCCTGCAAAACCATTACAGTCAACCAATCATCCTGATGTCTTTTTTCTTCCTTCACAGCTTGAAGTTACATCTCTCTCCAACTCTGGTCGGTCTGTTGAACTTTACAGCATCGGAAGGAGTGTGCACACCCAACTGCCAACATGACTCAAGGACCACCAACAATCAACATGGGTATTGCACCTGTTACTGCTGCTTCAAGTTCTCCTTTCTCTTGCTTCCCTCAGAATGAGAAACTGTAGCTGCCTCTTCTCTTCCTCCCTCCAGATCTCAGTTAGCTTCTCCTACTCCTCTGTCTCCATGGGAAAGACATCAGGGAGAACGGGGGGGTGGGGCAGGGAGGTAAGAATCGGTAAGAGAGCCAGAGAGATCACAGAGACCAGGTGGTGGTTGTAATGGCAGTAATAACAGAGAGCTCCTAAAATTCCATCTTGTTCCCTCACTGAGGAACTGTTGGACCCTCATCATCATCATCTTCCTCAATAGGAGAGGAAAAGATCACTAGCAGTGCTGAGGGTTTAGCTCCTTTTGTGGAGGCAGGGGAGGAGGGTCTTCACTGCAGCAAGGGAAAGGGAGAGGAAGAAGAGCAGACCTAAACCCACTCTCATCCAGGCATGGCTCTGATCAAGTCTAACCTGATTTTCTTCTTCTCATCCAGAAAATATCTACGAGCTGTGTCACATCCTGAAGCAATTAGAGGTCTGCATGAGCAGAGAGGAGCTGGAATGTCTACTTGCCACACACCAGTCTCGGAAGACCTTGATGACCAGCTACGGTTTGGACAGGCAAGTGCAAGAAACTTGCCCTTCAGGGAAAATCCCATCCCAGACGTCTGCTACCAGATTGGTCTATTTGTTCCCCAACGGTAGGCCAACTCTGGGCAGGTATTTTGCGGGTTGTGTACCGTAGTTGTGTCCTGCTGCACACCAACAGAGAACAGCACTGGGGTTTGGATGGGAGGAGTCCAAGCATGGTGGAGGTGAGGCCTGCCCTGAATGACGTAGGCTCAGTTGTCTTTTAAAAAAAAACCAGTTGCAGCAGTGGTATTTATTGAATGCTAACTGTATGCAGAGCACGGTATTAAACACTTGGGAGAACCTAATAGAGGTGGCAGACACAATCCCTGCCATCAAGGAGCTTATGATCTAGAGTTTCACTCGTATTTATTGAGTGTCCACCGTGTGTAAAGCGCTACACTAAACAAGAGGGAGATGATACAAGGAACAAGAGACATGGTAGGTTACCATAATGGGCTCACACCCTAACGGCAGAGATAGGGAACTGGAGGGATAGGTTAGGAGAGGGGAAAATGGGAAGTTCAGTTTTAGGCATGTGGAGGTTGAGGGACAGGCAATACATTCAAGTGGAGCTGACTGAGAATCACTAGGAAACATAGGATTACAGAGTAGGTGAGCAGTAGATTAGGGAGTCACCTGCTTAGAGATGGCAGCTGAACCCTGGAAAATGGATGAGATCCCCAAGAAAATAACATCAGAATGAGAAGAAATGGGGACCTAGACAGCTCCATCTAGAACACACTCAGTGAGGGAGGGAGAGGTGGAGTCTTTGAAGGAGCAGTCAGTGGTAGAAAGGGTCAAGAAGTGAGGAGGAGGAAAGAGAGGTGAAAGATTGCCTATATTTTTTTACTCTTTCGTTAAAAATGGTATTTAGTAAGATTTACTTGGTTCCAAGAGCTGGGGTGAGTACAAGAAAAATCGAGTTGGACCCACTCCCTGTCCCATATGGTGCTCACATTCTAAGCAGGAGGGAGTAGAATTTAATGCCCACATTTTACAGATGAGGAGATGAGATGTTAAATGACTGTCCAATGGTCAGACACCAGGCGAAAGGCTGAGCCAGGATTAGAACCCAGGTTCTTCTGGCTCCCAAGTCCGTACTTTTAAAATTCATGGACATGCTGCTCATTTCCTTTGTGGTCATGCTACTTGCACCACCTGTCACACCTTCAATTGTTAAATGGAGGGCAATGACATCTATTTTTGGCAGTCAGAACAGTGGCCTTGCACATGGTAACCACCTGGTAAATATCTCCTTTAGGACAAATGTCCCTTTTCTTCTTAAACTTAGAGCATTGGGCAAAGCAAGGTCTCTGGGCTCCATCGATCCAAGTTGCTCTAAGGCCCTGCGTGAGTGGCATTCAGTCTGCTCCAACTTCTTTTGGCTGAAGATCAATAATCTCAATAGGTTTGCTGGCTTGGACGTCTTCTGGTGCCCTTCCCCCTGCTGCCCTCCCACCCCCTCGCCCTCCAGTTTTGAGCCAGGAGGTTTGTCACACTGAGGCTTGGCATCTGCCACCTGTCTATAGCGGGTTTGTGTGTGTGTGGGTATCTCTAAAGAATGGAGGGCTGTCCAGTTTGCCCTTTTTTCCACTGCAAATTGATGAAGCTGACTTAGTTAAAGCCTTTTCCATTCTTCTTTCCTAAAATGATCAAATTTCTTAATCCCCTAGAGTTTTCTGTCAACATTTTTTTTTTTTGGAGGGGAGGGTGGGCAGGTGGCATTTTTTGTGCAATTACTATGTCTCAGGAATGGTACTAAATGCTGGAACAGGTATAAGCTAATCAGGTTGGACACAGTTCATATCTCACATAGGGCTCACAACATTAATACCCATTTTGCAGGGATTATGTCTACCGACTATTGTATTGTTCTCTTTCAAGTGCCTAGATAAGAGTTCTGGACAGTAAGCACTCAGTGAACATCAGTGACTGATTAATTGCCCTCCTGTAGCAGAGAATGCACTTAGTTTGAAGCAACAACATGATTTCTCTAAACTTTCCACAAAAATGAAGTGAATGTGTTGTTCGACGCCATCCTCGATGTGAAGGGGGAGATCTCAGACACGTTGGAAGAACTGGATAGGCATGAAAAGGAAGTTAGTGACCGGATTACAGAGCTAAACAACGCCGCAGACTATATTGACCAAATCCACAAGAACTGCACGATTGCCCAACTGGTGGCTAAATCCACCAGCGTCGCCTGCGGAATTCTGACCATCCTAGGCTTCGCTCTAGTGCCCGTCACAGCCGGAGGGAGTCTGATCCTCTCGGCAGCTGGAACGGGCCTGGGGACGGCAGCGGCCGTCACGAGCATCGCAACGGACGTCACTGAATGGAAAAGCAGCACGGCAGCCAAAGAGAGCGTCGTCAGCAGTACGAACGTCAACGGAAATCCCTTACAGGATGTGGTACAAGCTTTGAAGCAGAGAAAGGAGCAGGTATCTTCGGCCGTTCGAAAGGGTGTTAGTTTCATCCATTGTGTGAAGGCCATCGGTGGGGCTCAAAAGAGTCCTCGCTTAGTAGCCTATGCCAAGCGGTTCTCCACACTGGGAAATGCTGCCCAAACAACTAGCAGGAGGGGCAGACAAGTGCAGAAGGCCTTTGGGGCAACTGCCCTGTCTATGACCAAAGGAGCCAGGGCACTGGGCGGGCTCATGGCCTGTGCTGGGATTCTGATGGACACAGTCGCCATTGTTCGGGATTCTCAACATCTGAAACAGGGGGCAGCGTCAGAGGCAGCAAGTGAATTGAGGGAGAGAGCTAGTTCCCTGAGTCAACAGCTTGTGTATCTTGGAGATCTCTCCCAGAGCCTGCAATGGGTGAAAAGCCTCAAGTCTGTCATCCCACCAACCACTGAGCGAGGGAAGAATCTACTGACCTACCAGACTATAATAGCTGCAAGAGACACTTTCTTTGAGTTACTATGCACATGGTTTAGGGGAATTTCTTTGAGATTTAAAAGAATTTTAGGAAGAGGATTTAGCAGATAATAATAATAATAATGGTGTTATTTGTTAAGCGCTTATTATGGGCAAAGCACTGTGCTAAGCGCTGGGGGGATACAAGGTGATCAGGTTGTCCCACGAGGGGCTCACAGTTTTAATCCCCATTTTACAGATGAGGGAACTGAGGCACAGAGAAGTGAAGTGATTTGCCCATAGTCACACAGCTGACAAGTGGCAGAGCCGGGAGTCGAACTCATGACCTCTGACTCCGAAGCCCAGGCTCTTTCCACTGAGCCACGCTGCTTCCCTAGGTAGTTCAACTGGAAATGTGTTTTAGAGCACACGGTCAATTCATTCTTCATCAAATTCAGATAAATCTCATTTGCCCAGAGCCTCTTTCCTTTGCAAAGTCCTTTCCCTGGGAAGAGATTCCACAATTATTCTCTGAGGTGTTACCATCTCAATCTCTGGCAGCTCACCAAGATACAGCTGTCTCCTGAGCTTCCTCCATCTTTTTTCTTCTCCTTGGTGATTGGTCAGAAACTCCATAAGCCAACCTGCTGATTATAGTCAGTTTTCCTGCTCGGCTAATATTAAAGGTTCTCAAACAACAGGTGACAAAAAAATGTAAGGTATAAAGTTTTCAAGCTGAAAAATTATACTCTTTCTCTGCACTCTTTTTTTTTGTAAATTTTCAAATGTAAAAGCCAATGCAGTCACAATAAATAATATTCAGTAATAATTCCTAAATGACTTTTACCTTTTCTGAAAGCCATACTGAAATGGCTTACATGAGGGCATCCTGTGACGATAAGGTCAAAATGAGCTATTTCACTAACCTGTTCGTTCTTAAGGTCAGTTTCTATGAAAACTATGTGCTATATAATGAAAACATCCTAGATAACTGTTTTAAATGAACATTGTGGTCCATTTACATCATTAGTTCTGACATTATAAAAAGGTTTTTCTTCACCTTTGATCGAATACAACCAATTTTTCTAGAATGGAAATGGTGGAGGAATAAACTCTCACCAATCTACCAAGTAAATGAAATGCAAAGTTCTGAAACGGAAGGCCAGCTTTCTTGATCAAATAGAGACAGACGAGTGATCAAGTATATACTGTGCTTGCATCAACCCTGCAGCTTCAATGAAACTAGAAGAATCAGAGTGGCCTAGCGGGTAGAGCACGGGCTTGTGAGTCAGAAAGACCTGGGTTCCAGTCTTGGCTCCACCACTCATCTGCTGTGTGACTTTAGGCGAATCGCTTCACTTCTCTGAGCCTCAGCTAGGGTTTAAGACTGAGTCCCAAGTAGGACACAGACCGTGTCCAACCGGATTACCTCATATCTACTCCAGGGCTTAGAACAGGCCCTGGTAATAATGTTGGTATTTGTTAAGCGCTTACTATGTGCACAGCACTATTCTAAGCACTGGGGTAGACACAGGGGAATCAGTGTCCCACGTGGGGCTCACAGTCTTCATCCCCATTTTACAGATGAGGGAACTGGGGCACAGAGAAGTCGAATCCCGACTCTGCCACTTGCCAGCTGTGTGACTGTGGGCGAGTCACTTCACTGCTCTGTGCCTCAGTTACCTCATCTGCAAAATGGGGATGAAGACTGTGAGCCTCACGTGGGACAACCCGATTACCCTGTATCTCCCCCAGCGCTTAGAACAGTGCTCTGCACATAGTAAGCGCTTAACAAATACCAACATTATTATTATTATCCATTTTTCCCCCACCTCTCAGGAACTAAGCTAGGAATGTGGAAGTTGGAACTGCAGAAACTGTCTACCTTGCCAGCATGCAAGCTTCTCAACCAATCCAAAGGTGGTATTTATTGAGCACTTACTATGTACACAACATTCATTCAATCATCCAGTCAATCGTATCTATTGAGCGCTTACTGTGTGCAGAGGACTGTTCTAAGCAAGCACTTGGAAAATACAATTCAGCAACATATAGAGACAATCCCTACCCGACAATGGGCTCACAGCCTAGAAACATCTTTATTGAGCGCTTACAGTGTGCAGAGCACTGTACTAAGCACTGGGAGGGTACAATCCCAAAGAATTAGCAGGCACGTTCCCTGCTCATAATGATTTTACTGTCTAGACGGGGAGGGACCCTGTCTCGTCCTTCTGCCGTAGTTTCTCCAGCCCTGAGTGCTGCACAAGGCACCCGTTGAACACATGTAAATAATAATAATGATCGTTATTATGGTATTTGTTAAGTGCTTACTATGTGCCAAACATTGTTCTAAGCGCTGGGGTGGAGAAAAGGTCATCAGGTTGTCCCACGTGGGGCTCGCAGTCTTAATCTCCGTTTTACAGATGAGGGAACTGAGGCGCAGAGAAATGAAGTGACTTGCCCAAGGTCACACGGCAGATAAGTGGCGGAGCTGGGATCCTGCCTATTACAAGAGCAGTAGAATATGGGAAGAATCTCTGCAAATGGGCCCCCTCTGCAATTTTGCCCTTCTGGGAAGATGATTGAGCCAGGTACGTAACCTCTGAGAGAGGTCCTTAAAAGCCAACAGAGGCTCCTCCTCCTTTCACATTCTAACACCAGATTCTAGGAATTCCCTTAAACTCCAAATTCTTCACTTCCTTATTTGTCTGTGCTTCTCAGAGGTGTGGGCTGGATCTAATCTGGCATTTTGTAAAAGGTGTCATTGACACAATCAGCCCATGGGGTATTCTGACTGCTCTCTACACTGCTACTAATGAATTCTTGCTTTGTTTTGACCCTGTTTAATGATTCCCCTCCCCCCAAAAAGCAACAAAAAAAATCACATCATTTCCTCCTTACCTCCTCCCCATTTAACCAAAAATATTTTATCCTTCTGGGGAGACTATGGGTTCAGTTTGAAGCTAATTCCATAATAATAGTAATGATAATGACATTAACTGAGCAACTGCAGAGGTGATGCACTGTAGTTATCTCTTAGGAAAAGGAGCACAAGGCATGTTGTCTAACCACAGGGAGCTCACACTTCAATGGGGGCGGAATGGGGGAGGGGACAAAAAACATAGAAATATTTCCGAGCAGCGTACTAGAATTCAACCAAATATACATGCATATATATATATATATATATATATATATATAGTGAGGGAAAGCAAAAATCCAAAATCTGAAAGGAGGCCGAAGGGTTGCTAAGATTTGTGATACTGATTCTTTGTCAAGAAGGGCTGAGTAGAGGAGGAGATTTTAGAAGGGCTAAGAAGGAGGATTTGAATTCAAACCCTGAATCAATACCACAATGGGGCCGCGATGCTCCGGGTCCAAAAGTGTGTTGAAGCTGACAATGGCTCACATCCTTCTCTCTTTCTACACTGATCCTTGGAGACTTCACTATCTTTGGGGCAGCTTCCAGTGACCTTTCTGCTGCCAATTTCTATCTGAATGACTTTGTGCTTCACCCCACCTCATCCTCTCACCAACTGGGACACAATGTCCAACTCATCATCTCTAGTCATTGTACAATCTCTCCCCTTGCCATCTCGGAAATTCCTCCATATGACCACGACCTCCTCACCGGGCTGCTTCATTCATTCAATCGTACTTACTGAGCACTTACTGTGGGCGGAGCACTGTACTAAGTGCTTGGAAAGTACAACTTGGCAACAGATAGAGACAATCCCTGCCCAACAATGGGCTCACAGTCGTGTCTGCTCTGTGACCTTAGGCAAGTGACTTCACTTTTCTGTGCCTCAGTTACCTCATCTCTAAAATGGGGATTGAGACTCGGAGCCCCATGTGGGACAGGGACTGAGTCTAAACCCATTTGCTTGTAATAATGATAATGGTGGTCTTTGTTAAACGCTTACTATGAGCCAAGCACTGTTTTAAGCGTTGGGGTAGATACAAGGTAACCAGGTTGACCCACGTGGACTCACAATCTCCATCCCCATTTTACAGATGAGATAACTGAAGCACAGAGAAGTTAAGTGACTTGCCCAGAGTCACACAGGTGGAGTCGGCATTAGAACCCACAACCTCTGACTCCCAATCCGAGCTCTTTTCACTAAGCCACACTGCATTCACTCAGTGCTTAGTACAGTGCCTGGCACATAATAAGCACTTAACAAATACCGTAATTATTATTATCATTAAAAACCCGGGCTTGGGAGTCAGAGGACGTGGGTTCTAATTCCACCTCCGCCACCTCTCAACTGTGTGACCTTGGGCTAGCCACTGCATTTCTCGGTACCTCAATTCCCTCATCTGTAAAATGGGGATTAAGACCATGAGCCCCATTTGGGACTGATTACCTTGCATCATGGCTCAGTGGAAAAAGTCCGGGCTTGGGAGTCAGACGTCATGGGTTCGAATCCCAACTCTGCCACTTGTCAGCTCTGTGACTATGGACAAGGCACTTAACTTCTCTGTGCCTCAGTTACCTCATCTGTAAAATGGGGATGAAGACCGTGAGCCTCACACAGGACAACCTGATTACCCTGTATCTAACCCAGCACTTAGAACAGTGCCCTGCACATAGTAAGCGCTTAACAAATACCGTAATTATTATTATTATCGGCTTAGAACAGTGCTCGGCACATAGTAAGCACTTAACAAATCCCATCATTATTATTAAGCCTTCCTGGTTGCCTCTGGAAAGACCCCACCATCTGCTTGCACCCCAACATCTGAAGGAACATGGATGGATGCATCTTTCCTCTAACAGTAAATCCTGGCAATGTGCTTGAGTTTCGGTACCGTCTGTTTGTTCTCCAACAGAATGTTTTCACTGACCTCAGTCATCCACATTTCTCCTCTGCTCCCTTTATCTTTGAAAACTGAGGGGGTTTCAGAGAACATCACAGGGTTGAGGGGAGAATTCATTTGTTTCATCACAGTAAAACTTGATTATAACAATTAATGGGGTCAAAGGTCGATTAAAAGAGAAACAGCGTACCATAGTTCCTTGTCGGTGATTCTCAGGAACTACAGAGGAGTGGGTGAACCAATTAATCAGTGGTATTTGTTGTGCACACGCTGCGCGCATAACACTGTACAAAGCATTTGGGAGAGTACCATATAATAGAGTTGGTAGGACTCGTTTCCTCCCTAAAGGAGCCTGCAGTTTAGAAGGGGAGGAAAGTGACAGGTAGGTGCAAAAGTGCTGTGGTACTGTGGGTGGGGTGAATGTCAACTGCTTCGTGCATGGGTGGTGCAAGAGGGAGAGCAAAATGGAGGGGCGGAATGAGAGGTTATTCAAGGAAGGCCTCTTGGACACGATATGATTACACTAGAGTTTTGAAGATGGTGAAAGCGATGCTTGGTCACTCATCAAGGGGGAGGGAGTTCCAGGCCAGAGGGAGGACGACGTGGGAAAGGGTTCAGGGGTAAGAGAGAGGAGATCACGGTACAGTGAGTAGGTTGGTATTAAAGGAGCAAAATGTATGGGTTGGGTTATCCCAGAAAATTAGAGAAATAAGATAGGAAAGGGGGATCGAGTGAGTGATTAAAAGCCAATGATAAGGTGTTTCTGCTTGAAGCGGGAGGGAAGGGCAACCTGTGCTCTAAGACACTAAGACACTAAGTGTCGTACTGATTTATCACCAGGATGAATATCTCGCTATTTCACTGCACAGTCGTTGCAATCAACCAATCATCCTAATGTCTTTTTTCTTCCCTCTCAGGGTGAGGTAAGATCTCTTCCCCACTCCTGTCACGCCGTAGAACTTCAAGGCGCCAGATGAGTGCACGCCTAATGGAAAACATGGCTGAGGGACCGCCAGAAATCAATGAGGGTATCGGACTTGTTACTGCCGCTTAAGTTCTTCTTTCTCCTCCTTCCATCAGAACTAGTAACTATGTCTGCCTCTCCCTCACGTCTGTTAGCTCCTCCTCCACAGTCTCCATGGAAGGCAGGCAGAGAGAGTCAGAGGGAGAGAGGGCAGGGAGGTGTGAGAGACAGAGGGGGAGACAGAATACAGATAGTGGCAGCAGTAATCAAAACAGAACTCCTCAAATTCCACCCTATTCCCTCGCTGAGGAGCCACTGGACCTTCATCATCAGCTCCAGCACTAGGAGAAGATGCTGAGGGTCTGCTTCCTCGGCGAACTGCAGACCCTCAGCATCGTCTCCTAGTGATGGAAAGGGAAAGGGGGAGAGGGAGAGGAAGAAGAGCAGTCCCAGTCCCAAAGCAGCGTGGCTCAGTGGAAAGAGCCCGGGCTTGGGAGTCAGAGGTTATGGGTTCGAATCCCAGGTCTGCCACTTGGCAGCTGTGTGACTCTGGGCAAGTCACTTCACTTTTCTGTGCCTCAGCTACCTCATCGGGAAAATGGGGATTAACTGTGAGCCTCACGTGGGACAACCTGATCACCCTGTTTCAACCCCAGTGCTTAGAACAGTGTTCTGCACATAGTAGCGCTTAACAAACACAAATACCAACATTACATTACTTTGATCCAGTCATGACTCTGATCTAGTCTATCCTGATTTTCTTCTTCCCATCCAGAAAGTATCAGTGAGCTGTGTCGCATCCTGAAGCACCTAGAGAAACAAATGAGCAGAGAAGAGCTGCAACGTCTACTTGCCACAGACCAGTCTTGGGAGCGCCTGATGACCAACTACAATTTGGACAGGTAAGTGCAAGAAGCTTGCCCTGCAGGGAACAACCCATCCCAGAAGCCTGGTCCCACAGCGTGGCTCGGTGGAAAGAGCCCAGGCTTGGGAGTCAGAGGTCATGGGTTCGAATTCCAGTTCTGCCACTTGGCAGCTGGGTGACTGTGGGCGAGTCACTTCACTTCTCTGTGCCTCAGTTACCTGATCTGGAAAATGGGGATTAAGTGTGAGCCTCACGTGGGACAACCTGATTACCCTGTCTCTACCCCAGCACTTAGAACAGTGCTCTGCACATAGTAAGCGCTTAACAAATACCAACATTATTATTATTAGATTGGTCTATTTCTTTTCTCACCATGGGGCAGCTCCGGGCAGTCCTTGGGTTGTGTACCGTGGCAGTGTCCTGCTTCAGACCAACAGACGACAGCTATGGAGTTGGGATAGGAGGTGTCTAAGCAGGGTAGGGGTGCCCTGCCCCGAGTGGTGTGGGCTCATAACCCGCCTGCCCCCAACTATCCTCAGTTACCTCATCTGTAAAATAGGGTTAAGACTGTGAGCCCCACGTGGGACAACCTGATTCCCCTGTGTCTACCCCAGTGCTTAGAACAGTGCTCGGCACATAGTAAGCGCTTAACAAATACCAACATTATTAACTATACCTCATTCTCTACTCCCTCCCCTCCTCAAACCTGCCAAACGATATCCCTCCTTATGTCTCAGCCCTCTATAGAGCCCCCAGGAGACATTCCCAGATGAATCCCTACCCGCCTGCTCATGTCATCCACGTTTCACTAGTACAAATACAGTGGTTAATTTACTCAATTAGGGCTTTCTTCACCAGTTGTAGTCAGATGTAGGAGAGCAGAGAATTACCTAGGAATCGAAAGTCTTGTCTTAAGCCGTTGAGCCGTCTTCGACTCACAGCGACGCCATGGGCACCTCTCTCCCAGAATACCCCACCTCCATCAGCAATCGTTCTGGTCGTGTATCCGTAGACTTTTCTTGGTAAAGGAATATCTATATTTTTCCTCCCGTTTCCCTTCTCGTCAAGCACCCTTTGCCACCTGTCTTACCCATTAGATTGTAAACTCAAAGGGGAGGGACTGTGATGTTTAATTTTAGCACCTAGAACAGTGGTTTTGCCCACAGCATCTATTTGTTAAACACTAATGATGATGATGATGATGATGATGACAACCCTTTCTCTTGTTAGGAAAAGTGCCCCTTGCTACCTTCCTTTGAACAGAAAGATCTGTTGAAACCACAATCATTTGAGCTCCACTGAACCAAGGTGCTCTAGAGCCCGGCATGGGCTGGACCCACCCTGCTCCAACTCCTTTGGGCCTAAGGATCAATAATCCCAATCCCCAAGCGTTCTAATCCTGGTTGCACCATTTGTCGTCTGTGTGACCTTAGGCAGGTCACCACTTCTCTGTACCTTAATTACCTCATCTGTAAAATGGGGATTACAACTGTGAGCCCCATTTGGGACTTGGACTGGGTCCGACCTGGTTAACCTGTATCGACCCCAGCACTTAGTATATTGCCTGGCACCTAGTAAGTGCGTAGCAAATGCCATTTAGAAGTAGGTCTGGTGGTTTGGATGCCTTCTAGTGCTCTCCAACACCTCTGGCTTTGAGTGGGGAGGCTTGACATACGGTAGCTTGGATGTTGCTACCTGTATGTAGGGAGTTTGTGTGTGTGTTGGGGGCCAGGGGAGAGGGTTCTCTAAGGACTCCAGCACTGTCCAGTTTGTCCAATATTATGCCACATATTTGAAGGAAAGGGACTGTTTAAACCTCTTTCCATTCCTAAACCCCTGCAGTTTCCTGTCAGTCTTCACAATACCTTCATCATGATTTACAGCATTTGTTGAATGTCAGAAATAGTGGTCTATCAAAGGACCCCTCGGCTAGACTACTTCCTCCTGGGTAGATCGGCAAGATATCCGTCACAAGATAGACATATCTGCCATGTGTCAAGCCAACTCACTCCAAACTGGAGAGGTTGGAGGGCATCAGAAGACATCCAAGCCACCAAACCTACTGGAATTATTGACCCTCAAGCCTTAAGGAGTTGGAGCAGGTTGGAACATCATCAATATATTCGAGTGTTTACTGTGTGCAGAGCACTGTACTAAAAGGTTGGATCTAGCTCATATAGGGCTGTAGAGCAATCTAGTTCAGTGGAGCCAAACAAACAGCCAATCTGGGGGATTTGTTAAGCATTTAGTATGTGCCAGGCACTCTACAAAGCTCTGGGGTGGATACACGCAAATCGGGTTGGACGCAGTCCCCGTCACACATGGGGCTCACCGTCTCAATCCCCATTTTACAGATGAGGGAACTGAGTCCCAGAGAAGTGAAGTGATTCACCCAAGGTCCTACAGCAGACAAGTGGCAAATCCGGGATTGGAACCCACGACCTTCTGACTCCCAGGTCCATGCTCTATCCACTATGCCATGCTGCTTCCCATGCTGAGCATGTGTGCTAAGCATGCTGCTGAGCATGCTAAGCATGATGCTAAGCATGATGCTAAGCTGCCTGTAGTAGAGAATAACACAATGGCATTAGGAAGAGACAGCAATGTACTCCTTTAATTTTCAACAGAAACGAGGTGAATGTGCTGTTCACTGCCATCTTTGATGTGAAAAGGGAAATTTCTGGCATTTTAGAAGAACTGGATAGATGGAAAATTACAGCAAAAGAGCAGATCGTGAAGTTTAATGATGCTGCAGACTGCATTGACCAAACCCACAAGTACTGCACCATAGCCAAAGGGGTGGCCACCGCAACCAGTGTCATCTCTGTTGGTCTGTCTGCCTATACCAGAGGGAATGGGATGCTTACGGCAATAAAAACAGGTTTAGAGGCATCAGCAGCCATCGCAAGTTGTATAAGTGATGTCTTTGATGAGGCAAGGTGTTCAATTGCCAAGAAGCAAGCCATCATGAAGGACAATATTAACCATGAGCTCATTCTAGAGGAGGTGAAACAAGCTTTGACTAATCAGATGTTTCAAATTGGTTCCATTTTTCAACCTATGGAGCGTTTCATCAAGTCTGTGATGGCCATCTCTAAAGCCATAGCTGATCCTCGGCGTATATCCAATGCCCAGCAGCACTCCACAATGGGAAACGCCGCCCAAACAGGAGCCAGGCAGAAAAGGCGAGTGCAGAAGGCCTCTCGGAGAACTGCTCAGGCTACATCCAAAGAAGTCCTGGTAGAAAAAGGGTTCAATAAAGTTGAGATTCTGAGAAATTTCATCACCGCTTTTCAGAAATTTCAACATGTGAGCCAAGGGGCCCGGGCAAAGACAGTAAGAGAGTTGAGGGAGATGGCCAGTCAGCTGAGCCAACGCCTTGAAGATGTTGGTGATATCTGTGAGACCTTGAGATGGGTGCAGAGCCTCAAGTCACTGATCCCCACTGGCAATTGGGCAAGCGAGACTCCATGGATCTACCAGGTTGGAAGAACGAAGACAGATATCATCTTTGAGATAGCAAGTAGTATGCTTAGGGGGGCGTTTTTGAAAATTCTAAGTATTTTAGGACTGGGGAAAAGGATATAGGCAAGCAGTTGTTTGGGAAGCTTGAGGCAGAGAAGGGAAAGTTATTTTTGTTATCAAAAAGATTCAAATTGGAGAGGGATCTAATTTGCTGGATTTGATGAGGGGGTGGGATGGGAAAGGAAGAAAACTTATCCACTCTTGTGCCTTCCAACCCCACCAACAAGATCCTCAGCAGTACTAGGGAGGACTGGGCTCCCATGAATGGGGCGAAGGAGACAAATGCCACTAAGGGAAGGGAAGGAGTGAACTATGTACTGAGGGGCCTTTCACTTCCGCAATGGTAATGACATCTTGGCCTCCCTTGGAAAAAAAAGCCCTTTGATATTTAGATTCCAAATATACAACAGTGGTTTGCAATACGCTCCCTTCAATCCATCAGTTGTATCTGTTGAGCACTTACTGTGTGCAGAACACTATACTAAGCAACTGGGAGAGTACAATATTACAGGGTTGGTACACATGTTCCCTGCTCACGATGTGGTTAAGTCCCCTCCCTGACTTCTGACAATTTACCCAATGTGATTATCACTTTTTCCCAAGGGGAGAAAATTGGCACTACTGTTGTGGTAACTTTCCTCATCTTCAGATGAACCCCGAAGTGCTTAACCACACCCGATCAGTTTGGGACCAGTGTATATTCAGGATGACCAACGGCCTGGAGGCGGCTGTTCTTCTTCTCCTATCTTCTGACAATATCAGGGCTGCTCCGCCCTCTAGCATGGGATGGACATATGAAAGAAGAAAAGGTGAATTTCAAGTCAACCCATCATTTTGAGCTTGGGGAAGGAAAAAGCCAAAAGGGCTGGCTAAAACAAAAGAGTTTTTTTTTTTTGGAATTAGCTAAGTGCTTACTATACGTGAGAAACCGTACTAAGTGCTAGGGTAGATACCAGCTAATCAGACTGGGCACAGTCCATGTCCCACTCACGGTCTTAGACCCCACTTTACCGAAGAGGTAACTGAGGCAAAGAGAAGTGACTTGGTCAAGGGCACAAGGCAGACATATGGCAGATGCGGGATTAGTACCCAGCATCGGAGTTCTCTGCCTCCCAGGCCTGTGCTCTTTGCCCTAAGCCATGCTACCTCTCCAGAGATTTCTGAACTCCTCACTATTTAAGAGCAATCAACCATATATGCTGCACGAGTTGCTTATCAATATGGATACGTGCAGAGCGATGAGGAAGAGACAGACCTTGTGCCTCAAGAATTTTACAGTCTACTGAGGGGTCCACTCTGGGACGTTTACGCAAGAATCTGCACATTTCCAGCTTTGCTAGTTGAATCGGAGCCCTTCCAAATGGATAAGAGAAGCAGTGCGGCTCAGTGGAAAGAGCCCGGGCTTGGGAGTCAGAAGTCATGGGTTCGAATCCCGGCTCTGCCACTTGGCAGCTGTGTGCCTATGAGCAAGTCACTTCGCTTCTCTGTGCCTCAGTTACCTCATCTGCAAAATGGGGATTAAGACTGTGAGCCTCACAAGGGACAACCTGATTACCTTGTATCTCCCCCAGCGCTTAGAACAGTGCTCTGCACATAGTAAGCGCTTCACAAATATCAACATTATTATTATAAGGAAATAGATTCAATTATTTTGTAAGCAGAAAGGTTTTTACCTTGGGATTTGCGAGGAGCTTTTGCAAAATAATGTTTTACAGTGTGGAAATCAAAACAGATTTTACATAGCATCCCACTCTCATGGAGAATTGAGCAAATGCCACAGAGGGTAAGTTGCTGTTCAGCTATTTTGTCATCCATCTAACTTGGCAGAGTTATTTTCCAGCTCCAGGGGGAAGAAAAGTTATTCTTTATATGGTATCATTTTTTTTTCTCTTGAATTGCTAAATCTTTCTTCCCAAACTTATGAGCCTTTAAGAATCATAACCCATGCTAGGAAGTCCTGAAAAATAAAGGTCAGGATCTTTCTGAAGATCTTCAAATTATTCCTGGATAACTGCCAACAATCCTAATTATTAGCTAAACACTAAATAAACCATGAACGATGGCAGCAAAGTCCTTATCTGCTTTTGAAAACGAATGACGTTGGTATGGGATATAAATTCAAACTAGCTTGAATAGAATGAAGCAGACTGATCTCAACAGGGTGTGTGTGTGTGTATATACATATATATATATAGATATATATGCCCTCAACGATGTTCTCTCTCTCTCTGTCTCTCTCTGACAGACACGCACACACACTCCCACCTCCTCACCGTCCCTCGGTCTCACCTATCCCGCCGTCGACCCCTGGGCCACGTCCTCCCGCGGTCCTGGAACGCCCTCCCTCCTCACCTCCGCCAAACTGATTCTCTTCCCCTCTTCAAAACCCTACTTAAAACTCACCTCCTCCCAGAGGCCTTCCCAGACTGAGCTCCCCTTCTCCCTCTTCTCCCTCTACCACCCCCCCTTCACCTCTCCGCAGCTTAACCCTCTTTTCCCCCCATTTCCCTCTGCTCCTCCCCTTCTCCCTTCCCATCCCCTCAGCACTGTACTCGTCCACTCAACTGTATATATTTTCATTACCCTATTTATTTTGTTAATGAAATGTACATCACCTTGATTCTATTTAGTTGCCATTGTTTTTACGAGATGTTCTTCCCCTTGACTCTATTTCTTGCCATCGTTCTTGTCTGTCCGTCTCCCCCGATTAGACTGTAAACCTGTCAAAGGGCAGGGACTGTCTCTATCTGTTGCCGACTTGTTCATTCCAAGCGCTTAGTACAGTGCTCTGCACATAGTAAGCGCTCAATAAATACTATTGAATGAATGAATAATTAGCATTGCTCGGCCAGCCTTCCTCACCCTCTCCTTTGCCTAACACTGCACACGGCATATTTCTGGGGTCCCATCACTCTATTTTAAGATACTGGTAATCTCTGTGTCATGATCCCTAAGGATCCAGTTGGGGTTATTGTGTTCTTATCAAAGCAAACAGATTATGCCATTTAAAGGGGACCTTGACCTGTCTCGTAAAGCATGTCTGAACAGTCAAGTTTCTCCCTGAGCTTGGAGTGAAGATCTCTTCGGGACACGCAAAGCCTCGAGCGTTGGTTTGCAAACTGAACCACGATGAGGCCTAGGTTATCAGAAAGCCCAAAAGGTCTTTTGTTCTAGGCAAATCTAAAACCGTTCTTCGGTGGGATTCATTTGGGAAAATCATGGCGGGGACGGGGGCCAGTGGCCAAAGAGCGAGGTGCCCTGTAGGTTGAGAACTTTTTACTTCCTATCTGTTGCTGATAATAATAATAATAATGTTGGTATTTGTTAAGCGCTTACTATGTGCAGAGCACTGTTCTAAGCACTTGGGTAGATACACAGTAATCAGGTTGTCCCACATGAGGCTCACAGTCTTAATCCCCATTTGACAGATGAGGTAACTGAGGCACAGAGAAGTTAAATGACTTGCCCACAGTCATACAGCTGCCAAGTGGTGGAGCCGGGATTCGAACCCATGACCTCTGACTCCCAAGCCTGTGCTCTTTCCACTGAGCCACGCTGCTTTCAATTTCGAGGAGGATGAGCATAGGAAGCAGCGTGGCTACATTTTGCAATGATAGTGGTGGCCACCACACGAAACCCAGAAACAGTTGTCATGACATATATCTAGGGACTCTAGGAAAGTGCTCAGTCTCCTAGTCTGGGACAGGCAAGAAGTACACAAACTGTATTGATTTTTGCTACTGATAGAAGGCAACAAGAGGGTGGAAGGCCATCACGTGACTCCCATAATTCCCAAAAGCAATGGTGCTACTTGACCTATTAAAGGGAAATAAGAGTATGTTGAAAACTTCTCCTTTGGCTTTGTGACTCATTTCACATCAAAAGGTACCACCGACCATCATTCAGTTGTGCTCTTGTGTTCCTTAGGCTTCTGAGTTCGCAGGGCCTGGACATGAACATTAAGGGTAACTGAAGAAGCAAACTTCCTGAACACTGACCCAATGAATCATAGTATTTATGGCCCACTTGGTGTAGTGCATTTTACCGGGTACCTAGGAATACAGAATGAAAAGATGGACACATTCCCTGCCCCAAAGATGTACACATGAACTGAAAAATTAGAACATTTGACAATTAATCAAAACTAGACGCCGTAGCCAAGAAAAAGCTGAGCCCAGCAACCCGCCCTCTGGTTACATCTTTCAAGCGATTAGTGCAATTCCCAGCATTTCTCTTTTGGCTGTGTGAAATGCAGGAGGGTTTTCTTGATCTAGCCTTGGACAGAAACTATAAAATCTGTTATAAAAACCATTAGAAAAAAATGGAAGCACAACCATTATACCTAAAACTTGGAATTGCAGGTATGCAGGTATAGAACAGAAAATTAGACCAACCGGGGAAAACAGGTGTAATTAATTCAGTTGGGGGTGGGTGCTGAGGTAATGTTTCTATTAAAAAAAGGTCAGTATGGTGATATTTCCTCAGGTGACCAGCAAGGAGCCAGAATATAAAACAGAGGCAGGTAAGAAAGGAAAGGAGAGAGGCAAGGCCTGCAGGAATGCACAGGGCTGCAAATTTCTTCTAAAACATTTGAGGAGACCAAAATGCTCTCCATGCCACAGGAAAGTCGGACCCTTAGAGGGTTGATAGTGGCCCAACTGCATGTGTTTCTTTCTATTCAAAATACTGTCACCATTTCAAACCCTCTTGTACAGGGCTGTTTCAAAACCAGAACTGCTGGCCCAATGGACCTGACCCTGAACTTGGCCAGGAAACCCCAGACCACTCCCAGCTGCTCCTATCCCCCTGTGGGGTCTGCAGAGTCTGGGAGAACCGGCCCATCCCAGAACCAAAGACCCTCCCCATCACCGTCAGGGTCATTCGTCATCGACACTACTATGGAAACCATGCAGGCAACTCCCAGGAACACTGTGGTTTAGATGTGTGGACTCATCAGGATCTCATATTTTCGTTTGACATTACAGACAGTAGTTATCTATGTCAAATTTGGAGAAAGGAGGTCAGTCAGGGATATTCATTCAATTGTATTTATTAAGCACTTACTGGGTACAAAGCATTGTACTAAGTGCTTGGGGGAATATAACAACAGGTACATTCCTGCTCATAACAAGCTTACAGTCTAGGGGGGGAGACAGACGTTAATATAAATAAAAAAATTTCTGGTGGGAGAACTCAAGGAAAAAAAAAAAAAAACGGTGGTTACCCCATACAATTACCTGGGAAGTCACAAGTATATATATCTTTAGTACAGACAGAGAGAAGGGAGAGGAAACCCAAATCCAAACCCTAACAAGAATTACATAAAGTCCAACAATCGCACACATTGTCCTCATCACAAACTTCAATAATTCCACAAGGTTTCTTTTTACAAACATGTTTTTGGGTGAATTTGGACTGTACTTACAGTTCAACCCCCAAAATGAAGAAAGCGTGGAATATTAAAGCCCAAGAAAATTGGGCAAAAGTTGCACCTCGTATGGATTTAAAGGCACTGACTAAACCCTTCATTAGCGGAGCTTCTCTTATCCGCCAGACTTACCTTTTCCAAAAAGATTCCTATTTTGCACAGGATTCTGGGTGAGATGTGGTCTTTAGGTTTCCGGAAGATGCAGTCTTCGATATCCTGGGAGACAGAATGTCTGAAAAGTAGAGAGGAACAAGGATGAACTTCCTATTCCTCTTCCAGTTCCACCTCCACATGGCCCTGACAATTTTCAACCTCTCACTCAACAAGAATTAAAATGAAGAATTAGGGTTTATCGCCAGCCTATCGCTGGCTGTGGAAAGGGATCGCTGCATGATATTCATATCCACAAAGCATCTGTTTCCATCAAAGACATCAATGTGTGAGGAAGAAAGATGATCCAAACATGCCCAACTTGAAAATAACTCGAAGATGATTTACACCTCTGAAGAGGTTTTCACACACTGAAAACACTTTCAGAGAACGGAATCAACTTTTAGCAACCTAATTACTAACTCAGCCAAAGTCTCGGAAGAAACTCTCAGAAGGACTGGGCCAATTCTTTGTTGGAGTCAGACTCCTGACTTCCTTATCTGTCCTCTTCCCGTTACACTCAACTTCTCTCAACTTCCTCTCAACTTCTCCTTCTTTGTTGTGCTCTCAACTACCCTGTCACCACCCAACCAGCAGATCCCTTCTTCCTTTCCATCTACCAGGTCACTGCTCTTCCCATCTTGAAACCCCCCTTTTTATGATATGTGTAAAATGCTGACTGTGTGTCAAGCATTGTACTACGCTCTGGGGTGCATACAAGGTGGAACACAGTCCATGTCCCACATGGGGTTCACTGCCATAATCTCCATTTCCCAGATGAGGAAACTGAAGCCCAAGGTCACACAACAGACAAGTGGTGGAGCTGGGGTTAGAACACAGGACCTTCCGACTCTCAGGCCCAGGCTTTATCCACTATGCCACACTGTTCCTGGGGGCTTTCCCCTTTAATCCCCACATTTCCAGGACTGTCAATTCAAGAGTTACCATTTCCTGAAGGCTAGTCTCAGCACACGCTTATATATTTTTTTCCTGCAGCAATAGCAACCACTTTATGCACTATTTATCCTTCCATAGTTTCGCTATTAACACTCCTCTACTACCTGTCTGAATTCATTAGATTGTCAGCTAAAGGGCAAATATCCTTTAGTTTTATGGTATTCTCAGAAGTTCTCAAAACAGTGTTCTCAGACAAAATAAACATCACTGATAGAGTTTTGTGGGACCGACTGTCTTTAGACTACCAGAATAATCATCTCCAGTGGTTGGTGATCTTGGAGTAATGTGAGAGAGAATTTGCTGTGGTGTTCCACTTTATTAAAAGTGGAAAAAAAATCAACTTTTCTATTTTCAAGCTTAGAAAAAAGGTCATCACGGTCCAGATAAACAACTGTTAGAGGTAACAAGCCCCAAGCTTTTGGGAAAACTGTTGGCTTTGGAAACAAAATCCTTATGTAACCTGACTTTAACCTTTCCCCTTTGAAACTAGGCAAATATAAGGGAAAGTTTGCAATGGGATAAGTTTAGCAGACAACCGGATTGATTAAAAAAAATCATAATTCTAAAATAGCTGGATCCATATGCGAATTTCAGTTTACAAAAGGTATTATGCCAATTCACCCATTTTTATCTCATTCAAGTCTGGATTTTAAAGATTCCCTTTTGCCAACTGCCACTCTTTAAATCTGGGCTTTTTCCAAGCCACCACTAAAGCACTAAGGCAAATCTGATCCTAAATTTCACAACTCAAGTTGTGATAGGGTTTTCAGTTTTCTACTCTTAGTAGCTCCTAAGTGAAAATATATCATCAGTCCTTCTAGAAATAGCTTTATGCACTGAGGGCAAAAATTGGTCTTTCAACGGTGTCCTTTGAGCCCTTACTACGTGCAGAGTATTGTACTAAGCAATTGGGCGAGTACAGTACTATACACGAGGTAGACACAACCCCTGCTCTCAGGGAACTTACAGTGTAGCTTTAATTTTTTTATCAGAAGCGGCATGGCTCAGCAGAAAGAGCCCAGGCTTGGGAGTCAGAGGTCATGCGTTTGAATCCCGGCCCTGCCACTTGCCAGCTATGTGACTGTGGGCAAGTCACTTCACTTCTTTGTGCCTCAGTGACCTCATCTGGAAAATGGGGATGAAGACCATGAGCTTCACGAGGCAACCCGATTACCCTGTATCTACCCCAGCACTTAGAACAGTGCTCTGCACATAGTAAGTGCTTAACAAATACCAACATTATTATTATTTGGAGCTATTTAAGAGAAGTCTAATTGTAATCAACTGTTCTTTTACTGTAAAAGTTGAAAATACCCCTCAAAGACTGTGGCTCCACTTCACCAGCATTCTCCTTGTAGTTAGGCTATACTCTTTTTCCCTTTTCAACAAGAACAACAAAAAACACCCTGAATTTTCTATAGGTCAGCGGCAACCAAATCACAGGACATACTGAAGGTAAGCACTCTCTCCTCTATACGATTCACTGGTGGAAACAGGGCCGGAAATAGGGTCAGTCAGAGCCTGTCCTCACAACAAGGAACACCCATAAAGGAGGTTTCGTGGAATGATTTCGGCCCTTGAGGGAAGAGCTAAAGAAGAGTCCTGTCAGAGCTCAAGTGGGAAAATCTGTGACTAAACCGCTCCGTTAGGGGCTCCTTTCACAGCAGTGATAGATTTAACTAATGACCACCATCTGGCTGGGTTTGGAGGGGGAGAAAGGGGAATGGAGGGTTGGGAATAGTCTAATGATGTTTAAAAAAAGATTTAAAAAAAATGAAATTTGTGAGGAAAGTTTGAAGTTGGATTATTGACACTGGCAAAGAGAAGAAAGGGAGAAGAGTTTAATGATGATTTTCACGTAAGAAAAGGTTCATTTTTCAGAAGATGGAAACCAGCTGAAGATAGAATAAGAAGAAATGGGCTCAAACTATGGTGTGACCTACTTAGATTAGAAGGAACTTCCTGATAATGCTGGAAGTTAAACTTGATTTTCTAAATTAAGTAGAGAAGCAATGTGGCCTCGTGGAAAAAGCATGGGCTTGGGAGTAAGAGCACCTGTGTTCTAATTCTGGCTCTGCCACATGTCCATTGGGTGCCTTTGAGCGAATCCCTTAATTTCTCAGCGCCTTGGTTACTTCATATTTAAAGTAGAGGTGAAATTCTCCTCCCTCCTACTTAGAATATCAATTCCATTTGTAACATGGACTGGAGTCCAGCCTCATTAACCTGCCTCTACCCTGGCACATAGGAAGCAGCGTGGCTCAGTGGAAAGAGCCCGGGCTTGGGAGTCAGAGGTCATGGGTTCAAATCCCCGCTCTGCCACTTGTCAGCTGGGTGACTGTGGTAAAGTCACTTCACTTGTCTGTGCCTCAGTTACCTCATCTGTAAAATGGGGGTGAAGACTGTGAGCCTCACTTGGGACAACTTGATTAACCTGTATCTACCCCAGGTTCGAATTCCGGCTCCGCCACTTGTCAGCTGTGTGACTGTGGGCAAGTAAACTTAACTTCTCTGTGCCTCAGTTACCTCATCTGTAAAATGGGGATGAAAACTGTGAGCCCCACGTGGGACAATCTGATCACCCTGTATTTACCCCAGCGCTTAGAACAGTGCTCTGCACATTGTAAGCATTTAACAAATTCCAACATTATTATTATTAGTAAATGCTTAACAAGTACCAAGTGGTCAATCAAAGGTATTTGTTGAGTGTTTACTATATGCAGAGCACTATTCTAAGCACTTGAGAGAATACAGTACAAGAAAATTAGTATAGACACGTTCCCTGTCCATAATGAGTTTACAGTCTAGAGGAAGAGACACACTTTAATATGAATAATTTATAATAAAAATGTAAATATAAGCGCTACGGAGTTGGGATGAATATCAAATGTCAGAAGGTCACAGTCCCGAGTACGTTGGATTTGCAAAAGATGCCATAATTAGGAATGGTCCTCTAGTCAGGATTTTACTTCCACGTCAGAGCCCTGTAGTATGTGAGACTCCAAATTTTTTATAAGTGCTTTAAAATCATGGTTCCAAGCCACGTAAGTTCAGTTGCTCTACTCATGGCATTGAGTAGCAGTTGGTCTATGAGGGGCAGAGGTGGAGGAATCTGACAGTACTCCGCAAATAGCAAGCACTCAAAAAATACTATTGCTTGACCATCACCGCATATTCCTCAAACACACAGAGTGCTCAGCTACAGGAGTCTAGTAGGATGAATGGAGAAAAAGGGGAAAGCTCATCTGGATTCACAGCTTTATACTTCTCTAGTCATTCAGGCTATATATCTACCAACTTGGCTGTAGCTCAGTGAGGCAAAAGTTGTACATACCAACGGTGTTATATTATACTCTCTCAAGTGCTTAACTGCAGTATTTTGCACAAAGTAAATGCTCAGGAAATACCATCGATCGATTGGCAACACTACCAGGAAGCTGACCGCTTCTGAAGTTCAACTGAATTTCAACTGAATTTTCCTCTCTCTAGACTGTGAACTCGTTGTGGGCAGAGATCGTCACTCTTTATTGTTGTATTGTACTTTCCCAAGTGTTTAGTACAGTGCTGGGCACACAGTAAGCACTTAATAAATACGATTGAATGAATGAATGAAACTGCTCAGCCCCACTTGCTGATTAGGGCACAGTCCCAGAAGTTTCCGGGAAATATACTTTCTAGGCAGCCGGGGCTTCAAGAAAATGTTTCCTACTTCTCTGTAAGTTCCTTGAGACCAATTCTACATCCAGTATGTTCCAGAAATCCAAACGAGGATTTCTAGTGGTTAGTTATTTTCATGTCTGTGTCCTCTACTAGAATGAAGATACTCGAAGGATAAGACTGTGCTTTCTCCCAAGCCCTCTGCACAAAGTGCTCAAGAAACACTACTGAGTGATTATTATAACAATGATAATAATGTCATCTGTTAAGCGCTTACTACGTGCCAGGCACTGGGGTGGAAACAAGAAAATCAGGTTGGATACAGTCTCTTCTCCCACTTTGGGCTCAAGATCTCAATCCCCATTTTGCAGCTAACTGAGGCACAGAGAAGTTAAGTGACTTGCCCAAGGTCACACAGAGGGCAACCGGAGGAACCGGGATTAGAAGCAAGATCCTTCTGAGTCCCAGGCCCGGGCTCTATCCACTACACCTTGATTATGACTGAGATGTGTCCCTGCGAAAGATATTGTACTAGATTTGCTGAACTCTCAGTGTCTCAACGATATTGACTGAGTGCTTATTGCGTGCAGAGGATTGTACTAAGCAATTGGGAGGATCTAATACGACCGAGTTGGTCCATACAATGGCTGACCACAAGAAGCTTATTATCTAGAGGGGGGACAGACACTAATATAAATGAGTATAATGTCAATAAATAAATAACGGTTAGTTACATAAAGTAGTGTGGGGCTGAGTATCGAGTTCTTAAAGGATACAGATTCAAGTGACAGGGTGACACAGAAAGGAAAGGGACCCAGTGGAGCAAGGGATTGTGGAAGACTTGAATATCTTGTATCGTGGCTTAGTGGAAAGACCACTGGCTTGGGAGTCAGAGGTGGTGGATTCTAGTCCGGCTCCGCCACTAGTCACCTGTGTGACTTTGGGCAAGTCACTTCACTTCTCTGGGCCTCAAGTACCTCATCTGGAAAATGATGATTAAGACTGTGAGCCCCACGTTGGACAGCCTGATTATCTTATATCTACCCCAGTGCTTAGAACAGTAGTTGACACATAGTAAGTGTTAACAAATACCACCATTATGATCATTATAATTATTATTGTGAATAATAACAAATGAGTTTACCATAGAACCCTTGTCCCACCCAGAAACTTTTAAATCTATGGAAAGTTCCTGGTCGATTATTATCAACAAATAGTAGCAACCATAAAAGCCCCATGGTCGGATATATCAAGACAATAATTTAGCCGTTTCTGCTTTTTAAAATATTGATATTTCATCAAAAAACCTCACCTTCTCCAGGAGGTCTTCCCAGACATAGCCCCCCTTGTCGTCTGCTCTTCCTCCCCTCCCCATCACCCCGACACCTGCCCTCTGCTCTACCCTCCTCTCCACCCCACAGCACTTGTGTATATGTACATATTTCTCATTCTATTTGTTTTATTAATGATGTGTATATATCTATAATTCTATTTATTTATTTTGATGCTATTGATGCCTGTCTACCTGTTTTGTTTTGTTGTCTGTCTCCCCCCTTCTAGACTGTGAACCCGTAGTTGGGTAGGAATTGTCTCTTATCTGTTGCCCAAATGTACTTTCCAAGCACTTAGTACAGTGCTCTGCACAAAGTAAGCACTCAATAAATAAGATTGAATGAATGAATGTTCTATTCTACCACTAAGCTGCAATGTTAACATTTGCATAACGTGGCACAATTAGCAATGCAAAATTCAATGTTAATGCACCTGTATTAAGAGCTTGAAATGTCCATAAAAATGCACTTTCAAAAGTTCACTGTAATAAGGAGACAATTTTGATCCTTTCTGAGACTGATGAAAATTCAGTTTTTAAACCTTGTCTTCTATCTGGTAGGAAAGTTATGAATAACTGGAAAGCACTTTGGGATCTTTATTAAAACCCTGCAATAGTTAACAGAAGAAGTATCCTAAATGTTTAGTTCTTCAGGGCAGTGAGAAAGCTTTCCGGTTACCAGGGTAACTAAAATTTGGTGGCATGTTATAAATTACTTTGAATTTCAGTATCTTAAAAGGAAACATTTGCTAATTGCAGGGTATCTCACAATGGGAAGCAGCACAGCTGAGTGGAAAGAGCCCAGGCTTGGGAGTTAGAGGACCTGGGTTCTAATCCTGACTCTGCCTCCTGTCCACTGTGTGACCTTGGGCAAGTCACTTAATTTCTCCCTGTCTCAGTTCCCTCGTCTGCAAAATAGGGATTCAATACCCGTTCGCCATTCTACTTAGACTGTGAGCACCATAAAAGACCTGATTATCTGGTATCTATCCCTGTGCTTAGTACAGGGCTCGGCACCTAGTTAGCACTTAACAAATACCACAATTTAAAAGTCTCTACTCTACCACCTAGCCATCCCTCCTTACAAAAGGACACATCAGTTCTGGTTAAAAACCATCTGTGGGATTGATTTATAAGTTGCCATAGTGATTCGGCTAAACTTCAGACACAATAAATTACCCAGTATTCAAATCGCCCCTGTGAACGATAGTTTATTTCTCAAAAATGTGGCTTTAAAATGAAGTTGACGTTTGCCTAGCAAGGATAACGTTCCCCTTTCCTACCTTTCTCTCAGGGTACTTTTTATATGTGCTAGTCAGCTCAAAATGAAATACTTGTCACTGAATATTTCCATTGACGTTACTGAATTCTGTTCTCCAGGAAGCGCCCTGTCTGGGTAGGGACTGTCTCCATCTGTTGCCAAATAGTACTTTCCAAGCGTTTAGTACAGTGCTCTGTACACAGTAAGTGCTCAATGAATACGACTGACTGAATGAATAATGGTGCCCTCGTTGAAAGTGAAGAAGAAAATCAAATTAAGAAGACCTTGAACCCCATGTGGGACAGAGACTGTGTCACAATGTGGCTCTGGTCTCTTTCCAGGCTGACAATTGCCAGTTGGACTTTCAGTCTCTTTCAAATACTAGAGGCCAACCCTGACAGGCCCAACCTATAGATTTCTCTTGGCTCAGGCTGGTGGAACTGGGCTGGATCGGTCCAGAGCTGAGACCAGTCAGGAGATCAAAACATATCTAAGTATCTTCCTTCGTCTGCCCAGCCCAAACAGACATGTAGAATAGAGCACAAAAGTGAGAGTCGAGAGACCTGAGCTCTAATCCCAGTTCTATCACTTGCCTGCCATGTGACCTTGGACAAATCCCTTAACTTCTCTGGGCCTCAGTTTCATCATCTGTAAAATACCTGTTCTCCTGCCCTTTTCGACTGTGAACCTTATGTGGGACTGGGCCTGTATCCCATATGATGATCTTTTATCTGTTCTAGGCTTTATAGTGCTTGGCAGATAGGAAGAGCTTAACATATACAACTACTATTTGGTACATTGCAGACAGCCACATCAGACGGTTCCAGGGGTACCCGGAGGTCATCAAATAAACTATAGGAACGGCAGGTCATAATTTGAACTACTTTTCCTACACTTCATCTCTAGGGTTGGGCAAAATAAGGCCGGGTTTCTGCTTCAATCTGATCCACAGCTATTCCAGTATAAGGTAAAAATATTCTCATTACACATTAGAATACCTGCAGTCAAGTTCGTGAGTGACACAGTGACATGAAACGGTTGTTGTTTTGCAAACAGTAAATATAATAATAATAATAATTATAATAATAATAATGGCATTTGTTAAGCGCTTATGCATGTGTGACCCTCAACACTTTAGACTGTGAGCCTTAGGAACCATGCTGATCTAATTGTATTATATTTATCCCAGCACTTAGGACAGTGCTTAGCACATAGGCACTTACAGATACTATTAATACTACTACCAGTAATAATATTTATTAAGTGGGCAACTACACAGATTTTTAAATTATTATTACTACTATTAACAATAATAAAGTCTGCATGGTCACCCCCTAGTCCAAATCACTATCCGACCCTGTTTTTAATAGTATTTGTTAGGTGCTTACTAAGTTAATCAGGTTGGACACAGTTGCTTTCCCAAATGGGGTTCACAATCTAAATGGGAGGGAGTAGGCTTTAATCCCCATTTCTACCAATGAGGAAACTGAAGAACAGAGAAGTTAAGTGACTTTCCCAAAGTCCCACAGCAGTCAAGTGGTGGAGCTCCCAGGCTCGTGCTCTTTCCACTAGGTCAAGCCGCTTCTCACTCCCGTCTGTGGTGCACTGGGGATGAGGTGCTGAAAATCTTTTCGGCACCCAGACCTGGAGATGGAATAGAGGCAAAACCTTTCCTACAAGAGGCCTAGCCACCTCCTCACACCCCAGTGTGCAAAGAGGGAGGGAGGAGTGAAAAGAGGTTAAATGGAGTGGGATTCCATGCTGCCTGGGAAGGAGGAACTGGAAAATCCATTATCCTCTGATGGGGAAATAGGAAGATCTGGTCCCATCTACGGATATGAAAATCTCAATGGTATGTTTAATTTAACTGAGCAATTAATTCATGTAATTTAGAAATTTGATTTAGAAATCAAGGAAAAGGATAGATGGGCCAAAATCTTGGTGAGAAAAATACACTCAGCATAGACTCTTTCACTGTCTCTGGGCAGAAACAGATCCCAAATGAGGATATTTTATAACCCGGGCAGTCAGTGTGATTATGAAATCTGGCTGACTGAAGAAATTCATGATTGCATTATGTCCTAAACTATATGGGTATCAATTTGCACATATCCATGACTTGCAATTTGATTCCAATTATAAACACTGCTAATGTACTGTGAAATGTTATTTTTTTTTTCTGAAGTCGCATAAACACTCAGAAATCCTTCTGTTAGACAGAGGATGGTAAATTAGCCACCCACCTACTGCCTTGAAGGGAACCTTCGATTCCTTTCTAAATGCAGAATCCATGACAGCCCTCGGGATGATTTTCATCAGAAGAATTGTGAAAGCACCCAATGACACAGTTCAAAGTGGGGGTGGAGTGGGTGCTTTGGTAGAATTCCAAGCCTACCTTTTGGGAGATTTCCAATCAATCTATCAATAGTATTTGTTAAGTGCATACTGTATGCAGACCACCCTACTAAGCACTTGGGAGAGTACAATATAACAGAATTGGTAGACGTGTTCCCTGTCCACAAACAGCGTACAGTCTAGAGGGATGAGACAGACGTTTATATCAACAAATAAATTACGGATATGTATATAATAATAATAATAATAATGTTGGTATTCGTTAAGCGCTTATTATGTGCAGAGCACTGTTTTAAGTGCTGGGGTAGATACAGGGTAATCAGGTTGTCCCACATAGGGCTCACAGTCTTCATCCCCCGTTTTTTACAGATGAGGTAACTGAGGCACCGAGAAGTGAAGTGACTTGCCCACAGTCACACAGCTGACAAGTAGCAGACCAGGGATTCGAACCCATGATCTCTGACTTCCAAGCTCGGGCTCTTTCCACTGAGCCACGCTGTTTCTGCTATAAGGGATGCAGGGCTGAAGGAGAGATTAATAAAGGGAGAAATTCCAAGTACAAGGACAATGCAGAAGGGAGTGGGAGAAGAGGAAGCGAGGGCCTAGTCGGGAAGGCCTCTTGGAGGAGATGAGCCTTCAGTAAGACTTTTGAAGGTGGGGAGAGTGACGGATATGAAGAGGGAAGGCATTCCAAGCCAGAGGCAGGATGTGGGTGAGAGGTTGGCAGTGAGATGAATTAGAGCGAGATACAGGGAGGAGGTTGACACTGGATGAGAGAAGTGTGCATAGTAAGAAGTGTGCATAGTCATAGTAAAAAGGCAGTGAGATAAGGTAGGAGAGGGTAAGGTCATTGCATAAGGGTGGTAAGGAGATTCTGTTTGATGCAGAGGTAGAAGGACAATGGTTGGAGATTCCTGAGCAGTGGGGAAGTGTGGACTGAACATTTTTGTGGAAAAAACATCTAGGCAGCAGAGCAAAGTATGCCCTGGAGTGGGGAGAGACAGGAGGCAGGGAGGTCAGCAAGGAGGCTGATGCAGTAATCAAAGAGAGAGAGGATAAGTGTTTGGGTATACATTTCTATTATGTACAGGTTCAAAACTGGGATTCCCCAGAATTTGGTAAACATTTCCAAAAAACCCAACTCTACATCACCTACACAGTAAGCACTCAATAAATATGATTGACTGACCGTGTCTGGAGGAAGTAGATCAGCAAGAACGAAGAACGCGGGGAGCTGTGGTTTCTAGACAATTTCCAGTTGCCGCTAATACAGCTCAGCAGCATGGCGTAATGGAGAGAGTTCGGGCCTGGGAGTCAGAAAGTTGTGGATTATAATCCTGGCTCCTTCACTTAACTGCTGTGTGTCCTCGGGCACGTCACTTGACATCTCTGTGCCTCAGTTAACTCATCTGTAAAATGGGGACTGAGACTGTGACCCCCATGTAGGACAAGGACTGTGTCCAACACGATTTGCTTGTATCTATCCTAGGCACTTAATACAGTGCCTGCCACATAGTAAGTCCTTAATAAATACCATTAATATTATTTTTATTATCTTCCTTCCACTGCATCTGCTCTGAAGAACTTTACTCCTGATGACTGGGCACTCACCATCATCTGGGTATGGGTCTGAGAGATACCACAGCTCACATCCAATTATCATCATATATTATTGTACAATTATGGGAGCAAAATGTTGGAAAATCATTTTTATTTGTATGGTTGGTAAATCCTATTTTTCAGCAGCTGGCAACCTACCCTTGAATAGGTCTCTTCTTCAATGTTAAATCCATTGTTTCAAAGAGCAAAGTAGCTGCATTTCAATACCTTCCTCTGTCCTTGCTAAAAAACCTGAAATATTTGTTTGTCATTCTCCTCAAAATAAAAACGAAACCTGGAGAAAGTACTTATTAGGTGCTGGTTAGCCGCTGTCTCGGATACTTGGTTTCCTTAATTTATGACATCTTCATTGAAATCATGCCTGTCATTTTATCTTGCTCACAAAGTACAGTTTAGCATAATAACCCTCTGGACATGGAAGGTACTTGAGTCTTTCAAATGAAGGGTTGGGGTGACCTTGGCCAGAAATTTGGAGAGCATCAATAAAGTCAAAGCTGTTTTCTGAACTTTATTTCTGTTGCCAAGGAAACAGCGTGTTTGGTGGTCTTATAGAAAATTCTTAAAAGAAGTGCCATTTGGTGCTAAGGAATTCAAGCTTGGTTTTGTAAAAAAAAATGAAGGAAATGAATGTGGGCATTAGAAAAATCTCAGACCCAAAGAATGTAAAACAAGCCGTGTTTGTCAGTAGAGTGTGGCTTGATTTATCAATCTGATGGTTTAGCAAAAAAAAAAAATCTATTTTGTCCAAATAACTGTGGAAATGATACCTTTATGGAATAGTATGAAACTTATAAGTATAGTTGAACAGCACCATGACGAGTCTAGTAGGTACATCTCCATGGGAACCAATGGAAGAGAAATGAATAAGCAGGCCTTGGGAGAAGATGTATTTTAGAGGGTGTATTAATACAAAAAATTTGAAAAACTGTTTATATATATGCTTTACCTTTTTCATTTTTATCGGCTCAAAAGAAAAGGACACGATGAAATAAAGTACTTTCTAAAATTGTGGTTTTTGAGATGAATCATGGGAATCAGTTTTTTAGTGTGGTAGAAAGTATAGCTTGGAACATAGTAAGCACTTAACAAATACCATAATTATTATTATTAGTGTGGCTCAGTGGAAAGAGCCCGGGCTTGTGAGTCAGAGGTCATGGGTTCGAATCCCTGCTCTGCCACTTGTCAGCTGTGTGACTGTGGGCAAGTCACTTAACTTCTCTTTGCCTCAGTTACCTCATCTGTAAAATGGGGATTAAGACTGTGAACCTCACGTGGGACAACCTGATTGCCCTGTATCTACCCCAGCGCTTAGAACAGTGCTCTGCACATAGTAAGCACTTAACAAATACCAACATTCTTATTATCTGCTATGACTTCACTTTCCCCCTTTCCCTCTGCTCCTCCCCCTCTCCCTTCCCCTCCCCTCAACACTCTCCTCTTCTGCTCATTTGTATAGTTTTTATTACCCTATTTATTTTGTTAATGAGATGTGCATCCCCTTGATTCTATTTATTGCTATTGTTTTTGCCTGTCTCCCCAGATTAGACTGTAAGCCCGACAGTGGGCAGGGATTGTCTCTATCTGTTGCCGAATTGTACATTCCAAGCGCTTAGTACAGTGCTCTGTACATAGTAAGAGCTCAATAAATACTACTGAATGAATGAACTTATCATTCTCCCAGTTTCTGGTACAGAACCCTGCACACAGGGTGCCCAAACAATAGACTTAATATTGTTACTGATTTGAAGTTATCCCATTAGAGTACGCAGATGAAAGAATCGCTGAAGACCTGGTCATGAAGCCACATAACTGAATCATACAGTGATACCCTCTCCCAAAAGGTCCAATGCAAACTTCACTTGCAGTAATAATGTTGGTATTTGTTAAGCGTTTACTATGTGCAGAGCACTGTTCTAAGCGCTGGGATAGACACAGGGGAATCAGGTTGTCCCACGGGAATCAGGTTGTCCCACGTGGGGCTCACGGTCTTCATCCCCATTTTACAAATGAGGGAACTGAGGCACAGAGAAGTTAAGTGACTTGCCCACAGTAACACAGCTGACAAGTGGCAGAGCTGGGATTCAAACTCATGACCTCTGACTCCAAACCACGTGCTCTTTCCACTGAGCCACGCTGCTTTCTCTGTAAAAGTAAAACGTAAAAAGCCTGAAAATCCTTGTGGGCAGGATCATGTCTACCAACTCTTTTGTATTGTACTTTGTATTGCACTCTGTTGTACTGCTGTAAACTCAGCACTTATCAGTGAATTGCACATAGTAAGAGCTCAATAAATTCCACTGGTCAATTAACAGTGTTTCATGGCATTGAACTATCAGCGTTGAGGATTTCTAACGGAAGAATAATAATAATGTTGGTATTTGTTAAGCGCTTACTATGTGCAGAGCACTGTTCTAAGCACTGGGGTAGACACAGGGAAATCAGGTTGTCCCACGTGGGGCTCACAGTCTTAATCCCCATTTTACAGATGAGGTAACTGGGGCCCAGAGAAGTTAAGTGACTTGCCCACAGTCACACAGCTGACAAGTGGCAGAGCTGGGATTCGAACCCATGACCTCTGACTCCAAAGCCCGTGCTCTTTCCACTGAGCCACGCTGCTTCGTGCAGTGTGGACTCAGGAATGGTAATAATGACAATATTCGTTAAATGCTTATTATGTGCCGAGCACTGTTCTAAGCGCTGGGGTAGACACAGGGGAATCGGGTTGTCTCACGTGGGGCTCACAGTCTTAATCCCCATTTTACAGAAGAGGGAATTGAGGCACAGAGAAGTGAAGTGACTCGCCCAAGGTCACACAGCAGACAAATGGTGGAACCGGCATTGGAACCCATGACCTCTGACTCCCAAGCTCATGCTCTTACCACTGAGCCACGATCTAGGGGAAAGAACCCAGGACTGGGAGTCGGGAGATCTGGGTTTGAGTTCTGGATATGCCACTGACCTGCTATGTGACCCTGGACGAGTCACAACCTCTTTGAAACTCAGTTTCCTCATTTGTAAAATGGAGGGTGAGCTAGACTGTGAGCTCCAGGTGGGACTGGGACCCTGTCCAATCTCATAACCCTGCATCTACCCGAGTTTAGCACAGTGCTTGGCACACCACATGTGCTTAATAAATGGCATTATTACTATCATGATTATCGTCATGATGAAATTTCTTGTGTGTTGGACCATTGCAGTTGGTGTCCTGACTAATAATAATAATAAAGTTGGTATTTGTTAAGCACGTGCTATGTGCAGAGCACTGTTCTAAGCACTGGGGTAGATACAGGGTGATCAGGTTGTCCTACGTGGGGCTCACAGTCTTCATCCCCATTTTCCAGATGAGGTAACTGAGGCACAGAGAAGTGAAGTGACTTGCCCAAAGTCACACAGCTGACAAGTGGCACAGTCAGGATTAAAACCCATGACCTCCGACTCCCAAGCCCGGGCTCTTTCCACTAAGCCACGCTGCCTCAATGGCTGCTCATATGGATAGTGAGATTCATTCATTCATTTAATTGGGTTTATTGAGTGCTCACTGTGTGTGCAAAGCACTCTACTAAGTGCTTGGGAGCATATAATAAAAGAGGCACATTGCCTGTCCACGATGAGCTTACAAGGCAGTGACTCCTGAGATAATAATAATGTTGGTATTTGTTAAGCGCTTACTATGTGCTGAGCACTGTTCTAAGCGCTGGGGGAGATACAGGTCATCAGGTTGTCCCAGGTGAGGCTCACAGTTTTCACCCCCGTTTGACAGATGAGGGAACTGAGGCACAGAGAAGTGAAGTGACTTGCCCACAGTCACCCAGCTGCCAAGTTGCAGAGCCAGGATTCAAACCCATGACCTCTGACTCCCCAGCCCGGGCTCCTTCCACTGAGCCACGCTGTTTTGCTAGCCGATGATATTAAGGCAGATTATCGGCAGTATGCTGCAGTCACTTTGGCCAAAAAATGTCTTCTCTTCTGTACGTACAGTGTTCTGCCCCCTTCTGCTCACCTACCCGTTCATTCCACCCTGCGCCCCCACGATATCACGACAGGCAAGGAGGAGATGAGATTGTAAGCCCGTCACTGGGCAGGGATTGTCTCTATCTTTTGCCGAATTGTACGTTTCAAGCGCTCAGTATAGTGCTCTGCACATAGTACGCGCTCAATAAATACTATTGAATGAATGAATGAGAGAGCGTGTGTCTGTCAAGGCACAAGCCAATAGCACAAGAATCAGTTCCTCTTTGCAAAGTCTGTGTGGACTGTGATTCATCCGTCCTTCGGAAACTTGCCATTTTATTATGCCATCTTTTTAAGGATTAAAGGTTTTATCCCATGAAATTCAAAGGGCATCTGGGTGGCCCTTGTAAGACTAGCAAATGAGATCAATTAGATCAGAAAGGTAGAAGGATGGCTCATAATGAGCGTGGTTAAATTACTCCGTGAACCCTCCACGGCGTCCTCGGAGGCCGGGGCTGCCTTTCATAATCTCTACTCGTGGGGGAAGAATGTTGGTCTGAGGACCTGCCGCCTCTCGAAGGAAGATGTGACCTCCAGAAAAGATGACATCCACATACGGGAAAATCCTTCAGAACCAGGAAGCTTATGGGATATGGAAAATTAAAATAATTAAAACCTTTAGTGAGTGAAATCTAGTCCACTGTCGATGCTTTACTGTTTTGCCCCTTATCAGAAATGTGAAACTTCACAAGTGCTCAGAAATGTTCAGTGTCTTTCTTTACAAATGGGAGAATGTCAGGGAAGATGTCTGAGCTCACTCCAATTAATTCTAACTGGAAGAAATCTGCAAACAGATGGGGATGAATGCAGAAATAATGCAAGTCGACTGGATTTTTATACCAGATGAGATCCTGTTATAAGTTCATCCCTTATTAAAAAAAGAACACACTCCTTTGGCTGAAATTCTAATCTGGAGAAATGATACAAGAGAATAAGGCACAGTTTCCCCTCCACTAGACACATTCAATCGGTGGTATTTATGAGCAATTACTGTGTTCAGAGCACTGTACTGAGGACTTGGGAGAGTACAGTTGGTAGATGTGTTCTGCATTTCCAAAGTTTACGTGCCTCAAGTATGTGATAAGGTCTATCGTAGGGGATAAAGAATCTCGTCACTCACACACCCAGGACAATGCCTTCCCTCTTGAAATATGCATTTGCGCTCAGCTGTCCGTGAATTGCATCACATCTGAGGAGTGGTAACATCTCCTTGGGCGATAGACTGGATTGCTCTGTGCTGCAACTCATCAATGAGTTGTGGGCTACACAGAGAAAAAATTATAGAAAGCTGTTTGAAAGCTTCACTTTAAGACTTTAGCATCCTGCTTAAGAGCAGGAAGCAGCTTGCTAGTCAAAACAAGGCAGGTGAAATAAACAATAGTTTTCTCAAATACATCTGGGTAGTGCTCTACTATATACCCGTACACAAATCTCATTTTGAGCTTTCTGTTAGGGCTCGGTACACAGAAAAATAATAAAAGATCCACAGCGGCATGAACACCTAATTAACTGTTAATTGCTCACTTTAAATAATGTGCAAGTGTTCTATGAGTCTAATATTATATTAGGGGATCTCTAGTAATCATACACTACCCTACAGAAATTAATGTAGAACCAGCAGCGTGGCTCAGTGGAAAGAGCACGGGCTTTGGAGTCAGAGGTCATGAGTTCAAATCCCAGCTCTGTCAGCTGTGTGACTGTGGGCAAGTCACTTAACTTCTTTGTGCCTCAGCTCCCTCATCTGTAAAATGGGGATTAAGACTGTGAGCCCCACGTGGGACAACCTGATTCCCCTGTGTCTACCCCAGCGCTTAGAACAGTTCTCTGCACATAGTAAGCACTTAACAAATACCAACATTATCATTATTATTATTAAATGTACAACTCACAAGCTCAGGCATAAAATGAAACAAGTAGCAATATTAGCATTTCAGAAAGCTTTACAGAGAATTCATTTTATTTTTTTTCTCCCATTTTCTTTCAAAAGCTACCTTCCAAGCGTTAGAACTCAATTCAATTTCAATTCAATCACACACAACCTGATTCCCCTGTGTCTACCCCAGCGCTTAGGAGCCAAACCCCGATGCAAAGACAGAAACCCATTTTCCAGACCCATCTGGGATCCGGACTCTCAGCCCTGCAGACAAAACCCGAGAGCTTCCAGTTAAGGTAGAAAAGACCCCAAATGGGGTCTTTCTGGCCTGTGAGTTCCTGAAGCCTGTTCTCACCCAGGTGTGGTCCAAACTAAAACCCCTACCCCTTTCCACCCCTCTCTTCCAAATGAAAAGTTGGCACCTCTGCCACGAGGACATAAATTTCATTTTATTTGGATTTAAAAAAAAAACAGTAGCGAGTTATCCAAGGTCATGCTGCAAAGACGGTTGTATTGTCCGAGCACCTCTTAGGTCCCAGACAAGTTAACCAGAAGTTGATTCATCCGAGCTAGGCAACCATCACCTGTCAATATGCCCTTTGTCACTTGTTAATTCCCTATTAAATGTACATTTTGCTCACTAAAAGGACCAAAACAACAAAAATAAAAAAAATCCACTCTGATTTACACTTTCTAATCAAGGGCATAAAAGTAAACTTAGAGAAGCAATGTGGTCTAATGGATAGTGCACAGGCCTGAGAGTCAGAAGGTCCTGGATTCTAATCCCAGCTCTGCCACTTTTCTACTGTGTGACCTTGTGCAAGTTACTTCACTTCTCTGGGCCTCAGTTCCCTCATCTGTAAAATAGGAATTAAGTCTCTGAGCTCCGTGTGGGACAGGCATTATGTCCAACCCAATTTTCTTGTATCCCCCTCTACCCCCTTCAACACTTAGTAGGGTGCCTGCCATATAGTAAGTGATTAAGTATCGAAATTATCATTGTTACACCTTCATTGAGGGATGTGCCAGATATTCTAAAGAAATCGCCAAGTTTTTTCCAGCTGCTTCTTAGGAGAGGCAGGGGAGAGGCAGCAGAGCACCAATCCTAAGCACAAGATCCGGGGTCGTGGCCTCTCCAGCTCTATTTTGGCTGTGTCTCTCCTGTGAGCTGGTAGATGTTGATCTCTACACCCACGCAAGTCAATTACGCACACAGCCGAGCTCTTCTATTGCTTGTTTCAAGCTGAGAAAAATGAAGTGAGCAGATGGCAAGTAGCGAGATAATGTTAAACGTAAAATTTATGGCTGCAATATCTTGTTAGCCTGATGACGTCTTGTTGAAGATAGCAAAGTTCTGAGGCAACTATATGCAATCAACGGGATGCCCAAATGTGCCTTAATGGAATATCGGATGGTTCAAAACTGGGTAATTCCACATCTGGTTTTTCCGGGTTTTGTGAAAAGGGTTATATGGCTGTACAGCATATGTGTGATGTACTACTTCCTTTCCCACGCTCTTTCTTCATAGAATATATCAATCAGTGGTTTCTACTGAGTGCTTACCAAGGGAAGGGCTTGGGAGAATACAACAGAAGCTATAAATCAATCAAATAAAGGTATTTATTCACTACTTCTGTGTGCAGAGCACTGTACTCATCATCGATGTTATCTGAGTGTTTACCATATGTAGAGCACTGTAGTAAGTGCTTGGGAAAGTACAGGACAACAGAGTTGGTAGCCATGTTCCCCGCCCAGGGTATGTTTACAGTCTAGAGAGCTTAGAAGAATACGATACAACAGAGTTTGTGTAGACAGGTCTAGAGAAGACACATCCCCTGCCCAAAAGGACCTCACAATTTAAAGCTGGGAGAGAGACAAAATCCACAAGTGCTAAGGGTGAGTTTGAGCAGGTGTGATTTGATTTTTTTAAATCGTGCTCACTTTAATAAGTAAATATAATTTAATAAGTAAATAAGATGTGACAGAGGGCCAATTTCTCCTTGGGGATTTTCTTGTATGGAATGGCCATGCCATATGGAAAATCCCCGAGAATGAATTTGGAATTTGGAAACAAAGTCTAAACGCTCTCCATCATTCCCTTGTCTTGTGTTCCCTTGCCACCCTCTAGAGCTTATGGAGGGCAAATGGTTGCTCCCTCAGGGATCAATTTATCGAGCATACACTGTGGCCAAGCTCAAAGCAACTGAAGGAAATTTCTGTCAGCCACCATGAGGACCTCCAACAATAAGAAATTGATTTTACAATACTAGAGTCAGGGTTCCTGAAGTACAAATTTTCTATCCCCTCTACACATTGAGCTACACTGAATTAGAAAGACTGTCAATATCCCCAGGTCACACTCTTTCCTCCTCCCAAGTCCACCTTTTAATCGGACCACACCACTGAATCTCCCACCTTCGACCCTTCATTCTTGATGTTTCCCCAGCCTGAATGACCCTCCCCACAAAATCCCCCAGACTACAGCTCTCCCTATCTTCAAAGCTCTCCTAAAAATGATAATAATAATGATTATGGTATTTGTTAGGTGCTTACAATGTTCCAGGCACTGTACTAAGCACTGGGGTGGATACCAGCAAATTGGGTTGAATACTGTCCCTGGCCCGCATAGGCTCACAGTCTTCTTCCCCATTTTACAGATGAGGCAACCGAGGAACAGTGAAGTGAAATGAGTTGTCTAAGGTCACACGGCAGACAAGTGGCGGAGCAGGGATTAGAACTCATGACCTTCTGACTCTCAGGCTCATGCTGCTTCCCCTCTCCCTTCTAGTCTTCTTTTTCCCCAACCTTGACCCAGACCCTCTCATCCAATCCCATCACACTCCTTCAGTCACCGAGTCACCGTATTGTAAAGGCCTGAAATTGGGACCTGGACCAAGCTAGGCCGGAGACATGAATCTATTCAAAAGCTTCCCTTGAAACTATTGATATATTTGGCCTACATAATATCCTATGTGGGAGGCTATGTCCAGCTGGGCTTCTGCATACATATATTATTCCTTTACTTAAGTAGTCATAAATCCTAGTAACGACATCACGCAAAGCCCGCTCTCCGTGTAGCCAAGTGTTCTAAGTTCTACAGAACACGAGTTTTACAGAAGTCGCCTTTCATAATTAAATATGCTGGGCTGTTTGTCAATTGTCTAAATCACTAGTCTCCGTCCTCTCACATAAATAACTTTTCAGAAACCATTCCACCAACAATTTTGGTCTCACCTTAATTTCGTGGTACGTGGGAGAGAGAAAAAACAAGTCCTGAATGGAATATAAAGTAGTGAGCTGGAAAAGATGGATATGCTCTGCACATAGTAAACACGCAATAAATACCACTGAACGAATGAATGGTTGTGAAGATTAATTAAGGAAAATAATAGTGACTTAAGGTCACTATTAAAGTGACTTAAGGTCACTCACACATATCGCTTGGTTTGAAGAAGAGCATTATTATTGCCAATTACTGTCCCTCCAGTTGGCTGGCTCTCCATCTCCCCATCAACTGACCAAGGATGATTACCGTCCAGCTGGCTATGATTGCATAAGTACAAATTCCCTCCTCAGAGACACGCTGACCGGATAGCTGCTACTAAGTGTCACTGCTGAAATCTGTTTAGAAAATGTCACAATTTAGGCCAATAACATGGATTAGAAGAGCCAGAAGAGAGAATTCTTTGGCAAACACTTGAGAAATTTTGTTCTTTTCTGCAGCTTTTAAAGAAAAGTGGCTCCGGTGGGTTAGGCTGTCTCATTTCTCTGGCTGCTTCTTAGAAAACACCAACGTGGTCCTTTCGAGACCAAATAGTGATTTAACCTTGACTTCAGGCTGAAAAAGATTTATCTTAGTTTTTCAATATTGCAAATCAAACAATGCCCCCTACAACTAGGTTACTAATTACTTTCAGGATCCTGGGGGTTAAGGTAAGATTCTTTCATTGTGAGCTTCCTGTTTGAATTCCCCTGCCTCCTTACCCATGGCTGTGAATTCTGGATCTGTATTAAATTCAAGCCAGCCCCAGGGGCATGTGAATACTTGCTGCATGGTGAACAAATGCATTATAATATCCAACCCGCTTTAATAATTGTTAAAAAAACATAGTACATTCAAATGCAAATGCATATTACAGGACAGTGACCACTAAATAAAGAAAATTGGTTTACAGTGGACTGTTGTTCCTTTCAACAGCTCCTTCCCCTGTGTGTGCTGGTAACCGCCGCAGTGCTGAGAAACCCTTCCGTGGACCAATCCTCCCCAAACCCTGGACCAATCCTCCCCAAACCCTGAACTTTCCAATAGTCAAACTGACAATCGTTCCTGCTGCTGGGCTCTTCTTAGGAAAATTTATAATATTAAACACACATTTCTGTACCAAGCCGAACCTCCTCTGGCGAAAATATCTCTACAGCATTTAAGTCTTATCTTTACAGGACTGCATAATATATGAGAGGGGAAAAGTTATTTTTCCAATTTACACACGGAAACTAAGATACCCAAAGTATTAATTTTCTTTCATTTTAAATACAGACATTCTTGGGCTTTTTCAGACCAATAAGAAGTGTGGTGGTAGATTCTGCTCTTCACTTACTTTATTTACGAAAATTAAATAGCATTTTAGAGGTGAACCTAAAAATGATTTGCGCATTTAAAATGGAGAACAGTAAACCGAAATCGTACCAGAAATATAGTATCTTCCTCTACGAACATGAGGGCATAAACTTTGGAAAAATAATTTTGAGAGATGTTGGATAACTTTGCTTCCAGTTCCCAATACATTAGCTAATTTTAAGTTAATGAAATACTAATAATAACTGTGGCATTTGTTAAGCACTTACTAAGCATTAGGCTGCATACCAGCAAATCGGGTTGGGCACAGTCCCTGTCCCCCGTGGGGCTCACACTCTAAATCCCCATTTTACAGATGAGGGAATGGAGGCCCAGGGAAGTGAAGTGATTTGTCCAAGGTCACACAGCAGACAAGTGGCAGAGCAGGGACCTTCTGACTGCCAGGCCCGGGCTCTGTCCACTTGGCCATGCTGCTGTTCTGGACCTGCAAGTGGAAATACAAAGTAGTCTGTTTCTCATTCAATCCTTAGGATTCGCAAGTAGCAAGGTATGTGGGGGACTGCAGCGGATTAGGAAAATCAGTCAATCACTGTCACTTATTGAGTACTTACTCAGTAAAAGAGCACTGTGCTAAGCCCTTGGGATAGTATCACAGAGAAAGGAGGAGAAATCCATGAAATTTACACTACCTTTCTTGAGATGTCTTAACCTCATGTCATCGCATCGTGGCTCAGTGGAAAGAGCATGGGCTTTGGAGTCAGAGGTCATGAGTTCGAATCCCAGCTCTGCCACTTGTCAGCTGTGTGACTGTGGGCAAGTCACTTAACTTCTCTGTGCCTCAGTTCCCTCATCTGTAAAATGGGGATGAAGACTGTGAGCCCCACGTGGGACAACCTGATTCCCCTGTGTCTACCCCAGCGCTTAGAACAGTGCTCTGCACATAGTAAGCGCTTAACAAATACCAACATTATTATCGCATCTTCAGGTCTCTGTGGACCGTGAAGGTAACTTCAGGCTCCAAGAATCTGTGGAGCTTTGTAGTAGCCTGTCATCTTCCATCTCCACTAGCAACAGAAGTGGAGGATAAAAAGTCGAGGCGTCAGAATAATTTCAATCTAACATAAGAAAGGATTCTCGATGTTACACATAATAATAACAATGGTATTTGTTAAGTGCTTACTATATGCCAAGCACTGTTTTAAGCACTGAGCACTGTTCTAAGCGCTGAACACTGTTCTAAATTGCAAAGGGATTACCATGGGAGTTGAAGAAACTCTTTCTCTCATTTTATCTCAGTTTAGCATGGGTGAGCTAGGGATAGATATGAAAAACATATCAATTCTTACCACCACTCTGAGTTGGCAATCTGATAATGTAAATTCTGATTTGACCTTGGGCAGCAGATTTTCCCAATAGGGGCTCTGTAATCCTGCAGAGATTATACCTCACAACAACCCTATGAGATGGGAAACGGCGTGGCTCAGTGGAAAGAGCCCGGGCTTGGGAGTCAGAGATCATGGGTTTGAATCCCGGCTCTACCACTTGTCAGCTGTGCGACTGTGGACAAGTCACTTAACGTCTCTGTGCCTCTGTTACCTCATCTGTAAAATGGGGATTAAGACTGTGAGCCTCACGTGGGACAACCTGATTACCCTGTATCTACTCCAGCACTTAGAACAGTACTCTGCACATAGTAAGAGCTTAATAAATACCAACATTATTATTATTATGGCAGTGTTAAATCGAAAGTAGAAAATAATAGAGTGCTCTCACTCTTCTTCTTTAATAATAATGATGGTAATAATAATAATAATGATAATAATGATAATGGTATTTGTTAAGCACTTAACTATGTGTCAAGCTAGGGTAAATTCTAGTTAATCAGATTGAACAGATTGAACTGTTCTAAGAGCTAGGTCAAATACTAGTTAATCAGATTGAACATAGTACCTGTCCCAGATGGGGGTTAGTTTAAGTAGGAGCGAGAACAGAATCCCCATTTTATAGTTGAGGAAATTGAGGCACAAAAGTTAAATGACTTGCCCAATGTCACACACCAGGGAAGCAGTGGAGCTGTGATTCAAACTCAGGTCCTCTGACTCAATCAATCATCAAGTGTACTGAGAACTTACTATGTACAGAGCACTATACTAAGCACTTGGGAGAGAATAATATAACAGGGTTGGAAGAGAGGTTCCCAGGTTCTAATCTCAGCTCTGCCACTCGTCTGCTGTGACACCTTGGGCAAGTCACCTGACTTCTCTGTGCCTCAGCTACCTGATCTGTAAAATGGGGACTAAGACTGTGAGCCCCATGTGGGACACGGAACAGGGTAGCTTGTATCTACCCCAGATACGGTACCTGGCACATAATAAGCACTTACCAAATACCATTAAAAAACAAATCAGGATGGAAGTAGGGCAAGAGCTCACTATGTATCCTGTTTAAAGCCGACGGTAAGGAGTTTCCGTTGGATGGACAGGTGGATGGGCAACAACTGGAGGTTGTTGAGTGGAAAACATGGCCTGAACGTTTTTGTAGAAAAACGATCTGGGCAGCAGAGTGAAGTAGGGACTGGAGTGGGGAGAGATAAAAGACAGGAAGGGCAGCAAGGAGGCTGATAGAGCAATCAAGGTGGGTTAGGATGAATGTCTGGATTAATGTGATAGCAGTTCAGTCGGAGAGAAAAGGGCAGATTTTAGCAATGCCGTGAAAGTTGAGCCGACAGAATTTAGTCATTGATTGAATATGTGGGTTGAATGAGAGAGAGCGGTCAAGGATAAGGCCAAGGTTCTGGGCTTGTGAGACAGGAAGGAAGGTGGTGCCATCTATACTGATAGGAAAGTCAGGGAGAGGACAGGGTTTGGGTGGGAAGAGAAGGAGCTCTGTTTTGGACATGTTAAGTTTGAGATAACAGCAGGGCATCCGAGAAGCAATGACTTGAATGCAGGAGGAAATGCGAGACTGCTAAAGTAAAATATTCAAAGGCTGAGGGGGAGTTGGGTGCCCAAAGATACCTGAATGGTAAATTCCACAGTGAGTCCCATCATAAGAATCTGCCTTATGGGCAAGCCAAAACTAATTTACATTTATCAAGTCTGGTGCAAAGCACACATAATGCTTACGATAGGTGATTAGATCAAATGCATCAAAGGCTCAAAATTGGCATCCAAATAACTATTTTTGCAAGAGTAGAGAAAATGGAAAGTTTCCATTTAGAAAAAAAAATTACATCTTTCCCAAAGCTTAATGGTGCATAATGCATTATCACAAAAATAGGCTCCACAATGAGGTTTTGAGTTCTGCTGTTGACACTGGAGTGAGATTACACAGGAAGACAAATAGATAAGAAGGGAGACTAAAATAGTCTAATTCACAGTACCCCTCTACTTTCACAACACAGATGCATCATGCTGAATTACAAGGAGAGAGTGCACATTTTCATGCCAGGGACATTATCTGCATAACAGGGGAAGTGTGGGTGGGGAGAGAGAGTGGAGGATCTCCTACTGGGAGGTAAACAGCAACAGGAATACTAGAATAGTCTGGTTCACAGTGCCAGTCCACCGTTACAATGCAGATGCATTATTCTCAATTACAAGAGCGCAGGGATGTTCAAACCGCAAACATTATCCGTCTATAATGAGGGAAGAGATCAATCGTGCACAGCTGTAGAGGAAGACTAGCTTTGATTGTTTATTAAAGTCCAGTTCTGAGCATTTGATTGTCTGTTTCATGCTAAGAGGAACAAGTTGAGCTGAAGAGTAAAATGAGCTCTACTGATCTGATCCAGCATCAATAATCCAGTTGCTACAAATAATTTTAAGTTATTATTTTTGTACTTCAGTCTCAAGATCGCAATCAGAAAATATGAATCAATCAGTGATATTTATGGGGAGCTGTGTTCAGAACCTTGGATTTAAGCTCTTAGAAGAGTAGAATAAAACAGACTTAATAGACACCATCCCTGCCTACAAGAAACAAAGTCTAGAGTGGGAAAGACTTCCAGAATGGAAGGTTTTAATTGAGAAATTCCAGTGATTTCGTTCTATGTCTTGGCGGCCTGAGGATGCCAGCAGGGAGAAGGGGTAGTCTGCGGGTTTTGATGCCTCCCATATTTCAGGCATAGAGAGGGGATAGAAATGCCATTAGCCGTGACTAAGATCGGCCGTACATTCTGGCCCATTTTGGTGCTGCCTGACCCAGAAAAGTTGGACAGTGTGTCTCTTGGGACAGACGTGCAGTTAGGCATTGGGGGGGATAAAATAAACAGCCTACTGGGGGCGTGAATGATTCCCTCATTAAACCACACCATCTTCAAAGACAGCAATTATGATTTAGTCTTAGTTTGGATTCCCCTCAGCCCCACATCCGAGGCTGCCTTAGCATTGGGACTCAACGTATATCATTAGTAATGGCAATGACAAGATTCCAGAGAAGCAGTGTGGCCTCGTGGACAGGGCACAGGCCTTGGCATCAGAAGGACCTGGATTCTAATTCTGGCTCCGCCGCTTGTCCGCTGTGCGATCTTGGACAAGTCACATTACTTCTCCGTACTTCAGTTTCCTCATTTGCAAAATGATATTAAGACTGTGAGCCCCATGTGGGACATGGGCTGCGTCCAACCTGATTTCCTTGTATCTACTCCAGCACTTAGTACAGTGCCTGGCAAATAGTAAGCAGTTATCAAAAACCATAAAAAAGAAAAAAAAAACACCTAATGGGCTGTAAAGCTGGTGAGGGAATAAGCACATTTCACTGTATTTGCATGCCTTCCCAGCTCACGGAGACCTTTTATAATAGCTTAGTTCAGGAAGCAAAAAACCCCCAAAAACCTGCTTATTTGAAATTCCAGTGGTCACTGGATCTGCCCCAACATGCAACAACTGAGAAAAGTTATTAATATCCGTTCAGTGGCTCTGACTTGGGAACAAAGCTGAAGTTCAAAGGAGAAAGCAAATTCAATTGCATCAGAAGGCAGCTTTAGTGGTTTACTCAGATTTATTTGAAATCAGTGTAAACCCAAAACAGGCAAGCAAATATATGAATTAAGGATATGCATCTAGAGGACGAGAGAGACATTAATATAAATTAAAGATCTATATATAAGTGTTGGGCTGGGAGGGAGGATGAATAAAGGGAGCAAGTCAGGGTAATGCAGAAGGGAGTGGAAGAAAAGAAAAACAGGACTTAGGGAAGGCCTCTTGGAGGAGGTGTGCCTTCAATGAGGCTTCATATTGGGGGACAGTAATTGTCAGTTGTATTTGAAGAGAGAGGGAGCTCCAGGCCAGAGGCAGGACACAGGTTAGAGGTCGGTGGCGAGATAGATGAGATAGAGGTACAGTGAGTAAGTTGGCATTGGAGGAGCAAAGTGTGTGGGCTGGCTGAATTAAGAGAGTAGTGAGATGAGGTAGGAGGGAGCGAGGTGATTGAGAGCTGTAAAGGAGTTTCTGTTTGTTGCGAAGGTGGATGGACAACCACCGGAGGTTCTTGAGGAGTGGCTAAACATTGGCTGAAGGTTTTCATAGAAAAATGATCCGGACAGCAGAGTTAAGTAAGGACTCGACTCAGGAGAGACGGGGCAGGAGGTCATGAAGGAGGTTGATAATCAAGGCAGGACAGGATCAGTGCTTGGATTAACATTATTATTATTATTACACCAGAATTAAATCAAATGTCTCCTGCCCACAGCTTGCAGTATAAGGGACGAGACTGGCAGACAAATTATTTGCAAATAACGGAAGCAAGAGGAAGAACAAAGGTGGAACATCTAATTGTACAAATATGTCAAAAATAGCTGAATAATAAAAATATGCAACTGAATAAACAGCTGTCCACCAGCTGGGAGCATAGGTATAAATACGTAACCATTAAGGTTACAGGACCTGGGCGGCTGAAAGTTTATTAAACAAGACTTGCTGGAGATGGGATTTTGTGGAGACTAAAGCTAGAGTATGCTATGGTCAGAAGATTTGAAGGGGAAGGGAGATTTGTTGTAAAGACAAATTTGCTAAGTATAGTAAAGAAATCCACCGGAAAAATAAAAGACTTTATAAATTCAAGGTATAGTATCATCTTTGTAGCCTTACTTTGTAAAAGTCCTTCAAATGGTATTACTTAGGGCTATTATATGTTTTCACTGCAGTCAGTTGTGATTGGGTTCACTTTATTCATTCAGTAGTATTTATTGAGCGCTTACTATGTGCAGAGCACTGTACTAAGCGCTTGGAATGTACAAATCAGTAACAGATAGAGACAGTCCCTGCCCTTTGATGGGCTTACAGTCTAGGTCAATAGGCTTGTGAGCAGCTGAAAATTTGTAGATACGTTTTTGAAATGTCAGTCAACAACTCGTAATAAGGTTTATTAAGCAGCGTGGCTCAGTGGAAAGAGCCCTGTCTTGGGAGTCAGAGATCATGGGTTCGAATCCCCGCTCTGCCACTTGTCAGCTGTGTGACCGTGGGCAAATCACTTCATTTCTCTTTGCCTCCGTTACCTCATTTGTAAAAGGGTGATGAAGACTGTGAGCCACATATGGGACAACCTGATGACCCTGTATCTACCCCAGCGCTTAGAACAGTCCTCTGCACATAGTAAGTGCTTAACAAATACCAACATTATTATTATTATTATAGATGGAAACCAGCATGTCCTAGTGGAAAGGGCAGAGGAATGGGAGTGAGGAGACAGGGGTTTAAGACCTGGCTGTCTTGCCTGCTGTGTGACCCTGAGCAAATCACTTAACTTCTTGTCCCTCAGTTATCTCATCTATAACATGGGGGTAAAACACCTGCTCTGCTTCTCTCTTAGATTGTGAGTCCTGTGTAGGTTAGGGGCTCTATCCAATCTGATTAGCTAATATTGATCTCATCGTTTGGCACATAGTAAGTGCTGGATAATTTCCATTTTGTGGATATTGATACTGAAGAACACTTTTCCAATATATATATATTTAGCATTTTTTTTATATGCATGAAACATTTCTGCGCACAAGATACGGCCAGGTAGGTCACTAGTAGAAAGTTTTAGAAGGTTGCTCTATTCATGGCTGCCAAGTTACTTAGCTTGAAGATTCAATCTCATTATTTATAAGCAGGGATAATAATAGAGGATTCCATGCTATTTCTTTAAAAATCAGTGCTCTTCTCCATGCAAAATGCTCTGCAGTGTTGGACGATATTTTATCCAGCCCCAGATTCTGTCTACAGTAGGGACATCAGGATGTGTTGCGTGGGTCAATGGAAAGAGCACGGGATTGGGAGTCAGAGGTCCTGGGTTCTAATACCCATTCTGCCACTTGTCAGCTGTGTGATGTTGGGCAAGTCACTTCACTTCTCTGTGCCTCAGTTATCTCATCTGTAAAAATGGAGATTAAAAAATGTGAGCCCCACATGGGACGATCTGATTACCCTGTATCTACCCCGGCGCTTAGATCAGTGCTCAACACATAGTAAGTGCTTAAGAAATACCATGTGTAGATGAACAGTGTGCTGGTTACCCTTTCCCGTTCCCATCTTGATAGTTAGGGATGCATCACTTAGCCCTAACTTCTCCCATTACTAACCATTTCGTCCAGGAATTTATATAAACCCTCTTGAAACTAGTGATTTTCTGCCTCCACAATTCACCGTGGCAATAAATATCCTCAGACTACTGCTACTCAAGGCTGAGAACTGCACCTCTACGATTTATAAATTGCATATGCTTACCATCTGCTGGCTGGAAAGTGCTTTAAGTTGTTTTGAACCTATCCTGCTCAGGCTGCTCTGGATAACTCTAGTGCAGGAACTGAGAGATCTGGTGATCAATTACATGTTAATCCTGCTCCCATCCTTCAAGATTTTGCAAACTACACCGTGTTTTCTCTGAGCCACTTGGTTTCCAAAGTGAAGAGTCCTAACCTTTTCAGTCTATCCAGAAGACCGATATTACGCAAAGCTGTGACCCTTACCCAGTATTACAGGTGTGGATAACATACCGGCACTTTATATAATAGAGTGCTTATATTTTTTTACATTGCCTGGATATCCTTCCTGATCACGCATCACCATTTGCTAGTCTTCTTCGCTGCCGTGGCACACCACACTGATGGTGTGAAGGGACAGTTGACAACTTGGAGATTGCTTCCTTTAGGGGTGCTAAATAACTTAAAATCCATCATCGTGCCACCGGATTAGTACTCTCGAGGCCGACAACCTTACAGTTCCTTTTAATAATAATAATAACGCTAATAATTGTTGCATTTGTTGAGCACTTACTAAGTGCCATGCACTGTACTAAGCCTGTGGTAGATACAAGCTAATCAGGTTCGACACGGTTCCTGTTCCAAATGGAGCTCACAGTCTTGGCTTGGGAGTCAGAGGTTGTGAGTTCTAATCCCTGCTTGGCTGCTTACCAGCTGTGTGACTTTGGGCAAATCACTTCATTCTCTGTGCCTCAGTTACCTCATCTGTAAAATGGGGATTAAGACTGTGAGCCCCACGTGGGACAGCCTGATCACCTTATATCCCTGCCCCCAGCACTTAGAACAGGGCTTGGCACATAGTAAGTGCTTAACAAATCCCACCATTATTATTAATCTCCATTTTACAGATGAGGTAACTGAGGCACATCAAAGTCAAGTGTCTTGCCCATGGTTTCATAGCAGACAAGTGACAGAGCCATGATTAGAATCCAGATCCTTCTGACTCCTAGGCCCGTGCTCAATCCACTAGACCATGCTGCTTCACTGCAATGATATGCCCACTCACTCTACTTTATGAGTTCTTCTTCTAGAATGTAAGCTCCTTTGTGCAGGGAATGTTTCTGCCAGCTCTGTGGTTTTGCTCTTACCCAACTCTTTAGTACAGTGAATAAATGCTTAATTAACAGTTGTCTATTAACGTTGTCTTTTACCACCTGAAAGAAAACTTAGATGTAGCCATGAACATTATCTGTCTGCATATTTCCTCTCCCAGATCACTTAGGAAATAGTTGAACAAAAACGGTCGTATTACCAATATCCTATGCACACTTTGATTCACAAAAGTGACATTTTTCCCTGCTCTTTGTTTCCAGTCTTTTAGACAACATTCAGTCCATGACCCAGAATGTTTTCCAGTTCCTTCATAGATCTTGAAGGATTGGGGTGGGAGAAACATTTCGAAAACCTTTGAAAAGTGCGTATCTCCTGTCTCCTCTCTGATCACATGCTTATTAACCTAAGGAGAAGTAGAATGATCCAGTGAAACTTGAATCTGCAAATTATCTGACTCTCCATGCCTCGCAGTGATTTTTGAGGATATAGTGAGATAATTAATGTGAGAGCATTTTGGAAAAATAAAGGTATCATAGGAATATAAAGTAGCTTACTATGTGCCAGGCACTGTATTAAGCACTGGGTTAGATGCAGTATAATCAAGTTGGACAGACTTAATCCCTATTTTACAGAGGAAATAACTGAGGCCCAGAGAAGTTATGTGACTTGCCCAGGGTCACACAGCAGACAAGTGGTGGGTCTGGGATTGGAAGCCAGATCCTTCTGATGCACAAGCCCATGCTCTTTCCACTTGGCCATACTGCTTCTCTGAACTCCTTGGAAGGATAATAAAAGCAATAATTGTGATATTTATTAAGCACTTACTATGTGCCAAGCACTGTACTAAGAGCAGGGGTAGATATAAGATAACTGAGTTGGACCCAGACCCTGTCCAACACAGGGCTTCAGTCTTCATCCCCATTTTACAAATGAGGTAACTGAGGCACAGAGAAGCAATTGACTTGTCAAACAACAGGCAAGTGGAAGAGCCGGAATTAGAGCCAACAGGCCCTGGTGATTTGTTGATTTAGTTTATTAATTTGGCCAGGACACCTTATGTGTTCGTTATAATCTGATCTAATTCTTCTGAGCTGGCCCTTCTCGAAAACCATATTGGGTTGGGAGTCTCACCACTGCCTTTTTCAATAGTGACTGGACTAAATATTTTGTTGGTGACTTCCCCATTAAATAAGAGTGCCCTTTTCACATTTAAGTGCACCTCTTACACTCTATCAAGTTGCTGCCCAAATTCCCTATTTGGCTTGCAGCTTTTAAGAGGATTTTGTCATGGTGGTTAATTTTGATATTCTCTCCAGTGTGCTTGTCAAACTTCTTTAGAGCCGTGCTCATATACTGTTTATATCTCATATGCCATTTTTATGAGTTTTCCTATTTTCATTCAGTTTTTCAAAAGTTATATTTCTTCTCTCTGATCACCTATTTTCCTTCGCCGCTTAGCCGCACAGGGTTTCTGTTGATCATATGTTTTCTCTTATTGCTTTGTTTTTGTGGCATTCATTTGCCATGAACTTCTATTTGGCATTTATCAACCAACCTTCAGCTTTGTGTAACCATTTTGTTTTTGTATTCTAGTCGATTAAACTTCTACCTAAATAAAGTTAAAATATTATTGTTGTTCCATTTTCTAGAAAGGAACATCCATGTTTTCTATTCACTGGGCTTTCCTTTCTCTGCAAAGAATTTTAAATTTCATTATGGTCTGATCACACAAACCTCCCTACCTAACACTCTGGGTGAAAAGCCAGTATCATGTCTTTTCTGTGCATTTTAGAACTAATTTCTGGCCCAGTGGAGACCTGATATCAGTCCAGGGAAAAGTGCAGTGCTCTGGGGCGGGTCAGGAGACCTAGGTAAATGGCATACTGGATAGAGCACAAGCCTAGGAGTCATAAGGCCATGGGTTCTAATCCCAGCTATGCCACTTATCTGCTGTGTGCCCTTGGGCAAGTCACTTTACTTCTCTGTGCCTCAGTTACCTCATCTATAAAATGGGGTTTCAGACTATAAAATGGGGTTTCAGACTATGAGCCCCACGTGGGACAGGGACTGCATCCAACTCGATTTGCTGTAACCACTCCAGCGTTTAGTATAGTGCTTGGCACATAGTAAGTGCTTAACAAATACCACAATTACTATTATTCTAGTCTGTCTTAGTTCTGTCTGCTGGAGCTATGTCATCTGTGCTGAAAGTTTCTGACCAGAGAACCATTTAAAATATTCCATGAGCTGGACTGACCAAGCAGGAAGCCAATAAAAAAGCTGGCTAACATGCACAATGAAACGTGGAAAGAACCTAGGCCTGGAAGTCAGAGGACCTGGGTTCTAATTCCAGTCCTGCCTCTTATCTGCTATGTGACCTTGCTCAAGTCACAACTTCTGTGCCTCAGTTACCCCATCTCTAAAGTGGGCATTAAGACTGAGGTCCCCATGTGGGACATAGACTGTGTCCAATCTGTTTACCTTGCATCTACTCCCATTGCTGGGCACACAGTAAACACTTAACAAATATAAAAAACAACAACCATACCATTAGCGAGGTAATTGCCTTCCACATCAAGGCACTAGAAAACAGCACAAGAAACCCAACAAACTATTTATTTCTACTGTTGCCGGTCAATAAATACTATTGAATGAATGAATACTTGTTTTGTTTTGTTTTGTTGTCTGTCTCCCCCCTTCTAGACTGTGAGTCTGTTGGTGGGTAGGGATTGCCTCTATTTGTCCCTGAATCGTACTTTCCAAGCATTTAGTACAGTGCTCTGCACACAGTAAGCGCTCAATAAATACAACTGAACGAATGAACTGTAAAGGGGTTCTGCATGTAACTTCAGAGCATAAAATATATTCGTTGCCTGAGCTGCACCACTGCCTGTTTACTGGCTCATTTCACTCCACACCCCCACAAGAACATGCCTGTCAGAACCCGGAGAGTTAGAAGAACACTGCACAAGTCACTAGCCGTGCACTTAATTCTTTCACCCAGTTTCTTATCCCTAAAGTGTGAGGGCTGAGGCTCACCCTTCGCTCCAGTTGGAAGATTCCATAGGAACTGGTTGAATCAAGACATTCATCTTACCCAAACCTTTCTCTTGTCATCTTGATGGGTTATTTTGCCTATAAACTTGAGGGCAACTACAATCTCCTGTTATTATTACGGTAGCAAGGGATTGTACAAGGGAAAGTTGCTGGTGACTGAAGAGCATTTGTAATAGATTGCACGTTTTGACCTATCCCACCACAAGCACACACCTATACACCCACTCACACTTTCAGCGTTTGTATTTGATTGCATGATTTGACCTATCACACCACACACACCTACACACACTCTCCTTCTCTATCACACTCACACACACATAAATCCGTTGATTTATTTACTACCTTCTACTTAGCAGCTTGGGTACCAGTTAAGTCCAGTGAATTCCTTTGGGGTCTCACCCTCCAGAAGCATCCCGAAGAAGTCCTCCTGGCTGGTAACTGCTATCACACCGCTGCGTGTGGCAACTGTGAGGCCCAACACCAATCCCAGAGGAAGGGTGACGTCAGGAGGATCGATTCCGAGGACCAGAGGGGGCACCAAGGTTCCCACCCCACCCTGAGAAGAGTTCTAACATCCAAAGTGCTCAATAGGCACCAGTTGACCAAAGTTGTTTTGCCAGCAACCCCCGAAGCAGGGCTGCCTGAGAAAGATGCTGCTTCCATAGCAACAAATTGTAGTTTACATGCTAGGTTTTTCAAACCATAAGCTCCTTGAAGGCATGGATCTTGTCTCTTCTCTGCACTGTGCTCTTCCAAGCACTCAGTGCATATGGTGACTAGTTCTAGGACCCCAAGTGGAGCTTGGTGGTTAAATGTTAGGAAAATACTATAGTAGCAAACTGACTTGTCAAGTCTTGTGCCGTCAAGTCATCTCCAACCCATCTCGACGCCGTGGACACAGCTCTCCCAGAACGCCCCACTTCCATCTGCAATCGTTCTGGTAGTGGATCCATACAGTTTTCTTGATAAAAATATGGAAGTGGTTTACCATTGCCTCCTTCCACACAGTAAACTTGAGTCTCCGCCCTCGACTCTCTCCCACGCTGCTGCTTCCCTGGACAGGCGAGTTTGTAGCAGATTGTCTTCCACTCGCTAGCCACTCCCCAAGTTAGGAATGAAATGGGTATGCCTCTGCTTCACTCTCCCTCCCGGAGTCGAGACTGGTAGAGTACTGGAAATGCACAACTGACACCTCTTGCTAAAGAGAATGACTTCTTCCGTGCCTAAGCTAATGATTTCAACTTCTTCAATTTCAATGAAAAATTTCCTGCTCATTTTCCTTATCAAGTTTAAGTGGTCTTGAAAACATCCTACTGCTGCCATATTTTTGGTGACTGACATTTTCCCACAGATATTCCATAGCATCCCTCCTCTCTGGTAGGATTCCTCTGCTGTGATTGTTTGCTCTGCCATTGGAAAAAAGCATTACTCCTAACCCATCTTCTCACTCATAACCCATCTTCCAGCCCTACCATTCCAGTAGAATTCATAGCCTTCCATTGGTTACCACTAAAATCCCATTTGAAAGGTTTTTCTGAAAGGGCACGGGAAAAGCATGCTTCTGAATTTGAAAATATTCAGAACTTTTCAGTTTGTTTCAGATGTTCTTGTAAGTCATGGATCAGAACACAGTTAATAATTAGAGCTAGGTATACACTCCTGAAAACTGGAATTCCTACCCGTCCAAGCCATCCATATTGATGTGGAGCTGGGGGCCAGTGTTATAATATTTTACCTTGTCTGGCTTTTTCCTCTTGTCCTTCATCTAATTCCTCATATTCCAAGATTAATTGGCTTCTCTAAGCATTAAATTATTCTTCTTGTCATTGATAATATAATAGTAAATCAACTCAGCACTTCCCTTAATATTTTCAAATGGATAGAAAGATAATATGTTTGAAAGAGAAGTCCGCAGTTCTTTCGGGCGCCCCCAGAGTTATATCGTCGCCTAGAAATGAGGCTTTCCTAGAGCAATAATTGAGACTCAGAATCTGAACCGCCCTTCCCCCATTCCTCACTTCCTCTTTGATGTTAATGAAGAGTCCACAAGAGGAAATTAAACTTTAATCAAATGTTTCCACAAGACATTAGTTGCATGGATATAAACAGACATTTCAATCTCCTCAGGTTTCGGTGAGGGTGTGATGTTGGTGAAAACATGTTTCTTGACTCTTATCATGAAGAAAGTTAGTTTTTATGTGTATGTATGTGGTCACATACTTGTCCCAGAATGCTTTTGCTCTGACAATTGTAACACTGCTCTAGACGTTAGTTGGTCTACGGTTCAATCACAGCTTCCATGTCAATCTAGAGTAGTGATGGGGCTGCTGACATAGGCAAGTTAAGAGTGAGGAAAAAAAGAGATTTCATCCACTGTGAAGAGAGTTATATTCCAACTCTCTACAATAATCCACACTCTACAATCCAGTGGCACTTCTGAGAAGAAAAATAAGGACCTGGATTCATAGCATTACATTTATGGGAATGTTAGCATATATATTCAGGCCTAATGAAAGGTCAAGGAAACATCTTAATTTCCTAAAGGGCTCGGTTTAGGGGTGGGGAGGGGCGAAGGGGTGTGCGTCTGTGTGTGTGCATTAAATCTGACCCTTTACGCGGCTTTCCTGACTTGATTTACCATTGTCATAGATTCTGCACCTCACCAGGTGTGTGCTCCTGATAAGTGACTTCTCTCTTTTGAAAAGTCCACAGGGCTGACCTTGCTTTCCTTGGCAGGGGAGAGGAGGCTGCTGGCTGCAGCAGATTAATTTGAGCTCTGATCGTGTTGTTTTTGATTAAGGTCCTGAGGTTACAGAAATGCAATTTGTACCCCACAAAGTGCCATAGTAAGAACAGTGACAGCAATTAATTCTTTGCCAGTTGATGACAATGATAAAATACCTGCTGCTGCCTTTAATAACTTTATTCCTGGTGTGAGGGAATATTTTCCCCAAATGCACAAAAAGAAAAAGGCATGTGGACATGTAATTTTCATTCTCCTTCAAGTATTTAACATTTAAATTTGACTACTAAAATCAGGATTAGCCGTTAATAGCACCTTTGTCATTTGCAATATTAGAAAATAAAGGATTCAAAACATTTTATAGAATTTGAATGACTTCAGGTGATTCGCACATAAGAAGAAATGAAAAATACCCAATCCAAAGCAGAGGTAAGAAATCTAATAACGAGCAGTGAGATTCCCGTTTCCAAGACTTTATTTTTCATTAGTGCAGACAACATATGACTAAAAAACAGATTTTTATTTAGGTATTAGGGTTGTTTTCGTGGATAGTGTATCTAGGTTGAGGAGGGATTTGAGTGGGATTTTCAGAGAATGCAGGACAGCGATTTGGCCAAACATAGAAAGAAAGCGCTGGGATGCCAAAATATTTGAGTGCAGGGGTCAAGGAGATGGAGGTTATTCTAAACAAATTGAAGGGCAGGAACCCTGGAACAGCAGGAGAAGAAATTGACTAGTTAGGGAGGAGGGAACTTGGAGCCATTCAAGACTTTTGAGGGGGCAAGAACCTGTTATGGAGAAAATTGATTCAACGGGCTATGTTTGGAGTGGGCTAGAGCTAGGGGACAAGGAAAAAATATTGCCAAGTGTACTTCTACAATGATGACATTAAACAGCAATAAACAAAGCAAGAAAATCTAGATCGACATAATCAAATGGAGTATTGAGGAAATTGGGAAATTGCTAGGATGAAGGAGAAGAATGAAAAACCACTCCACCCTTCCTCCCTCACAATTCATCCAAGGCTCACATGCATCATCTGGACAGCAATAGGGAGGACCCTACTCAGGATAAAAGAATGGAGGGAGGGAGGAGGAGGGAAAGGAAGACAGAGAGAGAGAAACAGAGAGAGATTATTCTTTGGTATGTGTTGAATATTTACTGTGTACACTGAACTATACTGTTTTGCAGAGTATGACTAAGTAAACACAATCCTTACCCTCAAGGAGATTACAATCTATCAAGGGAGACAGACATTAAAATAATTTATAGGTAGGGGAAGCAACAGTGTGCTGTGGAGGTGAGGTGAGTACCTAACTCCTTAGGGGTATAGTCTCAAGTGCACAGAAGAATCAGAGGGAAAGAAGAGAGTAAATACAGGGTAGGGGGATAAGGGAGAAGACTGAGAAAAAAGAGGAAGGCGGAGAAGGACAAAAAAATGAGAGATTTGGAGGAAGACAAGAGAGTTGGAAAGAAGGAAAGAGAAGGAAGAAAGAGGGAGGGAAAAAGAAAAGCAGAGAGATAAAGAAGGGGAGAAAAGGGAGAAAAAGAGGAAACTGAATGGATTTATTCCTCTACTGCTGTTTTCTTCTTCCACCATTTTTTACCAGGCCATGGCCACCTAAGCAGTAGTGGTCACAGTGCCCAGACACATATGGGCCAGCTGAGCCAGGATCACTGACAGTGAGAGGTGGTTATAGGAGACGACAGAAACCTCAAGCTCATGTCCACAGTGGCCCTCGAGACCGCAGCCTGCAAAGGACCGGCTTTGTAAAGCAGCACTTTGTAAAGCAATGGTATAGAGTTAGGGAGAGGCCTAAAGGGGACATGACTTAAAATAGGAGAGCCAAGGAGTGAGGGAGAGAGGGATAAGGGAGGGTGTGGGCAAGAGAGCGATTAAAAACACTTGGAAAAGATTCACAAGTCCCCTGCTCACAGTGAGCTCACATTTGAATAGAGAAGACACCCAGGAGCAGGCAGAGGGAAGTTAGGAAGGCAGTTGACTAGGTCAATCATTTCTAATAATAACAATAGAAATAATAATCGTGGTATTTGTTCAGCACCTACTATGTGCCAGGCACTGTACTAGGCACTGGGTAGTCACAAGCAAATCGGGTTGGACATAGTCCCTGCCTCAGATGGAGCTCACAGTCTTAATCCCCATTCTCCAGATGATGGAACTTAGAAGTGAAGTGACTTACCCAAGGTCACACAGCAGACAAGTGGTGGAGCCTGGATTAGAACCCTGGTCCTTCTGACTCCCAGGCCCATGTTCTAGACATGAGGCCACATATTGACCTTTAGTCTGTGCAGTTTTTTTTTTTGTTTCTTTGTCTCAGGATGTCTGTCCCTCAGTTTCCCCATCTGTAAAATAGGGATACAATGTCTGTTCTCCCTCCTATTTGGACTGAGAACCGTGTGTGGGACAGGGACTGTGTCAGACCTGATTAATTTGTATCTACCCCAGTGCTTACTGCAGTACTTGGCACAGAATAAGCACTTAATGAATATCACACCAATAATAATAACAATCCCACCAGGTTTCTCAAATATTAATTCAGCTTCCAAACTGGCCAAACATCTTATAATGCACCTGGGTCCTTTGGGTTTTTAATAACTATGGAACTACTGTACAAATTATTATTATTAACAATAACAATAATGAATGCATTTGATATAGTTGGAAACGGTCAATGCTAGGTTACATTAAGAAATGACAATATCTGGCAGACTGGAAAGCTGGAATTTTGTCATCTCTGGAGAACTAGATGACAATCTCCCAATTGTTCCCTTTTCACTTGACTCACTTGTTTTAACAAATTGAGGGAAGATGCTTTGCTGAGAAATAGAGTTCCCAGTGGCTTGTGAACATGATTTTGGAGAGACGCACTTACCTGGAGATAATTAAGGCGCTTTCCCAAACATAAGGCGTGGCCTCCTGAGTAAACGTGCTTTGATCTCATTTGGTCCAATATGCGTTATAATAAGCTTCTAGAAATGTGTGCCTTTTTAAAGTTATAATGAAAAACAGATTGTTCAATTCCCACTAAGAGTAGCCTGATTATATCGTGGGAGACCCCTCATATTGCAGAGGAGACTTTCAGGATTTTTTGATATGCAAATGGCACTGAGAATCGGCCTACTTCCCCATCTTAAAAAAATAGGCAATCAGTCTTCTTTAATTTTCTTAGAAATCTTGCTGCCCTCAAAAGTTCTAGGCTACAAAATCATCCCTTAAAAACTGCTGGAGTGCAGTCACTTTTAGAGATAGACCTTTGGGAAGACTAGCCCTCCCACTCTGCTTTCTCTCTCTCATTTCTCCTATCCACCTCCTCCCACCCTGGTTCAACCCCAGCTGGCCCTGCAACGGATAACCTTCGCTTCCACTGACTATTTGTAGTAATGGTCTGTATTGACCACCATCTGTGTGTGACACACTGTCCTAAGCGTTTAGAAAAACGCAACAGAAGAGAGGTATTCCTTGTCCATTGCAAACTTACACTCAACTCTTCAGTTCTTCTGTCCTCCTCCACCTGGGAGAGAGAACAGGCTCTAGGCCCAATGAGTTCATCTGGGCTGAGATGGGAACCTTAATTCTAAGAGGCAGGCAGGGCTACAGCCAAACCAAGGTCAGTCGAATTACCCACAGGTAACATTCATTCATTCAATCAATCGTATTTATTGAGCACTTATTGTGTGCAGACCACTGTACTAAGCGCTTGGAAAGTACAATTCAGCAATAAAGACTGACAGTCCCTGCCCACTCCGGGCTTTCAGTCTAGAAGAGGGGAGACAGACTTCAAAACAAGCCAATGGGCATCAATGTACACATCAAAACAAGTAAACAGGCATCAGTATAAATAAATAGAATTATAAATATGTATATATATATACACAAGTGCTGGGTGGGCGGGGAGAACACCAGTTGACCAACAGGAATTAGAAGCTCTGTTATTGGTTGAACAAATGGAGTAAAATTGCACAGAGAACAGGGAGACCAACACTGTCCTAAAGCAGCAAAGGTCAGGGCGGCCTCCTGGAAAGAGAGAGTCAGAAGACCTGAGTTCTAATTTCGACTCTTCCACTTACCCTCAGTGTGATTTGGGGCAAATTGCTTAAATTCTCTGGGCCTCAGTTTCCTCATCTGTTATAAGGGGATTCAATCTATGTTCTCCTCTCTATTTAGACTGAGTGACCCATGAAGGACAAATGCTGTTTCCAACCTGATTAGTTCTTACCACAGTGGTTGGTTTAACAAATCTCATTATCGTTACTATTATAGTTGTTAATACTACCATTATTACTTTCATTAAAAGGGAGATTAATCCACTTTACCTGTTACAAACTGGTTTTAGCCCTGAACCAGACAGGAAATCCACTTCTATAGGCCCCTGTTTTCCTAATGATATTTGTTAAGCATTTACTATGTGCCAAGCACATTATTAAGAACTGCGGTAGATACAAGTTAATCAGGTGAGACACAGTCCTTGTTCCACACAGGGCTCATGTTCTAAATAGGACAGGGAACATCCCCACTTAACAGATGAGGAAACTGAGGCACAGAGAAGTTAAATGACTTGTCTAAGGTCACACAGCAGACAAGTGGCAGAAGCAGGAACTGGGATTAGGGCCTAGGTCCTCTGGCTCCCAACCCATGCTCTTTCCATTAGATCACACTGCTTCTTAGTGCCACCAGGACTCAGATTCCCATATAGTTTTTGACAGTTGGGATTTGTGGGAAATTGAATCGATTTTTAGAAATGTTGGATTGAATTGTGAGGTCGACTAACCATTCAACATTACATTTTGGGCAATTTGTCATTCTTCCCATGACACAGTCAGATGCTCTGCAGTGCCACACACCACACACTAATAAAACAGAATCAAAATGATTTTTAATATTCTGCAAGGGTCACGTAATGGGTCACGTAGAAGTAAAGCTATATGGACTGCAAATGTGAATGTTAAGTATTTTCTGGAATTGCAATCTTGTGCAGATAAGCTGCTTAATTTGCAACTTCATTTTCTTGCTTCCATTTTCTAGTTTCATTTAAAACCTTAATGACTGTAATATTTTCTCTGAGAAAAGCATTGCTGTTTCTACTTTGCGTAGTATTTATGTTACACGAGCTAGCGAGACTTCATCATCCCCCATCTTCTGCCAACTGCTTTAATAATTAACTAATGAAAAAGCACATTTTGAACTAAAATGCCATTATTGCACATACACGCTGAGGAGACCAAGTTGAGTTAGCTAGTGCTTCCATTCTGTAGTTTTCAAATTGTATATCTCCAAAAAAATCACTAATTTAATGAAGGGAGAAAATGCTATCTCACTAAACAGAGATTTGCTAAATTGCCATCGTTCATTTCCAACTCCAAGGAAGAAAAGGATGTGCATGTATATATATCTATGTTTCTATACATATGTCTGCATATATATATATATACTAATATATATATGATGTGAGTATATGCACATATACCTATACATATATAATCTAGTGCTGAAGAGTATTCACTCCTCAGGGTTAACTGTGCATTATTTTGATCATTTTTTTGAAAAGATGCAAAGATATTCTTTATTTCTGTGATAATGACTAAAGCTTTTCTAAAATTACACGGGCAATGATTAACTGTTTGTTTTGGCACTTTCATACTTTTTGGTGCTCAGGTTGAAGAGAATATAGGCATAACTCATCCTAGCCCCAAGAGTCAACATTTAGAAGCCGCCTCCTGCTCATATATTAACATTAACACACATAAAAATATACCTAGACATTTTTATACCTGTATATTTATAAGAACTTCCATCATTTCCTCCGTAATAGTCATGTGGGCATTTCGTTAGTGCTTATAATGTGGCAAGCACTGTGCTAAGTATGGAATAGATACCACGCAGTATGATAGGATGCATTCATTGTCCCACATGGGGACCATAGTCTAAATGGGAGGTAAAGCAAGCGTTTAATTCCCATTTTACAAATGAGAAAACTGAAATCCAAAGAAAGTAAGAGAAGTTAAATGACTCACCCAAGTTTCACACAGCAGACAACTGGTGGAGCTGATATTAGAACCCGTATCTCTGCCTTCCCATTTTGTGCTCTTTCCAACCTTCTTCTATGTCACCATCCTAAATCATCAATTAAGTTTACTTGTCTTGACATAAGGATGTGTTGAATACATTTAGTGCTTACTGCAGACAGTAAGTGCTCAATAAATACCATTGATTAATTAAAGCTGGTGCTTTGAAATCATTTAACAACACCTAATAAGACTTAAATGTATATTTACCCATCTTCCAATACATATGTGCACACACGTATTTCAAACATTCTGACACGCATAAGTATGCTCACTGTGTGTATATGCATATATGAGCAAACTGCATATATAACTGCATGAATATACATATATTCATATATATATTATATCTATTCTCTCTATATATGATTATGTATTCATTCATATATATCCTCATAGCATTTATATGTATATATATTTGGTTCACTCATTCATGCAATCGTATTAACTGAGTGTTTACTGTGTGCAGAGCACTGGACTAAGTTCTTGGGAGAGTACAATCTCAGGAGAGTACATGAGAAACAGCTTGGCATAGTGAGAAGCAGCATGGGGTAGGGATAGAGTATGGGCCAGGGAGTCAGAAGGTCTTGGGTCAGTGTGGCTCAGTGGAAAGAGCCCGGGTTTGGGAGTCAGAGGTTGCGTATTGTAATCCCGACTCCGCTGCTTGCCAGCTGTGTGACTTTGGGCAAGTCACTTAACTTCTCTGGGCCTCAATTACCTCATCTGTAAAATGAGGATTACAACTGTGAGCCCCATGTGGGACAACCTGATCACCTTGTATCCCCCTCCCCAGTGCTTAGAACAGTGCTTTGCAAATAGTAAGCACTTAACAAATACCACCATTATTATTATAATTATTAATCCCTGCTCTGCTGCTTGTCTGCTGCATGACCTTGGGCCAGTCACTTCACTTCCCTGTTCCTCAGTTACCTTGTCTGGCAAATAGGGATTAAGATTGTGAGCCCCATGTGGGACATAAACCGTGTCCATCCCGATTTGCTTGTATCTACCCCAGTGCTTAATACAGAACATGGCACAGAATAAGTGCTTAACAGATATTATAATTAGTATTATCACAATATAACAATAAACAGACACATTTCCTGCCCACAACAATTTACAATCTAGAGGACTATCAGTAATACATCTCTGCGTAGATGGTTGTTTCACCTATGATTTTGTCATCTTTGCTTTTTATTATAGCTCAAAGAGTTTGGGTAACTTAAAACCTTGCAGTGGAAATGTTCTCATTGCCTGTCACGCTCTCTCAGACTTTCTGATCTAACTAGGGAATAGCAAATCCTCTCCTATCATCCACTCTCATCTCTCATACTGACTAGTTGGCCCAGGCCCTCAATCACTGATCACCTAATCTGCACTGTCCTTCTCCCTAGAAGTGAGCTAAAAAATCACCCCCCTCACTACTAATAAACCGGGAGCAAGCTTTCATCACTTGAACCTTTAGGTAAACTGGCAAAATTCCATCCTGAACCCTAATACCTTTTGGTCTCATCTTCCCTTGAGGTGGAAATGCATTAAAATACATTTTGTCAACAGCCTCCAACCACCTGCTGGTCTTTTGCTCTTTCTGAAGTTTCTCTAATAAAACATGAAGTTTTCTATCCCAGATTTAAAGGGATTTTCTAAATGAGCTCTTATGGTCTATCAGGCACTTAACTCTCTGGTTGTAAAAAAGTTCTTAACAGAAGAACGCTGTTTCCAGATGACCAGTTTCAGAAAAAGGAAACAGAGATGCAAAATCCTGGCTAGCCAATCCCAAATTATTTCCACTCAAGTTAGCTGTGGAACTAAAATGCTGTCATTCCTGTCCCCTCAAACTACACACACACACACACACGTGCACAATGAGCAGAATTGACTGGAACTCCCTGGATGATTAAAATGGTGGAACGGGGAGAGGATGCCTCTGGTTAGAGACTGATCCCATGCCAGCGGTAAAAAAATGTAGGTATCATTGATTTGCAAGCCTCTCTCTCAGGATCGCACCTGGAGAGTTTCCAGTACTCTCCCAGTCTCAGCTATGGGAGGGAGAGTCCAACAGAGGCCTTCCCATTGCATTCCTAGCTTGGGCAGTGGCTAGTGAAGGGAATGTCAGGGTGAAGGCTGGGATTTGAGGGGGAATATCAGGAGTTCTGTTTTGGACATGTTAAGTTTAAGGTGTCGGCAGGACATACAAGTAGAGATGACCTGAAGGCAGGAGAAAATGCAAGACTGCAGAGAGGAGTAGAGGTCAGGTCTGGAGAGGTAGATTTGGGAATGAACTGCAAAGAGATGGTAGTTGAAACCACAGAAGCGAATGAGTTCTCCAAGGCAGTGGCTGTAGAGGGAGGATAGAAGGGGAACCAGAATGAAGTCTTGAGGGACTCTCACAGTTAGGGGGTGGGAGGCAGAGGAGAAGCCAGCTAAAGAGATAATAGAAGAATGTTAGTAAATCCAAGGTTAGATAATATTTCCAGGAAACGAGGGTGGTCTTCAGTATTGGAGGCAGTGGTGAGGTTGAGGAGGATTGAGATGGAGGAGAGGCTGTTGGATTTGGCAAGGACAAGGTAACTGATGACCCCAGAGCAGACTTTTCTGAGGAGTGAAGGTGCTAAAGTCGGATTGCGGGGGGGTCAAGAAGCAAGTTGGAGGAGAAGAAGGAGAATCAGCAAGTTTAGACAATTTGCTCAAGTAGTTTTGAAAAGAATAGTATGAGGGAAATGGAGTGATAACTAGGGGGTGCCTTTGGGTCAAGGAATAGGGGATCCATGAGCGTGTTTGAGAGTAATTGGTAAGGAATAATTGGAAATCGAGCAGCCGAAGGTGGCATTCAGGTAGGAAAGAAGGGAGGGAGCAACTCTTTGGATACGGTAAGAAGGGATGGGGTCAGAGGCACATTAGAGGGGGTGGAATTTGAGAGATTCCTTTGGATTCTTATCATTGTTTGTTGTTGTTATTGTTGTTACCGTGTTTATAATCTGTTAGAACTGAGATTGTTAGCATTCTGGTTGCTAAATCAGGCTGCTGGGATAAATAATTTCGGGAGTTGTGTTAACACCCAGTCTTGTGGTGAGCAAATGAAATTGAAATAGATGCTGGCTACATTTCATAATTTTTTCGCTGGCTGAGCCATAAAAGAAAAAAAAAATAAATCCCCCTGAAGAAGCTAAATTAACTACTTAAAAGATGCCAAATTTCTGTTCTGTTCTGATTTTATGACCAAAAAAACCTGTTGTTTTACCTAAATGAGGCAAGTACTTTACTAACAAAAGGCAATTTGACTGAGTTTGCCTCACAATTCAGCCAACACCTCAGCTGGTAGCAAATGTTCTTACTGGAGACCCTAACGGAAGGACCTGGGTTCTAATCCCAGCTACTCCACTTGCTTAGCCCCCAGGGGCTGATTTCTTGGGCTCTTTTCTTGCTCAGTGCAACTAAGGAAATATATGTGATCTGGAATGGGGCAAGACTGACGGGCTCTCTCAGGCACTGGGTAGCCAGGATTTCCCAGAATTCCAATTGGACAATCTAACCCTGGAATTACAATAGGGCCTTTTTTTTTTTTAATCAAGGCATTTTTGAAGTGTTGGCCACTATACTAAGCACTGGGGTAGATACAAGGTTGGCCACAGTGGGCAGGGAATGTGTCTATTTATTGTTACGTTTTCCAAAGCTCTTAGTACAGTGCTCTGCACACAGTAAGCACTTAATAAATATGATTGAATGAATGTCCTGCATAGGGTTCACAGTCTTAATCCCCATTTTACAGATGAGGTAACTGAAGCACAGAGAAGTTGTAACTCATCCAAGGTCACAATGCTGAGAAGAGGAGGACCGGCACTAGAACCCAGGTCCTCAGACTCCCAAATATGTGCTCTTTCCATATCCTGCTTACAAATGATGAGTGACCCATGTCCCCTGGCCTCAAGGAATTTACAATCTAAACAGTGACCTTTATTGAGCATTTTCTGTGTGCAGAGCACTCTACTAGTACATGGGAGGATACAAGAGTTGAAAGATACAATCCCTGCCCATAGGGAGCTTACAGTCCAGAGGGGAAAAAAGACATTAAAATAAATTACAGATAGGAAAATAGCAGAGTGTAAGGGTGTGTACATAAGCATTATATCACTGAAGTTTTTGTGAATATCAAGTGCTTATGAGAGATCCAAGTGCAGAGACAAAGCAAAATGGAGGACCAATGGAGGAATAAGGGGTTATTATTGAAGGCCTCTTGGAGGCCATATAATTTTGGTGAAAGGGGAGGTAGTTTCAGGATGGTAGGAGGATGTGGGCAAGGGATCGATGGCAAGTTAGATGAAATTGAGGCACAATGAATAGGTTGGCATTAGAAGAGTAAAGAATGTGGACAGAGTGCCTAACACTGCCTATCAACTCTGTTGTATCGTTCTTTCCTAAGAGCTTAAATACTGTGCTCTGCACACAGAAAGTGCTCAACAATTACCATTGACTGACACTGATTGATGTGTTGAGTAGTGGGAAACTACTGAAGACTTTTGAGGCGCTGGAAAGCCATGTGCAGAATGATGTTTTAGTAGAATGATCTGGGCAGAAGAGTAAAGTATGGCCCACAGAGGGAAGAGTCTGGAGGAGAGAGATCAGAGAGTAGGCCGATGCCATATAGTAAAACTGGGAGATGATTAAGTGGTTGGACCAGTGTTGTGGTGGATGCCATTTGGATGGAGAGGAAGGGGAGGAGCCTGAAAATGTTGTGGTAGAAGACTGGACATGAATAGATGACAGAAATGGGCAGGGAGGGTTTCGTTCATTCAGAGATTCTTAAATTCTCCAACTCTGCTAAAAGAAACGTAGGGTATTCTACTACATATTTACACCAGCCCCCGATACAGGCATCAGATATTCACCCTCAATGTCTAGGCCAGTTTTGTCTCTCTCTTCCAGGATCATTGAACTGCCCCCCTCCCCACCACCCCCAAATTAGATTCTTTCTATCCACCTGAATTATCTAGATGGGAAGAGATTGAACCCTGTAGGTGTCTTTTCTCTCACTGTTCCACTCCTGTATTGACTTCATAATTAAAAATTCTAAGGTTTCAAACCTGTAAGTTTGTTCAAAGTGATAAGTAATCATCGGGTGACTGCGATGATCTAGGTAATTCTAATGCTGTGGGATCACTGTGAGCCAGTATCCACCCATGGTAATTCATTCTGACAGGTATAAACTGTCTTGGCCAGGAACGCCTCACTGTGCAAATAACACCAACACTAATATATCTCTTTCCAAATAAAAGAGTTTGTTCCCACTGCCTCTTTGCATGCGCTGAAACTCTTGCCAGCTGTTTCTCTCATACCTTAATTTTCATGTCCTGTTTCCTATTCAATATCTTCAACAACACATTCAAGGGCGAGAACTATCAAATGGGAAAAGAGCAGTATGCTCATTAGATTCAAGGGGTCTGCTTGGCTGAAGGTTTGAAAATGTGATTTTTCTCCTGTATATAATGCATTCATATTAAGAATCAGGACTACCCGGTGCTGTGGTTTGGATTGTGGTTGAGGAGGTTGGAGAGGAGTTTGAGAGAAGCCAGTGACTGATCCATCGAGGTTTCACCTGTAGGCGGGGAGGAGAGATCCATAGGAATAGTCAGGAAGATGGCAGGATCAACCCTTCTCTGAGAGAAACTGCAGGCAGGAGCTGGGGGGGTCGGGGCAGTGACTGAAATAGTGACCTTCCTCAGGTCACTTAGAGTCAGGGCTCGATTTCTTGGAAGCCTGGGAGCCCCACCAAACCTCAAGCTCTAGGGAACCCAGGGAAATCTACTGTGAGCCCCAGCAGGGGGCTGAGGTTTGTCTGAAGATCAGCTAAATGTTGCTGCTGCTTCAAGGATTAAATGACACTTAATAATGATGGTATTTGTTAAGTGCTTACTATGGGTGAAGCACTGTTCCCAGTGCTAGGGTAGATACAAGCTAATCAGGTTGGACAAAGTGATGCCCTACATGGGGCTCACAGCCTTGATCCCCATTTTACAGGTGAGGAACCGAGGCCCAGAGAAGTGAAGTGACTTGTCCAAGGTCACAAAGCAGACACATGCCAGAGCCGGGATTAGAACCTAGGTCCTTCTAACTCCCAAGCCTGTGCTCTACCCACTAGGCCAAGCTGCTTCTCTAGCTTCTTTTGCTCAGGCTTCCAAAAGTCAGATTTTAAACCTGTACTTAAGCAGTAAGGGCAGGGGGAATGGAAATACACTTTGCTCCCAATTGCACTGTTAACTGTACAGACAGCATGAAGGGCAGGTGCATGATGTCCTCATGCAAACCTGAGGTGACACACGAAGGGGAGAGGAGCAGGGAGACATGGCCTGGAGTATTCACAGAGAAGGTTAACAAAGTTAAAAATGGCACGCAAAAGGTAATTCTGTAAATTGAGAAGCAGCATAGCCTAGTGGAAAGAGTGCAGCCCTGGGGGTCAGAAAACCTGACCTAATTCTGCTCTGCCACTTGTCTGGCTGTGCTACCTTGGGCAAGTCACATAAATTCTCTGTACCTCAGTTACCTCATCTGTAAAATGGGGATTAAGACTGTGAGACACATGCCAGACATAGACTGTGTCCAACATGTTTAGCCTGTTTCTACCCCAGTGTTTAGTACAGTGCCTGTCACATATTAAGAGCTTAACAAATATCATTTAAAAACAAGTCATGTTCTTTGACTGCCTCTACATTTTTTTTTAAATTGAGTGTTATAAAACGTGTGCATAGGTTCCCGGGGGAAGTTGTGAAATCTCCAGCCCCGAGGAGCCTGATAGACAGCCATCTGCTTGTGATGGTTTATTTATTCCCCTGCCTGGAGGCAGAGACGGCATCAGCTGGTGGCTTCCATGATTCTAGGATTTAGACAAGTAAGTGTGGGCAGTACCCACAGTACCAGCCATTCTGGCACATTCCAGTGGCCCATGGCCAGTGTGGTGTGTCCAGAGTGAGGCACCCCCTGTGGGACACTGTGTAGGAAAGGCATTGCTGTCCAGTTCAGAGGCCCAGCACATCTCTGGAAACCACAAAAGGGGCATCTGTGAGCTGATCCCTTAAGTCACTGACCGTGCCCGTGGTTAACTGTCCTCTGGGTAATCCAACTCTGATCACCCTGGAGGTAAGAGAATCACTGAAGTTGCTATATAGCTAGGTTTTGTTAACACATTAGTCCCATGAAATGCCTGTTTCGTTTAGCCTCCTTCATAACTGGACCACTGAATCCACAACGCCCTGAATTCTGATGATCTTTTAACACCACATTTTATTTGGTGTTAAAAGGAGAAGTAGCATGGCATAGTGGATAGAGGAGGAGCCTCTAATCCCAACTCTGCCACCTGTCTCCTGTGTGACCTTGGGTAAGTCACTTCACTTCTCTGGGTCTCAGTTACCTCATCTGCAAAATGAGGATTGAGAATGATTCTATTTAGTCTTGATTCTATTTAGTCTTGATTCTATTTAGTTGCCATTGTTTTTACGAGATGTTCTTCCCCTTGACTGTATTTATTGCCATTGTTCTTGTCTGTCTGTCTCCCCCGATTAGACTGTAAGCCCGTCAAATGGCAGGGACTGTCTCTATCTGTTGCCGACTTGTTCATTCCAAGCGCTTAGTACAGTGCTCTGCACATAGTAAGCGCTCAATAAATACTATTGAATGAATTAATGAATGAATGTGAGCTCCTTGTGGGACAGGGACTGTGTCCATCCTGATTTGCTTGTATCTCACCCCAGTGCTTAGTACAGTGCCTGGCACACGGTAAGCACTTAATAAATACCACAGTATTATCATCATTATTTCCAAGACTTGACAGAACTTTGCAATTTTCTTTAAATGCCACTTCTGTAAACATATGAAGAGTGAGAGTCAGGAACGGCCTATTTGTGTCCAGTGCATGGTTGCTACATTCCTTTTTAAACACAGACATGCAAATGTACTTTATTACCATCCCTACAAATCAGATGCATCTGAACTTATCAACCCTCAGGATTTCCTAATAACAACCTGATCCCAAGCCTAAAAGGGACTCAGAATGTTTTTCACCAGTAGACAGGACCCATGGTAGTGAAGAGGGCTTGACCACGATCAAGCAGAGGCTGAGCTAGACTGTGAGATCATTGTGGGCAGGGACTGTGTCTCTTTATTGTTGTAATGTACCCTCCCAAGCGCTTAGTACAGTGTTCTGCACATAATAAGCTCTCAATAAACACAACTGAATGAATGTCCTATTCAAGGAGCTTTCGGCCACCAGAAATACCCTAGGACTCACGGCATCCCAAAATCCCTTCTATTTTGAAACACAGCATGGGCAGCAAAAGCAATTCTGATCTTCATTCATTCATTCAATAGTATTTATTGAGCGCTTACTATGTGCAGAGCACTGTACTAAGCGCTTGGAATGAACAAGTCGGCAACAGATAGAGACAGTCCCTGCCGTTTGACGGGCTTACAGTCTAATCGGGGGAGATGCACAGACAAGAACGATGGCAATAAATAGAGTCAAGGGGAAGAACATCTCGTAAAAACAATGGCAACTAAATAGAATCAAGGCGATACACATTTCATTAACAAAATAAATAGGGTAATGAAAATAGATACAGTTGAGCAGATGAGTACAGTGCTGAGGGGATGGGAAGGGAGGGGGGAGGAGCAGAGGGAAATGGGGGAAAAGAAGGTTAAGCTGTGGAGAGGTGAAGGGGGGGGCAGTAGAGGGAGTAGAGGGAGAAGGGGAGCTCAGTCTGGGAAGGCCTCTTGGAGGAGGTGAGTTTTAAGTAGGGTTTTGAAGAGGGGAAGAAAATTAGTTTGGCGGAGGTGAGGAGGGAGGGCGTTCCAGGACCGTGGGAGGACGTGGCCCAGGGGTTGACGGCGGGATAGGCGAGACCGAGGGACGGTGAGGAGGTGGGCGGCAGAGGAGCGGAGCGTGCGGGGTGGGCAGTAGAAAGAGAGAAGGGAGGAGAGGTAGGAAGGGGCAAGGTGATGGAGAGCCTCTTCCAAGTATAGTGCACGGTGCACAGAGAGCGCTCAATACATATGATTGACTGACTGACCTGTGGGTTGAAGGGGTTGACAGGAGAGGGAAACTGATGCTGCTGCAGCACTGACTGCACTCCGATCAGCTTCGGCCGTGCCAGAGACAAGCTAGCCCCGGGCCTCACTGGATTCAACAGTAGACACAGGCAGCCAAATCTCTGGACTCCCGAAACCGCAGCAGGAAGAGGGACAGGGACCGGTTGTAATTCCCACCTGTGTACACTTTCCCAGAGCTCAGTACAGTACTCTGCACACAGTAAGCGCATAGTAAACACTATTCCTGCTGCCCCCGGTATTCCAGTCTGACTGAGGTCAATACCTAATCACAGTACCTCATCACCAATCGACCACATTTACTGCATATTTACACTGTGCAGGACAATGGACTGTTTGGGAGAGCACAAGAGAGTTAGAAAACAAGATCCCTGTCCTCAAGGAGCTGATGATCTAGTTAAGGAGGCAGACACCTAAATGAATTACAGAAAGGGGAAAGAAAACTAGTAGAAAGATGGGTACACTAGCACTGTGGGGAGAGAGGGCGAGTGAGTGCATTCAAGACCTGAGGTGAAGCATAAGTTGGGGAGATAAATGAGTAATCAGGGAAGGCTTCCTGGAGGAGATGGGATTTTTTTTTTTTTTTAAATTTTTTTTTTAGTAAGGTTTAGGAAATGAGGGGAGTAGTGGTCTGCCTGATATGAAGCAGGAAGGATTTCCAGGCAGAAGGCATTAGAGAAGCAAAGTGTGCTGACTGGGTTGTTGTGGAAGATAGCTGACTGAATCTCTTACAGCCAATGCTAAGGAATTTAATTGATAAAGGAAATATCCAAACAAGTGTGCCCCAAAAATATTTCTCTAGCTTGCAAAATCTTTATGGTCAGTTCAATTTTGTGACTAGCATAGGTGTCCTATTTTCCTTCGCTCTTTACTGTGACCAACGATGCCGTATTACTCAAAGGCATGCCTTCTTATCAGTCTGCTGCCCTAGTAACAGCACTCTCCTTTCAGTAGGCACTCAATAAATTCCACTGATTGATGGTGAGGGGGAGAAAAGGATGCTGGAGTTCTTTTTCATCTTCTCTTCATTCATTCATTCAATAGTATTTATTGAGCGCTTACTATGTGCAGAGCACTGTACTAAGCGCTTGGGATGAACAAGTCGGCAACAGATAGAGACAGTCCCTGCCGTTTGACGGGCTTACAGTCTAATCGGGGGAGACGGACAGACAAGAACAATGGCACTAAACAGCGTCGAGGGGAAGAACATCTCGTAAAAACAATGGCAAATAAATAGAATCAAGGCGATGTACAATTCATTAACAAAATAAATAGGGTAACGAAAATATATACAGTTGAGCGGACGAGTACAGTGCTGTGGGGATGGGAAGGGAGAGGTGGAGGAGCAGAGGGAAAAGGGGAAAATGAGGCTTTAGCTGCGGAGAGGTAAAGGGGGGATGGCAGAGGGAGTAGAGGGGGAAAAGGAGCTCAGTCTGGGAACGCCTCTAGGAGGAGGTGATTTTTAAGTAAGGTTTTGAAGAGGGAAAGAGAATCAGTTTGGCGGAGGTGAGGAGGGAGGGCGTTCCAGGACCGCGGGAGGACGTGACCCAGGGGTCGACGGCGGGATAGGCGAGACCGAGGGACGGCGAGGAGGTGGGCGGCAGAGGAGCGGAGCGTGCGGGGTGGGCGGTAGAAAGAGAGAAGGGAAGAGAGGTAGGAAGGGGCAAGGTGATGGAGAGCCTTGAAGCCTAGAGTGAGGAGTTTTTGTTTGGAGCGGAGGTCGATAGGCAACCACTGGAGTTGTTTAAGAAGGGGAGTGACATGCCCAGATCGTTTCTGCAGGAAGATGAGCCGGGCAGCGGAGTGAAGAATAGACCGGAGCGGGGCGAGAGAGGAGGAAGGGAGGTCAGAGAGAAGGCTGACACAGTAGTCTAGCCGGGATATAACGAGAGCCCGTAATAGTAAGGTAGCCGTTTGGGTGGAGAGGAAAGGGCGGATCTTGGCGATATTGTAGAGGTGAAACCGGCAGGTCTTGGTAACGGATAGGATGTGTGGGGTGAACGAGAGGGACGAGTCAAGGATGACACCGAGATTGCGGGCCTGCGGGACGGGAAGGATGGTCATGCCATCCACGGTGATGGAGAAGTCTGGGAGCGGACCGGGCTTGGGAGGGAAGATGAGGAGCTCAGTCTTGCTCATGTTGAGTTTTAGGTGGTGGGCCGACATCCAGGTGGAGACGTCCCGGAGGCAGGAGGAGATGCGAGCCTGAAGGGAGGGGGAGAGGACAGGGGCGGAGATGTAGATCTGCATGTCATCTGCGTAGAGATGGTAGTCAAAGCCGTGAGAGCGGATGAGTTTACCGAGGGAGTGAGTGTAAATGGAGAACAGAAGAGGGCCAAGAACTGACCCTTGAGGAACTCCAACAGTTAAAGGATGGGAGGGGGAGGAGGCTCCAGCGTAGGAGACCGAGAATGATCGGCCAGAGAGGTAAGAGGAGAACCAGGAGAGGACAGAGTCCATGAAGCCAAGGTGAGATAAGGTATGGAGGAGGAGGGGATGGTCGACAGTGTCAAAGGCAGCAGAGAGGTCAAGGAGGATCAGAATGGAGTAGGAGCCATTGGATTTGGCAAGAAGGAGGTCATGGGTGACCTTAGAGAGAGCAGTCTCGGTAGAGTGGAGGGGACGGAAGCCAGATTGGAGGGGGTCTAGGAGAGAATGGGAGTTAAGGAATTCTAGGCATCGATTGTAGACGACTCGTTCTAAGATTTTGGAAAGGAAGGGTAGTAGGGAGATAGGACGATAACTGGAGGGGGAAGTGGGGTCAAGAGCGGGTTTTTCTAGGATGGGGGAGACGTGGGCATGTTTGAAGGCAGAGGGGAAGGAGCCCTTGGAGATTGAGTTGTTAATCAATCCCCATCTTGCTTCCAACATTTCTAAACATCTCTGCCCATGGATTGGTGCTAAAGACCATTCAAGCCCAGAATGAAGGGAAGAGGGCTGATGACCCTGTCACCACGACTTCCTCTTTAAACGAAAGCAATGGGAAGGGTGTGCAGACAGAACCGGGAAAGCCCTTGAGGGTTCGGACCATCTGGTGGACATCACTTCCTGATCTCTCTACATTGCAAGGTCGCTGTAGACAGGAAATGTGTCTGTTATATTGTACTCCCCCAAGCTTATAGTACAGTGCTCTGCACAGAGTAAGCTCTCAGCAAGTATGATTGACTGACTGATAGGTACTCGACTTGCTGCGCCTCTGATATATAATAATAATGTTGGTATTTGTTAAGCGCTTACTATGTGCCGAGCACTGTTCTAAGCGCTGGGGTAGACACAGGGGAATCAGGTTGTCCCACGTGGGGCTCACGGTCTAAATCCCCATTTTACAGATGAGGGAACTGAGGCACCGAGAAGTTAAGTGACTTGCCCAAAGTCACACAGCTGGCAAGTGGCAGAGCCGGGGTTCGAACCCATGACCTCTCACTCCAAAGCCCGTGCTCTTTCCAGTGAGCCACGCTGCTTCTCTATCATGTTCCCATTCCAAAACATCGACATCCTGATGGCTTTGATAATAATGGTCCAATGCTTCTGATTTGGAATAGCTTCTGGTCTCTTGTGGCCTTTCAGTCATTTTCTGCCATAGGATAACAACAGCTTTCCTATTTTTTCTCTTAGAAACGATCAGGCTCTCCCCTAAGTCTTGGTCCAGCTAGCTACAGTCAGGGCCAGGACAAAGAAAGAAATGCAAAATCTATCAGTCAATGATATTCACTGAGCCTTTGGTTTGAGCATAGCACTGAACTGTCATGAGTTGACAGACCTCATCCCTGCCCTCAAGGTTTTGCCAGAGCAGGGTGGACTAAGGATGAGGTGCACCTAGAAGAATTCCAAAACAGAGTCGGGCCATACTTCTGGGGCAGTCCTGGTTGGCAGACATTGCTCTGACTCTGTACTCAACGCTGTCCAGTGACTTCCCTCCCGACCCCATCCCCGTTTGTTCAACACTGCTCTAAAAAATTGTGTTGTCAGGAAAAGCCCTACATCACTAGGGGTATAAGATACAGCAGATGATTTGTATGACTTGGGTTCACATTGGCATCAGCATATGTAACATGAATGGAGAGTCAATAAGGAAATGATTTTCTAACAAATGAATAATGTCATGTTAAAGTTAAAAAGGAATTCATTAGGCCACTGTGGGATGCATGAGAGAGATTTCTTCCCTTTTTGCTTTAAGCATTGCAAACCTGCTTTAGGAAAATACTATAGATGCTGGTCTCCCCCCTCTAGATCACAAGGGGCCTTGTTGAGGAACTGCAGGCTGAGCCCAAAAGATAAGACATCCAATGTCTACTTTCTGGTAAGACTAGTGCCTTGCCATAGGGGAAAATAGCCCAACAAGCCTCCCTTGGTTTTACACAGCTTTTGGGAGAAGTTGGTAATGATTTTCCCACACAGCTTTCAATCACCAGGCTGTATGCTAAGCCTGCCTCTCCTTGACCCTCTTATTTTCTTTGATGAGCCCATCGGTTCTTCATGCAGTCTCCCTGCCTCTTCTGTTTTTGTATCCCTTTTGAGAACCCAGCCACCAAGGAGGGGAGCGGGTGAAGAACCTGTGAGAGGTTGCCTTAGCTGTAAAATGAGGATTAAGACTGTGTCCAACCTGATTAGCTCATATCTACCCTAGAGTTTAGAACAGTGCCTGGCATATTCTTGTTGTTTTTTTATCCAGTCGAGTCATGTCAGACCCATAGCGACACCACGGACACATCTCTCCCAGAACGTCCCACCTCCATCTGCAATCATTCTAGTAGTGTATCCATAGAGTTTTCTTGGTAAAAATACAGAAGTGGTTTACCATTGCCTTCTTCCGCGCTGTAAACTTGAGTCTCCACCCTCGACTCTATCCCAAGCCGCTGCTGCCCAGCACGGGTGAGTTTTGACTTGTAACAGATTGCCTTCCACTCGCTAGCCACTGCCCAAATTAGGAATGGAATGGGTAGGCCTCTGCTAGACTCTCCCTCCCGTAGTCAAGACTAGTAGACTACTGGAAACTCTCCGTGTCTGACCCCGAGAGGGCCTGGCATATAGTTAGGGCTAAACAAATACCATTAAAAAAAAATACTCTGAAGGGATCCATATCAGTCAGGCAGAAATCACTTCTTCTCAGAGTGCTACTTTCAGATTTAATGAATTCATCAAGGAGGTAATCCATTCACACAGGTCATATAAACTGTTACTGAAGACAGAAAATTGTATGCAAGTACTTTCCAAAAAGGCGATTTTTTTCTCATTTTAAAAGCACATTCAGCAAATACATTGATTCAACTAATAAATACTTGAGGGGAAACTTATCTCTGTGGTAATTTTGACAGGAATAGAAGATGTTTTTGGCTATTTAGATAAAAGCAAGAACCAAAATTCCAGAATTGGTAATAACATCCTGAATTAAAGGATATATGTGACAAAGTACTTATTTTGGAGATAAGCTACCTTCCAAGCATCCATTCCCAAATACTCTTTCCACTTAGAATATTGCATTATGAATGAACTATAGCATTCTCCAATCACTTAGGCAAATGGTGTCTCCTCTGCCAAAAAGTTTATCCCATGACTCTTATCATCTGCTTCAATTGCTTGGTTTAAGGGAATGTTAGGCAGTTTGAGGTCTGTGGCAGACACCATTTTTTCCTGCATTTTCTATAGCAAAAAGGAAAATTCTAGAGAAATCTTTCAATCCCTTTCTAACTGTAGCTTTCATATTTATGTAGCCCGTCTCCTGAGTCGGGGTGGGGAGGCAGTGATGATTCAGTCCCTTGTTAAGTTTGGATGGCTGATCCTTGGCACCAGGTCCCAGAGCCAGAGGGCTCTGCTTAGGGCTCCAAGCTATTGTGCCTCCAAAACTGTCCAGTTGTTTGCTGCATGTGGCACTCCAAAAAGTCCCAAGAAGCAACAGAAAAACAGCTCATCCTTATTCTGGCAACTGACACTGGAAGGGATTATCTATTTTCACCCCCTCCCTTGATAGTGAGTCTCATCTCTTCTCTCTGTCTCTCTGTCTCTCTCTGTCACACACACTCACCCACACTACTCAAGCATTCTCTTTGGGTATAAAAAGATATCTCGCATTTACTCATCTCCAAATATTGTCTGAGTTGTCTTTACAGTGGCAAATGCAGTTTCTTTAACACATGCAAGCTTCCCAGCTTGACACAGTGATGGTTTTCTGAGAAAAGATCAAAACAGGAAAACAAGTCTAGAAAAATGATGGGGAGATCCCCTTAAAGAGCAGCTGAGACCCCTTGAGCAATCTATAGGCCTAGTCATGGAGAGTCTAAGCTCCTTGTGATCAGAAAAAGTGTCAGTTATCTCATACATCCCAAACCCTTAGCACAACGCATTGCACCCAATGGGGGTGCTCAGCAAATATCATCACTGTGACCAATACAACCAGCGTAGCATAGTGGAAAGAGCACAGGACTGGGAGACAGGAGACCTGGATTCTAATCCTGGTTCTGCTACTTGCCTTCTGTGTGACCTTGATCAAGTCACTTAATTCCTCTGAGGCTCAGTTTCCTCATCTGTAAAAATGGGGAGTAAGTATCTGCTCTCCCTACCCCCTTGATTTTGAGCCCCATGTGGGATGGGGTCTGGGTCTGATCCCAATGCTACCTAATGCTACCTAGATGGTGAAACCTTCGTCAGTTAATCAGTGGTATTTACTGAGTGCTTACTATAATGATAATAATAATAATAGTATTTGTTAAGTGCTTACTATGTGCCAACTTCTGTTCTAAGCACTTAGATACAAGGTAATCAAATTGTCCTATGTGGGGCTCACAGTTTTCATCCCCATTTTTCAGATGAGGCCCAAAATCACATAGCTAATAAGTGGCAGAGCCAGGATTAGAATCTACAACCTCTGACTACCAAGCCAGTGCTCTTTCCCCTAAGCCACGCTGCTTCTCTGTGTGCAGAACCCTGAACTAAGCACTTGGGAGAGTACAAAACACTGAGCTGGTAGACAGCATGACCACGGCGAGTTTACAGTCTAGATGATGAGCTTAAAATCTTACAGACTATAAATTGTGAGCACCTTGAGGGATCGGGTCTTGTTGCTATCTAATTCCCACCTGGGTGCTCTTTCCCAGCACTTAGTATGGTGCTCAGCAGTCAGTGAGAATTAAATGAATACTATTATTACTAGAACAGTGCTTGGCACGTAGTAAGTGCTTAACAAATACCAGTATTATTAGTAGTAGTAGTACTTGGATTAATGTTTTCAATGGCAACAGTAGCTATACAATTAAACCGTTAATGAGATCCAGCAGCACGCTATCCCTGATCATGCACGTGTTCCTCACTTACTCCAGGGGCTCTCAACACCCTGAAAAGTAGCTTAGCTCCCTTTAGCAAGTCCCTCTAGGCATGACACCCCTTTGGGACCCTTAATATCTGCCTCCCCCTCTAGATTGTAAGCTCACTGTGAGCAGGGAATCTGTCTGCTTATTGTGACATTATACTCTCTGAAGTGGCTAGTACAGTGCTCTGCACACAGTAAATGCTCAATAAATATGACTGAATGAATGAACTCATCAAATAACATCCAGGAGAGTTTCAGGAAATAAAATCTAGTAATTTCTCCTATGACACAGTAATTGTTTTCAAGAAGAAAACCATTGATCTGTTTTCCCCTAAAGTACTTTGAGGTAGGTTTGATTCAAACTGATTTAGGTTATAAACTAGATTTTTCCTTCAAAACACTATTTTCAAAATGTGTACTTCGTTTGCTCAGGACATTTTCACAGTCATAGAAATAGTATTTATCGAGCACTTACTGTGTGCAGACACTGTACTAAATGGTGAGGAAAAATACATAGGTGGGAATTAGACCTGCAAGAAGATCACAATGTAAGATTATAAGCAAGCTGTTGGGAATGGAGACAGATACGTAAAGAGTGATAAAACAATGAAACACTAAAGAAACTTGAAAGACATGGAGAAGTATGCTAGAACTCAGATGTGAGTTCTTGCCAATGGCCTGCCTCAGTGCTTGGCACATAGTAGAAAGGGCTTAAAAATGATAATGATGGATTTGTTAAGTGCTTACTATGTGCCAAGCACTGAGCACTGTTCAAATGCCACTTAACATTTGGTAGTCATTCTAATGGGGAACGTCAAACCCAGAAGAGACTCCCTTAAAGTTATCTGTCCATCTAGCGGCATGGCCTAGTGGATAGAGCATGGACATGGGAGTCAGAAGGACCTAGGTTCTAATCCCAGCTCCACCACTTTTCTGCTGGGTGATCTTGGACAAGTCACTTAAGTTCTCTGTGCCTCAGTTCCCTCATATGTAAAATGGGGATTAAGACTGTGAGCCCTATGTGGGACAGGGACTGTGTCCATCCCAATTAGCTTGTGTCTGCCCCTGTGCTTAGAATAGTGCCTCACCATATTAAGGTCAGAACAAATACTACACTAGTTATTATTATCCAGCCCATATGAAAATGGCTGTCTAGCCTGCAAGCCCTCCATCCTGACGTGGTTGGGGATTCTGATTTTGGGCAGTTGCTGCTCAGTGGATCAATTCGGCCATCAGAGTTCATGAGAAGACAAAGTACGTAATGGACCTTGAAGACTATATCCTAGATTATTCGAATCTTTCTTTTTAGGTACCCCCGCTTCCGACTTTAGACTGTAAGCTCTTCGTGGGCAGGGAACATGTTTACCAACTCTGTTGTACTCTCCCAAGAACTGAGTAGAGTGCTCTGCACATAGTAAGCACTCAAATTAAATGGACTAATTTCATAGCTTCCATTCTTAACAAAATCAATACCAGCCTTAATGACAAGATGCTCTGAATATCTCTGGCCCCTGTTTTTACCCCTGCATCAATAAAAAGGAAAGTGTCTCTCAAATCTGTTAGACTGTGCTCTCCCAAGTGTTTAGTACAGTGCTATGCATACCATAAGAGCTCAATAAATTTGATTGATCGATTGAACAATAAAAACTGAAAAGTGGATTTGTCCACTGAGGTTCCTTGATGAGATTGACAGGCAGTAGGCTTAACTCACAAGCAATTACATTCTGCTAAAGAATACAGATCTGTGTCCTGGATTTGCCACAGTCCTCAGATGTCCGAGCCAAATTCATCATTTCCCACCCTGTTTCCCTTTTCAAGGGAAGAACCAGTTTCCCTTGTGCTTTTGATGCTTACTACTGCCCAGGTGTCCTTTTAATTCAAAATTGGTTGTAATTTACTGAGGGATAAAACAATTCCTGCAGATATAGAGGCAATTTAGAGTGGTTAGGAATCCTTGGGGATGGAAGACAGCAGAAAGAATAAAACATGATTATCATCATCATTGTTATTTCTGCTCCGGCACCTACCATCGCCAGCCACCTATTTCTGATAACTACCCGTACTGTAAAATCTCTCAGCTCCATGACCATATATTTTTCATAATCCACACCATCTTGGATTGTAAGAATAAGGAATATAATCATTTTTAGCCTACACTATAACTATGCCATTAAATTCTTATCTCCGAGGCATAATTCTCTAAGACGACAGCAAAAACTTGGATGAAGTTGACTTCACAGTCTTTGTAATTGCCCTGTGAAGCTTTTGAAAGTGTTCCCTGAATCTGGGTCCAATAGGTAGAGACATTCTATTTCAATTACCCGTTCAATCAGATGGTTGCAGGTCATCACATAGTATTAATCAGAGTCCACCAACCGTGGGCTGCTCCTTGAAAATGACATCGGGGCCGACCGGGTCTTCCTTTTGGCTAGTGGAACATGAGGGACATTTTCCTCTCTTGAACCTTTTTGAAGTAGCGTGGCCTAGTGAAAAGAACATGATCCCAGGAGTCAGAGGGCCTGGGTTCTAATCGTGGCTACAGCACTTGCCTGCTGTGTCACCTTGGACAAGGCGTTCACTTAATAATAATGAATAATAATAATATAATATATATAATATAATAATAATAATGGCATTTGTTAAATGCTTACTATGTGCAAAGCACTGTTCTAAGTGCTGGGGGGATATAAAGTGATCAGGTTGTCCTGTGTGGGGCTCACAGTCTTGATCCCCATTTTACAGATGAGGTAACTGAGGCTCAGAGAAGTTAAGTGACTTGCCCAAAGTCACACAGCTGACAAGTGGTGGAGCTGGAATTAGAACCCATGATCTCTGACTCTCAAGCCTGGGCTCTTTCCACTGAGCCATCTGTGATAAAAACTGTGAGCCTCATGTGGGACATGGATTGGGTCCAACCTGATTAGCTTGTATCTATCCCAGCGCTTAGTACGGTGCCTGGCAGAGTAAGCGACTAACAAATACCATTAAAAAAAAAAGGACACAAGAGGAACATCAGTGCTGGTGAGTAGATCCCAGACAGGTGGATGCCAGTTACCATAGATCTTAGAGTAAGGCGAAGGCTGGAAAGGTAGTAAGAGGATGGGATGGCAGGAGGTGACAGTTGGAGAGGAAGAAGCAGTCGTGTCACCCTGTGAGCATGGATTGTGCCTATCAACTCAACTCTCCAAAGCGCTTGGCACAGTGGCCTACACACAGTAAGCACTCAATAAATATTATTTGATTGCTAGGGATGTTTAAACCACCTTCCCACCTGCAACCTCCTTTACTGCTGCTGCTGAATGAATCATCACAGTGAGCCAGTGATCTCCGGAGGCTAGATATTGCTGGAGCCTGAAGAATATTTCCTAGCTCATTTAATCCTACAGCTACCAAAGCGAAGTGGAAATGATCTGAAGAAAATTAAAAAGAACTCAGAACACGATGGGATAATAGTACAAGGTAGCACGGCTCTCTAGTCCTTTCTTTCTGAGGACGGCACTACTGATATTAAGATGCAATTAATTCATGCTTGCAACTTGTCCATCCACCTTGCTTCCTACCGCAGAGCTCTGTGGTTTAGAAGCTGCAGCAGCCTTTTCAAGTCTTTTGGAGAAAAAGGGAGGGGAGGTGCCAGGGTATCTCAGAGAAATGCTCTAGATTTGGGAGGCCCCAGAAGGACTCCTATAAAGTGGAGCACATGATGTTATGTTATGCTGCGTGCCTGACAATTAAAGCAGGCTACAATACAGGCTCCATCATCCACAAGGGCCCTCAGTGACTACCGTGCAAGCTTCCACAAGGATATTTCTGCTAATAGACCTAATCTGAATCCTTAATCTGAATTCTAGACTGTAATCAACTTCTGTGCAGGGAACACAATCCTGCTTTTTTTAAATGGCACGTGTTAAGCGTTACTCTATTTCAAGCACTGTTCTAAGCACTGGGGTAGATGCAAGTTAATCAGGTTGGGCACAGTCCCTTGCCCCACACGGAGCTGAGAGTCTACGTGGGAAGGAGAACAAGTATCGAATCTTCATTTTGCAGTTGAAGAAACTGAGGTACAGAGGAGTTAAGTGAGTTGCCCAAGGTCACACAGCAGGCAAAGTGACAGAGCATGAAATTGAATCTAGGTCCTCTGGTTGCCAGGTCTGTGCTTTACCCATTAGGCCAGCTTGTAAAACTTCCCCTTTTTTTTCCCAAATGCTTGATACAGTGCCAAGTAAGCAGTTAAATACCACAATTATCATTACAATTCCAGCACTTTGCACACAGTAGGTGATCAACAAATACCTTTTTTTTTTAAAGTAAACTGGTGTCTGTACTCTCTCTCTAACCCTGTAAACAGGCAAAGTGGAGGAAGGAAACCAAAGATAAGGAAAATATACCTTTGAGCCCAGTCTATTTACTCCCAAAGTAATTTGATATTCAAATAATGGGGTAGATATGTACATTTCCTCCTGCGAGCAGTGGGGACCTTATGTATGTGGTCCCGGGTATCTTCAGTTTCAATGTATTCACCTTTCAAAGGGACAGTAACATCTCTTGACATGGCAGAGGTTCTAAGAACTGAACTTTATTCATAAACCTCTTTGGCAAGTCAAAATATTGAATATGTAACTGAAGTATTTCTTCATAGACCACTTTAGAAAATGGCATCACGGAGTATCTCTTTTTAATTGAATCTTTTCTTATGTCTTTTGTCTAACAACAAATCCTCCCAGTCTAGCAAGGATTCATTTGATGGTGGAGAGAATGGAGGGGGAATAACTTTAGTTGAGATTTCTTTCATCTCAGGCTTCATTCTCAACAGTAATATATGTTTTTATCTTACCATCTCCATGGGGTTCTTTTCAATATAACTGGCTATTTTAGAGCAAAATATAATGTAATCAAGATTTTGGTCTGCGTATCTCAAGACCGAGGCGAGACTCTATGCCGCCTGTATCCCATCGGGATCGTTCTCCAGGGATTGGTAGCTTGCTACCTAATGCAGGAGCTCCTTCTATCGGCAAGCTCTGAATTCCTCGTGTCTCAGACTAGAAGATATGTCAAACAACAGCAGAAAAAGAAAACATAAAGAGTAGGCATAAAAATCACCGAAGCTAATGCACAAAGTGCAGTGTGTGGCAATTAAACAAGATGGGTAGTCGCAGAAATATGACAAAATAAAAATTCACCTTGATTATACACTAACTTCACTTCTTTTCTTAACAGACTAAGGGGCAGGTAGTGAAAATTAAGATTGATAGAGTGCTTTTCTGCCACGAGCATATTTGGTTTTTAGTTTCAGGAACTTAGCTTTGATTATTTCCAAAGTTGGTTGTGGGCAGGGACTGTTGCCATTTATTTTTGTATTGTACTCCCCCTGGCATTTAGTACAGTGCTCTACAACAGTAAATGCTCAATAAATAGGATTGAATAAATGGATGGATGAGTGAAAGTTAAAGGGATCGATCTGCTTCTGATTGAGACGGCATTTTGGATGTTTCCTCCCTAGGTCTTTCCGGGAGCACCCCAGAGTGCCGTGGACTGCTAAGGCAGAGGTGGGTTTGGGTAAACCTGTGGGGATTGTGAAATGTGTCCTCTCCCCCAGGCCCAGGCTGGTCCGGGCCGGTGGGCAGGACCCACCCCTAAGGGACTCGATTTCCATTTAGGTAAGTGCCACAGGGCGCATGCTTGGTATGTTTCTGATACCAATCCTGCCTTCAGCATCACAGCCAATGTTCTCTTCTTTCCCACAGCTCTTCAGCACAGCTCAACGATGTGATCGCCCTCCTGAGTGCCATGGATGAGTGACTCGAGCTCATTACAATTAAAAACCATCATAATAATGGATACCAAAGGAATTAAAACTACTTCTTCAACTAGCTATTGATTAGTATTTCAATCCCAATTTTTACCCTGGGTTTATGAGTTTTCAAAAGAGAGAGCATAGAAGCAATTTCACCGGGGAAAGAAATTGGCTCAAATTCCCATCTACGGAAAGGAAGCATATGATTATTTTTTCAGTTCATCCATTGAATGGTCCTGGGCAAAAAAGGAAAGAGAGAGCACTGCAGAATTCCACAGTCTAGGCACCATTCAAAGAGGCATAGGTTGGTGGTAGAGCTTTTAAATGAGTGACCTGTAGATGGCAAGCAACGTGGTCTAGTGGAAAGACCAGGAGCCAGAGGACCTGGGTTCTAATTCCGACCTCCCTTCTTCTATGTGACCATAGACAAGTAGCTTCATTTCTCCATGCCTAAATTTCTTCATCTGTAAAATGCAGATCAAATCCTGCTCCCTCCATTTTAGATTATGAATACCACATGGGACAGGGCCTATGTTCAACCTTTTCATTCATTCATTCAATAGTATTTATTGAGCGCTTATTATGTGCAGAGCACTGTACTAAGCGCTTGGAATGTACAAATCGGTAACAGATAGTCCCTGCCCTTTGACGGGCTTATAGTCTAATCGGGGGAGATCTAACTTGATGATCTTTATCTACCCCAGTACTTAGTATAGTGCTTGGCACACGGTCACTATTTAATACTAGTTTAAAAATACTTCAGTTATAATGAGAAAGTAGGAAGAATTGGGAAAGTTTAGGAATTTCAAACAGTTGGGTAAATGGGAAGAAGCTATTTAGTCATCAGTGTGAATGATGATGATGGAGTCTTCAATCGAAAACAATGGAGGAGGCTTGGCCCCTTTAGTTCTGGTATATTGGGAAGTCAATCAGTGGTACTTACTGAGGATCAGTGTGGTCTGGTGGTTAGAACATGGGCCTGAGAGACAGAAGACTTGGGTCCCAATCCCAGCTCTGCTACCAACCTGCTGTATGATCTTGGACAAGTTACTCAACTTCTCTGTGCCTCAATTCCCTTATCTGTAAAATGGGGATTCAATCCCTGTTTTTCCCATTTAGACTATGCGTTCTGTGTGGGACAGTAACTGTGTCTTGATCTGATTATTTCATATCTTTCCCAATGCTTAGAACAGTGCTTGACGTATAGTAAGCGCTTAATGAATGCTACTGTTATTATTATCATTAATAATAATAATGATGATGATGATGCTATTTGTTAAACACTTACTACATGCCAGTCACTTCACTAAACACTGGGGTGGATACAAGCAAATCGGGTTGTACATGGTCCCTGTCCCACGTGGGGCTCACAGTCCCGATCCCCATTTTACAGATGAGGTTACAGAGGCACAGAGAAGTGAGGTGACTTGCCTAAGGTCACAGAGCAGACAAATGGCAGAGCTCGAATTTATTCTGGAATTTCAGACCTGAAACTCATGACCTTCTGCCTCCCAGGCCCTTGCTCTCTTCACATAGTGTTACTATTGCTTACTGAGTGCTCACCCTGTGCAGAGCACAGCTCTAAGCTTTTGGGAGAGCATGGTAGAATTGGTAGACCTGATCCCTGTCCTTCATGTGCATAGAGGCCAAGGGGTGAGGTACACGGCCAACTGGAGATCGTGCACGTGAAAATTAGGACGATAGTCCTTTCTCTTTTGCTGTGGCAAGGCATTTCTCATGAGAACCTTTAAGCGTCAAATGACCATTTTTTTTTAGTTACTGAAAGGTATTTGCTAAGTGCTTACTATGTTCCAGGGACTGTACTAAATGCTGGACACTAATAAATCTGTTGCTAAGAGGACCTAACACTCACATTCCTAAGCATTGGTATCAATGGAGCAGCTGGTACGAGTTGGATGAAATGACTCTGACGAAAGCAGAAAGACCTCTCTCCGACGTACTCCTTCACCTGAAACTCCTAATCTTTGCTAAGCCCAAATCTTCCTTTATATCCTCAGAGTCTGTAGAACAGCTTTAAGGCAATCAACCTCGACTGCTGTAGCAAAAACTAATTTGGTTATTTCAAGCCATATAAATTGCATCCAGTCACTGGACTCCTATAAGAATTGCCATAGCTTGGTCAATCCAATTGTCCTTTCAATCACCATTCTGTTACTGGCTAAGGTAACTGGATGCTTGAGGAACAATATTGTGGCTGTCGTCTTTGATATTCATCTCAACGATTTTGGACGTACCATTTAGCTCCCCCTCTAGACTGTAAGGTCATTATGGGCAGGGAAAGTGTCCACTGATCCTGCTTGTAGGGTACTCTCCCAAGTACTTAGCTTCCCAACTTTCCATTTCTACTCTTATCTCTGAAAAGTCTAATCCCAAACATGAGATAGTTCCAACCTAAATTTTCCTTTCATTCCTCAAGATTCAAAATTTTTTCATAGCTTCCTAGATCTCGGTCAAACTATCGAATAAAACCAACAAAGACATATGCTTCAAGCTCTAAGTCCAGGTTTGGTTCGGTCTGAACTGCTAAGGCTGATTTCCGTTTCCATTGGTGAAAATTCAAAGTTGATATTTGACAGCTGTAAGCTAATTCACTTCTCAGGCTGTTTCCCCTTAGGCTAAATATTTTCCTCAGGTGATAGCCTTTTTTCTTTGAATAGGGGCTGCATTGCCCATTATCTTTGTTGAAGTGTCTAGATTTTGGTGAAGGGATCAATACATTAAAGACAAGTGTGGGATTTTTCTAGTTGTTGAAATACTAGTGGGTGCCTGTTGCTGTGTTATTGGCTTTATCTTTGGGAAATAGGCAAGGCAACAAGGAAAAGAGCAGCGTTGGGACTAAATGTCCATAATTAGGAAGAGCACAAGAACCATTATAAATCATACTTTTATTAATTTCTATCCTTGATCTTTATCCATATGCTGCTTCTTACAAGTTATCAAGAAAGTAGGAAAAATTGAAAGAATTTATAAGAAAGCAGGATCCTATCTGGTGTTATAACTGTACAGCCATGGCTCTCAACCAGTTTTCCCCCTAAGGCATTCTTGTTCATTTTGTAGAATAAGCAGGATATATACACGCAAATTAATCATGCAACCGAGGCCTAAATATATAGCCGATCTAAATCTTCTCAATAGTGACCATAAAGCAATCCATTTGAAAAACGCATATCACTGTATGCTTTCAGGGCCTAAACTATCTGAAAAATTAGCTTCAGGGGGGAATATTGAGTAGTAGTAATTGTCTTTATTAAGTGCTTACTCCCCTCTTGGGGTCGCAACTGGAGAGTTTCCAATACTCTACCAGACTCGACTGCGGGAGGGAGAGTCAAGCAGAGGCACATCCATGCCATTCCTAGCTTAAGCAGTGGCTTGCGAGTGGAAGGCAATATGCTACAAGTTAAAACCCACCTGTGCTGGGCAGCAGCGGCATGGGAGAGAGTGGAGGGTGGATACTCAGGTTTATTGCATGGAAGAGGCAATGATAGACCACTTATGTATTTTTACCAAGAAAACTCTATGGATACACCACCAGAATGATTGCAGATGGAGGTGGGTGTTCTGGGAGAAATGTGTCCATGGCGTCACTGTGGTCTGGAGACGATTTGACAGCACAAGAAAAGTGCTTTCTCTGTGCAGTGCATTTTACTAATCATTGGGGGAGAATACATAAGAGGGAAATAGACACAGCTCCTGTCCCTCCAGGCTCACAATCTCAAATAATTAAGGATATTTTAATGAATAGATTACAGAATTAGGGTTTTAATACAGTATCCACCAAATTCTCAGAATGATATATTGTCTAGTAGAAGAGTTTTGTAGGCTCACACTTAAAAGACTACACTTTAAAGCCTACTTTCTATTGTTGCTTAAGAACTGAAAGCTTTCCGCAAACCTTCAGGGAAAATAGAGAGGAACAGACAACCAGGGGTAGCTGATCTATTTTGAAATGCTTTCAAGGAATACATAGGTTGGGGGAGTAAGTATCTTCACAAAATATTTTGTCTCCCAGAGTGCCCTTGAAGGAATAGCAGTATCAACTTAAATGGTCAGGGGCAGTGTTTGGAATGCTTTAACATGTCAGTGGGAAAGGTTTCCATATATATATTACCTGAACAAGAATTGTAATCTCTCTGCCTCTAATAATAGTTATAATTATGGTATTTGGTAAGTGCTTCCTATGGGTCTTGCACTGTATTCATTCATTCATTCAATAGTATTTATTGAGCGCTTACTATGTGCAGAGCACTGTACTAAGCACTTGGGATGAACAAGTCGGCAACAGATAGAGACAGTCCCTGCCGTTTGACGAGCTTACAGTCTAATCGGGGGAGACGGACAGACAAGAACAATGGCAATAAATAGAGTCAAGGTGAAGAACATCTCGTAAAAACAATGGCAACTAAATAGAATCGAGGCGATGTACAATTCATTAACAAAATAAATAGGGTAACGAAAATATATACAGTTGAGCGGACGAGTACAGTGCTGTGGGGATGGGAAGGGAGAGGTGGAGGAGCAGAGGGAAAAGGGGAAAAAGAGGGTTTAGCTGCAGAGAGGTAAAGGGGGGATGGCAGAGGGAGTAGAGGGGGAAGAGGAGCTCAGTCTGGGAACGCCTCTTGGAGGAGGTGAGTTTTAAGTAGGGTTTTGAAGAGGGAAAGAGAATCAGTTTGGCGGAGGTGGGGAGGGAGGGCGTTCCAGGACCGCGGGAGGACGTGACCCAGGGGTCGATGGCGGGATAGGCAAGACCGAGGGACGGTGAGGAGGTGGGCGGCAGAGGAGCGGAGCGTGCGGGGTGAGTGGTAGAAAGAGAGAAGGGAGGAGAGGTAGGAAGGGGCAAGGTGATGGAGAGCCTTGAAGCCTAGAGTGAGGAGTTTTTGTTTGGAGTGGAGGTCGATAGGCAATCACTGGAGTTGTTTAAGAAGGGGAGTGACATGCCCAGATCGTTTCTGCAGGAAGATGAGCCGGGCAGCGGAGTGAAGAATAGACTGGAGCGGGGCGAGAGAGGAGGAAGGGAGGTCAGAGAGAAGGCTGACACAGTAGTCTAGCACTGTACTAAGCACTGGGGTGGTTACAAGCTAATCGGGGTGGACGTAGTCCCTGTCCCACATGGAACTCACAGTCTCAATCCCCATTTTACAGATGAGGTAACTGAGGCTCAGAGAAGTAAAGTGACTTTCCCAAGATCACAGAGCCGACAGGTGGTGAAGCCAGGATTAGAACCTATGACCTTCTGACTCCCAGGCCCATGCTCTATCCACTAACACCATCGTGCTTACCCTTCCCCTCATGGCCCCTAACGTCAGGACTAACGTTGAACAAAAAGTAGACCAAATTGTTGGATTGCTTTATGTATCAGTTATACCCTCTACATTCCTCCAGGCCATTGGCATTACCTCTCAGCTAGAGAAGCAGCATGGCCTAATGGTTAGAGCAGGGAGCCTGGAAGCCAGAATGTTCTGGGTTCTAATCCCTGCTCCTCCACTTGTCTGCCATGTGACCTTGGGGATGCCACTTCACCAGTTATGACCTTGAGGATGTCACTTCACCAGTCTCATTTACCTCATCTGTAAAATGGGAATTGAGACTGGGAGCCCTATATGGACAGGGAATATGTCCTACCCGATTATCTTGTATCGGCCGCAGCACTTAGTGCAGTTCCTGGCACTTAGTAAGTGCTTAACAAATATTGTTATAATAATTATTATTATCACTATTTATGTGCTGCAAGAATGGTATCCTTTCTTTCTGGATGTTAAAGGAACAGAAGGGCATGGAGAGCCCCCATCTATCTGGAAAACTCGGGAACTTCCCAGACTATCCAAGAGTGAGGTCAGAGAGGTGGATATTTGCCTCTGGGAAAGAACCTGAGGAGTGTGTGGGAGGGTGAGGTGGTCACCAGCCATTTGCCAGGACACCGGCCTCTGGTGAAAGGCATTGCCTCGGACCCGTTGGCGTGTCAGCTTGTCGTTTGGGTAACTATGTTGGTATGCTAAAGCGGGGGTTGTGGCTTGGGTCGGGATTCTCTTACAGGGACCTGGCTTGTTGTCAATAAAGGGAGGTTGTCCTCAACACTTTTTCCAGAGACAAATTCTCCTGGGATGAACGTAGGAGAGTGGGAATGGGAAGAGGAGAGGATTTTTCTTCCAAGGAATGGAGTCAAAGAAAGCAGTGTAGGAAAGAGAGAGAGAGAGAGAAAAGGCAACAGAGGAGAAATGAAACAAAGTAGGAACAGAGAGAGGGAGAGATGGAAATGGGCACAGAGAGAAAAAGGGAGAAACATAAGGGGAATGAGAGCAGAAAATTATATTATTAAAGGTTAAATATTAAAAGAGGGAAATTGGGAAAATGAAAGGAGGAGGAAGAGGCAGCAGCTAGTCCTCCTCTCCATCATCTCATCAATCGATGGTATTTTACTCCTCTCTCTTTCTACCTCCTAAGGTGTGAATTCCACTCCTCCCTATCAGGTCTGAAAGTGGGATCCTCCTGGGCCCACCCTTGGTCTTCTGGGGGATCACACCACCTCAAAAAGTATGTTTAATTCTCCAGCAGCTTCCCAGCCTCTGTTTCAGCTAAAGTGACTGACCATTCCCTAATCTTGGGATCTTCGTCCTCAATCCAAAAATCAACCGGCCCCCCTTTCGGTTGGGTTGAGGCAGGGGAGAAAGATAGCTGGCCTGCAGCTATGGTTCTGCAGCTAAATGGAGAAATCGAGGAGGGACTGGCCAGCCTCCTCATCTTCTCCTCCTCTGGCTCTGCTTAGCAGTGGCTTCTGGGCCGTTTGTGGAATGGTCCAGTACAGATGAAAGTGTTGTGGCATTGTCTACATCAGAAACCTCCCATGGTAGCCCATGTTTACTTCCAGTATGGCCAGGCCCATGAGTCACAGTGGCAATCAGGACACAGGCAACAAAAGAGAATTGATGTGTAAAGTCTGTGTAAAGGACTGTCCTGCTGTGACCCTGGTTTCTTGTCCCTTATTAATTACCCCAGACCTCTCTCTCTGTCTGTATATTGTACTCTCCAAATGCTTAGTACAGGACTCTGCACACAGTAAGTGCTCAATAAACACAGTTGACTAACTTGCCTTCAGTTGTGATGGATTGTCTCATCGGTAACAGTAGATAAGCTTTGGTCCTGAAATTTGAGGATAAGAGACCTTGGGCAGAGGAATTGATTATATGAGTAGTGGCTTGCACAACCCACGCGTACTTTCTCTGTAAGAAGTGAGAAGGTGGACATGGGTGCAAGTCAATGCTAAGGTCATGTGTTTTTAATCTCCCACATTAGCAAGCTAGAGGCAGAACCAAAACTAGAATCCAGTTCCCCCTGAATCACAGACCAGTTATCTTTCAACTGGTGCAATGGCAAGGTAATAAAAAAGACAAAATTAATTCCAGGGGAAAATGTTGATGGAATATTTACCCTGTTTCCCATTTCTAAATGAATCATATGAAAACAATTTCATAGAAGTGTCATACAGGAAATATTTATATAGTGTTTATGGATATATATTTTCACATGTAAACTGTGTCTGTAAACATCACTGCACTATTTAAAATATTAGAAATAAATCACATGGGCAATTGCTGAATTAGTCAATCTAATGTAAGATTACGGAGCATGTAAACAACAAAGTTACCAAATTGGGGAGACCAAAAAAAGGAAAAAAAAATAAAATGACTTTGGGAATGGATGGAATGACTCATCTTTGGGAACACAAGTGCTTCTGGGATTCAAAAAGGCCAATCGTGTTTGTCTTATTTTAACTTACATGATGTATTGTAAATTCTAAATAATACAAAAAATGCCAAAGATGAACTGGATCAGTTCATAAATGATATTGGCAGCAACCTACTAGTGTGGACTATTTCTTAAGAATTTATATTCTCCACACTCACATATCTGAATTCCATCTGGTTTGGGGGCTATATATCACAAATTTAGTATCGAAATAGTAAAATGTTCTTTGCATTTTTCCAATCATAAATTGTTTTCTACTCTGATTTTTAAAAAATTTAAGCGCATGGAATGAACAGATGCTATGAAGTTATAGCTAATTTATGGTAATTCACTGCACCAAAATATTTCTTAGTTAATTTATCTAAAAAAATCAGACTTCATTCTTTCCCTTGCAAGTCTAGGGGAGCCAGCACCCTTCTTCCCTCATATGGACCCTGCTTTCCCATCTCCAATCTGGATTCTGCCTCTTTGGTTTCATGCTTAGAAGTATGTGTGAGTTGCCTCTGGAAAGAGGAGCAGAAATTCAATCCAATCAAATCAAAGCTTATTGAAGGCATGACTCCTCCAAGTGGCCTTCCCCAACTAAGACCTCATTTTCCTCTTCTCCCACTTCCTTCTGTGTCATTATTGCACTTGGATTTTCTTTTTTTAATTCATCCTTCCCTCAATCCCACAGCACTTATGTGCATAAACTCATTGCGGGCAGGAAATGTGTATACCAACTCTCACAATCTCATAGTCTTAATCCCCACTTTACAGATGAGGTGACTGAGGCCCATAGAAGGTAAATGGCTTGCCCAAGGTCATACAGCAGGCAAGTGGCAGAGCTAGAATTAGAACCCAGGTCCTTATGACACAGGTCCAAGGTTTATTCACTAAGCCACACTGAAAACAACTTTTCTGATTTTTCCTCACCATCCTCCTCCTGCTAGAAGCTGTGTTGTTGTGAATGGACTGGAGTATAGGGCAGTGTGTCGTGATCACATGTCCACCGTTTGGTTTTGGAGTCCCGGGTTGACAAGGCACAAATGATTTATATCAGTATGCAACCGTGGCTCATAAATTGTGTTTGCCTTCTCAAAATGCATAAACATTGATTCGAATCTCAAGTAATCCCCAACACTTCTCATTTTTCAACCCATTTTACTGTTTCCTATGTTGTAAACTAAACTTTAAGATAAAAATATGTGGCTGGGATTTTTTTCATAAAAATGTGGTTAGAATAATGTTCACATATGTTGCGCAGTCAACATTTGACCCTAAATTTGTTTGATAACTATATATATGGAAAGAAAATAAAAACAGGTTAGAAATTAGCTAAATTAGCCAGTCCAACATCAATTAAGAAGTAATTATATGATTTTGAGCAAAAGAGAACATCAATTTAGTACAATGATCGTGTCAAATCCTATCCAAGCAATTATTCTTTCCTGCCCGGTAATTCACTGTCATGTTTTGACATCCTAAATATGAGAACCATACTAGAATAGAAATAACCTATGGGTCGCTAAGCATAATTCAGGCGTTGGCAGTTACAGTGGAGGATAGCAACACCACCATTGTTCAGTGGATCGGTTTAAAAACTGTTTCTCAAATGAGATTCTGTGCAGATTTGACATCTACAATAAACAGAAGTAGGTAAGAGAAATGACAGTTAAAAATGTCACAGTGAGCAAGGAACTGAAATACATTTTTTTTCAAAGGACTACTTATGCACTGAAAAGGGTTCGTTCTATCACAGTATAAAGGTTCTATAACCTCTTCAAAAACGCACCATTTTAATTGAGTTTACAAGGAAATTTTAAAAGTAAGAAGAGAGCAAGGTTAAAGTTTTGAAATAGACCATATTGACTAAATGTTCAAGTTAACCTCCTTTGAGACCTCGTGGAAAATGGTGAAACACTTCTCATTGCATTTGGGTGTGATGAGAGCCCTGCTGAGGGCCCAGGGGGAAGAGCATTGATCTGGAAATCAGGAAATCTGGGTTCGAGTTCTGTTTCTACCTAAGGCTGGGGACAAGAGGCAAAGTCAAAATGACTGCTTCACCAGGGGCTGCACCCCTGCCTGTCTACTGGCTCATGGCACTCTGACTAGCAAGGGAGGAGAAAATTTGAGTGGCTTCAGGGTATAAGCCACGGGTTCGCTCCATGTGCTTATGAGAGACTCTTAACTTTATTTTGGGTATGATAAGAAACTGGTACTGTTGTCTTAGTCTGGTAGAGGGTTTTATTTTTTTCTAAATGAAATTTTGTAGGGCCTTTATCTGATGAGAGTTTAGTATGGAAAAATCAGAAAGTTGCAAGGAAATGGCTAAAAAAATAATACTTTGAATGATTAAAAACAAGTGATGAAATTCCACTTCATTGTCATTTCAATATTTTGCAGCTAAGCAATGACAAAATGCCAGTTATTAAAGCCATAATGACAGGTGCTCTGTGTTAGCAAGAAGAGCTGAATTCCACTGTGTCCATGTGACATTTAAAATCGTTGACAAGCTTACCGATGCACAAAGGCCAAAAACAGTGGTATATACATAAAGCACCGAAAAAATCCACAGTGGTTTAAACCAATCTGGCTGCTGAGGTGAAAATGCAACTGGGATTTCAAGGTTGGTATAATTCTATAACAACAGCTACTGAATCTTCCTGAAATGGCAATCGCAACTTTGAGCTTGAAATTTACAGTTGCTTGTGGGTTATTTATTAATCAGAAAACACATTAATCAGAAGCAGAGTACTTTAAAGTCATTTGTTTTCTAAAAACTCGTTGCATTTTTACTTTGTACCTTGATCACCATGACATTTTTAACTCTTTTTTTTTCCCCTTATCTACTGGCCTTTTTGTAAGGAAGGCATTTGAACTGGCACATCAGAAGTCCATGGCCACTGTAAGATTCAGTATTTTTCTGAGGATTCTTTTGCCTCTTCTTCAGAAACACAGCAATCTTGTGAAGAGGGAAAGCCCATCATCTTTTCTCTGCCTGGTGACAATCAAATTTCTTAATTCCATGTGGGAGCAGTAATAGTATTGATAGTATATACTGAGTAATCGTATATATGATATGATAGATATATTTATATTTTTTAAAATGAAGACCTTTTGGGAACCAACACAGCAACACATTTCATAGACTCAAAAATGTTCTAATGGGGGAAACTTTCATTTTACCATGTCTAATTCCCATCCTGTGTATTCTTTCCCAGTCCTTAGCATGGTGCTTGGCACACAGTATGCACTTAATAAAAACTATTACCACTCCTACTTTCTAGTACCTCCTCTTTCTTTTTTCCATGCCATGTTCAAATATTTTAGGAGACTAACACATATTAAAGAAAAATATTGCATGGTAAGAATGAGGATTTTTGTAGAACCTCATTAAAGTGTCCCAACTAGTCACTCTGGCTGAGCTGTTCTAGAATCTCCTTGACCAGAGCTGTCGCCATCTTCACACTGCCCACCATGTAGCTTAGAGCTATGGCTCCCATAGGAGAGAAGGCAGGTGAAGGATGAAATGATATTTGGGATTCTGGGAAGGTTATGTCAGGCAATGACAATCAGGAAATCTTAGAAAATGGGAACAGTTGTAGCCCAGGGACTGGAAGGAGCTGAGGGAGAGAAAATTCCAGGCTGGGAGAACAGCATGAGAAAATGGGTCAAAGACAAGAGTGTCGAGGGCCAAGTAAAACCAGTTTTGTTTCCCAAAAGATCTTCATTTTAAAAAATATAAATATATATATCATATATTATATATGATTACTCAGTATATACTATCAATACTATTACTGCTCCCAATGGAATTAAGAAATTTGATTGTCACCAGGCAGAGAAAAGATGATGGGATTTCCCTCTTGACAAGAACGCTGTGTTTCTGAAGAACAGGCAAAAGAATCCTCAGAAAAATACTGAATCTCACAATGTCAAGGTGAGCTTTGATGCAGGGGAAGTAGGAAGGAGCCTAAAGATTTCCTTTCCTAAAGGTTTGAAGATACACACTTTTTTAAGGGTATTTGTTAAGTACTTACAACTTTGCAGGGACTGTACTAAGTGCTGGGGAAACAGGTTTGACATTATCCATGTCCCACATGGAGCTCAGTGTCTTAATCCTCATTTTGGAGATGAGGTAACTGGGACACAAAGAAGTGAAGTGACTTGCCCAAGCTCACACCAAAGAAAAGTGGCAGATCTAGATTAGAACCCAGGTCCTCTGACTACAGGCTCTGGCTCTATCCACTAGGCCATGCTGCTTCCCTTGATAGCCACCCTACTGTCAGCCCCACAGCACTTACAAACATATCCATAATTTATTTTAATGTGGGTCTTTGCTGTACACTGTAAGCTCCTTGTGAGCAAGAATGGATCTACCCACTCTCTCAAGCACTTAGTAGAATGCTGTGCACATGGTGAGTGCTTAATAATATCACTAATTAATTGACTGCCTTTCCAGGTCTGGGGACAGATAATGCCTTGTCTCCCCTCCTGATCTCCTCCGGGATTCTGTAGTTGTTATCGCTCCAGTTCAACATCCCTCCCCAAAAGCTGATAACCTTTGCTTTCTTCTATTTTACCTAACAGGATGTGTGAGCTGGACCAGCATCCTGCTAATCATACACTGTTTCTGGGTTACAAGCCAAGGTTTTACCGAGATGTGTAGCTCTACCACAGAGCCTCGCCACTCCTTCACTCCACTCTCCCCCAAAACTCACATAATTGCTCAAATTTTAAGCAGTTCTAATCTCTCTTCTTTTGTGAGTGACATAGGTCTTGTGAGCTCATAGTAGATAGGGAAACTACCAGAATAATTAACATTTAGAATAAGGGGACATTGAATCCTGAATTGGCAGGGTGGTCACGATTTTGAGGTTCTATCCCACTATCCCCAAGAGCCTAAAGAGGGACCTATTTAAGGTTCTTCCTTTCTCTTAGATTAGTGGGGCACACTCTACAGAAGGTGTCAATGGGAGCGACAAGTAGCTGATGAGAAATGTGTCTGGGGCAAAGGAAACTACTGTAGGTGAGCCGACTGTAAACTTGTTGTGGGCAGAGAACGTGTCTACCAACTCTGTTATCTTGTAGTCTCCCAAGTGCTTAGTACAGTGCTCTGCACACAGTAAGTGCTCAATAAATATGACTGATGGAATGGAGTATTTGCAGAAGGGAGTTTGAAGGACATCCACACGGTTTGTGTTGCCAATCAGATGAGTTAGGTGAATTTCCACCGCCATAACTGGTAGTCAGGCAATTTTAAAAGAAAAAGTCACCAGTTTGCCCACTGGGGATATCTCTAACCCAGCAACAACCAAGCAGCTCAAAATCCTGCCTGAGGAGAGTTGCTTGCCATGCGCTTTTCAAATGTACTTGATATAATGAACACAAAAGTTTAAATGCAGAAATGAAATGACATGCTGCAGTATTTAACTGATGACAGATGAGCAGTTATTCAAGTAAGAAATACAGTTTGGAGGGATTTGGAAGAATTTACCAGTCTCCTGAAATTTTAAAGTCAACCAGTTCATAAAACAGCACCTTTCAGCAAGGTTTCCCAAATTTCCACTTTATTTCTTAAACCACTCTCCCCTAATTTCAAATGATATATTTGTCTTATTTGTAAGTACATTTTATTTTCCCTCTCCACGCTTAAAAGGGTGGTAACACCTCAATCTGGCCCTCTGTTCCTCATTACTCAAAGCTCACCGCTATTAACAATGATTTTTATTATGTTCCAGTTGAATGCAGAGCTCTGAACTCGGTGCTAGGGGACAAACAATTAAAACAAAATATACAATCCATGTTTCTCCAACCCAAAGAAACCTCCAGCAGTTTCCCATTTCTCAACACAGGAAGACAAAAACTCCTCACAACTGTGCTCTCTTCAGATCCCACTCCTTGTCTTTCCCCAGTTCACTTTCCAAAGATACCTTGCTCTCCACTTTCCCACCTCTGTCCCCTCTCTCAAACTATCCCCCTGCTCTGGAATTCCCTCCCTCTTCCCTTCAACCTAAATCCACCAGATGACATCTCCCTCCATATATGAAGATCACCTAAAATCCCACCTCCTTTAGGAAGCCTTCCCTGAATAATTCACAACACCTAATCAGCCCTTCTTGACATTATTTTATTCTACTGCATTACTCTCCCCAGCACTTATGCATATATATATATAGACACACAATATACACACACACACACATATATATATACGATATATATACAACTGTATCTTCAACATTTCATACTAAGTTCCTAGAACTAACTCCTTTTTAATGGAATTTGTTAGGCATTGTTCTACACTCCAATGTAAATACAAGGTTGGACACAGTCCATGTCCCTCATGAGGCTCACAATCTTAATCTGCATTTTACAGATGAGGTAACTGAGGTGGATAGAAGTGAAGTGACCTGCCCAAGGTCACACAGCAGACAACTGGTGGAGCCTGGATTAGAACCCAGGTTCTTCTGACTCCCAAGCCCATGATCTGTCCCCTAGGCCATGTTGCCTCTTTAAGTTCCTGAAATATATTCTCACAGACACTATTTGTAAGAACACAATCTGTCTCACCTTTAAATTGTGAGCTTCTTGAAGTCAGGGGATCTGTTGTACGCTCCCACATGCTCAGTATAGTACTTCATACTTTGCGGTGTGCATTTCCACTGGCTCAGTAAGCTTATAATCAAATAGAAAGACTATCAAGACTTTTACAGCCAAGCATGGATGCATTTGATAGAAATAGGAGTAACCAATTAAGCATAGAGCAAATAGCTAAGAAGAAGCACTTGAGTGCTAATGTGGCTGATTGGATGGTAGCTTTAAGGAGGATTTTAGAGGTGGGGAGATACATGAGCATTTGGAGCATTGGCAAATGGAGTTCTAATTAGGAGGGAAGGTGTGTGTAGCAAATCAGTGATGGGAGACTGGCAAGTTAGGTTCAGTTAAATTTAGCTCAGGAGGAAAGAAGAGTATAAACAGCAATTTTGCCAAAGAAGAGAGAAGCAATACGGCCAACTTGAAAGAGCATGGACTTGGGAGTTAGCAGACCTCTGTTCTAATCCCATATCCACCACTTGCCTGCTGTGTGACTTTGGGCAAATTATTTAACTTTTCTGTGCCGCAATTTCCTCATCTGTGAAAGGAGGATTTAATGTAACTGTTTTTCCTTTCCCTTTAGAATGTGGAACAGGGATCGGATCTTGCTTTCATTCATTCATTCATTCATTCATTCATTCAATTGTATTTATTGAGTGCTTACTGTGTGCAATGCACTGTACTAAGCACTTGGGAGGGTACAATATGACAGACACATTGCTGCCCACAAGGAGCTCACAGTCTAGAGCGGGAGACAGGCGTTAATATAAATAAATTACATATGTGCTGTGGGGGTGGAGAGGGAATATGAATGAAGGAGCTAGTAAGAGCAGCGCAGAAAGGAGTGGGAGGAGAGGAGGACTTAGGGAAGGTTTCTTGAAGGAGATGTGCCTTCAATAAGGTTTTGAAGTGGGGAATAAGCTTTTGTTGTATCCCCCCAGTGCTTAATATAATACTTGATACACGGTAACTGCTTGACAAATACCATAATATAATCATTAATAAGTACTATTATTATGAGGGTGGCTAGGTAGGGGGCTCTAGCTGTTGGAGTGCCTCAAAGTTGGGGTAAGGAAAGGGTCACCCAAGGGGCAGGGACCTCCAGAGTTATTTTAGGATATGGGATGCATTAACATGTTTGAAAGCAGCTGGGAAGAAGCCACTGGAGAATGAACAGTATGTTCACTGGCGAATGAACTCATCCAGAAGCATAGTCACCCCCTCATCAACGGTGAAATTAGGAAACCAGCCAGAGATATAAGCATGAGGAAGACACGATATATTACAAGCCGAGCTGTTATTAAAACCAAATACTTGGGCCACTTAATTTATTTTCTGGAGTAGCTTATTCATGAAAAGAAAATGTTGTCAGTGTGTTCTTATTTGTTTTATCTTTACTAATTCTGCAATTTTATTCTTTAATTCCCACAGAGGTAATTACAGACTAGTTTCACATTATTAGATATTTATAATCCTTCAGCAATAGTTTCTAGTCTCTTGTTCTCTCTCTCCCCAGATAACTGCCTCACAGCTCAGCAGATTTTTTTAATCACTCCACAATAATCCCACAATTTTAACACAGGTCACACTGCCTTTAGAGGGAAACAAATTCAAAAATTGCCAAAACCTAGTGTGACTCTTTTAAGTGGTGGGGAACCTAAGTGAACACTTTTCAATCTGCAACATTTATATCTTCTTTCTTAAGCTTTCATTTCAAAAGACCCATAAAATATCCATTTTTACAAGCTATTATTTATCTCTGTCTAGTTTATATTAATTTCTCAACATCACACCACAGTTTTTGTCTACTTTGCAATGTACAAAGTGGGCATTTGTTGATGATAATGTTACTCTGATCTAAGGCAACATTTTTCTGATACTGTAAAAATAATAATAAAAATATCTGTTAAGCACTTAATATGTGCTAAGCATTGTATTAGGCCCTGATGTAGGTTCAAACTTGGAGGTAGGTCCTGTCCCTCAGGGGATTCTCAGCCTAAGAGTGGGGGAGGGGGAGGGAGGGAGGGAACAGGCACTTTAACCCCATTTTACAGATGAGAACATTGAGGTAGAGAGGTTAAGTGACTTGCTCGGGGTCTCACAGCAGGCAAGGACAGTCAGGCTTAGAACACACTCCTGTCTCCCAGGCCTGTGCTATTCCCAATTAGCCACACTGCTTCTCCTCTTTACAGATTGTCTCCCATCAAATCGTTTCTTCTTTTTTAGACTTTATTTTCCCTATCAGTTAGAATTTATTTTCCCTATCAGTTCTTCTAACTTGGCCTGTGGTTGACGAAATTACTTTTACTATAAAAAGTGTTCCAACCTCAGCCCTCTTAGGGACAGTTTCATGGCCCCAGGAAGAGGAGACAGGATTTAAAGTGTAGAATTTCTTTTCTTTCCAGTACTTGAACTGCCTTCACTCACTACACCAGGCTCACAAGTCTGATTGTAGCTGAGTTAGGTGTACAAAGCTACTAATATAATACTCCCTTGTACCACTGGGGTCATCCATAATTGTGTGTTCATAGTAGAAATAAGGGTTCACTTTGACTTCTGTAGAACAACTCTCTAACACGGAGGTATTTTCTTTGAGAACAACAACAATAAAAAAAACTCAAAACACTAACTCCTCCGTCCTTCTCTCTGTTCATGCCTTCCAATTATTTTGACTAAAACCATGGTTAGCTTCTTCCTTAAACTACCCTTTTCCTTGCTTCTTCTTCCATGTGAAATTGGGATTTTAAAGTGCACTCTGTGGTGCTATTCCCCAATGCTACACTTCTACTTTCACCTCAACCCTAGCCTGGTCACCAGAATACTTTGGTTTCCAGATCCCAGAATCATGCTGCCTGTTTCCCACCAGAAGCAAAGGCATCAGACTGTTGGATTCAACCCCTATGAATCCACTTTCTAAATATCAAAAGCTTTTTTTTTCCTTAATCTCATTTAAACAGGTTTTCAAAATTTCCAATTTGGCCTAGAGTAAGAAGTGAAAAGACCAAGCTACACCACAGGCAGAGTTCTTGCAATTCACCTTTCCAACTGCTAAAGGGCAGTCAAGGCGATTCTGAAGGGCTGCCAGCTGAGGAGCGCCAGGAAGGTTTGGTGAATCAGCCAAAGTTTTCTGGGCATGCAATCCTCAAGTCTGTTTCTACTTTTCACTCTATTGCACTGAAATTGATAATTGTCTTTTCCCATGAGTTTTATTGGTGAGTTTTTAAAAAAACCACAACCATATCGTTGCACTTTCCATCAGTTATAGGCCCTTTATTTAAAGAAAGAAAATAGGAAGGGTTTTTAAATCAGACTCTCGGTGAATATGAATTTGCATCCAAAATGAAAACATGGTAATTATCAGTGATTTTTTGCATCTAAATGGTTTTAAACTTAGAGGGAAAATGGGATGTAATCTGGGATCGTTTTTCTAATTGTCAAATATATAATTATAATGACGGTATTTGTTAAGCGCTATGTGCAGAGCGCTGTTCTAAGCACTGGGGTAGATACAGGGTAATCAATTGTCCCACGTGGGGCTCACATTGTTTAATCCCCATTTTTACAGATGAGGTAATTAAGGCCCAGAGAAGTTAAGTGACTTGCCCAAGGTCACACAGCAGACAAGTGGTGGAACGGGATTAGAACCCACAACCTCTGACTCCCAAGCCCGGGCTCTTTCCACTAAGCCATGCTGCTTCTCTAATCTAAAATATATCTGAAATCACATCACAGTCAGCTCAACTGTATTCCTATAGGAATTTAATTCTTTTTGGGCAGGGAATGTGTCTGTTACATTGTATTCTCCCAAGCACTTAGTACAGTGCTCTGCACACAGTAAGTGCTCAATAAATATGTTTGGTGATATTTATTAAGCATTTACTATGTGCCAGGCACTGTACTAAGCACTGGGGTAGATATAAAATTACCAGGTTGGACACAATCCCTATCCTACATAGGACTCTCAGGCTTAATCCCCATTTTACAGATGAGGTAAACGAGGAACAGAGAAGATAAGTGATTTACCCCAGGTCACACAGCAGAGTAGTGGCGGAGCTGAGATTAGAACTCAGCTCCTCTGATTCCCAGGCCTATGCTCTTGCCATTAGGTCATACTACTTCTTTAGGTGAAGAGAAAATTTTCTAACAAAACATTTTATCCCTACTCACACCAAATATTTTTCTCTGGACACCAGAACCAACATAAATTGAAAATATTTATGCACCTTCCCTGCCCCTGCCGTACAGAGAGAATTCATGTTTAAAACTATACAAACTAGTTAATTGAAAATAGAATCGCTAAATGATAAACTGAAAAAAAAATCAGATTCAGAGAAATCATAGAAATCAAAAACTACATCCCAGAAAACAAGCCACAGTATTTAGACTCGTGACTTGCTTTGTTCATTTTTTATTTTTTGTAATGTCACATATCACCAGTGGAAATAACTATTCCCAGGGTGCCTAATTTTCTTCTAATCTGCTCTAACTCCCCACCGTAGTCTAAGGTATCTTTTTGATGTTGGCACTGATACAACACTCGACTGAAACTAGAGCAGCACTGACACTGGGAGAGAGGTATAAGGGGCTTCAGAAAAATACAGCATAATGTAAAATGGTTATTCAATAAGTTTCTGATTCCATGTCAGGACTGAAATTGATGGGCCTGAAACCCAGCACTCACCAAACATGAACTTGACTGAACCTGAGAATGACTGCCCTAGGTTATGATGTTTCTTGACCTGAGCTAGCATCAACAGATCATAGCGACATTACATCCTGAGGCTGCCTGAGAGAACTAACAATGACCTGGATTTAATCTCTGTAATTTTGGCACCAAATTGATTGAAGCTCTGCTTTCAGTATAACACACAATGAAAAAATTGTCCTGTCACCTTCTCACAACTGGACTTAAATCATCATATGGACTCTTAAGTTTGATTGATATACCCATTCTATCAACAATAAAACCCTAGAATGCTCCTCTCATGGTGGTAGAAGATGGTGGGTGGGGAAAAAGTGCTACAGTCAAAATCAGACATGTTTTCCTAGAATTTCTCTCTTATAGACTGCTAAGAACCCCCATGTCAAGAAAATAGTGGATGTGACCTCCGACCCCATCCTCTCACTGGGTTTAAGCTCCTTCATGTGGATGGCCCTGTCCATCTTATATCTACCCCACTGCTTAGAACAGTACTGACACATCATCAGTGGTATTTATTGAGTACTTACTATGTGCAGAGCACTGTATTAAGATCATGGGAGAGTACAATATAGAGTTGGCAGACATTTTCCCTGCCCACACAAACTTACAGTCTAGAGGGAAGCTTATAGTAAGCCAAAAAGAAAAGGCAAGACAAGGCAAGAAAAATAGATCTCTTAAGAACATTAACTAAGCACCTCCATAGCATAATAGAGAAGGAGCCTGGGAATCAGAAGGTCGTGGGTTCTAATACCAGCTCCATCACGTCTCTGCTGTGAGACCTTGGGGAAATCACTTCGCTTCTCTGAGCTTCAGTTTACTCATCTGTCAAATGGGAAATGAGAATGTGAGCCCCAAGTGGTATAGGGGCTCACCCAATACCCAACCCAATTTGCTTGTATCTACCCCAGAACCTAGTACAGTGCTTGGCATATAGTAAGTGCTTAACAAAATAGCACAACTATTATTATTATTATTATTATTCACAACTGGTTTCTCCATGGAGGCTCAACCTCCAGAAACTCCTTTCGACCGCTCACAGGAGCATCAACGTGATATCTTTGGGGCCGGCTGTAACCTTCGTAGAAGGAGCCACCTTGGAGATGAGAGAGACTCATGGTGGAGTACCTTATTGCTATTTTTTCCACAGAGTCAAATTCCTTGCCATTGGTGGTTTGGTAGTTCATGCCAACACCAACAGTAAAATGTAACAAGCACAAAGCAGCAGAAACCCAAGTCTAACTACAGAGCAAGCTGAAGACAGGGTAGAGAAGTAGCGTGGCTCAATGGAAAGAGCCCGGGCTTTGGAGTCCGAGGTCATGGGTTCGAATCCCGGCTCTGCCACTTGGCAGATGTGTGACTGTGGGCAAGTCACTTCCCTTCTCTGTGACTCAGTGACCTAATCTGTAAAAGGCGAATTAAGACTGTGAGCCTCACGTGGGACAACCTGATTACCCTGTATCTCTCCCAGCACTTAGAACAGTGCTCTGCACATGGTAAGCGCTTAACAAATACCAACATTATTATTATTATTAGATGACATTCTCAGAAGGAAAAAAACAATTTGGCTGAATTTACCCAAATTAAAAATTACCTGATTAAAGTTGTGACACTGACAATTGCACTGAAAAACTGCATACAAATGTTGGGTGCTGTTCCAGTGAAATCAACTCTTTATTAACAAAGCACTACAACATTCCAAAATGATAGGAATTGTGACCCAAACTTAACAATTCCTGAGTTTATCAGCAATAAGTAATTGTCGAAGTCTTTGAATTGTAGGAACATTGGCTAACTGTGGTGGACTTCTCAATCGTATCCTTGAAAATGGTTCATGAACTATATACAAATGCACACTTCAGTTGTATTCAAAGTTAGTGATGTTTTGTGACCTTATTTTCTAGCATCCTTGCCTAACTGTAGGTCTATGATTGTGTCCTTCATCTTGCTGCTATGTAATATAGCCCCACATGTTTTTAAGAGACACATTTATTGCTATAGATTTTATCCAGCTATAAAATGGTGACAACAGATGAATTGCCGTGGGAGCATTTTAAGTGCTTAGGTAGAATTTTAGCATTTATTGTAGCCCAACATATCTGGGAAGGATCTTTTTAAAGATTTGTACTTTCACAAATTAAAATGATGGCAAGCTAAAAAGGCAGCACATGGCTTACTCCAGAAGCTATTAAGAAATATTGAATTGGTCCAAAAAATAAAATTTTCCTTTTTCACATAGGTGATCGCCTACTTCATTAATCATTTTAGACACATTTTACATGTTGAGCATCTTTCTCCAAGAGAGGCTGAAAGGCAAGAATTTCTCAGAAAGCTGCAGTCCAGGGAGGAAACCAGAGTTCAGAACAGGGTATCATTGGGATGAAAGGGACCGTTCACTTAGATAGATCAGATGTTTTAACCCCCATTGGACAGATGAGGAAATGGAGTCACAGAGAAGTTAAGTGGCTAACACAAAGTTGCACAGCAGCCAAGTGGCAGAGCTGGGATTGGACTCCAGGTCCCCTGATTCTCATTCCACTTTGCCACTCTGCTCCTTTGTTGCAATGATGCATTTGATCAGACCCATCTATTTCTACGCCTATCTCTTGATTTCCCTCATCTTTGCAAAGCCTCAGCCGCATAGGGTAACCCCACTCGTAATTGCCACTAGTCAGGCTGGTCTGTCCATGGTAGAGGTTTCCAAAAACCCACTGAGAAATCCAACCAAATATAACTGTTGACATGTTCTGGGAGAATAAAATAGAATTAGTAGGCAGGGCCCCTGCCCTCAAGGATCTTACAGTCTGGCAGGGATGTATGCATGAATCATAAATCTCCAGTGGTTACCTATTGAACTTTGCATGAAGCAAAAACTCACTATTGGCTTCAAAGTTCTCCATCACCTTGCCCCCTCCTACCTCGCCTCCCTTCTCTCCTCCTTCCGATCAGCCCACATACTCTGCACCTCTGTTGCTCACCTCCTCACTGTGCCTTTTTCCCCACCTGTCTTGCTGTCAACACCTGGCCCACGTCCTACCTCTGACCTGGAATGCCCTCCCTCCTCACATCTGCCAAACTAACTTTCTTCCCCTCTTCAAAGCCCTAAAGAGAGCTCACCTTCTCCCGGAGGCCTTCCCAGACTGAGCCCTCCCTTTCCCTCTGTTCCTCCTGTCCCTCTCCACAGTATTTGTATATATTTGTTATTGCTCTATTCATTTTATTAATGATGTGCATTTATCTTTGGTTCTATTAATCTATTTTGATGGTAGTGATGTCTGTCTACTTGTACCTGTCTACTTGTTTTGTTCTCTGTCTTCCCCTTCTAGACTGTGAGCCCACTGTTGGGTAGGGATTGTCTCTGTTGCCGAATTATACTTTCCAAGCACTTAGTACAGAGCTCTGCACACAGTAAGCGCTCAGTAAATATGATTGAATGAATGAATGAAACCATACTTCACTATGTCTCTAAGTGTAGTAATCTAAATGCCCAAATCTGCTTCCTTTTCTGCATCATCCAGGCCTCTTTGGCCATCTGGGCCAATAACTGTTTGCTGATTTGGATGGTGCCTGGTCCGTAACTGGCATCCCTTTCCTGGGCACCTCCTTTCACCCCCAGCCAGATCTAGGATCTGCCACATCCTTCCTTTAACAGCCCACTTCAGGTTTCACACTGGTCACGTGGTTACCCCAGAAACCTGAATGGACATTAAGGAATGACATTCTCTCCCATCACAAGTGTCTGCTTATCCCCTGAGCTGAGCTTCTGTCCAGAATGTGTCAGGATTTGGTTTCCCCAGCAGTGCCAATTAATCCACCCACTGACCTCTCTGAATACTGACATCTTGCTTTGACAGCTACTTGACCATGTATAGCCTGGGGAAAGCTAGACGCTGGCTAGAAAAAATGTGCAGAATCCAAATGCTTCTTAATCTATCAGTATTAATTGAGTGCCACCAGTTAAGGGAAGCCTTGGAAGGGACCTTCTCCACGATAAACCCACCGCAGGGTTGGGGACGGGTTGACACCCTCAATTACTGGTGTCCCTAGGCCCAGTTTGATCGAGGTCTCTCCAGGCCTAATGGGACTAGACAATTACTATAACAAGACTACTGAAGAAGAGCAGATCTGCCCCAGTCCTGGAGGTGCCTAGTCAGCACAATATCCCAAGTGGCAGCTGCAGCTCGGAACAGGACACCTGAAGCCACAACAAGTTCCCATGGAAGTCCAGGATAATGCAATCTTCCAAGGATTTCTGGGAGACCAATGTGATTTCTGCTAAATGGCCCAAATCCCAGCCTGGGAGGATTGCTCAAAGGGATCTGATCAAACTAATACAAATTTTAACCTTAATGTTGACTTAGCACCACGTTCATTCATTCATTCACTCAATAGTATTTATTGAGCACTTACTATGTTCAGAGCACTGTACTAAGCGCTTGGAATGAACAAGTCGGCAACAGATAGAGACAGTCCTTGCCGTTTGACAGGCTTACAGTCTAATCGGGGGAGACGGACAGACAAGAACAATGGCGATAAATAGAGTCAAGGGGAAGAACATCTCGTAAAAACAAAAGCAACTAAATAGAATCAAGGCGATGTAGATTTCATTAACAAAATAAATAGGGTAATGGAAATATATACAGTTGAGCAGACGAGTACGGTGCTGAGGGGATGGGAAGGGAGAGGGGGAGGAGCAGAGGGAAAGGGGGAAAAGAGGGTTTAGCTGTGGAGAGGTGAAGGGGGAGTGGTAGAGGGAGTAGAGGGAGAAGAAGAGCTCAGTCTGGGAAGGCCTTTTGGAGGAGGTGAGTTTTAAGTAGGGTTTTGAAGAGGGGAAGAGAATCAGTTTGGCGGAGGTGAGGAGGGAGGGCGTTCCAGGACTGCGGGAGGACGTGGCCCAGGGGTCGACGGCGGGATAGGCGAGACCGAGGGACGGTGAGGAGGTGGGCAGCAGAGGAGCAGAGCATGCGGGGTGGGCGGTAGAAAGAGAGAAGGGAGGAGAGGTAGGAAGGGGCAAGGTGATGGAGAGCCTCGAAGCCTAGAGTGAGGAGTTTTTGTTTGGAGCGGAGGTTGATAGGCAACCACTGGAGTTGTTTAAGAAGGGGAGTGACATGCCCAGATCGTTTCTGCAGGAAAATGAGCCGGGCAGCGGAGTGAAGAATAGACTGGAGCAGGGCAAGAGAGGAGGAAGGGAGGTCAGAGAGAAGGCTGACACAGTAGTCTAGCCGGGATATAACGAGAGCCCATAACAGTCAGGTAGCCGTTTGGGTGGAGAGGAAAGGGCGGATCTTGGTGATATTGTAAAGGTGAAACCGGCAGGTCTTGGTAACGGATAGGATGTGTGGGGTGAACGAGAGAGACGAGTCAAGGATGACACCGAGATCACGGGCCTGAGAGACGGGAAGGATGGTAGTGCCATCCACGGTGATAGAGAAGTCTGGGAGAGGACCGGGTTTGGGAGGGAAGATGAGGAGCTCAGTCTTGCTCATGTTGAGTTTTAGGTGGTGGGCCGACATCCAGGTGGAGACGTCCTGGAGGCAGGAGGAGATGCGAGCCTGAAGGGAGGGGGAGAGGACAGGGGGGAGATGTAGATCTGCGTGTCATCTGCGTAGAGATGGTAGTCAAAGCCGTGAGAGCCAATGAGTTCACCGAGGGAGTGAGTGTAAATAGAGAACAGAAGAGGGCCAAGAACTGTCCCTTGAGGAACTCCAACAGTTAAAGGATGGGAGGGGGAGGAGGCGCCAGCGAAGGAGACCGAGAATGACCGGCCAGAGAGGTAAGAGGAGAACCAGGAGAGGACAGAGTCCGTGAAGCCAAGGTGAGATAAGGTATGGAGGAGGAGGGGATGGTCGACAGTGTCAAAGGCAACAGAGAGGTCAAGGAGGATCAGAATGGAGTAGGAACCATTGGATTTGGCAAGAAGGAGGTCATGGGTGACCTTAGAGAGAGCAGTTTCGGTAGATTGGAGGGGACGGAAGCCAGATCGGAGGGGGTCTAGGAGAGAATGGGAGTTAAGGAATTCTAGGCATCAATTGTAGATGACTCGTTCTAGGATTTTGGAAAGGAAGGGTAGTAGGGAGATAGGGTGATAACTGGAGGGGGAAGTGGGGTCAAGAGTGGGTTTTTTTAGGATGGGGGAGACGTGGGCATGTTTGAAGGCAGCGGGGAAGGAGCCATTGGCGATTGAGTGGTTAAAAATAGAAGTTAAGGAAGGGAGGAGGGCAGGGGCGATGGTTTTAATAAGGTGAGAGGGAATGGGGTCCGAGGAGCAGGTGGAGGGGGTGGCACTTGCGAGGAGGGAGGAGATCTCCTCTGAGGATACTGCAGGGAAGGATGGGAAAGTAGGGGAGAGGGTTGGTGGGGAGGAGGGGAGAGGCGGAGGGGTGACTTTGGGGAGCTCAGACCTGATTGTGTTGATTTTCGTGAGGAAATAGGTGGCCACGTGCTTCTTGGCTATCCTAAAGACGCATTTTCATGAACCAAAAAAAGAACAACCGTAAGGTTTTCATTACCACTCATATTGAAGCACGATTGTTGCAATTGGTCACAATTTAGACTGAATAAAATATTTCTCCAAAGGCAGTCATCACATTGCTAGACCCCAAATATGAGGGAATGCACTTAGGGGTTCTCCCGTCAATCATGTTTACTGAGTACTTACTGTGTGCAAAGCATTTTATTAAGTACTTGAAGAGTACAATATAACAGGGTTGGTAGACATGTTCCCTGCCACAATGAGCCTACAATAGTTAAAACCAGGGCATAGCATAAGCACTGAGAGAACTAAACTCCCTATTATAAATTATTCCCTTCATTTTTATCCATAACCTCTCTACTACTCAGTTAAGTAAGCTGGTCTAAAACATAAGGATAGGAATTCCAAATGAAGAGGCAGATATATCCAAGCAACAAACATGCATAAGTCACCAACCTCTTGAATTAAAATGTGCTTAAGGAACCCTCGGCTAAGTACTTTTATTTGCAGGAGCTACAATTTTAAAGTGTAGGATTCTAGGCACAGAAAATACTGACAAGGAATGATTTTAAAAGGAGGCAGATAGTTGTTTCCTAGAAGTCTTATGAGTCCATGATTCAATACAACCATACATTGCATGAACTTACAATGTATGAAGAGGAATGCTGATGTGGGTTGCCAGGGAGATACGTTTTAAATGATTTCTGGCCTATAAATCTATAAATCTGCAAAACAGCACTGTTTCTGCTGATAGTTTCAGCTTGTGTGATCCCCTCCATGTGATCTTCAGCTTGCAGCTGTGAAGATAGGAAATTCACCTGCTGGTCAAAGACCCACTGTAGAGCAAGGCTTCAAATGAGATCCCACTGGGTGTCTGTCAGATTCTGACTGGGGTAGCAGAGAAGAGTTTGAAAACTAGATATTTTTAGTACGAAAGTTGGGAGACGAGCCCAGGAATGCACTGGAAGATGGCTTTGGGGACCTTCTATCTTTCATTCAAGCTTTGTGCCTTGTGTTACCCTAAAGATTATTATTTTGGGGGGAGTTGATTGTATTTATGAAGTCATGAATTGTGCCATTTAAGAAGAATCCAGTTTAAAATGCCCAAATTAGTGTAAATATGTGTGCAACATTATGTTGACTTAACGTTGTGGTGTTGTAGTCTTCAGATAATTTTTTCAGCATAAAATTTTCACATGAAATCAATTTGGAGTCCAAATCTTTGCAGATCAAAAGGGTGTGAAACCTATTAGCTTTGTCGTACAAATAAGAACATTTTGGAAATCATATACAACTAGACCCTGCCATCTCCCTGATTTGGATCAAGATCTTTTCCAAACCCTAAAACCTCTCCAAATGGCCTAGCCTCCACTACAAAAGGGAAAGGGGGTGAGGAGGAAGGGGGTTGTGATTCAAAGGAATCCAATTCCAACTGAAAGCCCTCTTTGATTGATGACCATCATCTACGTTTTAAAAAATACCTTCAAAAGGATAACCTCTTCATCTAAATGGAGAGTATCTTCATGGGTTTTGTAAATCGGTCATAATCTCTGATTAGAAGGAGGTCTCCTTCCTTTTCAGGTGAGGTTCTTTCAAGGAGGAATCACGGTAAAAGTTGTTTGTTTCCTTCTCTTCTGTCAGGGGACAGAAAAAAAAAACAAAAAACAGGGGCACTAAAATACCCCGAGATCAAAAGATGGTCTTTAAAGCCAATAAAAATATAGACAATTTCCAGATGAAACTTATTTACCTTTATCACCTCAGTTTAGCATTTGAGAGAGCTTCAAAACCACCGACACATACCCCTATCTTTAGCTAGCTAATAAAGCCAGTAAGATCCACTAGCATCCAATCAATGGTATTTATTTAGTGCATATGCTCTGCCAAGCAATCAATCAGTGGTCATTTATTGAGCATTTGCTGTGTGAAGATAACTGTACTAAGGGTTTGGGAGAATACAACAGAGTCAGTAGACAGGTTCTTTGTCTACAGCCAGTTTTCAATATGTACTTGTCCTTGGAAAAGAACAATACAGTCCAGTTAGTAGAGAAGTACCCAGACCACTGGGAGCTCAGTTTAAAAATCATACTGATTCAGTGTTGTTGCTTTTTTTTAAAAAAAATCATCCATTAGGTTAATCCCAGGGAAATGGGAGAGGAGAAGAATGAGCAATGGAGAGAGGGAAAGAAATGAGGAGAGAAAAGGGCAAATGAAGAGAAGAGGCAAGGGGAAAAAAAGAGGAAAAGAAAAAGCAAATAGAAAAAGGGAGGTTTTTTTTTAACAACTCCTTATGGGCAGGGATTGTATCTACCAACTTCTATTATAGTGTACTCTCCCAAGTACTTAGTTTAGTGCCCTGCAAACAGTACACACACAGCATGACTCTTCTGTGGCATAGTTGTGGAATATCTTCCCCTATTTGACCAATGGTTTAACTAATGAAAACATATTTGCAAAGATAATAAATGTAGATGGGAAAAAATGAATTTTATTACTTGGAGAAACAGAAAAGGAGCATATCTCTAATATATTAAGTGGGTGAGAATAAACAGTAGGGAATTTTATTTTTTTTTGAGAAGGTTCCTTTAGACACATGAGCTCATATGTCTAGACAATTACTATTCTATCAGAACAATAAGGGAAAAAAGACTCCACAGGCATGGGGGATTTTGAAACTCTTGAGCAAAGCTAGTCACAAATAAAGACTTCCATCAATTCTATATTTTGAAACTGTCAAGTACTTGTTTGTACAAAGATTTAAGACTGGAACTAATTGCTAATTGAAAATTAGCTGGATTTGTCTAATACAGAAAATCTCAAAGGCATTTCAACTTGAAATGCCTTTTAAAATTAAGTCCCTTCTCTGATTCAGAATTCTGTATTTATTTTAGTTTTCTTGTGAGAAATCTCCAGTACAATTATGAATATATGCAGCTGTCCATCATGATCTGATGGGAAGAGTTGATGACTGTGTGTCATTATGTCCCTAAAGACAGGCTCTTCCATGCTGCATGGATGGAAAGGGGCCAGAGAACCTTTCTTCCACCGTTTGTCCACTTGTCATGATGGAGCACCTCCACTTCCACCAACATGGGACTGCCTAACTTTGTCAAGCTTTAGTTTAACATGGGGAAAGGGTGCACTCTTCCATGGTGACTTGGGTCTAATTAAGAAGGCTTTTTTCTCCGATTCCCTGCCATTCCAGACAAACCTGATTATTTTCCTCGGTTACCCTTCTGCTTACCTATACCTTGTTCTATTTCCATCTCAATTTCTTGAGTTCCCAGTCTTTCTGAAAACTCTGCTCAAAAAGGGTCACTCGATATCAGCTTGTTGTGAGCAGGAAATGTGTCCAAAACCCCTATTATAGCGTACTCTCCGGAGTGCTTAATACAGAGCTTTAAACTCAGTAAGCGCTCAGTAAATACGATTGATTGGTGTCTATGAGTGGATGGAGTGCTGGCAGATCTGGCTTCCACGGTTGTCTTCCAACAGTTCCTTATATTGTACTACTTCTTTTGAGGCTGTGGCTTAGTGCATATTAAAATTTATGGTTTGTGTACTTCCCACTTGAGCTCATCTAACAGCAGCTGCTTAGATAGCACCCAGAAATGCTGTGTTGCGATGAATGCTACCATGCTACGTTGCAGCAATTTTTCATCGGTAATCTTGTCTTGCCAATTAATGGCCCTTCCCTCAACCCATTCATTCATTCAATAGTATTTATTGAGCGCTTACTATGCGCAGAGCACTGTACTAAGCGCTTGGGATGAACAAGTCAGCAACAGATACAGTCCCTGCCGTTTGACAGGCTTACAGTCTAATCGGGGGAGACAGACAGACAAGAACAATGGCACTAAACAGCGTCAAGGGGAAGAACATCTCGTAAAAACAATGGCAACTAAATAGAATCGAGGCGATGTACAATTCATTAACAAAATAAATAGGGTAACGAAAATATATACAGTTGAGCGGACGAGTACAGTGCTGTGGGGATGGGAAGGGAGAGGTGGAGGAGCAGAGGGAAAAGGGGAAAATGAGGCTTTAGCTGCGGAGAGGTAAAGGGGGGATGGCAGAGGGAGTAGAGGAGGAAGAGGAGCTCAGTCTGGGAAGGCCTCTTGGAGGAGGTGATTTTTAAGTAGGGTTTTGAAGAGGGAAAGAGAATCAGTTTGGCGGAGGTGAGGAGGGAGGGCGTTCCAGGACTGCGGGAGGACGTGACCCAGGGGTCGACGGCGGGATAGGCGAGACCGAGGGACGGTGAGGAGGTGGGCGGCAGAGGAGTGGAGCGTGTGGGGTGGGCGGTAGAAAGAGAGAAGGGAGGAGAGGTAGGAAGGGGCAAGGTGATGGAGAGCCTTGAAGCCTAGAGTGAGGAGTTTTTGTTTGGAGCGGAGGTCGATAGGCAACCACTGGAGTTGTTTAAGAAGGGGAGTGACATGCCCAGATCGTTTCTGCAGGAAGATGAGCCGGGCAACGGAGTGAAGAATAGACCGGAGCGGGGCGAGAGAGGAGGAAGGGAGGTCAGAGAGAAGGCTGACACAGTAGTCTAGCCGGGATATAACGAGAGCCCGTAATAGTAAGGTAGCCGTTTGGGTGGAGAGGAAAGGGCAGATATGTACGCATCTGTAATTTATTTTATATTAACGTTTGTGTCACCCTCTAGACTGTAAGCTCATTGTGGGAAGTGCACGTGCCTACAACTTGGTTACACTGTATCTCCCAAGTGTTAGTAGAGAGCTACGCACACAGTGAACACTCAAATATGACTGATTGATGGGGAAAATGGGATCTAGCAGATCCTCAAACCACCCCTTTCCAATTTATGAGGTTACCCAAAGAGAGGTCAGAATGAATCTGAATTTTAACATTTGAATTTTGAAAGTCTATTTCCTTTTATGAGAGCAGGAAACATGAACAAGCATATCGTCCCTCCCTAAAGGAGATGTTTTTGTGAGATTATAATCTGAAAAAAAAGTACTAATAAATTAGCTCATTCATCCATGCATTCATTGCTATTTACTAAGGCTCTACTGGGAAGAAAACAGCACTAGGCTCTTGGGAGAGTACAATGAAAGTACAGTAAACTCTCACACCTAAGGCTTAATTGGTTCCTAAAAATGGTGTTAAGGCAAATGTTCTAAGTCAGAACCAATTTTCTCAAAGGAACAATGTTATAAATGGGAACTGATTTCTGAACTAAGGTTCAATGCCCTATTTTGACCCACATTATCCAGAATTGTGGACTTACATATAGATGGCTAATACAGTTAAATCCAAGCCCTCATTTCTTCTACTCCCACATCCTTTTACATTCATTCATTCATTCATTCATTCATTCAATTGTATTTATTGAGCACTTACTGTATGCAGAGCACTGTACTAAGCGCTTGGGACGTGCAATTCAGCCACAGATAGAGACAATCCCTACCCAACAACGGGCTCACCTTGCCCTTGGATTTGCGTCTTTTATTTACTCCACCCTAAGCCCCACAGCACTTAACTACATATCTGTAATTTATTTATGCTAATGTCCATCTCTCCCTCTAGGCTGTAATAATAATAATAATGTTGGTATTTGTTAAGTGCCTACTATGTGCAGAGCACTGTTCTAAGCGCTGGGTTAGATACAGGGTGATCAGGTTGTCCCATGTGGGGCTCACAGTTTTAATCCCCATTTTACAGATGAAGGAACTGAGGCCCAGAGAAGTGAAGTGACTTGCCCAAAGTCACACAGCTAAGTGGCAGAGCCAGGATTCAAACCCACAACCTCTGACTCCCAAGCCCGAGTTCTTTCCACTGAGCCACGCTGCTGTAAGCTTCTTGTAGGCAGGGAACGTGTCTCCTAACTCTGTTATATCATCATGTATCTCCAAAGAGCTTAATACAGAGCCGTTCACACAGTAAATCTTTCCCCATTCAGTCTACACTTTACTCTGCTGCCTGGATTATCTTTCTACAGAAACATTCTGGGCACGTCACTGCCCCTCCTCAAGAATCCCCAGTGGTTGCTCCATCACAAGCAAAAACTCTTCACTATCAGCTTCAAAGCTCTCCATCAAACATGCTCCCTCCTACCTCACCTCCCTTCTCTCCTGCACTCCAGTCCACACACTATGCTCCTCTGGTGCCGCTAAACTTCTAATTGCCCTCGTTCTTGCCTGTCCCTCCATCAACCCCTGGCCCACGTCCTACCTCTGGCCTGGATTGCCCTCCCTCCTCACAGTCGCCAAACCTGCACACTTCCTCCTTTCAAAGCCCAACTGAAAGCTCACCTCCTCCATTAGCCCTTCCCAGACTAAATCTCTCTTTTCCTCTGCTCTTCCTCCCCTCCCCATCACCCCAAGTCACTCCCTTTGCTCTACCCCTCCCTGCCCCATAGCAATTGTGTGAATAAGTACATATTTGTAATTATAATTCTATTTTTATGATGTGTCTATATCTGTAATTCTACTTCTTTATAATGATGCTATTGATGCCTGTTTACTTGTTTTGATGTCTGTCTCCCCACTTCTAGACTGTGAGTCCGTTATGGGCAGGAACTGTCTTATTTATGGCTGAACTGTACTTCCCAAGCGCTTGGTACAGTGCTCTGCACACAGTAAGCATTCAATAAATAGGAATGAATGAATGAATAAATACAATTGATTGATGCATTTATATTAAGACAGAGAGTTTTCACAGTTGGGTAGCCATCATCTATTTCATTGGGACAGCAGTCGACATTGATGACTTCTCCTGACAACTGTGATATTCATCTCTCTCTCTCTCTAACCCCTCATTTTTGTTAAGCGTTTGCCTATCCTTTGCCACCCACATCTTCTCCTTGTTCCTTTGCTCTTCCTTACCCACATTCCCTCAGTTAGTGCCAGAAATAAGGTTAGTATTGTAAAGGTGAAGTCAATGGCCATAAAGCTGAGACACTGTATAAAGCTAAAAACTGGATGTAAATACCATTCATATAAACTTGAAATGGCTTATGTCAAGATCTGCTTGTAAGAGACAGGATCTGTGTCTTGAAAAAGCTTACACTCCAACGGCTAGCATTTATTGTTAGGTGAAATAAAAGTTCAAGTGTTTTATTTTCATCATCCTATAGAAAGAAAATTCAAAATATGGATGAATCCCAAAGTAAATGTTGTTGTCTTTTCTTCCTTTACAAGCAAACCACTGTTTCAAAATGTCTGATGATGTACAGACTAACTTTGCAAAGTTCAACTTCCTGGATGTCACCTAGAGTCGTTCAAGAAACAGAGTTTGAAAACTTTCCACAAGTTTCCAGGAGTCACCAGACTAGGTGTGTTAACTAAAGAAACCGATCTTTCTCCCAAATCTCCATCAAACAATTTTTTGTTTCCCTAGGGCCCACTTGAAGCTTGCTAAAGTGAAAGAATTAAAGTGGAAAAGAAAAAGGAAAAGCTATCCATGAAAAGTCATTAATATTTGCTTGAGTTTCGTATGCATGGAAAGTGAACAGAATATATGATAATTCTGGGTCTTCTACTAAGCTCCTGGAAGGAAAGGAATGTGTCATACGTATTTTGCATGGTACGTATAGGAAGCTTAAGCCTGGTAAAGAAATGCAATATCCTAACATTAATTAGGGAATGGATTAGCTCATCCTTTAGACTGTAAAATTGTTGTGAACAGAGAATGTGTCTGTTATACTGTACTCTCCAAAGTGCTTGATTTGGTGCTCTGCACACAGAGAGCACTCAATTAAGATAGATTGCTTGAATTCATTTGTTTATTCAACACACTGCCTCCTCTAGGCCACACTGAACTCTGTTCTCCTTAAGTAAAAAAGCTTTCTTTAGAGAATTATTAAACCTTGAAACAAAGAAAAATTGACCCTGCCATCTTCACCACTGTTTAAGTGAATAAAAATTGCTGTTTAGATTGGTTATTCTCCAGACAAAAAATGAGATCAATTTGAAACCATCTCTAGGGAGAATATTAACTTCTTCATTTGAAAATGCATTTCAGAAGAACTCTGTTCTATGGCAACCTCACAGGCTCTGACAGAGTGACAAATTATTAGTTGATAATGAAAAATCCCTACTGAGTCCTTTAATGATTATATATCTGGTTGAAAAACCAGAAGCATTCCAACAATGTGCAATTTAAAAATTAAATCAGATTTTTTTTTTGTAACGGTATTATCCTTCCTAGAATTTGTTAGCAGGAACACAGATGTGCCTTGCCATACCTAAGCAAGGATTTGTGCATTTATAAGATGGAATGAGCTAATCAGATTGATGAATTGTTTCATCTGGCTTTATAACTTGCAATCAATTTATTTTACTGTGGCCACTCATTCCCAGCATTCATTTCCTATTTCAATATCATGTTTTCATTTAGTGACTCTTGGTTTTCTTTATTACTTGTTGTTTATTGTAGCCTGAATCCTTAGATCATTTCTCAGATAATTTTCTGATCTCATGACAACTTTCAATTATTCTTTGGAGAGCTGTTTGATAGTTGAAGACTTTAATCACTACTTTGATTACCCATCTGCTTTGGGACTTTGAGTCTCCTTCTATCACTACTATTTTCAAAATTTCTTTCAACTCATTAATTTTCTGCTGAGACCCAATCAAAATTTTGAATGAATATAGTTTCCCTTTGAGAAGCAGAATTCATCACTGTGCTAATATCCATCACATTCCTCTATTCTTTCCCCATGATCTTCAGAATCAGTATATTCACAAATGTTTTTGCCAGTTGCATAAGTGTGTATATGTGACACTGAATAATCTGAGGTGGTTTAGAACTATGTGGTTAATAGGTAACAAAGAGAATCAGTGTGGACTAGTGGAAAGACGGTAGGCCTGGGAGCCAGAGCACTCGGGTTCTGCTAATTGCTTGCTGTTTGACTTGGAGCCAGTCACAACTTTTCTGTGCCTCAGTTACCTCACCTTTAAAATGGGGATTCATAACCTGTTCTCCTTCCTACTTAGACTGTGAAACCCCTGCGGGAAAAGGACTGTGCCCAAACTGATCAATTGTATCGACCCCAGTGCTTAGAACAGTGCTTGAAACATAGTAAAGGTTTAAATACCATAACAACAACAGCAACTAAAAAAAGAAAAAAAAAACCCAAAAAGCAAGTGAGATGAATTGGTCCATCCCCCTATCTGCAGTTAACCATTTGGAAGGCAGTCACCAAGGCTGTCAGTAGATATATTTGCTTCAATCTACCCCAGCGCTTAGTTTACGTGCCTGGCACGTAATAAGTGCTTAACAAATGCCACAATTATTTCTTCAATCTCCATGCCCTGACCTCCACTAAGATGGCCCAGAAAAGGTGGCGAGTAGTCTTCTGGGGGAAGAGGGATTGAGATTCCAATGTCTCAGCCCTGACTTCCTAGTTAACTTGGTGTAAACTTTCAGCGTTAGCATATATGGACCTTGCAGAGTTTTTTTTAAAACTTTCTGTTCCCCTGTCTTATGCTCTCTACAATAGTCTGATTGTCATGCTTTAAATTGTGTCTCACAACAGCACACACACAATATAAAGGCATGACAGTGTTGGTTACAGAAGAGGGTACCCACCAATAAGCAGTTGTACTTACTTGGTTTCCCAGTATCTCCTTGGCATTGACTCTACTCTTTTAGGGAGGCACCATTTCCCAACCCTAGTCATCCTTATCATGGCCTCAAATAATCGTTACTCATCAGTTTACCCAAATTCCCCTTCAACCTCCTGATACTTTCTGCTTCCTCAGCTGATTTTCACTGTACTTGTGTTTTGGACCCCCATGCCTTCTCACCTCTTAAAAAAGATTTGTCCTAACCCTCCACCCTCTCTTACAGATTGCTAACCCCTCTCGCTCTCTTCCTTTCCCTTCTACTTTGCCTTTAAGATTGTTCAAAACTCCCTATACTAACCAAAAACAATCCCTTTATCCTTCGATACACTAACTTTTGTTCCATCTCCCTCCTTTTCCTGTTTAAAGTATTAATGCATTCTGCTACTTTATACCAGCAGGGCTCTTGGTTTCTCCTAAAATAATCTAATGGTCCCTCCACCAACGTAATGTTCACAACTAAAAATAAAACAAAAAAACCTTTCCCCCTCCATCCTCAGCTTCATCAAACCTTATCTTTCTTTCCTTTCAAAGACAACTTTCTCCAGGAGCATGTCCTAATTTATCTTCCAAGTCATGTATTCTAACAGGCAGCCGGGCATTTTGGGATTTCTCTCTTTATTTATTCACTCACTTCTATAATTTATATGTATTTTCTCACTCAGGTATGATCTATTTGCCAATATATGTTGACTGTCTTCCTCATTAAGCTTCTTGAGGGAAGACTTTAACTCTGCACAGAGTAAGCCCTTAATAAACACCAGAAATTAATGGAAATATTTACAAAACTACAAATTAACCATTTCACCAAGAAATAATAACAACACTGACAGAGGTGTTTATTAAGCTTTTACTATTTGCCAAAGCATCATACTAAGCACTAGGGTTCATTCAATAGTATTTATTGAGTGCTGACTATATGCAGAGCACTGTACTAAGCGCTGATTTGTGACTATCAAATTGGACATCATCTTGATTCATCTGGGGCTCACAGTTCAGTAGAGAGAACATTGCACTGATCACTTTTGATATCACCCCACGTTTCTCCCTGTCAGCTACTCAAGAGCCTGAAAAAGTGGATGGATTTGCATTACTGAGCACTACTTACATCTAATGCATCTCACCCAAGGTAGGCAAAATGCACTGAAAATATTGGGAACATATACTTGAAAAGAGTGATATGTGGGAAGCAGCATGGCCTAGTGGAAACATCACAGAATTGGGAGCCCGAGGACCTGGCTTCCAAATCCTGGCTCTGCCACTTATCTGCTGTGTGTCCTTGGGCAAGTAGCTTAATGTCTCTGTGCCTCAGTTTCCTCATCTAAGAAATGGGGATTATAAAAATATGAAATTATAAAATGAAGATTATATCCTACTCCCTCCTACTTAGGCTGTGATCCTCATGGGGGAAATGGACTGTGTCCAACCTGAAAATCTTTTTATTTTCCCTAGCACTTAAAGCCCTTGATTTAACAAGTTAAGTGCTTAATAAGCATTATAATAATTACAATAATTATGTTCTTTTCTATCTTAAATAATTTAGGAGTGGTGGCTGTTCTCCTGAATGAGCCAGAAATTTAAATGTCAGTTTTCACTGAGAGCAAAGCACATTGAGAAGCAGAGTGGCCTGGTGGGTAGAGTGTGGCCCTGGGAGTCAGAAGGACCTCAGTTCTAATCCCAGCTCTGCCACTTTTCCGGTGGCACCTTGGGCAATTCACTGAACTTCTCTGTGCCTTAGTTACCTTATGTGTTAAATGGGGTTTAAGACTGTCAGCTCCATGTGGGAGGTGGACTGTGTCCACCTGGTTAATTTTTGTCAACCCCCGAGTTTAGTACAGTGTCTGGAACACAGTAAGGGCTTAGCAAATACTATAAAAACACCAGCAGTTACAAATAGAAAGGCTGACATGGCTAGAAGTCCTAGTTGCATCAGGTTCATCTTACTAAACGTGAAGGCATTTATTCTCCTGGGTAATTGAAGAAAATAAAAGAATTGAATTACAACATACTCTTATAATAGCTTCAAATGGTGAACCTTGAGAATATATTTTTGTTCTTCCAGGCTATTAAATTACAATCCAACGAGGAGAGACAATGTTGTTGGCTTAATTTTAAAAGACACACACTCTAAAGCTTTACATTAACGATAGGATTTCTGCATAATTCATCTCACTAGAGAAGACAGAGCATTAATACCATGAGCTAGATAAAAGACAGGAAGGAAGTGTTTCTGTTTAGCTGAGCCTTGATAACTTTAAGATCAGGATGGTTATAGCAAGTGAAAAATTAAATCGTTTCTGAAAACTCTACAACATCACTGAAACGAGGCAGTGGAAAGAGATGGCCATTGTTTGGTCACCATTGGAAATGAATATTAGGATTGATCAGAATGGAATCTGAAGCACTAAAATTAAACTCTTAGAAACTATAAGCACAAATATTTATTCTGCACTACATTTCAACAGTGCATTTGCCTATCATTAGCGAATCACTTTTTCCCATATAACTTTATAATATTTATCACTATACTTCTACAATTGATATTTTTGTTAGGGGCCCCGTATTTGTCAAGCACTGGATTAAGCCTTGGAGTAGATACAAAATAATCGGGTCAGATACAGTCTCTGTCCCACATGAAGATCACAGTCCTGAGGTCGCAGAGTGGAGGAGAATGGATATTGAATCTCCATTTTACATATGAGGAAACTGAGGCACAGGGAAGCAAAGTGCCTTGTGCAAGATCACAGAACAATCCAGTAGGTCATGCTACTTCTCAATCTGTATGTTGGAATTTTTCAAAGAAACAGCAGAACTCCACGAGATGACTGTCCTGGCCTATAAATAAACCCTATGAAATATAATGAGTGAAGGAAACTGACAAGCAAAACTGAAGAAGAATTTCTCAACAGTCATACCCTATTCAAAAACAGATTGCACATCAGATCAATGCTGTTGGCTTCGTTGCTAATTCTACCTCCAGTAAAGAAGTTATGGAAGAAAACAATTCTGGCATCAGAATACATTTAAACGCCTGCATAATGTGAAATGCTGCACACTGAATTCACTGGACCTAATGTTCACATTCCTGACAAGAACAACAAAAGAAGGAGTATAAACTTCATCCAAGTGAAATTCCTTAAGTCATCTTCATTATAGAGCCAGCATGAATGAAGGAGAAGCAGTGTGATCTAATGGAAAAAACATGGGCCTGGGAGTCAAAGGAGCTGGGTTCTAATCCTATTATCATCATCTGTCTACTGTGTGACCTTAAACAAGTCACTTAACTTCCGTGCCTCAGTTACCTTACCTGTAAAATGGGGATTAAATCCTACTCCCTCCCATGTAGACTGTGAGCCCCAAGTGTGGCAGGGACTGTGTCCTACCTCATTAACTTGCATCTACCTAAGAGTTTATCACAGTGCCTGGCACATAGTACATGCTTAATATGAGTGTCCCATAATTATTATTTACTTTGAAAGAGCCTGGAAGGACTATCCAATGGACAATGACTTTCCCTACATTCAAAACCTTATTGAAGGCACACCTCCTCCAATAGGCCTTGCCTGAATAAGCCACCATTCCCTCTTCTCCCACTCCCTTCTTCATTTCCCTTGCTCCCTTTATTCTCTCCTCCCTCAGCCGGACTGACTTCTGTACATATCCGTAATTCATTTATATTAATGACTGTCTCCCTCTCTAGATTTTGGGCAGAGACTGTGGGTGACTACTAACTCTGTTATATTATATTCAACCGAGCGTTCAGTACAGTGCTCCGCCCACAGAAAGTGCTCAATAAATACAATTGACTCTTCCCACTTTACATGGCTATGGACAGACTTTATTCATGAAGTATCCAAGTTGAAGATCGATGTTATAGAGAGATTTTCAAAAATAAGGAAGAGGATGTAGAAGACCAATAAAATGGATTGAAAAAAACAAAACAAAACAAATCAGGAGGAAAGGTGTAAAGGCAAGTTCCTTCCTCAGGGAATCAGGGTGAAGTGGAAAGAGCACAGGCTTGGGAGACAGAGGATGTGGGTTCTAATCCCAGCTCTGCCACTTGACTGCTGTGTGACCTTCCGCAAGCCACTTAACTGTTCTGTGCCTCAGCTACCTCATCCAAAAATGGGGATGAAAACTATGAGCCTCTCGTTGTACAACTTGATTACCATGTATCTACCCCAGTGCTTGGAACAGTGTTTGGCACATACTAACAAGTGGCAGAGCCAAGGATTAGAACCCAATTCCACTGACTCCCAGAACCATCCTCCATCCACTCAGCCACTCTGCTTCTCTAATCAAGTCTCCTGATTCTTACAAAGGGCCTTTTTCCAAGGGACCAACAGCAGGGCTAGGGCTTTTAAATGTATCACAATTTATTGTTTGTGTTGAGCATTTATATAACGGTTTAACCCAAGTGCTGGAAAACAGTATAGAGGCACTGACTCCAGAAGACAAGCAGGATTTATCCTTCTACTTCAAAGAACAGAAAGAATCATCTAAAAATTAATTTCTTCATTCAAAATGGCTAGCTTGGGAAAAAAAAAACATTTCATTTGCCTTCGATTCTCATGGAAGGTTATATTTGTTGTGTTCCTAGAAACTTTCTGAGCTGGTGCACGAATTTTATTTTTTTTAAGTAGAAAGTCTCCCAACCTTAACTTCAGCTAATATAGCTCTGCCCTAATTCTTGCCTCATTCTGAAAATGGAAAGCTACTCAATGTAGTTGGAGCAGAAAGCCATCATCAAACTGCAGTCCCTCTCACAATCGCACCTGGAGAGTTTCCAGTACTCTACCAGTCTCGGCTATGGGAGGGAGAGTCAAGCAGAGGCCTATCCATTCCACTCCTAGCTTGGGCAGTGGCTAGTGCATGGAAGGCAAACTGTTACAAGTCAAAACTCACCCGTACTGGGCAGCAGATGCATGGGAGAGAGTCAAGGGCTGAGACTCGAGTTTACTGCGCGGAAGGCGGCAATGGTAAACCACTTCTGGATTTTTACCAAGAAAAGTCTATGGATGCACTACCCGAAGGATTGCAGATGGTGAGCGGGACATTCTGGGAGAGATGTGTCCATGGTGTCGCTATGGTTCAGAAATGACTCGACGGCATAAAACAAGACTGTGTGCAGAGTTCTGTTCTAAGGGCTTGGAGAAGTACGATGCATTCAATTCACCTCATCTTCTCCCTCTTTGCTTTTCTTGTATTTAAGTGCTTACTATATGCCAGGCACCGTATTAAGCTTTGGGGTAAATACAAGTTACTCAGGTTTGATACAGCCCATATATCACATGGGACTCACGATCAATCCCCAATTTACAGAAGAGGTGACTGAGGTACAGAGAAGTTAGGTGACTCGCCCAAGTTCACACAGCAGACAAGTGAGAAGAAAGCTGTACAGAGAGGAAGTGAAAAAAAGCCATTCAAGAAGTTTGCACAAGAATACGATCAGGGACATGGGGGTGATAGCAAATTGGGGCTTTGTGGACCCCAGAGAAAACTTGAAAATGTTTGAAGAAGCCTCCCAAGGGTGGGAAAGTGAAGATACCAGCAGGGAGGGGAGTGGAGAAGCAGCATACGTAGTGGAAGGAGCCTGGACCTGGGATCAGTGGACCCAGATTCTAATTCCAGCTTTGCCAATTGCCTGCTGGGTGAGTTTGAGCAAGTCACTTCACTCTGCCTCAGTTTCCAAATCTGTTAAATGGAGATTAAATCCTACTCCCTCTAATTTAGACTGTGAGCTCCATGTGGGACAGGGGCTGTCTAACCTGATTATCTTGTATCACCCACAGCATTTAGTAATGTTTGGGCCATAGAAAGTGCTTAAATATTAAAAAACAAAAAGATGAGAGAAGAGTAGGGCCAGAGGTAAAGGGAGGGAGGGTGCATTTAGGCAGTAGGCATTACTATTTCACCTTTAAGTGAACTAGGGAAGCATGATGGAAAGACTGTCCAAGGGCAGTATCACAGATTCAGTAATCAGATAAGAGAAAGGACTGCAGAATAAATAGCCTCAATTTGCCTAACGGGCAAAAATAATTCACTCATATACTTACTGGGGAACCACCGAGGATTTGACTAATGGACAAAGGTCTAGATTTGATGTGTAGCACTTTGACAGTTTATTCATTTACAAATGACAATACTAACACAGGACTCTTATTTTATCAAAACATCACATAATAATCCAAAAGTAATTTGTGGATTACTAGATGCATCCTACCAAGCAGGAGAGATCATGTACAATATTTGCATGGAGAAAGGACTGATCCTATTTCTTTTAACAGTCATTCTTTACCTAACAGTATATTTCAAAGCAGAATAATTTGATATGTATTATGTGCATTAATGAGCTTTCAGCAGAAAATATTAAAGAATAAGGCAGAACCTTTTCAAAATAAATGTATCACACAAAATGTTCCCCTAAAATACTTTAAAATCTAAGTTAAGTGTAGGCTGTTAAGCTATTTTAAGCAAGGTATTTAAATAACATATGATCTCTTCAAAAACACTCTTAAATAAGACAATTCAATAATTTTTTTGTTTCATTTCTCTTGAAACTTCTATCTTTTATAGAAACCCTTTTTTCCCCATACGGCACGCAATAACTCCTCTCTAGAAACACAACTCACTTCCTCTAAGCCAAAGTCACTGATGAAGGCAATTGACATTGTAAAAAGTCTCCACTTCCTTAGGGATTCTTCTGTAATTCCGCAGAAATATATGCCTTTCAAGAGGTGCTGTGAATTTATTTCCGCCAGTTTTCTAAAAGAGATCCTGATGCAAACCACCTCAGGTTACTTTAGCTGTTAGGTTACCTAGGAAAATATGTGCCCAGCTGGTCCACCTGATGGTGATTAACTAGCGGTCACCTATGAAAGACCAAAGGGGACACAAGTGTCTGACTAATCACTTAACTGGGTTCTCTTGAGTCCTAACTTATCCCTTGTTGAACACCTATGAAAGCCACCTAAAAACCTTTTAGATCATTCAGTTTCATGTAGTAAGTGAAAGGCATTGAAGTTAAAGGCAGTAGCATTTAACTTCTGGGAACCAGAGAAAGAAACTTTTCATGGAATTCTTTCAGAACTGAATGTGTTTCTTACATGGCAAACAATGTGAGCAGCAGAAAGCTTTGATTATGTACCCAGGCTGAATAGAGACTTTATTAGTTACTGCTTAAAGCCCCAGATCCTGTTTCCAAGATAATATTATTCTGATATTAATAACAAAATAACATTAACAAGAACATAAACTAAATCAATAAAAAGCATTAGGTCACAACATAGGTAATAGGGGAATTTGCCCAAATGAGTTAGTTCTTAAATGGAACACTTAAACGAAGATGTATTCATTAAGTTACTGGAAAATTGAATTACAGCTATACACCCCGGTTAGAATTCTTATTTGGCACCATGAAACAAAGAATATTGAGCAGAAGAACACTAAACAACATATTTTCCAATGGAAAATAATATAAAGTGCACTGATACTCCCCAAAGATCCCCAAAATTGATAAAAAATGATCTAAACCTACTTCTTAAAATAGCCAGACATAGGGTCAGATGGAAACATAACTATCTACTGTTACGGATTTTTATCAGAGAAACGACTCTGATCTTGCAATCTCATGTGAGGGTTTCGTGATCGCGGTGTAGAAATGAACAGACTGAAGAGAGTGAGCCGAGAGAGCGGGAAAGTGCGGAAAGTGGCTGCCGTCCGTTCACCCCAAGGGGGTATGAGAGAAGAACAGCCCAGAGCCATCCCGAACCCGGTACCTTTATTTGCAAGCATTTCCGCCTTCCACTCGCCTGCAACTCTTTCAGCGCACACCCCAAATCCTACCCAATCCCCTTGCATTGACACTTCTCCACCTTTCAATCACAACCAGTCCTTAGGAGTGGTCCCTATAAGGTAATGTAATTGACATCATTACCCAAACTGCCTGATCTACCACAAGAAGGAGAATAAATGCAGACAGGATGTCTAGTACAATATGGGAAGGAGACAGAACAGAGACAGGATGGTAAATCGTCCAGTACATTTACTAATAATAAAATATTATGAACACTACATTCTGCCTTGACTACTGCATCAACCTCTTCACTGCCTTCCCTTTTTCCTCTCTCTTCCCTCTCCAATCTATACTTTACTCTGCTTCCCAGATTATATTTTTCTAAAAAATCATTCAGTCCACATCTCTCACATCCTCAAAAACCTCCAAGGATTGCAATCCATCTCCACTTCAACGAGAAACTCTTTACCATGGGCTTTAAGGCACTCAATCAGCTCTACCCATCCTGCCTCACCTCACTGATTTCCTACCAAAGCCCCACCTGCACATTTCGCTCCTCCAGAGCCAACTTACTCACTGCATACCTTAACTCAGGTGAGGAGGGAATGTGTCTGACAACTCTTTTGTATTGTATTCTCCCAAGCGCTTAGTACAGTGCTCTACACATAGTAAGCATGCAATAAATGCCATTGATTCTACCTTGATTCCATGTGTCCTACTGCTGACTCCTTACCCATGTCCTCATTCTGGCCTGAAACACTCTCGCCCTTCATATATGGAAGACCACCCACAACTTTCCCCATCTAAAAAAACCTACTAAAATCACACCTTCTCCAAGAGGCCTTTCCTGACTAAGCCCTCATCTCCCTAATATGCCCTCCCTTTTGCTTTACCTACATACTTGGATATTTACTCCAGTAATCACTCGATTTCGACCCCACTCTCAGCCCCAAAGCACTTACACAAATATCATTTTATTCTGCTATTTTCCTATCTGTAATTTATTTTTATGTACCTTTTCCCCTCTAGAATTCAAGCACCTTGAGGTCAGGGATTGTGTCTACTCTTCCTATTGTACTGTACTCTCCTAAATACTTAGTATAGCATTCTGCACACAACACTTGATAAGTGTCATCAATTGATTGACTGGATTTTTTAATGTGCCTACAAGTACTTGCTTTTCGAAGTTTCATTTTTCACATCCCATTCAGCCAGAAGGCAAACTGTGCTAATCTAGTTGAGATTCTGATTATCTGTGCTAAACTGAAATAGACTTTGATCACTGCATTTAAGTATTGTATTCATGGGAGATTGGTTAGGGGAAACCCGAATGAGGTGAAATTGGGAATATAGACAGCCTCTACCTAATGGAGCTGCATTTGAAGGCCTAGGGAAAAGAAAAATCCTGTTTCATTGGATGACTGGTCTTTCCCACACTCTTTCCCTGGAGTGTGGGGGAAAAAGTGGCAGGGTGGCCCCCCAGCCAATCACTGAGCAGGTGGGGGCCGTGGTTTCGAGCAGTCAATGAGACAGCCCAAAGCAGGGGCTGTGGTTAGCCCTTAAGTCCACCACTTCCATGAATATGTACACAGCCTCATGAAAATCCAGAAAAATCTATTCTCCCAGTGCCACAGGATTCCACTAGCTTCAAAGTTTCAAAGTCCAGGGATACATTCAGTCACTCAGTCGTATTTACTGAATTCTTACTATAGGCAGAGAACTTCACTAAGCACTGATGGGACGCTAGAGTAACACATCCCGGCTTTACCTTGAAGCAAGGGATACCAACACTAAAATTCAATAGCACTTTGGCAAAAAAAAAAAGCTCCGATGTATGCTCTGAAGTGTGTACCGCTAAATCAACCTGCCATCTCGGGGACAAGATTGGGAATCAGTGTTATGATATTTGGCATGACTGATTGGTTCAGCAGGCCTGATTGGTTGCTGGTAATTTAAGATGATAATAACAAGAATAATGATGGTATTTGTTAAGCACTTACTATGTGCCAAGCACTGTTCTAAGCGCGAGGGTAGATACAACTTTGTCCCATGTGGGGCTCACAGTTTTAATCCCCATTTTCCAGATGAGGTAACTGAGGCACAGAGAAGTTAAGTGACTTGCCCAAAGTCACACAGCTGACAAGTGGCGGTGTCAGCATTAGAACCCACAACCTCTGACTCCCAAGGCCATGCTCTTTCCACTAAGCCACGCTGATTAGATGCTGGCATTTGTTTATAAGGTCAAATCCTTCAATAGCTGTGCTGTTAGTAATGAGTTAAAAGCTGTGAGTGAAGGGAATCCAGATGTCAAACTCTGCACCCTTTAGGAATTTGATTAGCTGAAATAGATTAGGCTGTTTCTTTGGACCTACCAGCAATGTGCCTGACACAGTATGTGACAGTCTATAACCAAATGTGACAGATAAAAAATATTTTATTTTAAAGTGTACAGACTTCTCCCTTGAATTCAGAAATGACAGTATCGCTATTTCTATGTGTGTGAATATGGCTGCTGAAAAGACACATATGTCTGCAATTAAAAGATAACAATAATATCATGTTTTTACCTATCACTCCTTTTTTTCTTCACTGGCACACTCTCCTAACAAGCTTGTAACTTACCTCATAGAAATAAAGAGAAAATCCAAATTGATTAAAAATGTAGTCTGTGATATAACAAGCCACTTTTTCTCAGAAAAGAAATGTGTGTGTGCAAACATTTGCTGAAAACCAGGTCAGAAACTGCTCACCTGTGGTATATTTCTAAAAGTCCTCAAGAAAAATGAAAAGTTATTTTGCTCTAATGTCCCTTTTTACCCTCACCAATTCAATTCAGGAGTGGAGAAATGATTTTGCTACTTTGTAGAATGATGAATATTTTCAAGATAATGATGGATATATTAAAATGCTGCAGTCGATACTGGTGTTCCATAAAACTAAAAGTGTTTTAGGAAGCCATAAGGAAGACAATTCTATTCTCTTATGGCAGTAAGATTGGAGACTGATTTCTATAAAATAAAAATTTGTTACATCACAAAAATTGATATCTGCTGCCTCTGCCAGTGATTCAGGATATATTAAATTATAAAAATCATAGAGAAAATAATTACATCTTTTAATATTACTTGATCATTTGAAGGAATGTATTTCTAGATAAAAATATATGGAAAATGTAGTAACAAAAAAGTATTAGTTATGAGGTCAATACATAAACTAACATCTTGAAATCTCATACTCTTTTTGTTGAAGAAAGTCGATATTCAAGACTCAAGGAGGAGATAATCATTTTCCCCAAGTCATTTGTTAAAAACTTCATCTTTCACATTATTCTCCAAAATATTTTCATTCTTTTTCTCAGCTGTGATTCAAGATAGTTCACCATATTTAACAGGATGGGACTCCCTATCTGACGAAATTCATTGATACGCTATGGAGTTACTCACTCCTGAAGTGAGTGAACTCAAGGGCACCAACCTTGGTTGGTCAGAGGTTACAAAATAAGGACATTTCTCTAGGAACAGAATCTGCTTAAATGCCTTAATGTTAGAAGGGTGCCTTAACTTTATACTCCAACTGTTTTCCACATTATACTTGTTGTTGTTGTCTTATGCTGTCGAGTCGTGTCCTACCCTTAGCGACGCCATAGACACATCTCTCCCAGTATGCCTCACTTCCATCTGCAATTGTTCTGGTAGCGTATCCATAAAATTGGTAAAAACAGGGAAGTGGTTTACTATTGCCTCCTTCCGTGCAGTAAATGAGTCTCTGCCCTTGACTCTCTCCCATGCTGCTGCTGCCCAGCATGGGTGAGTTTTGACTTGTAGTTGATGCCTGCCACTCACTGGCCACTACCCAAGTTAGAAATGGAATGGGTATGCCTCTGCTCGACTGTGCCTCCCATAGTCGAGACTGGTAGAGTACAGGAAACTATCCTAGTGTGACCCTGAGAGAGGTCCACATTATGCTAACCCCTCTAAAAGGAAACATCTTGAACCTAATCATGAAAAATAGTACAGTTTAAAGTCAGCATCTTTCACCTTACTGAGATTATTGCTTCTTAACAAAGAAGAGAGCAAGAAAGGTCCAAACTTGGAGAGATAAAAGATGCAGATCTGGTGAGTCCCAGCCATATTCAGGCTTTGGGTAAGATCTCTAAATGGATACTTGTTGACAAAAGTATTGAAAATCTGAATCTTATTAAAGCCAAGAATGGGCCTGAATCCACAGAATATGATTGTGTTTTTATTCCCTCAGGATTCCCTAACTAGGAGTAATAAGGCATTTGACAAGTCAGAGCACTCTCTTCTCTACTGTCTGGGTTTTTTTAATCCAGAGCAAGAATTCCACCACCACACTATAAAAGTGGGTGCACTGAATAGTAGTCGGGGTAGCTCTCCCCATCCCTGACACGAGAATACACAAAACAGATTTTTCAGACTTCAAGTTGTTCTACATCCAGAAGGCTCACACCTTTGAAAGCACGTTCCCTAACTTCAGTAAAACACTCAATCACCTCAGCCCATCCTATCTTAATCTGCCAATTTCTTACTAAAGTCCAACATGTGCATTCTGTTCATCCATTGCCAAACTACTCTCAGGAGCTCAGTCTCATCCTACTGATTACCACTCTCCCTATCTTCAAAACGTTCTTAAAATCACATCTCCAAGAGGCCTTCCTGACTAAGCCCTCACTTCCTCTCTCTGCCCCACGATACTGAATATGCATGCAATTGGCTGTGTACCCCTTTGATACTCATCCCAGCCCCTCGACACGTATGTAAATCTCCTTTTACTCTACTATTCCCCATCCATAATTTATTTTAACGTCTATCTTCCACTGTAAACTGAAAGCTCCTTGTGGGCAGGGAGTGTGTCTTCCAAATGTGTTTTGTACTTTGTCAACTGGATAGTACCATACTTTACACTTAGTAAGGACCCAATTAATAACAGTGATTGCTTTTTTAAATAGTGTTCCAGTGGTCCAATGCATTTGCTTGCAACATAATAATATCTGTTTCTTGAAGGATTTCGAAGAGTGACAATAAATCCTATCAAGAAAATCTTCAAATGTCATCTGCATACCAGATAAACACTGTAAGGCCATTTTTAACAGTTTTCATTTAATAGTTCTTTATTTCAAAAGAACAGCATGCTTGTCTCCGAGCAAAAATCAATAATTGATTTTTCATCCTCAAAAGATGTTTTTACAAGAAGCAGAGAAGTTGCAAAACTGAATCATCCAAGACATGTTTATATTTCTTGCAGAGACTGCCATCATAATCATTTAATTATCAAAGAAAGTGATTATTGTGAGAAAACACTATCTGACTGTCAGTCAGCATTAAATATAAGTGCATTTGTTGGAAATCTGCTTTGAAATCTCCACTGAATGGCTATCCTTTTGTCAATATTTTAGCCTCTTCTGCCTCGTTCTGGCAGGGTGTAAAAAGGAGGCTTGGGCAAGAGTGACTGCTTGTACCTTGTCAATGAAGAGACTCTGTCAGCAGCACTCCGGAAAAATGCCCACAGTGCCCCAAATATCCTCTGAATCTTAACTCGGGTCTCTGAAATGCAAATTGCCAAAGTCATTTTCAAAAGAACCCTTTGATGTAGAATTAAAGTTTATTCTCTCTGGCTGTCCAAAGAAGAGAAGCAGTTATCTAGATGAGAAACAACATTTTGCTCTGGATCGCGGGCCTGTTCCCAGCAACCGAGAAGAGAAGCCTTTTTCTCAGAGTCCATAAGGACCTCCAAATAGGAAGTTGGACTCTAGGATCCATCTGCAGTCATGTTGCGGTGCTTGGGAGTCAGTTTAGGGCTCAGAACCTGGTGATGGCATCACTCAGCTCTGTTAAGTGAGGCAGGCACGTCTTCTGGTGCCTGGACCCATTCCAGTGCTTCTACCCCAAAGCGTGATACCACCTAGCCAACCAACCTGGACTGCAGCTGCGGGGCTGGGTGAGCGAGTGAGCAGCCAGGAAACAGTGGGGAGATTTCTGTCCTATTCACCCTCTCTCCCAGCTCCAGTGATCATGGGAACCTGCTAAGGGAAAAAGGGGACATTCTACTAGAGTGTGGGGGAGGATAGTGAAAGGAAAGAAAAAAAAGCCACCTTGTTCTTTAGGCTAGCAGGAAACTACTTCGTTCAAGAGTACCAAAGCAGGTTAGTTTGGTTGCATTGCATTTTTTTCATTAGAGCAAAAAAGAGTACATTGGTAAGCATTTATAAACCCTTTATAAAGTCTTCCCCCAAAATAGCCCATCACTGTCAGGCTTGGTGCAGACAAATCACTGCTATTTTCTCCTGGATACTTGATGACATCAAACTATGATGACACGATGAAGGAGAAATGGATATTTTATGGACAGATACCAGTGACAATTATTTGAAGATCTCACAAGAAGTCAGATAAGACCCTGCTGTGATGTAGGTATAAGTGGGGGAGATCTTGCAACCCTCTATTCACAAGAGAGGAAAAATATCTACGAATGATTTGACAGGATAGTGGGATTGCGGCCCAACAGCGTGAACCAGACAGATGCCAGAACAAGATATTTGGAAGAAAATAAAATTATTTTGCTTTTCATTGACTTTCCAAGCTGTTTAGGGAAAGAGTAAAATGGCCTGCTGTCTGAAATCATGAAGCAAAGTGTTCAGTTATAGTGAGTGTGACCTAATGGCATGGAAATATAGGCGGGGACACTGAAGATGTTTTCTGCAATTTAGACAGTAGCTTGAAATAAAAGTGTACTGATGCAAAGGAGTGTTATCCCTCTGGGGTCTTCTAGAAGGAAAAATTCAAATGTTCTGTCACAATCTCCCTACATCATTCTGAGAGAGCTGAATGCTTGCCAGGCTAATCAATGGCGTATCAAATCTCTGCCTACAGACAGTCACTGAAGGAACTCATTGGGTTCCACAGTACAGTGTACTTCTGCTTCATTAATTGCAAGCCTATCTATGATTCCGCTGACCATGACAGTCCCTAGAGAATCATTCAAACACCTCGCTTCCCTGATGTGCTCATCAGAATGTTTCTTTCAGCTGCTTTCCAGGGAAATTGAATGCCATGAATCCATCAATCAAAGGGAAATCTGCTGCTCCCCATTGTTTTGAGTGCCTATCAAGGCTGAGGAGAGATGCTGGAACCTTCCTTTGAATAATTATATTATGTACAAGAGAGTTGCCTTCGTTGCAGAGTTGGTATGAATAAGGGCACCAAAGCAGAAATACTTCACTCTACCAATTCCAATTTCATCTTTGCTCAAGTGAGGACATTAGAAGAGGAGGAAATCTGTTTTATCTGGACTGGTCATTAATTGGCAATAGCCAGAACCTACTAAAAATATTGCTAGCTGTAGAGAACAACCCTATAAACAATATGTATAGTAAATACTTCATTTGAAGCTCCATGTATTTTAATTTTCCTTGCCCTCTTACCAATTTGCAGACCTGAGATTGATTTGGAGGCTCAGTAGTAAAACATCAGGATGAAAAGTTTGGTTCTAGTGAGCACTTCCAAGATTTAATAGATTGCATGCCACAATTCAATCACTCAAGGGACTGAAACTGGTACCCCTAATAGCCTTGAAATCCCAATTCAACTTGGATCTAAGTGAACAAAACCAAATAAATTCCACTCTCTGGCCACATCATTGAATAGCCCTGAATCATAAACATAGTTTGGGGTAAAGCGTATTCAACATGAATGACCCCAAGTTTATGGATGGAAAACCCAAACAAGACATTCCATGCTCACATAACAATGCTCCATTTTGTATGTGTGGAATATAAGGTTATCCATTTCAGTCAATCAATCCATGGTATTTACTGAGTTTTCATTATGGGCAGAGCACAGTACTAAGCGTTTAGGAGAGCACAATAATTAATGGACCCATTCCCTGCCCAAAATGAGCTGACAGTTTGGAGGGCCAGACAAATAACAAGCGGTGGAGACAGACATTAAATTTTATACATATTAGTAGCCCATTCAAATATACACTAGATTATTTATAGCCTCCAACATACTATGTATGGTGTATGGTATTATAATTCATAAATAGGTGAGAGATGAAAAAGAAATAAAAGCAAGTATTTTTATTTTATTTTATAATATTGTGCTGACCTTGAGGAAACATTAATCTGGTTATGTCAAGCTATCTTCAATTATGGCAGTCGAGTGACACGAAAAACTGAAACTCAAGGCCTGGAGCCAGTCATAAAGTCATTTCGGGATACTCTATCCTCGTTATCAGAAACTGTCAGCAACTCCCATTTAAAAAGGCAAATCATTATCAATACCAGTTGCACACTGATTTTTAAGATGGTCCTTTCAGTAACTATTGATTCAGTAAATAAAAATTGATGATTATCCGAGTTGAACAGAAGCTAGTCTGGGAATATGTTTGTCCCTGCTGTTTAGATAGAAGCTGATACCTTGTTCAAAAATGTCTTATGGCCTGAGAGCTGAGACAAGGCCCAGAACCTGTAGGCATTTCAACTAAAATCCCACTGAGTCACTGAATGACTATGGGCAATTGACTATTTTTTTAACCTTATATTCATGTTCTTCACACATAGGCCAGACAATATTAGAAGTATTTGGAACAAACAAATTTTGGTGTTATTATTGTTATTAAATAGTAATGTTCTTATTGTCATTGTCTTTACTCTTCTTCACCACTTATCTTTCTGCTATGCCCTTGGTGAGAAAAATCACATCACCTAGAAAGCCATCCTCTCATTTGAAAGACATACAAAGATAAAATGGAAATGACATGTTTATTTTTTATAAAATGCCAAATTTAAAAACAATTTTGGATTGTTGGCCTTATTTTGGGGTGGATTTTCTTTGAAGATTGAAAGTGGAGAGGAACCACTAAGGGGAAGTGCAGTGGAAGAAACAAAGATACTTGGAAGTCAGAGGTTATGGGTTTGAATCCCGGCTCTGCCCCTTGTCAGCTCTGTGACTGTGGGCAAGTCACTTAACTTCTCTGTGCCTCAGTTACCTCATCTGTAAAAGGGGGATTAACTGTGAGCCTCACGTGGGACAACCTGACGACCCTGTATCTTTCCCAGCGCTTAGAACAGTGCTCTGCACATAGTAAGCGCTTAACAAATACCAACATCATTGTTATTATTATTATCATTATTATTATTAAAAGGAAGAAGTGAAACATATATGAGTAGTTGGGGGATTTTTTTTTGGTATGGTATTTGTGTAGCACTTCCTATGTGCCAGGCAACATGCTAACAGCTGAGGTAGATACAAGCTAATTTGATGGGTCACAGTCCATGCAGCGTGGCTCAGTGGAAAGAGCCTGGGCTTCGGGGTCAGGGGTCATGGGTTCGACTCCCAGCTCTGCCACTTGTCAGCTGTGTGACTGTGGGCAAGTCACTTAACTTCTCTCTGCCTCAGTTACCTCATCTGTAAAATGGGGATTAACTGTGAGCCTCACGTGGGACAATCTGATTACCCTGTATCTCCCCCAGCGCTTAGAACAGTGCTCTGCACATAGTAAGCGCTTAACAAATAGCAACACTGAGCTCACAGTTTTAATCCCCATTTTACTTGTAAGGGAATTGAGGCAGAGAAAAGTCAAATGACTTGCCCAAGGTCACTTGGCAGATAAATGGAGGAGCTAGGATTGTAACTCTGGTCCTCTGATCCCAGGCCCGTGTTCTATCCACTAGGTCACACTGCTTCCCATTGGGCATAATGGGACATTATGGGCATAATTCTCACTCAGTACATTGACAATGGTTTAAGGGTTATGCAAGATAAACCTTTTGCTTTGTCCCTACAGTACTTTTTCAAGTACTTAGTCACCACTCAATAAATATGACTCCTCTTACTACTAACAATACTCTCCCTAATTGCAGGTGCAATTGGTAGATCAGCAAATGCTCACTTAAACTTTGCTTACCAGGAACAGAATGGCAAGCATAAAATCAGCATTTATATTCCTTTTTGCATATGAAACAGAGGAAAGTTTACTGAAGGAAAAAAAAATGTGATGTCTCCCATTTATGGCATCCATAATTTCAAAGTCTATCCTCTCTCAGAACTCTATAATTGCTTGTATTTCTGCAATAGCCCATGTTCATCACCTCTGCCAGTTGTTCCAGACATTTAACTCCCTCCTCAGGGTCCCAGTCCTCCCAACTCCCCCATCTCTTGCCCCCAGTGCCCTGGCCACCTACTCTATTAAGAAAATAACACCATCCAGTGTAAACTCCCTAAAATCTCCCCTGCCCCTCCTCAGTCCCTCCTCACTCCAGCCCCCCCTAAACTCTCCCATCCTTGCCAGCAGTTTCTCCAGAGGAAATCTCCTGCCTCCTCTCATGAGCCACCCCTCCACCTGCGCGTCGGACCTTATTCCTTTGCACCTTATCAATAATAATGGTGGTATTTGTTAAGCACTTACTATGTGCAAAGCACTGTTCTAAGCGCTGGGGGGATACAGGGTGATCAGATTGTCCCACATGGAGCTCATGGTTTAAATACCCATTTTATAGATGAGGTAACTGTGACAAAGAGAAGCTAAGTGACTTATCCAAAGTCACACAGCTGGCAAGCGGCAGAGCCGGGATTAGAACCCATGACCTCTGACTCCCATCAAAACTCTCGTCCCCTCCTTCTTTCACTCCCAAACAGCCATTTTCAACTGTTCACTCTCCAATGGCTTCTTCCCCACTGCTTTCAAATATGCCCATGTCTCCCCTGTCTTAAAAGAAACACTCCCCTGACCCCACGGCTCCCTCCAGTTATCACCCATCTCCCTCCTACCGTTCCTTTCTAAAATCCTTGAGTGAGTTGCCTTCACCCGCTGTCTCAAAATCCTCTCTTCCAATTATCTTCTTGACCCCCCTCCAATCTGGCTTCCATCCCCTTCACTCTGTAGAAACCACTCTCTCAAAGGTTACCAATGATCTCCTTCTAGCCAAATCCAGTGGCCCCTACTCCATCTTAATCATCCTTGACCGCTCAGCTGCCTTCGACACTGTGGACCACCTCCTTCTCATGGAAACATTATCCAAACTTGGCTTCAGTGATCCTGCCTTCTCTTGGTTCTCCTTTTTCTTTCTAGGCATTCATTCCCAGTCTCCTTTGCTGACTCCTCCTCTGCCTCCCACCCCCGAACTTTGTGGGTTGTCTTAAGGTTCAATTCTGGGACCCATTCTATTTTCCATCTACACACACTCCCTTGGAGAGTTTATTCAGTCCCATGGCTTCAGCATTTAGAACAGTACTTCGTACATAGTAAGCACTTTTACAGATACCACCATCATTATTATTATTATTCAACTAACACTTCTATGTAGATGGCATCCAAATCTACATCTCCAGCCCTGATCTCTCTCCCTCTCTCCAGGCTCACATCTCCTCCTGCCTTGAAGACATCTCTACTTGGATGTCCTCCCGTCACCTCAAAATTGACATGTCCAAAACAGAGCTTCTTATCTTCCCACCCAAACCCTGCTCTCCCCGTGATGTTTCATTCATTCATTCATTCATTCATTCATTCAATAGTATTTATTGAGCACTTACTATGTGCAGAGCACTGTACTAAGCGCTTGGAATGTACAAATCGATAACAGATAGAGACAGTCCCTGCCCTTTGACGGGTTTACAGTCTAATCGGGGGAGACGGACAGACGAGAGCAATAGCAATAAATAGAATCAAGGGGATGAACATCTCATTAAAACAATAGCAAATAAATAGAATTAAGGCGATGTACATTTCATTAACAAAATAAATGGGGTAATGAAAATATATACAGTTGAGTGGACGAATACAGTGCTGAGGGGATGGGAAGGGAGAGGGGGAGGAGCAGAGGGAAATGGGGGGAAAAGAGGGTTTAGCTGCGGAGAGGTGAAGGGGGGTGGTAGAGGGAGTAGAGGGAGAAGAGGAGCTCAGTCTGGGAAGGCCTCTTGGAGGAGGCGAATTTTAAGTAGGGTTTTGAAGAGGGGAAGAGAATGAGTTTGGCGGAGGTGAGGAGGGAGGGCATTCCAGGACCGCGGGAGGGCGTGGCCCAGGGGTCGACGGCGGCATAGGCGAGACCGAGGGACGGTGAGGAGGTGGGCGGCAGAGGAGCGGAGCGTGCGGGGTGGGCGGTAGAAAGAGAGAAGGGAGGAGAGGTAGGAAGGCGCAAGGTGATGGAGAGCCTTGAAGCCTAGAGTGAGAAGATTATGTTTTGCGCTCCCAAACCCATAACCTTGGCATTATCCTTGACTCATCTCTCTCATTCAACCCACATATTCAATCCATCACCAAACCCTGTCAGTCCCACCTTCACACCATCACTAAAATCTGCTCTTTCCTCTCCATCCAAACTGCTACCTTGTAAGTACAATCACTCATCCTATCCTGCCTGGATTACTGCATCAGCATCCTTGCTGATCTCCCAGCCTCCTGTATCTCCCCAAGACAGTCCACACTTCACTCTGCTGCCCAGAACACTTTTTCTACAAAAATGTTCTGGATATGTCACTCAGTTCCTCAAAAAACCCCAATGATTGCCCACCCATCTCTGTAACAAATAAAAACTCCTCTCTATTGGTTTTAAAGCTCTCCATCACCTTGGACCCGCCTATCTCACCTTGCTTCTCTCCTTCTACAACCCAGTCTGCACACTTCACTCCACCTACTGCTAACCTTCTCACTGTGCCTCGATCTCGCCTGTCTCAATGCTGGTCCCTAGCCTACAACCTGCCTCAGACCCAGAACACCCTCCCTCCTCTAAGCTGACAGGCAACCACTCTCCTACACTTCGAAGCCTCTTTGAAGGCACATCTCCTCCAATAGGTCTTCCCAGATTAAGCCCAATTTTCCTCATCTTCCACTCCCTCTGAATCACCCTGACTTGCTCCCTTTGCTCTTCCCTATCTTCCAGTCCCAAAGTACTTTGGTACATATCTGTAATTTTATTTATTTGTATTGATGTCTGTCTTCCCCACTCTAGACTGTAAGCTTGTTGGGGGCAGGGAATGTCACCGTTTATTTTTGTACTGTACTTTCCCAAATGCTTAGTACAGTGCTCTGCACTGAGTAAGCACTCAATAAATACGATTGAATGAAGTTACCGTTTTCCAGACGGCTTTTATAGATCCAACTCATTGGAAAACTACTGTTTAACATTAAAGCAAGGATCATGATTTTTAGATCAACAATTAACAAGTTTAATCAGCCTTCCCTAGTGAACCGTAGATTTACCCTTCCTTTATTTTAAAAGTATCTTTACCACCTAGAGGGATTCTGACGATAATCATCCCATCTGTGGGCGAAGACTTCACGGACCTACTTCCCACCTCATTGATATGAACTAGATCCTTTGCTGGGTTGCAGCTGAACAGTTCTCCATGTTAATGAGGTATTGAGGTCAATCCCGGCTGTCTTTCGAATCATTAAATTATGGACCAAGTAGCCTGTTAGATACAGAGCTCACAGACACAGATTTACCGTAAAGATCCACAGAAGGAGAATGCTATGCCTTTAATGTTTAGTTTTAAATTAACTATTTCTTGTGTGGCATGCCGCTTCTTAACTATTTTTCTATGAAGTGTTCTGTACCAAAGTCAGCATTCTCCTTTAAAAATATACATTACTTTAACTTGTTTTCAAGGAGTTTCAAAGAGAAATTTATCACTGGTTTTAAAGCACTCAATCAGTCCACCCCCCTCCTACCTTACTCACTGATTTCATACTATAATCCAGACCACACAACGAGTTCCACTAACAGCAAGTCACTGTACCTTGGTCCTGTATCTCTCACCGCCAATTCATTCAATAGTATTTATCGAGCGCTTACTGTGTGCAGACCACTGTACTAAGCACTGGGGAAGTATAATTCAGCAACAAATAGAGACAATCCCTGCCCACAACGGGCTCACAGTCTAGAAGATGGGCTCACAAAGACTAAATGCATAGTGCCAGTCAGTCAGTCAGTCAGTCAGTCAGTCAGTCAGTCAGGTCAATTGTATTCACTGAGCACTTACTGTGTGCAGAGCACTGTACTAAATGTTTGGGAGAGTACAATACAACACTAAACAGACATTCCCAGCTCACAATAAACTTAGAGTCTAGAGGAGGAGACACTGATATAAATCAATTAATTAGATCCCTTGCACATCTCCATCTGACCTGAACTCCCTTCCCCTCCTTATAGGACAGACCACCACTTTCTCTATCTTCAAAGTCTCAATAAAATTACATTTCCTCCAAGAAGCCTTTCCTAATTAAGCTATCTTCTCCCTTCTGTGTCACCTAGGCTTTTGGATCTGTACCCTTGAAGAACTTTCACCCCTCCCTCAGCCCCACAGTATTTATATACATAGCCACAATTTATTTATTTTAATGTCTGTCTCCCCCTCTGGACTGCAGGCTCCTTGTGGGCAGAGACCTACCTACCAATTTTGTTGCACTGTACTTTCCCAAACGCAGTGCTCTGCATACAGTAAGTACTCAATAAATGCCATCAATTGATTGAGGTTAATCAAAATTGGATAAGGCCAGCAGCTTGAGAGAAAATAGACTGCTATTTTTATTTAAGATTTTGATATGAATGTGAAATGAATTATGCTAGATTTGTGTTGATGTCTTTCTTCTTCCTTGGCCTTATTTGACTTGTTCTTAATGCTTTATTAAATTAAATCGTCATATTACTGACTTCACTCTCCCTGTTAATGTGCCTAAGCAAATTAGCCTCCAGAGAAATAATGTTTCATTATTTGAGTACATCTCTCTCTCCCTCCGTTCCTCGTAAACTCTCAGTTTTACTGTTTTCGTCTTAGGGAAGTTTAAATCATCCATTTTTTTTTTTTCTGTGTTGGACAGGCTACACTTAGAGTAGCATAGATAATTCTTGGAGTGAAAAGGGAGTAAGTACCAAGCATGCTAAGAACCCCTAACACAGGGAATAGTTTGTGATTAGTTTCTGCTGCTCATTGGGAGTGCTGAGATGGAATATGACACTCTTTTATGGCGATTTCCAAAATAGCTGGAATTGTTTTTATTCCTTAGCAGAATTTTATGCCGCAGGTATGACATTGAACCCAGGTTCCTTTCTCTCTTCTTTATAAATGAGGTACTTCCTTTGGTGTTTCCTAATGCCTCTGGCCTACCCCTGTAAAGATGACTTCCACCAAACATCTGTATACTTTCCTTTTTTCCCCTTCTCAGAGATTTCTCCTGACCCAGACTGAGCTCCCCCCTTTTTCCCTCTGCTCCCTCCACCCCCCTTCACCTCTCCACAGCTAAACCTCTTCTCCCCCCTTTCCCTCTCCTCCTCCCCCTCTCCCGTCCCACTCCCTCAGCACTGTATTCGTCCGCTCAGCTATATATATCTTCATCATCCTATTTATTTTCTTTATTTTGTTTAATAAGATGTACATCATCCTGATTCTATTTATTTGCCATTGTTTTTATGAGATGTTCTTCCCCTTGACTCTATTTATTGCCATTGTTATTGTCTGCCTCTCTCCCCCGATTAGACTGTAAGCCCGTCAAAGGGCAGGGACTGTCTCTATCTGTTGCCGATTTGTACATTCCAAGCGCTTAGTACAGTGCTCTGCACATAGTAAGTGCTCAATAAATACGAATGAATGAATGAATGAATGAATGAATGAATGAATGAATGAATGAATGAAAGTCCCACCCCAAGTGCCAGTTTTCTTCCTATACCTCCTAACGTACCTGGCTATCTCAACCTAATGGTTCCTAGGTATAGGGACAAGGGAAGAATCTAACAAGACCTGAGCACCAAAAATGTCTAGTGGGCTGTGAAAAACTCAAGAGATTCTCACTCAGAAAACAATTCAAATACCAAATGAGGAGAAAAAACAGCTTAATTAGAAAGAATGCTTCTTCTGAGGCAGAATTCCTGCCTAAAGAAATGAGTTGGTAAAGGATACTGGAACTTGGAGAATTCTCATCAGCACTTGGAGTCACACTGCCAACAGGATTCAGAAAGATTTTAGCCAAGGACAAAGGCACACAAGGGAAATAATGGTTCTAAGATGCGGATCCAGCTTTGTGATGGAACGGAAATTTTCCTATTTGTGCAGAGATGAAATGGGATTGCTTTCTCTGGAGATATCAGAAATGATGCAGGGAGACCAGTGACTAAATATGTGTGGAAATTATTCATTGATTCCTTGCCACTGGAACATATTTTTGGATGAGATGACTGTGCCCACATGCCAGTGGGTAAAGAAGACAACTCTCTGGATTCTTTCATTGCTTTTCAAAGGTGCTAATAGGATTCGAGGAAGAAAGGGGCCTCGACCACTCCCGAAGGCCATCAGGTGCATTATATGAAGGGTCAAGGACACTTGGGCAAAACCAGGACCCGGCAGCATACCCCGAATTTCCCTTTCCTTGCCTCTGTCCAATAACAGCAGGAGCAGCTACAATTCTGGCTCTAGGTTATGAATGAAGAGATTCTTTTCTATCCAATAATCGACCACTGATGGGACTGGACGCTTTTGCTCCAAGCCTGTGGCAGAAGGACCTGCTTAGTCAGAAACCCACAAATCACCTTTCAGCTCAATTATATCAACAACATCTGCCTCCTTAACCAGTGTTTCAACAGTTGGCACCAGCAAGTGTGGAGTTCATCTGAGGGTCTGTGCTAGGCAATTCTGGCTCTATTGGCCAGGAACAGAATGGAGTTCATTTAGTCCTGATTTCAATTTGTTGGAAGTGAAGAAACAGGATTTTAAATAAGCATCTGGTAATTGAAAACTGCCCATGGTATTCAAACAAAGTAGTCACTGATATATCATTATTAATGGTTGATTCACATACTGATTATCCAGGCTCTTTGATTCTTCTTTTGGGGACAAAACATCTAGGTTTTTTTTCTTTTTTTTTTAATTAATGAAATTTTTTAAGTGCCTATTGTATGTCAAGCACTGTTCTAGGTACTACAAATTAATCAGGTCAGACACAGTCCTTGTCCCACATGGAGCTCAACATCTAAGTAGGAGAGAGAACAGGTATTGAAACCCCATTTTGCAGTTGAGGAAACTGAGGCACAGAGAAGTTAAGTGACTTCCCCAAGGTCACACAGTAGGCAAGTGGTGGAGCTGGGATTATTAGTAATAATAATAATGATGGTCTTTGTTAAGCACTTACTATGTGCCAAGCACTGTTCTAAGCACTGATGTAGATACAAGGTTATCAGGTTGTCCCACGCAGGGCTCACAGTCTTAATCCCCATTTTACAGATGAGGTCACTGAGGCACAGAGAAGCTAAGTGACTCACCCAAAGTCACACAGCTGTCAAGTAGCAGAGTCGAGATTCAAACTTACGACCTCTGACTCCCATGCCCGTGCCCTTGCCACTAAGCCATGCTGCTGATTAGAACCCAGGTCCTCTGGTTCCCACACTCATGCTTTATCCACATACATGCATGCATCTGGGTTGGAAAAGGAGAAGGCAATTGGGGTTGGGGGTGGTGGGTGGTGGGGGGTGTGTTAATTTACTACATGTGCAATAGAGTGCAACAGGAGTAAGATGCAGTCTCAAGTGCCCCTTGACCTTCCTCTTTCTTCTCCAACTTCTCTAATTGCTACACTTAATTCCCCAAGTAGAAGCCCCTCACTTCTTTTGGGATTGCAAAAATTATGCAAAAAAGTGGTGCAGTTAACTGAGTAATACAGTATACCAAGAGCTTAGTTCAGCTCATTGTAACCCCAAAGCATTTAACATCATTTTCATATCTACTTGGGTTGGTGATTTTGAATTTGATTTTTTTTTTTGCTTCTTAATATCTTGTGAAAAACATGAAATGTACTTCTTTACCTTAGAGAGATACTGAGGCACCTTCAGCAAAGATGATCCAGAGACACAAATCCTAAATTTGTTTCTCATAGAGAAGAATAAATCTTTTCTAACCATTTATAGATTTGATTATTTCTTCAACAGGACATTTCATAAGAGCTAGACAACCAGTATAGTTTGCACTTTATTTTAATGAGAGAGAGTTGAAACTCCACTCAAACAGTCAGGAGGAAGCTTGGGTCACCAACCCCTGAATTCTTGTTCTACAGTGAATTCTGCAGTCATTCAGTGACTTCCTCACAAAGTAACTTTGCAAAGTATGCGAATAGTTGCTCCCAGAATGGAGCCTGTTTGCTTAAATAGATGACCTTCGCCGTTTGAGATTACATAATATTTTGCTGATACTTTGAATCGCTTTGTAAATCCTATCAGACAAATCTGAAGTTGTAGGACGAGGGTTCAGTAGCAGAGGCAGAGATTTATAGATACAAGAAACCCCATGATACAACTAGATTAGGAGCCTAAAAAGATATTTATAGTATTTTTTAAGTGCAGTATATGCCTCACATACTATTCTAAGCGCTGGGGTAGATACAAATTAATCAAGTTGTACTGTGAATAGAATCATATTGTCACACTTCTTTTCCCCAATAGACATAAATAAAATTTTTTTTATGACATTTAAGTGCTTACTATGTGTCAAACAGTTCTAAACTCTGGGGTAGATATAAGTGAATTAGGTTGGACAGTCTCTGTCCTTCATGGGAATAATAGCCTAGGTAAGGGAGAACAGGAGAAATGAGACACAGAGAAGTTAAGTGACTTACCCAAGGTCACCCAGCAAGCATCTGGCTGAGCTGGGATTAGAACCCAAGTCCTCTGACTCCCAGGCCTGTGCTCTTTCCAGTAGGTCAAGGGATCCATTCCAAAATCAGAAAAATGTGGAGCCTTGCTGACCATTTCCTACAGATCAGTAAAAGCAGCGCTGTAAATCTCCTACAGATTCCCTCTCTCTCACTGGTCCTTTTCCCCATTTCCACAGATCTTGTTATCACCCCTTAAGGAAATCCTGAATTCAGCCCCATGGTCCCTTACCTTTCTAAGTCTTCTTCCCCTTCCTGCCTTTCACCAAGCCAGTATAATTTTTTTTGTTAACTTTCACCATGGCACCAGTTATTGCTTCCAGCTTGACTTCACCACCACTGCCCCTCTACTTCCCGTCATAAAGTTCCAACATTGAACTCCAACCAAATGAATCAATCAATTCATCAGTGCTATTCTTTGAGCACTAACTGCGTGCAAACCTCATTGTGGACAGGAAATATGTCTGTTATATTGTACTCGCCCAAGCGCACTATACAGAGCTCTCCATGCAGTAAGTGCTCAATAAAAATGATTGATGGCAAAGCAATCTATTGATGGTCATGTCTACTCCTTAAATCAATCAGTAGCATTTGTTGAGTATTTACTTTATGCAGAGAAATTGTATTTATTGATGATGATATTTATTAATAGTAACTGTGGTATTTGTTTAAATGCTTACTATGTGCCAGGCACTGTACTAAGCGCTGGGGTGATACAGGGAAATCGGGTTGGACAAAGTCCCTGTCCCACATGGGGCTCACAGTCTCAATTCCCATTTTACAAATGGGTAACCGAGGCATAGAGAAGTGAGGTGACTTGTCCAAGGTCACACAACAGACAAGTGGTGGAACTGGGATTAGAACCCATGACCTTCTGACTCCTAGGCCCATGCTCTATCCACCACACCATGCTGTTGTTAAGCACTTACTTGGTACCGGGCACTCTTGTAAGAGCTGGGGTAGACAAAGCTGATCAGGTTGGACATAGACCATATCCCATGGGATTCATGGCTTTAATCCCCATTTTACAGATGAAACAACTGAATTACAAAGTAAGAGATTTGTACAGCGTCAGGTACCTGACAAGTAGCAGAACCGGGATCAGAAGGCTTACTGTGTGCAGAGCACTCTACTAAGTACTAAAATACAACAGAGTTGGTAGAGTGATTCCTACCAACAAGGAGCTAACAGACTCGAGGGGAAGACAGGTAATAAAATAGCCTTCAAAATAATACATATGGAAGGGGTGTGGGCGTGGCGTGAAAAGCAAGTCGCTTAAGGGTTACAGACCCATGTTTCTGGTGATAAGGATGAGGGCAGAGTGGATGCGAGGGTGGGATGGTCCCAGTGGTTTGAGAGGGAAACACTGTGTATCCACCCTGTCCATCGCAATCCTCCCCACACTGTCCCTAGTCCCCACGGCTTGGCTGTGCAGAAAGGTAGGGTTTCACTTTGGGAAAAAAAAGTGGTGGAATAGTGAGAAGACCATGGTCAAGCCTGCAGCAACAGCTGCTTCTATGAGTAACTCTTCCCTTCAATTCTCTCCCCAATTTTATTTAATATTTCAATTATGTTCAATGTTCACCACCTCCTCTTTGCCTCGGGGCCACAACAGAGAATGCCGAGTGAGACAAATTGAATACATAATCAAATCTAATCTCATTAATCACAAAAGAGGTAATTAAATTGGTAATGTGCCTCAATTTGGGTTGACCAACTGAAATGGTGACTTTTAATTCATTTTGATTTCTAATTCTATACAGCAATGATTATGCATATCTCCTTTGCCATTACAATCTCCTAGAAAAAGGCAGAAAATATTGAGTTTTGGAATTTGGTGGGCTCTGGGCAAGGTATATAGCCAAAATTCATAAAGGGGAAAATATTCACTAGCAATTTTTAAAATTTAGCCTGAAACATTCTTGTGGACTATTTCTGGAATGGAAGTCTGTTTTCAGTCATTTTGGCCTTATGGTGTAAAGCCTGTAGGAAAATGGTTAATGCATGACAATAAAATATTTACCCTCAAGTAATAATGAAGGAAAAAAAAAATAAAATCCTACTAACCCTACTTTATCAGGTGGGGAAGAGCCACCCAATATTTCTCTTCCAATATTTTGGCAAATGTTATGACCTGCCACTGGTATACAAGGGTAAAATCAAATCTTGAATCAGATTTCAGAAAAACTTCATGTTTGAGCCACTGTAGCATCCCTAGTTGAAACTCCTTAGATAAGTTTCCCAACAGGGAAGGTTTTTTTTCCCTGGCATTTTGGCCAGCCTTCACCAATGCTCGTACCCCATTCAGATCCCAGGATTCCTTGAAGCATCAGGACTTAACAAGCCAATAAAAAACACTGCCAAGTCAAACTATTGGATGGGAAAATCCAAAATAAAAGTCTTTCAGCTTCATCTTCTCCCAATTTGCCTTTTTCTTCTCAGAAAAAAAAGACAAAACTAGTTTAATTTCAGGCCTGCTGTTTTTCAGAAAACTATATTTTTGAGAGGTAAGAAGATGTTACCTATCTCTCGAAAATGTTAGTTAGTAAAACGGTGGACAACAGACAAATTAGACTTTGGTGAACTGATTCTGTTCTTTTACTATAATTACTGTTATTTAAAATCCTGTCTTATTAGGCAGCTTGAATGTGTACCATTTTGGACACAATACTTGGTTAATGAAACAAGAAAGCAGATGTGACTCATAGTTTCTAACTACCCCAAGAGATTGCTGTAATTGCATCACCGTATGCATGAACAGAAACAAAAATCACTCAATCAATGTTATTTATTGAGCGTTCATTGTGTACATAGATTTGTTCTAAGAATTTGGGAGAATGAAGTACAACAGAGTTAGTAGACATGATTCCTTGCCTCAGGGAGCTTACCGTCTAGAGGGGCTTTGAAGTAATTTAAGGCTATGTACATAAGTACTGTGGGGCTGAGGATGGGGTGAGTATCAAATATTTAAAAGGTTCAAATCCAAGCACATAGACCATACAGAAGGCACCGGGAGTAGGGGAAATGAGGGAAGGGCTCTTGGAGGAGATGAAATTTTGGTAAGGATTTGAAGTGTGGAGAATGGTGGTCTACCAGATATGAAGGGGGAGAGTAGTTCTAGGCCAGAGGGAAGATATGAGAGAGGGGTTGGAGGTGACATGGACAAGATGTAGGTAGATTGAGAAGGATGGCACTGGTTTTCAGTAGAGTATGCTAAGTGAGAAAGTACACTGAGTTAACACTAACTGAAATCTGCATCCTAATCCTGAATCTTATTCCTCCTTGACCACCATCTACCTTCAACCCTGTGGACCACTCCTTTGTCCTTGAAATACTATCTAACCTTGGTTTCACTGACACCATCCTCTCCTGGTTCTCAGTCTTTTTTATAGGCTCCTCCTCTACCTCCCACCTCCTCACCTCCGACAGTCTAATTCTCTTCCCCTCTTCAAATTCCTACTTAAAGCTCACCTCCTCCAAGAGGCCTTCCCAGACTGAGCTCCCCCCTTTTTCCCTCTGCTCCCTCTACCCCCCCTTCACCTCTCCACAGCTAAACCCTCTTCTCCCCCCTCTCCCTCTCCTGTCACACCCCCTCAGCAGTATACTCGTCCGCTCAACTGCATATATCTTTATCACCCTATTTATTTTGTTAATTTTGTTTAATGAGATCTACATCACCCTGATTCTATTTAGTTGCCACTGTTTTATGTTCTTCCCCTTGACTCTATTTATTGCCATTGTTCTTGTCTGCCTGTCTCCCCCGATTAGACTGTAAGCCCATCAAAGGGCAGGGACTGTCTCTATCTGTTGTCGATTTGTACATTCCAAGCGCTTAGTACAGTGCTCTGCACATAGTAAGCACTCAATAAATACTATTGAATGAATGAATGAACTGTAGGGGTGCCTCAAAGTTCAGTTCTGGGTTTCCTTCTATTCTCCATCTACATCCAATCCCCTGGAAAATTCATTCGCTCCCTTGGTTTCGACTACCATCTCTACATGCATGATTCTCAAATCTACTTCTCCAGGCCTGACTTCTCTCCTCTGCAGTGTCACATTTCCTCTTGCTTTTAGGGCAACTCTACTTGACTGTCCTGCAGACACCTCAAACTTAACATGTCCAAAATAGAACTCATCTTCCCGCTCATACCCTGTCTTCCCTCACTTCTGAAATCACATCTCCTCCATAATCTCCCTACCTTATTTCCCCCTCAAATGTCACTTAAGCATATTCATGTCCAATAAGCACTTGGGTACTCACCCCCTATCACTTCCTTCAAGCTGTAATTTATTTTAGTGTCTGTCTCCCCAGTTAGGTTGCAATCTCCTTGAGGGAAGGGCTCATGTCTATTCTCTCTATTGTATTCTGTCAAGCGCTTAGTACTGTGCTCAGAGTAAGTGCTCAGTAAATATTATTGATCATTTTGGAAAATTTGTCACATTTGTTTTCGATGTCATTTCTGAATGCGTACAATATATTGGTACCAATAAAATAAACAAAATTGAGATTGCATGTACCACATATTTTGAAAAATATAAATCTCTTAGGACTGTATACCTTTAATTCACATACTCTCCTCCTGATATTCATAACAGAAGCACTGCCTAGATTCAAAGGCAGACAACAGCCCAGAGAATTGAAATAAATGGAAGCATTAATGGACTACTTGTTCTGCCACAAAGCATTCACTTTCAGAAATATCTGATTGCTATTTCAATTTAAGCTATATTCCCACTGGGAAAAAAAGCAAATTTTAAAAAGTAGGAATGATTCAAGGAAACTTGGCCCAGTACAGCCTGATGGGGCCTGCCTGACCACATCCCCCTCCCATAAAATAGGTAGATAAATAACTGTAACAAAATCACACAACAGGGGACCTTTTCAAAACTCAAGGAAGCCCATTCAAAACTAGAGCATTCCCAGGAAAATGACATCCTATAGAGCATCCAGAGGAAACAGTAACATCTTTTTTAGAATACTTAGGTAGGGAAGGTAATGAATTGTGTTTTTAATCATTTTTAATGAGATCTTTTGCAGGAGACTCAAACAATTTTACCAGTAAGAATTTTTTTATGGTATTTGTTAAAACACTTACTATATGCCCAACACTCTAAGCACTGGGATTCTGTGAGGACTTTGTGCTTGTATTTGAACCTTTTAAATATTTGATATTCACCCCATTCTCAGCCCCACACAACTTATGTACATAGCCTTAAATTACTTCAAAGCTCCTCTAGACGGTAAGCTCCTTGACGGAAGGAATCATGTCTACCCAGTGCTTAGAGTCAGTCCATGTCCCAGTCTTAATCCCGGATTTTACAAATGATGGAACTGAGGCACAGAGAAGTTAAGTGACTTCTCCAAGGTCTTGCAGCAGGCAAGTAGAGGAGCTAGGATTAGAACCCAGTCCTTCTGACCCCCAGACCCATGCTTTATTATACCATGCTACCTCTATTCCTTTACTTTCTTTGCTATGGAGAAACTGAGATAGAAAAGGAGCAAAATAGTTTCATATCATTACCCTTTCTTCCCACAGTTTTATATTTGTTTAGGAATAAAACCTACATTGTTAGCTGCAGCAGGAGGGGTGGGTATAGATGAGTGACAGCTTCAGTAAGGTGGTGCTGATCACTCAGCTGTTCCCTAATGCACATTTTCAATCAATTAATCAATCATATTTATTGAGAGATTGGTGTGTGCAGAGCTCTGTGCTAATCGCTTCGGACAATACAACATAATAGAGTAAGGTGACACGTTGGGCCAGAAAAGTCATTTGCCCAAGGTCACACAGCAGACAAATAGAGGGGTTGGGATTAGCAACCAGGTCTGACTCCCAGGTCTGGGTTCTATCCATTAGGCCACATGTGGGTTCTATCGAAGTGACCTCTGGGATTTAGAAGAACTGAATATATTCTGGGTTTGATGGACAATTCCCTTCAAGCCTTTGCAGCCTTCAATCACACCTCCACTGTCATCTGATCAGAGGCCCCTCTGATTAGATGATCTTTAATCCTGGGCAGACAATCATATTTACTGAGCCCTTACTGTGTGCAGAGCACTATACTAAGCTCTTGGGAGAATACAATATAACAGTAAACAGACACAGTCCCTACCCAAAACAAGCTTACAGTCTAGAGGGGGAGACAGACATTAATATAAACAAATGAATTAAAGATATGTACATAAGTGCTGTAGGGCTGATAGGGGGGATGAATACAAGGAACAAGTCAGGGTGCTGCAGAAGGGAATGGGAGAAGAGGAAAGGAGGGCTTAGTCAGGGAAGGCCTAATCTATCTGTATATGTAACCTGCTTCATCTCCTTAATCATCTTACCTATTACTTCCTAAAATGCAGTTATCATGAATGAATGCAGTAAGGGGCTGCCAGGTGTCTACACAGCTGAGGTACCATTTTGGATTTGCACTTGGGCTCATACAGTTCAAAGTCTTCAAAATCCAATTCAGAGAAAATACATAAAGGTCATTTTCATTATTAGTGTTTCAAAAAAGATCTTCATTTTTGTTTTGTGTTTTCTGAAAAATGGTTGACCTCACTTCCTCTCTACCCCACTCTCCCACATAAATTTGTCCACACAGGCTGGGGCCTGGGGGTTTATTGAGAAACCCACTCTCCCCATTTTCCAGTGGGCAACATTAAACCATCTGTCCCAGAGAATGCAATGAAATGAAGTTTCCAGTTATAGAACCTGTCTGCCTCATCCACATTCAGTTGGAACTTTTAAATCACTGCTGTGATTCAGCTTCAGAACCTGTCGACAGGAAACCTCCCCAGCCCCAGTGCAATACAAATTCATTCAGAATGTTCATGCCATTGGAATATTCCCTGCTCACAAGGAGCTTACAGTTTGAATGAGGAAACAGGCATTAAAATAAATTAGAAATATCTACATAAATGTCTTGGGGCTGAGGGTAGGGTGAATATCCCCTTATTTTGGTCTAGGTACCACATAGGCCTCCTTAAACTGATGGCAATGAATCATTTGGTTTGGAAATTAGTGAAGCAGAGTAGTGAAATGCTTGTGGGCGGGTGGTTAGTCCCATGGAAATATTTAAAATATCAAAATTTACTTCAGTCAAATAGCTCAGACATTTGCTAAAATATATTTTCAAGGGCAATTAGTAAAAAGAGGGTAATGAGCCACTGAAGAGTAGGTTTTGGACTGAATACAATTTTTGGAATTCTCATCTATTTCAGTTCCACATGTTTAATATGATTGATTGATTTCAGACTGTAATTGGACTTTTACATGGTTTTTGCCATCCATCTTATATCTGCTGAGGAGGATTTCCCCTTGACATGGAGCAAAATAGTTCTGCCCAGGAATTCCCTTAGTCTCCCCTGGGTTAGGAGGACCTTCAGAGTCCAGTGGAATTGTCAGACCTCCACCAGGAACAGGGACTCAAAATGGGGCAGTGGGTGTATCCTCCAGTGGAAAGGGCTTAAAAGGAAAGGACACGGTGGCCAAGTGGATTAAGCTTCGGCCTGTGAGTCAAAAGGATCTGGGTTCTAATCCTGCTTCTGCCACTTGTCAGCTGTGTGAATTTGGGCAAGTCACTTAACTTCTCTGGGCCTCAGTTCCATCATCTAGAAAAGGGGGATCAAGTCTGTGAGCCCTACGTTGGAGACCCTGATTACCTTATATCTACCCCAGCGCTTAGAACAGTGCTTTGCACATAGTAAGCACTTAACAAATGCCATCATCATCATTATTATTATTATTATTACCTCTTCTGTAAAATGGAGATTAAGACTGTATGTCCCATGTGGGAAAGGGGTTATGTTTAACCCGATTTGCTTGTATCCACCCCAGCACTTTTAAAGTAAGCACTTTAAAATTCCACAGTTATTATTGTTATTAATAAACCAGAGGCAGAGGCCAACTGGGAAGAATGTAGAGGTGGAAGGAAATTTTGGAGATGTGGGAAGCTTGCAAAAAAGATTTCAGTTTTGTCATAAAAGTAGTTGGGGAGATCGTTAGGGGCAGAAGAAGAGAAGGGGGAGCCTGAGGACCTCAGGAAAGAGTTAGAAGTCTGGATTGATTGGTGGGGCCAGGGGCATGAGAACTGAAGAGGAAGGAGAAGCAATTTTGCTCAAAGGACAGAGAATCTTTTTAAATAATATCTGCCTCCCCCTTTAGATTGAGAGCTACTTGAGGGCAGGGAACAAATATCTTGCTTCTGATATATACTTAAAAGCATTTAGTACAGTGCTTCACACTCAGTAGGTACTCAATAAATAATAATGATTGATTGATGGAAGAGTGTTTCACACCTGATTCTTACTTATGTGACCATTATATGCTCTATTCTTTTCCATGTTTTTCCTCTCGATCCTGAAATATACATTTTAAATGATTTCGTACTTTCAAATACAGCTACCTAAAAGAGTATTACAAGATTTACTTTTTACAGCACTTGGTTCAATCCAAATAGATGCGTTTGTAAAGGTGCTCTGAGGCCATTTGAGATTTATATTACTGCTTACTGTAATATTTGGGCTGCCAACAAAGTAGCTTTTCAAGAAAAATTTCCCATTTGGCACCAAGTTTTTTCTCCTTTGTTGGGGAGTATATATACTGTGGGGAATTTGATGCCAGTACTTAATGGGGGAAATAGTTTAGTTGCTAGAAAAGTCTGTTTCATTGGAAGATCCATTACATTTCCAGGGGGCTCTTTAAAAAGCTGCTTATCTCCCCAGTTTGTTCTCACTTAATGAAGGAAAGATTTGGTGTGCTTTTTAAGGGTTTGATAAAGTAGAATGATTAACTATACCAATTATGAAATATTTTACATGAAATACTTTTACATATGTATAAGTAAAACATATGTATTATATAGATATAAATATACATTATATCTATATAATTTTGAAATCACCCTCTAATTAGCACAACAGGGCTTTGTGTTAACACACTGAAAACGTGTCATTTTCTTTCCTAACACATCTGCAATTATCAATCACTGAATTTTAAATGGGTTTTGATCACTACTCAAGCCAATCAAAAGTCTTCAAAAGTTGGGTAGGAAAGGAAAGGAAGCATTTAAAACAAGGTGGACTTTGCAGTGTTATCTCAAACTGAGTATGGATAAAAATAAGGATGTTAATTCAATAGCACTATCCTGAAAGAGCACAGAAGAGAGTGGTATAAGAGGAAACCAGTGTGTTTATTCAATTCAACATATACCCTTCAAGAAGGCGGGGACCATTTCTTAACTAATTATTTGTGTCCACCTCAATGGCATCTTCATCATCCAGGCCACCGATAATTGAATATTGTTTGCACTGTAAGTCCAAACAAAGAGAATGAAATGTGGAATAGTGAAAGTGAAAATACCCATATAGTTCCTGAGGAGCATCAACCATAACTCAATAGCTCAGCATATATTCAGCTGTGCCATTATACAGCCTTCCATATGAATTTTGGCTAGGATGTGATTAGGGAAAGAGAATCTAATTTCCAAAAAACGAAATCTGGTTAGATCAGTACGCTCCATTATCGAAGACACCATTTGTGGGCATGCACACAGTGCTGGAACAAGTCAGTGCTAAAGCAAGTTTTCCATAATGCATGGTCTTACAAGAATGCAACCTTCATGTAATAGGGAAACTGGGTGTATTTGTCTCTACTGAAACCATTAAAACATTGAAGTGGATTATCATCTTTTAGCTTTCAGAAATATGGCTGAAACTTGACTGCAAATCCAACAGGAGAAGCTGTTGCCAGATGACCTGGGATCTAATCCTGTCCCTGCCACTTGCCTGATGGGTGACTTTAGATGAGACATGTAACTTCTCTGTGACCCAATTACCTCATCTGTTAAATGGGGTCAACACTGTGATTAGCTTGTATCTACCCCAATGTTTGGTAAGCGTTTAACAAATACCATAAATAATCGTGTAACTTCTCTGTGTCTCAGTTTCCACATCTGTAAAATGGGAATTAAATATCTGTTCTCCCTCCTACTTAGACTGTGAGTCCCACATGTCCAACCTATCTTGTATCTACACCAATGCTGAGAACAGTGCTTATCACATAGTAAGAGTTGAATAAATACCATAATCAAAAACAGTATTGTGTCTTAACTTGATTCTAGGTCTATACACAGTGTTTGTGGAGGCCACCCTCATCTTCTGCCACATTGAAAAGTGGGAGACCATCAATGTTCCAAATCAGCACCTTGGATTTCCACAGACACAAAGATGTGCTTTTAAATGTGATTCATCTTCAAAGCAAGAATTATGATTGTTAGAGCTGGTTCTGAGAGCAGATATTACAAGATTTCAAAAGTTTATTTTTCTCTGTACTTAGATGGGCATCTTTCATCAATGGATCTTTGCCCAACATTTGCACAAATGTTACCTCAGTCAATTCTCAAATTACTTCCATGTGATTGGAAGATGCTTACATTTTCTGAGGAATGGACACATTTAAATAAATTTAAGATGCATTTGGCTCAAGTAAAATGCCAATGCAAAGACTTGAATTCTGCTGGTGAAGGTGTTCCAGTTTCTTCATTTCAAATGGGGAAAACATCATCTGCTGCTTCCTACCTTACAGATATTTTGTAAGGATAAAATGAAATAGTTGATAAGAAGTATCTTTGGAAGAAATTCAAAATCATGATTAAAAAAAAAGGTACTATTAAGTGTTTCTGAATGGTAAATTGTGCTGCCAGAGGTCGACTAGTTATATAATCTTCTTCCCCAGTGATCTTTTTCCAATTTGTTTTCTTACCAGCATCCCTATCTTTATATTGACTCTTTATTCTAGAATAAATTATCTATCACCACTTCCATAAGCAGTGGGTCTGCAGTGCACCATTGCTGAACATCCAAATTTTGTCTAAAATGAAGGTTGGCATCCACTGTCCTAGCCAGTAAGATGCAACCTAGAAGTTACAAAATAAATGGAATCTATAGTTTTATGTGAAATAAAAACCAAAAATGTGTTTTATTTGCCTGCTGCCCCTACTCCCCTCTCAGGGTCACACCTGGAGAGTTTCCAGTACTCTACCAGTCATGACTAATAATAATAATGTTGGTATTTGTTAAGCGCTTACTATGGGCCAAGCCCTGTTCTAAGCGCTGGGGTAGACAGAGGGGAATCAGGTTGTCCCACGTGGGGCTCACAGTCTTAATCCCCATTTTACAGATGAGGTCACTGAGGCACCGAGAAGTTAAGTGACTTGCCCACAGTCACACAGCTGACAAGTGGCCGAGCCGGGATTTGACTACATGACTATAGGAGAGATAGTGAAGCAGAGCCATACTCTTTCCATTCCTAGCTTGGGCAGTGGCTAATGAGTGGAAAGCAATCTGCTTCAAGTCAAAATTTACCTGTGCTGGGCAGCAGCATCATAGGAGAGAGTGGAGGGCAGAGACTCATTTACTGCGCAGAAGGAGGCAATGATAAACCACTTCTGTATTTTTACCAAGAAAATTCTATGGATACACGACCAGGACGATTGCAGATGGAAGTGGGGTGTTCTGGGAGAGAGGTGTCCATGGCGTCGCTATGGGTCAGACATGACTCAACGGCATAAGACAACAACAACAACAAGCTGCCCCTACTAAAGTACTTTCCCATCTATTCACCCACACAGGCAATGAAGATGATGGTTGACAGAGGGGTATTTGTTACAGATGACCGGAGGCCCGTGCAAGTTTGCCAAGGCAACTGAGAGTAAGACTTCTAGACACAGGCATTCAGAAGTGTGATAAGCAGAGATCTTCCACTTGATCATCCTGGCCTTAGAAACAAAAACATATTCCCTGGTCAAGGAACCCTTAAAGAAGGTACCAGTCCCCTCAACAAATTAATGCCCCCTTTCCCTCATTAAAAACTACCTTAATCTTTATCAGTTCTTCCTTTGTTTTCATAAAATGTTGTTCATTACTCAAGGTGACTTAAAGCTAACAATTTATTCCAAATATAATCACTACATAACTCCAAAAGGTGTCATGATAATTCTTGCCTAGCAGACAGAAATCATTATGCAATTACCCTGTCATCTCTCAGTAAAGGGCTTGATATGAGTTTAGAGTGACAATAGTTTCTAAGCATGATTAATATGGAACTTGTGAAATAAACAATAATACAATTATGCTTTTATTGATCATAATATTTTAATTGTTTTCTCATTTTTAATATTTATCTTATCTTCTTAAGCCAGCTGTGGTCTGATAACATTGAGAAGTCATTAACAATGATGCATATTTTATGGACTGTTCACACGGGCCATTTCTATCTCTCCTCAGAGAGGCCTGTAAAGGAGAGATAAGGATAAAAACAAATCTAAACACTTAGGGAAATTCAATTGCCACAAGCGTGGGTTTTTTTTTCTTTTCCTTTCCTGTCCCGAGTTGGGTCTCCTTTCCCTAGACATTAGATGAATAGACGGTGCTTGAGGAATGTGAAATGAGGAACAAATTCTACATCTCAATAATCCTTTTTCTGATGATCAAATCAGTGATATTTACCACCTCAAATTGCCATTTGCCAGGCTGGTGGATCTGCTGCAGTGGCCTCCAAATCTGTTTCACTAAGTCTATGAAAGGTTTTTCTGATTTCCTTTTTTGTGTTTATCCCCTACAGAGCTGCATGGGTGTTATGATAACATACATTCTCCTGCAGAGTCCCACCCATCTCAACTGTTATGACTGAACATTTCTTTACACTGGTGAGCTCCCTGCACTCTACAGCCTCCTGTTGGCAATTCATTCTTGTCATTTCATGTGGATCAATCAGTGATTTTTATTGAGTGCTTACTATGTGCAAGGATTATAATAAGTGTTTAGGAGAGCACAATCCAATAGAGTTGTTAGACACGATTCTTGACTACAGGAGGTTTTGGTCTAGTGATACTGGTTCCCAGATGACAGGGCAGGAAATCAAAATTACCTTCAGTCAAGACCTCCCAGTTACATAGAAAGTAGATCACCACCAAGACCTTCAGGTTTTCAATTTAGTATGAAGATATAGGCCCCATTTTGTAAAACTCTGTCAATCCTTCAGTGGACAGGCTGTCCTTGTTTGTTTTTCTACTTCTATGCCTATCTGTGAATCATTGAATAACTCACAGAATAGACCTTCAACATTTAGTTTTGTCTGGTTGCTAAAAAATATTGCTGGTTTGCAGTGTTGCTCTCATTCAGTGGTACATAATTTGTCTTTTTTGTTCCAGACTACATATCAAATTGCAAAGCAATTACACAACTCTATCTCTAATCAGTAAACCAATGACATTTATGGATCATATTTTGTGAGCCGTGCACTGTACTAAGAAATTGGGCAGACCCAACTGAAGCAAAAGGAGTAATTCTTGCCTTCCAGGGGTTTACAATCCACTGGGAGAGACAAGTTGATATAAATTATTTACAAATAGTGAGAGCGGGGGAAGGATGATATAATAGGTAGAAAGACAAATATGTCAGGAACGGATTGCTGAGTAAAATAAGTGAATGTGTAATTGAATATGGATTAAAATACATAAGTGCTAAGGATGGATTTGAATACATAATTACAAGGGTGGTTGTTGCATTGATGGGAGTTGGAATGCTGGAAATTAATTGGCAATGGCTTCTTGGAGAAGGTGGGGATTTTAGGAAGAGTTGAAGAGGTACGGTGATCTACCTTGGTGAATTTGAAAGGGGAGGATTTTAAAGGCAGAGGAAACAGTGACTACATAGGGGGTCAGATGTATAAGAGATGATTAAACAGCAGCATACAATCCCAAACCCTGAAGTCCTTCCATATTCTATTTGCAGTCTCAGCCTTGCTGAGCTGTGTATTAACATGTATGCCAAACAGCAGACTGCCAAAATCAATGTTTTATGAAACCAAATGACTGGTGAGGGCTTAAACAGCTGATTAAACAAGCTTTGAAATCTACTCTCCAAGATATTTGATCGATATCACTAGCCTGAAGCATCTCTACAGAACAAAAGCTCTGGCCAAGATCAAGGGTAACAGCAATATGGAGAATGAACTATCGCAGAATGGTGTCACTAAGGCAAACGTGGCAACACAGGAAGTCAGGCTCTCTGGATTCCAGAAAATTCATATGAAATATCTGCAGTCGGGGATAAATGGTCTCAGCTTAGACCTATCATACAAATACAGATTTAACATTTATATTCACACACATATGTCTAGAATAGAAGCTCGTAGTGGAAAGGTAATATTTCTACCAACTCTTGTAATGTACTTTCTGAAGCACTTAGTACACTGGTCTGCACATAGTAAGTGTCCAGTAAATACCATTTATTGATTGATTGATATGTCTAAGTATATATAAAGGCAAGAGCTTTTCATTTGATCCTTTGCTAAATGGAAGAATTCATCACCACACAAGTAATGTCCATGTTCAGTCCCTTTATCTCTGTGTTTTTTGTCTACATGCGTGTTGTAGACCATCATACGAGCTGAACGGTTTGGTTATTAATCTTTCTGGAGACAAAGAGCTGGAGCAGATGGTTCTTTAAGAATGCTTCCTTCTCAATCATGCTAGGATTACAGGACTGCCATTCTTCTAGGCATGAGTCTGGGTGTGGGGATGAAAAATTATTGATCCCAGAACCAGGTTGGATGATAATGAGGCAGTTTAGCATTTTAAAAATTCTTCTTTCCTTGACTTACTTTTTCCTTCTCTGGGTACATACTCTGATAGGCTTTTCATCTTCCTGTATTAAGAGAGATAAGGAAGTACCCTTCTTTTGCCTTCATAAAGAAAGACTAAATTGTTTCTTGAGAGCTGGGTCCTTATCTTGTTCTTTTTCTTTCAGCATAGGGTACAGTGCTCTGGATACCTTGGGCATTAAACGACCAGGTGGGCTCAAGGCAACACATATTTTGTTTGGAATTTTTAAAGTGGAAAGTTTACTTTGTGATTTCAGTCAATGTGTGGCAAAAAGGTAAGCCTTGTTGCTGAGCTGATGATTATGAGATCAGCACTGTGCAGACACAGGTAGTGGTGTGTGAAACTGCTATCCAATAAGCTCACTGTGGGCAGGGGATGTTTGTACCAACTCTGTTATATTTGACTCTCTCAAGTGCTCAGTACAGTGCTCTGCACACAATATGACTCAATAAATAGGAATGATAATTCCATCCAGCCCAGGAACCTTGCATTCACTTGACTTCTAGTTGACCAGCAGAAGCAGCAGCACGGCATAATGGATAGAGCATGGGCCTGGGAGTCAGCAGGTCATAGATTCTAATCTCGGCTCCACCACCTTTGGGTCGTGTGACTTTGGACAAGTCGCTTCACTCGCTTCACTGAATTTCTGTGCCTCAGTTACCTCATCTGTAAAATGGGGATTAAGGCTTTCAGCCCCACATGGGACAGGGGCTGTGTCCAGTCCAGTTTGCTTCTATCCATTCCAGAGCTTCATACAGTGCATAACACATAGAAGTACTTAACAAATATGACAGATATTAATATTATGAACACATTTCAGACTACTCTAACCTGAACTCTAACCTGTATTGCACCCCCTTCCTTCTCCTCATCCCTGCTGTTGTTCAAGGGGACTCATGGCAGTATCCAGAGTCCAGGAAGATTGACAACTAGGCAAGAGAAGCAGCACAAAGTCGTTCTAGACAAGAGGAATCAGTTGGCGTGTTCTCACCCAGGTTGGAATTTCCAAGAAGATACTATCGTGGGGAGTCTGATATAAATTGTAATGGGCTAAATCCAACACAATTCCATTAATCTTGAAGCATATGACAAATCTTACAGCTGCTCTCCTTTGCCAACCATGGGGAGGCAGGTTCCCAAATGTCTCCTTACTTGAAAAAAATGAAGGCCTTAGAATAATAATAGAGCTATTCGTAAAGTGCTTACTATGTACAAAGCCCTGTACTAAGCACTAGGGTAGATATAAGATAAGCAGATCCCACTTGGGGCTCATGGTCATAGTAGGAGGGAGAAAAAGTGCTTCTTTGGAACAAAATGTGCTAAAGACTGCCCAGCTCACCTCACACGGGGCAAAATTCCAGGATTGTGGCTCTAAAAACTATTCTAATCTCATTATTTGAAGCCAGTTATAGTGAAGCTTTATAATTTACAATTTAAAGGAATGAGTACCTGTGATCTGGAAGGAATTGGGCTTACTTCTGTTACGACATCAATAATTCATTAGCTATTATATCTATTGTACAGGTTTCTGTTGTAACAGTGAACTGCAGAGTTAAAAATAAGTTCCCCCTGTGATACCCATGATTTACTTGGACCTGTGACCTTTGGACATTTGATATTCACCCCACCCTCAGCCCCAAAGTACTTATCTACACACCTTCAAATTATATATTATAAATTACTTGTTTATTCCTATTAACATCTGTCTCCCCCTCTAGATTATAAACTCGTTATGAACAGAGGATGTATCCACTAATTTGGTTGCATTACATTCTCCCAAAAGCTTAGTACAGTTCTCTGCACATGGTAAATGTTCAGTAAATATCACTGTTTGATTGAATGATAACATCCTGTTGAATTAAAGCAGGTATGCTGATAAAAAGTATTTTTTTTCCCTCTTTCTCCCACCCTTACCCCAGCACAACCAAGAATCCACAGAATAATGTCCTGTTGGCATGGTAGAATTCTGGAAGGGAGAAAGAGTATAGGGATTATTGGCTTTTCTGAGTTGTGATGTTGCTTCAGAACACAAACTAGCCTAAAACCCGGGCAATGGTCCTCTATTTAAATAACAAAGTCTGGCTTATTCCAGCATTTTAATTTCTTTTAATTTTCATACTTCAGGTGCATTGGCTCGGGACCCAAATTCATTAGTTCAGTAGCATCGCCAGACCTGTTCCTGCTATTTTATGTTATAGTTATACTGAAAAAAATTAATTGAGGGGAACGGTGCTTGATTCTTATGAATTAAATTGCCTTTGGAGACATTTAATAGACATTATTGGATGGTGAAGTATAAAATATATAATGCTTCAGCATTTAATGCTGCTTTTAGCATTTCTGGGAAATGAAAAACAGCTTTTAAGTGTCATTATAATTATGGTTTCAAAAATCCCTTCAACACTAGTTCAGTAAAAACCCTTAAGGATAAGGTCTGATAATGACATCCTGGCTTCTACAATACAAGCTTTTCTTCTTCCAAAACTAAACGTAAATATAATAACAAGACACTTCTGATGCTTCTCCAGGATCCAGTCACTCCGAGATAAACAGTGTTTGCCTGTTGCCACTTTGGTTTGGAAAATGAAATTCACATTTTTCATTTGTGGTAGTCAACTTCCCTTAGCCTGTAGGTATCATAATCTCGATTCTCCCCTTTGGTGAAACTCTGTTCTGCAGTCACAGAGAAGGACAGACATGAGTAGGAAAGATAAAGAATCAGCTAGTCACCTCTTAGAATCTGCTCTGGGAAAACAACTGAGTTAAACTCTCTAGTCAGTCAGTCAGTCCATCGTATTTATTGAGCACTTACTGGGTGCAGAGCACTGTCTAAGCACTTGGCAGAGTACAATATAACTATATAATATCTCTAAGCTTTTGGCTATGGGAACTCACTGAAATGGGGCCCTGTAGGAGGATGAGAAGGAGTAATTGTATTGTCCATCAACTCCTTTTTATGGTACTCTCTCAAGCACTTTATTTCAGGGCTCTATCAGCAGTACACAGTCAATAAATATGATTGGATTGATAGTAGTAATAGTGTTTATTAATCACTCTCAGTGTCTATGAACAGGGGCAATGCTTTAAAGTCCTTCCCTGTTCCTATCACTGCCAAATGGCTGCTACTGCTAAGGATAATGATAACAATAATAATAATAATGATAATAATAAATGCCCAGCACTGTTCTAAGTACTGAGGGGGGAGTACAAGATAATTGAGGTGCAACAATAGGAATCACCATCTAAATAGGAAGGAGAGCAAATATATAACCCCCAATTTTAGAGAAGAGGAAACTGAGGCATAGAGAAATTAAGTGACTTGCTCAAGGTCATATAGCAGGTGAATGATAGAGTTGGAATTACAACCCAAGTCCTTTGACTTCCAGGCCCATCCTCTTTCCACTAGGCCATACTGCTTCCAAGAGCTCCTTTACTCCAGTCCTCCAAACTAACATCATTAAGGGATTTTGCCCTTCTACCCAGAAATCTCCTTGGCAGATGGGTAAATGGAAATCAATGGTTCTGGAACAGCATTTGTCATAAAAAAAACTCCATCATTCATCATCCCACTTGGTACCCTTTGGAGGTTCTAATCCCAGTCCCATCAGATCCACAGTGATGGGAAGGATGGTAGCTGCTGGTTTACTTTGGCTACCTTTTCCTTGATTAATAACATTTGCCATGTTACACATAGCCTGAGCAATCTCTCAAAATTTCAGAATCCACATTTTAATTTTAGACTGAGGATGTTAACTGTTATCTTCTAAGTGTTCACCTTGGCCTAGTCACCACAACTGTGGGAAGGATGAGTTTTTAGAAACTCTTCTGCCAGAGCATGTCCCCAGGGCCCTCTGAGTGATGACAATGCCTGGTTGCCAAGAGTCAGTTTACCTAAGTTGGTCCAGTATTTATCAATCAATCATATTTATTGAGCTCTTACTGTGTGCACAGCACTGTACTAAGCACTTGAAAGAGTACAATTTTTAGAGTTGGTAGACACATTCCCTTCTCACAATGTGCTTACATTCTAGAGGAATAATGTCCACCACGAGATGGACAAACTGCCATATTGGATACCAGGATGATGCCTCATTTGCTTCAGGGAATGGCCACGGTGGCGCCTTTGTGTGGAATCCTGGGTGCAACTTCTAGTTGTGGGGGTGAGAGAATATTAAGGGATTTCATCCCAGACTCAACATTTGGAAAGTATGGTCAGAACCTGATTTTTCTTGCACTATTTGAAGCTGATTCCAGCAGTAAATCTAGACTGAAGGGAAACTAGGACAAGTACTTGGGAACCACACAGACCAGTTTGTTTACCGTGACGAGACTTACATATTCATTCAATAGTATTTATTCATTCAATAGTATTTATTGAGTGCTTACTATGTGCAGAGCACTGTACTAAGCGCTTGGGATGAACAAGTTGGCAACAGATAGAGACAGTCCCTGCCGTTTGACGGGCTTACAGTCTAATCGAGTGAAAATGCCCGGTTGTTCCCAGGCATTTTCCCCCTGCCAAACCTCCTGCTCCTGCCCTTTGCTTGTCACTGTCCCTGGTGGGGCCCCTGTTCCCTAGATCTTGTTCCCTCTTCAGGAAGATTTTCTGCAGTCAACTCCTACTCCTCTCTAGTTCAGCTGCCCTGATGGCTCCAGGCATTCAGGCTTCGACCTTCTTGCATTCTCAACTCCCTCTTCCTCTTTTCTGTTGCTCTTTCAGTCAGTCAATCATATTTATTGAGTGTTTACTATGTGCAGATTACTGTTCTAAGTGCTTGGAAGAGTACAATATAACATCCTCCTAGCCCTTGTTCCTTTCCTCCCAGATCTGAACCAATGAGCATGCTTAGCAGTGATCTGCACAGAAACATCTACCTTTTTAAAAATATGAATCCAGATCCATGTATGTAGGTAGGTGTGTGTGATCACTAACACGGTGGCACAATAGGAATGAGTAATCTATTCAAAAATTACCTACGCCTTTAAGGAACTGCTTTCAGAAACTTGAGGATATTTTGAACTTATTGCATACCATTTCCCAAAAAACCTCCAGGAATGTTGTTGTCAGAAATTCTTACACCATTCTTAAAATACGATTGAAGATAAAGGCCTATTTTGCAGATGGAGGAATGGATCTACAGAAGCTCTCCATTCAGCGTAGGACAATCATGCCTGCACTTCTCTGTGCTTCAGTTACTTCATTTTGAAATGGGGATTAAGACTGTGAGCCCCACATGGGGGCATGAACTGTGTCCGACCTGATTGGCTTGTATCTACCCCAGCGCTTAGTACAGTGTCTGGCAATTAAGAAGCCCTTGACAAACACCATTAAGGTCACATAGCATGGCATAGTGGATAGAGTATGGGTCTGGGAGTCAGAAGCTCATGGGTTCTAATCTCGGCTCTGCCACTTGTCTGCTGTGTAAACTTGAGCAGGTCACTTCACTTCTCTGTGCCTCAGTTACCTCATGTATAAAGTGGGGATTAAGACTGTGAGCACCATGTGGGACAGGGACTGTGTATGACCAATTATCTTGTATCTACCCCAGCACTTAGAACAGTGCTTGGCACATAGTACGTGCTTAACAAATACCATCATTTTCATTATTACTATTAAATACCATTAAAAAAAAAGACTGCCTTTTTTTAGAAATTACCTCATGTCCTTGCATACAATCAGCAAACCAAAGGGGAACTTGCTCACCTTGATGGTCTCTTTGTCAGACCTGGAGCTAAGGGGAGGATACAAGTACTTAATGTAGTGTTCTGCACACAGTAAGCACTTAATAAATACCATTGACTGATTGATTTAGGAGTCTGGGAAGCACTTGGGAGTTATTATTTCTTTGGCTATGCAAGGCATAAGTTTTTACTGTAATTGATGTGCATCTACTAGGTTATGTTGAAATGATGCACCTTGGCATGTGGGGTTCGTATATCATTTTAGTAAAAAGGATCGATCATAAACCATGATCCTAGTATGTTGTCCCTTTGATAATGGTGACCTAGCAGAATAGTCCTGTTATGTGAGCAGATCTATGTTAACAAGTATCTCCCCCAATTGGGCTATTTCTTAAGCATTTATTATGTGCCAAACACTGTACTAAGTGCTGAGGTAGATACAAGATGACCAGATCCCATTCTGGAGCTCACAGTCTAAGTAGAAGAGAACACTGAATTCCCATGTTGCAGATTAGGGAACTGAGGCACAGGGAAATTAAATGATTTGCCCAAGGTCACCCAGCAGGTAAGTGGCGGAGCCAAAATTAGAACCTGGATCCTCTGATTTCCAGGCCTGTGCTCCTTCCAGTAGGCCACACTGCTTCCCCAAACAAGGGGAAAATGCCACTAACAATAATAATAATTGTGGCATTTGTAAAGTGTTTACACTCTACCAAGCACAGTACTAAGTGCTGGGGTACAGCTTAGTCAGGTTGGACACAGTCCCTGTCCCACCCAGGGCTCACATTTTTAATCCCCATTTTACAGATGAGGTACCTGAAGCAAAGAGAAGTGAAGTGACTTGTCCAAGGTCACACAGCAGACAAGTGGTGGAGCTGGGATTAGAAACCAGGTCCTTCTGAGTCCTAGGCCCATGCTTTACCCACAAGTTATATTGTTTCCCACGCAAACCAGCTTCCCTGTCCACGAAATGCAAATTTTATGGAGCTTGAATCCCAAGTCCATACTGAAAGAGGAGACGGTTTGATTTTCAAAAAGAAAGGAGGAGGAGTTGCAGAACCTGTGGCCAAAATGAAGAACTCAACTGGTCAATTAATCACGATTCCTCTTTCTGTTTATAGAAACTTTAGAAAAACATATATTATCTTTAAAAATCATACCACTCAAAACAAAATCACGTAAGGATACAAGTTCAAGAAGAAGGAGTAATTGCTCAGATGGCAGTGACCACCGATAAAATCTATACTTTTAAGGGTTTAAACTCTCAAGGCTGCCGTTGACCATAATCAACAGTCCTAGACCTTTTGAAACTAAAGCTCACTAAAAGAATAGGTCATGCCTCAGGACTCAAGTCTGTCTTTAACTGTACCTTCACTGCAAGAACCTGTGGCATTTATATTATCCCAAAGCAGGAGCCAGAAAATATGTTTCATTGCCTTCAGAAACACTCAAATTTCCCAGGTTGCAAGTTTCACTCTTAACTGAAGTATGGCTGAATTCTATTCCACTTAATAGAGAGAATCAAAATATCCTAAGAGGTTTATAAAAGCAGAAAGCCATCAGCACAAATAGCCCTTACCAAATGACATTTTTGGACGGTATAGCAGAAGGAGAAATAGAATGTATAGATTCAATTTACTTTGAAATACAGGTGGAGTTGAAAATTAAAGGAAGAGGCCCTCAACAAATTTTGAAAAGCAGTGAGGCATTTTCTAAATGCTTCTGTGATCTTTCCAACCTTACTATGAAAGTCCCTAATAAGGGGCACAGCTACCTACAAAAAGTAGGAATCATTTGATTAAGTATGGGATAACACTTCCACCTCTCAGAGTAGCGTGCTATTGTTTATATGCTGACAGCTCCATCACGAATCAGCTTAGAAGATTCCCAGTGATTTTCTGGGGTATAGGTGAAAAGTCAAATTCAAAACCTACACTATTTTTCCTCTGCTTGAGACGAATTAAAATATCCCCTAGAATATCAGATTTCTTTTTTTCACCAAATACATGAATATGTTCACATTCACTTTTGAGTGAATCAACTTGTTTGTTTTCATAGCAAAAAGACATATGAACGGGTGGCATTGATGTGCTTGTTTAAATGCTTTTTTCCAAATGATCTGAGCAGGAATTCCCACCAAGGGCCATCAGTCCACAGAAGGAACTCTTACAGCCCTCCAAGGCAAAGACGTCCAGAGAAAACAGGGGCTCGGGATTGAGATTCAAACGATTCACAGTCCGATACTAACAACCACTTCCTAGAAAACTTGACCTTCATCTCTTGGCAGGATCAACAGCCTCCTTATCCTATGTTGGGGAGAGGATAGAGTCGGGGACAACTAAGTCACACATCTAGGATACCTTCATCCCTTGCTTACTCTAGTGACCCTAGGCACATCTGAAGAGATGGAGTACCAAAATCTCCACAAGTCTAGTTTATTCATTCACTCAAGCAGACTATTGCTCCCCGCTTGTCAACCCCTTTGTGTAAAGTAGAGAGGCTTGTTTCATCTGATTATCTCATACCCACCCCATTACCACAGGGTTTTTAACTCAGTAAGTAATTAGTAAGTATTCTTAATGATTATTCTAGGTTCAATTTTATCCTAGAGCTATTACTCCCTTTCTCGCTTCTTTTATTGGTGGGTAATCCAGAGAGTGAGGACACGCACCTCACTGTGGTAGCATTTCTGTAAATGGATGTTAAATCAGTTTTATTAGGCTAATATTCCTGTATGAGAAAAAGTTCCAGAGGGACAAAAAGCTCTGTGAGACTCAAAAGGAGCAGGGGACCAGAGAACGATGTAGGATCATTTCTGCATCATTAAATTCTATCAATAAGTTATTTGTTGTTCAATACAGTATGCAATGCCAGGATTAATTAGTAGTAATGATATTTGAAAGAGTACCAAGAGTAAATTAAAAGCAGAATGTAGGGCAAAGAATGAAGAAGGAAAGCAATTCAGATCCGGTCCAACTAAAAGCATCTTACGCTTTGAAAATGACTGCAAATACTGTGCATAGTGGAAACAATCTATATAAGGGCTTGACTTGTTCCTGAGAGCAGTTGGATGAATCTAAAAGAGGATTCTCAGAAGGTTCATTATACCTAAATAGAGAGGGGAAGAAGCAATTTCATCACTTTATACCTTCAGTGAATCAGAGCCTGAAAAATAACTATTACTGGTAATCCAGGGGTTTCTGAACTACTGATCATAGTCTAGAAATAATATTCCAGTTCTAGTTTCTTGTAAAATACCAATACAATTTAAAGATAAGAAGAAAATTGTAACAATTTACCATTGTTTAGGGGAATTATAGCAATCTTGAGATTACTAAGACGTTTAGTGCTTGGGTTAATTAAAAGAGTGTATAACTTGGCACAGGAGGGTACCGTAAATGCTCAGAGATATCATGTCGCATTTGAAAGCACAGGGCATTTGCATACCAACTATAAAATTGAGCTTAAGAAAGATTACATTCTAGGAATACTTCCTCAAAGAAATGTACCTTTCATTTTAAGGAGAAAAGTAGAAGGGAATTCAATAAATTGGAACTGTAAGGAATAGAAATGGAGACTTGTGGAATAGGTCTATTCTTAGGTGATAGTAAAGAATAACTCAGATTAGGTTTGGATCTTCAAAACGGAACAAGTATTTTATAAAAGGACATATTCCCATTCCTAGAAGAGGTGACATTTTTGGTAAATGGGAGAGCTGGATACATTTCCTTTCTAGATATATTTTTAGTCTCTGGCAGCTACTATTGGAGTAATCAAGAAAATGTATGTGTGCCTGTGCATCCTGATCCTAAATTTCTAAATAAAAGAATATAAGCATTACTGAAGATGTAGAAAATATTCAAGTGAACGTCGATATCATCGATCTCCAGCATTAGAAGAGTACGATGGGAAACCTAAACAGGCATTTACTAAAATTGACAGAGCAGGCATGAAAAACTGGATAAAAGTAAATGCAGGTGTGTATTGAAGGCCATTTAGGATTTAGGGTGAGCATCATCATCATCAAGTAACATAGGACTAAAGCAAAGTTTGGGCTGGTCTAAAAATCAAACTATTGAATACCCATCCTTATAGAGGAGTTACCCACACTGAAGTCAAACAATCAGAGGTGTGCCTGTGCGTAGAGAACTGTACTAAGCACTAGGGAGTGTATGACAGAGTTGTGGTTACTGAAATCATGGGGGTGGATGAGCTTCCTGCGGCAGTAGTTATAAAGCGAGACAGAGGCTTGGGAAACACCCAGCTTGACTTAGTGAAAAGAGCACGGGCTTGGGAGTCAGAGGACACGGGTTCTAATCCCAGCTTCACCCCTCGTCAGCTGTGTGACCTTGGGCAAACCACTTAACTTGTCTATGCCTCAGTTACCTCATCTGTAAAATGGGGATTCTGTCTGTGAGCCCCATGAGGAACAACCTGAATTCCTTGTATCTACTCCAGTGCTTAGAACACTGCTTGGCACACTGTAAGAGCTTAACAAATACCATTTCTAGACTGTGAGCTCATTGTTGGGTAGGGATGGTCTCTGTGTCCAGATTGTACTTTCGAAGCATTTGCTACAGTGCTCTGCACAAAGTGAGCGCTCAACAAATACGATTGAATGAGTGAATAGTATACCTTTAATAGTAATGATGGTATTTTTTAAGCGCTTACTATGTGCCAAGGACTTTTCCAAGCACTGGGGTAGATACAAGGTAATCAGGTGAGCCCCATGTGGGGCTCACAGTTTTAATCCCCATTTTACAGATGAGGTAACTGCTGCATGGAGAAGTGAAGTGATTTGCCCAAAGTCACACAGCTGATAAGTGGAGGAGCTGGGATTAGAACCCAAAACCTCTGACTCCCAAACCCATGCTTTTTCCACTAAGTCACCTTGTGCCTAAGTCTAAATGGCCAACTAAATCAACATAGCCATGTTGTTGTTTTTTCAGCTCCCTTACAGCTGTGTAAACAGGGAATGTAAAGTCAGGCAAAAGTCTCCATGGGGCTTTTCTCATGTGAATTCAGGCTAAATCAGCTCTGCCTGTACAACATTCAGATCGTTTTCCATCTTCCAAGTTCCTCCTCTGCCCATAAACACTATTGATTCATTCAATAGTATCTATTGAGCGCTTGTTATGTGCAGAGCACTGTACTAAGCACTTGGAAAGTACAATTCGGCAACAAATAAAGACAATCCCTGCCCAGTGACGGGCTTACAGTCATGCTTAGATGGGTTTAAATTAGGATCCATGGATTAGGATGGATTAGGATCCTTGTGTCTCCTGGCCTTTGCCTGGATGAAAGGAAACTTCACCTGGGTCAGAGCAGTGATAATTGTGGTGACTCTGTTGGCACTCCAACTTCCTTCTTGATGCCTCTTTCCAAAGTTCCCCTCTGAAGTGTGAAAGATGGAATGTTGTGCAGTGTGTGGTCATGGGTTTCACTTCTGATCTGGTTTTGCAACAACGCCTTTCTCATGTTGCCTAATATTTAGCTGCCCTGAATATTTATTTGCCACATGTTGGGTTGAAGATGTGAAAGAAGAGGCAGCATCTATCTCGAAGTATATTTCCCAGTTATGAGTGATACTCCAAGCCCCCCAGCAAGTAGTTGAAATATGGATTCATTTTCTCAAGGTGAATTTCCACTCACACTGAAGATCACTGGCCATTTTTCAACCTGCTCACTCTGCTTCTTTCCAGTAGTGTATCTCTATATTTCTAGCAGTTCACCACTTGTAAGAAATTAGTGTACTCTCATCTATGCTTGGGATTTCTCTACATAATGACTTGCACACTTGATTAAACACTCTCTCGTGTACATCGTCATTTCTTCTTCCCAACTGACTTTTTAGCAACTTGATTCCCAAGTAGACTGGAAGCTCCTTGAGGGCAGGGATAATGTATAGGGACCGTGTCTAATTCCTACTTATGTACTTTTTCTCAGTGCTTAGTATAGTGTCCCGCATACAGTAGGTGCTTAATAAATAATATTACTACTGACCTTACTGTACTTTCCCAAGCACTTACGTATGATTCTCTACCCACAATAGCCGCACAATGAATAGTACTGATCTACTGCCCTGGTGGGCTACGGTCTTGGGAAGAAAACAAAATAAATACACTGGGAGGAATGAGGGGGTAGAAGAGTGAATGAGGAGCTGAGGAGAGATAAGAAAGCAAGAAAAATGGAAAGTTCAGGCAGATTAGACTCAGGCCTGAAAATTAACAAAGTGACAGGAAATGACCTTCTGATCCCTCTCTTAATACAAGTATTCAAGAACACAGACAGTGTTGTCCTTTGTCTAGCTCAATGGCAGTTGTTGCCTAACCAACTAAATGAAGACCATATACCTCCTATCCAAAAAGCAAAAACCAGAACAATCATTTTGCTAAGGAAACTGCCTAATTAACTGAAAAGAAACAGATTTACTATGGAATTCTCAAGGTAATCTATAATGAATTCCCTTCCAGTCTCTAATATTTTAGTGGACTTACTTTATTTTAAGGAGATTTGGTTGATTTGGGAAGTATATATAAAGAAATAAATAAATGAAGCCAAATATCAAATAATAGAATTGTGAATTATGCCTGTTTACCACAGGATTCGTGAGAAACCTTTGCCCTCATCAGAAATAGCTAAGTTCCTGATATAAACCTCTCAATAAAACTTCATGAAGATACTGCAGAATGGGACAGCTATCAAGATTTAATTCCATTTCCTCCCACCCAAATCGGGCATAAAATATAGTTTTCAATGCTGCCAAGGAAATTACAGAGAAGCCATCTGAACACAATAGCCTGCAAATGATGATAATGAAAGATTCAATCTGCTTTGAAGGCAGGGGGTTGTGCACACGGATCTGCTGTTAGATCTCTCTTTTTTCTTCAGTTAGCATTTATGGAGAACTAGAAATTTTCAAGGATGCTAACACAAATATATGATATCAAAACTGAACAAATTTATTCCTCTGGTATGTACTTGGCTTAGAGAAAGAAAGAGAGGTAGAGTGGGGAGAGAGAGAGAAAGTGAGAGAGTGAGAATGAAAGGGAATGCAAGGATCTGGGAATTGGAAGACCTGGTTTTTAATCTTAGCCCTGCCTTTGCCTGCTGTGTGGTCTTGGGAAAGTCACTCAATAAATCTGTTTCTCAGTTTCCTCATCTGTCAAATGGGGATTCATCACCCTTTCTCCCTCCTACTTCAACTGGGAGCCTCGTATGGGGTAGGGACTATGTCTAACCTGATTATCTTGTATATCCATCCAGGGCTCAGTATATTGCTTGGCATACAGAAAGTGTTTAACAAAAACCACAAGTATATTATTATCACTGAAGGCAAGGTGCCTCTCTATTTCTGGTAATTGGGCTGAAAAGACTGAGCCATGACTGGTAGGAGGCAGAGTCTCTGCCTTCCTTGAATATAAGCAGAGATACCTGTTGCTATAATCTCAGTTTTCAAAGTCACATCTTGGTATCCTGATCTTTGGGAAGTCTTGGCTCAAATGTGGCCTGCCAAGCTGATCTGTCAGCTGCCATGATCTCCTAAGAGTCTGTAAAAGGAAAAGACTAGAACTAGCATCAGTGGTCAGTCGTATAAAGAAAATGTTTCAGGAAGAGAATGGATTGTCACAAAAAAAAGATCATCTTTCTCAGAAATTATTGAAATTGATATCTTCCTTCCAACTAATGGGTAGTCTAGCATGGGACACAGTCTGTGCACAGAGATCCTAGCAGCTGTTGATAAGCTTCCACGTTGGATATAACACCTCTTTCCAGTGATCTTTTAAGGTCTAGCCGATTCTGTTTTCCACGTGCTTTCATCTCTGAATTCTCCTTTAATTGACTGCCATGGGCTGTAAAAAAAAAATTCTAGTAGGAAAGAACAATAGCTTTTGATTGCTGAAAGAAGAATATTCAGAGGGAGATTATTAATTACATCTGGGTGGGTAATTATACGAGATGAATGTATGCAAGCCAGGGAAGTCAAGACACAAGGTTTTTTTATGCATTGTTGTGTTTCTTACATTTATTAGTTTATTAAATAACTTCATGTCACAATAAAATGTCTTTTATTAGCCTGCAGGAGAATGCAAAGTTTTAGCAATTATAAATTGATTCCATTTTGAAACCGTAGCGGTTATGCAATTATAGAAAATTTAGATGTAAAATGATGGTACAACATATAAATAAATGAGAAAAACTGCAGCTTGCTCTGATATTATTCTGGAACTTACCTTTAACCTTCACAGCAAAGAGAGTGTTTAACCCCCATGGTATGTAAGATGATGATTTCCTGGGAATATTAACCCATGTCTTTGCTTTGCACTATCTCCATTCCTCAGGATTATTTTAAATGCAAGATGATCTGGCTAGACCTAGCAAATTCCTCTCTAGACAGCACAATACAGGACAGTGCCCTCTCCATACTTTAGAAAATTCCAATCAAATATCTCCATGGGGCTTTTAAAATATCTCATGTGAGAAATAATGAATTTCACCCTACCCCAAATCCCCTCCTTTGCATTGTAAATCCCTCACCATTTCAATATGTCCTCACTTTTTGCTTCCATGACCTGCTCTGCGCAGGCTGAGTTCTAACTTGAGGTCCCATTACATTTTCAGTGAGGACAAGTGACTGGGGGTATTCTTCGCTGACCTGCGGGAAGCAGACGGCCTTGTTGGAGATAAAAATTGGCTGTGCAGGAGGGTTCCAACTTACAGCCCCCACCAAATCATCCTTCGTTGCTGACTAGACAATGACTAGGTAAAGGTTGGACCTATCACACGTCCTAGGGGACAGAGTGGATTTAATTCAATTTGTATTTTATGCCAAGTCTTCACCAAACACTTTTTTCATGAAAAAATGAAACTTGAAAAGAAGGCAACCTTATGCATTGGATAGTTTTTTCTCTATTCGTACTAGAATGAGGCATACCCTAACAGAAGAGAAAGATGCCATCCATGTTTTCACACATTCTCAGTGACCCAGGAGAGATCTGGAGGAAGTGGTGGGCAAATACCATCCCCACCAGATGCTAAGGCTACTGTAGCCTTTACTAGCTACATAGTAGCTAAGTAGCTACATAGATGCTACTGTAAGGTCTTTGTGGGCAGGGAATGTGTCTGCCAAACCTGCTATATTGTACTCCCCCAAACCTCTAGAACAGTGCTCTGCACACAGTAAGTGCTCAATAAATATGATTGATACTACTGAGGGGAGACCTCTGATACTAACACATAATAATAATTATAATAATTGTGGTGTTTGTTAAGTGCTCACTGTGTGCCCGGCTGGGGTGGATTACAAGTAAACAGGTTGGACACAATCTCTGTTCCATGTAGGGCTCACAATCTCAATCCCCATTTTACGGATGAGGTAACATAGGCCCAGAGAAGTGATATGACTTGTCCAAGGTCACACAGCTGACAAGTGGCAGATCCGGGCTTAGACCCCATGACTTTCTGACTCCCAGTCCCATGCCCTAGCCACTACACCATGCTCCTTCTCCCAGATCCCATTCCTGGGCTCCCTGTATGATTTTCTTCCTCCTGAGGCAGAGAGGGGGTGGGGAGAGCAGTGAAGCGCTGAAGGGAGGGCCAGGTAAGGGGTATGGAACTCTTCAATCATAGTTAATGGCAGGAGGGAACATTGGCACTTCTAAAGTCAAAACGAAAACCAAACGAACCAAAAAATAGTCTTTCCCACGTCAAACCAAAAACAGCACCAAAGAACCATAAACACCATGAGGGAGTGACTCAGTCACAGGCTGATCTGCCAGCCAGAATGCTATGCGATAGCAGCCCTCCAGCATTCTATCCCAACCCAGAAAATTGCATCCTAATGGGAGCCCAAGTCCTCCCAAATAGAGAAAGGAAGGAAGGGGTTGGGGGGCTGGGAAGGGGGACAGAGAAGGGAGAGTAAAGAGAGAAGAGAGAGAGAGAAAGAGAGAAGTAAAATTTTCTTCTTGGCCTACCCCTCGTAAGGGTCGGACAGTGAAATGAAACTGCAAATCATATTACGTGACCAACAAAGGAAATGACTCGAAGGATAAGTGAGGTGTTTCTTCCTTAAAACTCTCATAAGCTAAACTGCATTTTGTTGCAGTTCAGTGTTCCCACTGCTGGTAGGACCACATGATGTCAGAATAAGATCCTGTTATTCATTCGAGATATTTATTGAGCACTTAATATGTATAGAGCACTGTACTAAGCACTTGGGAGAGTACAATGTAACAGTAAATAGATGCATTCCCTCCCTACAATGAGCTGCCCAAGTATTACTGGCATCAGAACAGACCACTTATAAAATGAAGCAGCACAGCCATGTGGAAAGAGCCCGAGCCTTGGAGTCAGAGGACCTGTCTTCTAATCCCAGCTTTGCCACTCGTCTACTGTGTCACCTTGGGCAAGTCACTTAACTTCTCTGCGCTTCAGTTCTCTCATCTGCCAAATGGAGATCAATGCCTTTTCTCCCACCTACTTAGACTGTAAGCCCTGTGTGGGGCCTGATTATCTTGTAACTACTGCAGGACTTAGTACAATGCTTGCTTGGTGCATAGTAATTGCTTAGCAAATACCACAGTTATTATTATTGTCATTATTTTTTTTATCATCCTCATCATTATAATACATGAATTGATGCCCGCAATACTAAGGAGTACTGAGGTTGTGAATGTATGCAGAATTGTATTTAAGGGCGGTAAGGGGTTATTGTATGCAGTACTGTTTTAAAGGAAACTTCTGAAAGAGCCAGGCCCTGACCTTGTCAAAGGCCCTGCCTTTGACATTGGAGATGTTACATTTCATTTTTTTCAACTATTTCCCTTGTAGTTGTCTACTAGGGGTCAGCAGTGGACCGATGTGTCGACTGTCTTATAGTAGCAGATAATAAATCCGTCGGCTAGAACTTCTACTTCCAGAACTGGTCTGAGCTTGGGTCAATTGATGTTAAATGCCATTTTAGAGGTTCCGCCATACAATATAGTTCAGTTTCAGGTATTTTTTGCCTGTGTTGAGGCCCACATAGATATTACTCCTTTAAGAAAATGTCATTTTAAAGGTTAACTAAAACCATCCACATACTTCATTGTGTGTTTCATACAGTGTAGATATTTAAATTGGAAGTTAGCATTACCTTTTTGGAAGAAGCAATTCCCAGTGATCTCAGAGTAGTTTTAGGAATCTTTCCAGATTACAACTTCTCTCAAAAATAGAAGTCCATTCATTGCCTGTGACCCGTGGGCTTTTCAAGATTAGCATGTTCTTTATAGATCAATATTTTCTCCTGAGAAGTAGTGAAATTAATTTAGACTAATTCTTCACAAGTAAAAAACCAGATATTTTCTAATGCACATGTATAGTCTGAGAAGCCCCCGGTGTCTCTTTTGGTTAATTGATCTGCTTCAAAATGGAATTATTTATTTTAAATGTGCTACAAGGCTCTTCTCACTGAACCTTGTCTTTTATAATGATTTGTGTGGGGACAGAAATTCTGGAAAGAATATTATTGGCCTTTGGCTTTCCATTACATGTGTGGTATACTCTAAAGGCTCAGTAAAAGTTTATCCCTTTTGCAGGTGAATGTGAGCAGAAATTCAATTTAAAAAACAGGCCAGGACACCAAAAGTTATTTTAAAAGTAGAAAAGGTGGGAAGTAGGCTTGACAGTTATTCACCTGGTGGTCCTCTAAAGCAGAATTTTTCCCATGGAGAAATTCAAGCTCTCTGAATAAGTTATAATACCCTGTGGGAACTTAAGGATGAAAAAAAACCCTCCTAAAAGATGGCCATTTAGCCATGACTGCAAATAAGATGTTGTCCTTTGGTTCAAAGATGATACTACTGACAGTAAAACTACATCCATGAGTGTGAATATCTTTGAGAGAAAATTTCTGGCACACGCGTACTTTTTCCATGGAAAATCAGTAGTGTGCCTTTTCCTGGTGCTTGTCCTACAGATGTCCTTTACTCAGATACCCCCAACACTTAAAGAGGAAATGTACATATTATGTCTGCAGGACAAGCACTTGGGTTGTTTTTGCAGTAGTGATGCTGGTTTGCAGTAAGCCATGCACTCTCTCTCTCGCCTGGTCCACTTTTGCCAAGTGGCATATCATTCTCCTGCAGGCATCAGTTCAGAGGATTCTACCCAATTTTTATATTTTTCAAAATTCACCATCCCCTATTGTAAGACGCAAAATAAAACCAATTTTTTTAGAAAGAGAGAATCACTCCATTTTAGGTCTGTAGTGAAGAGTTGGAATTTTGAGGGCAAAAATCAAATGTTACCTGACAATTGGAACAAATTAAATGTTGCTCAAAACTTTCCACCAAGACATTTCTGAGCCCCTTGTTCATCCTTTCTTTTCTTTCTGATCTGATTTTATTTTATCTATCTCCAAGATAGCACAGAGAAAGCACTTAATACATATTATTATGTATTATTATTATTACATTGCTGTTTCCTGCTTCTTACAAAATATATTTCCTCGACTTCATATTCTATTTTAAGAAAAATCTGCAAGTATTGACCCTCAAAATGGAGACCAAAAATCCTTGTACATGATCCAGGTTCAGCAGGCAAAAGTTGGAATAATAATTGCATCTTTTTACACTTTGAAGGCAACCAAATCACTTACAAGGTTTATTAATGTAAATTTCCAGCAGGTAATTTGGCATCTAGCAGCAAGGTCACCTGTTTTCAATTGCACCTTCCCACTGGCTTTCTAGTATTCTTTCTCATCCTAAATGAATAAAGGTTCTCATGACCTAAGTCTTCAGAAATGAAGAATATTTTACTTCTTCCTAGACTGTAACAGCCATTGTTTATCGTTTAATTAATCTGTGGCTTTTTGCAGTTTGCTCCTATCCACTATGCTTTTAACAAACCTGTGATTATAAAAAGAAAACAAAATGCTTTCTATTTCATTAAGAGCACATTGTATGTGAGGTGAGAAGATGAAAATAGAGGGGAAAAGAAATCATATAATCACAAGCAAGAATCCAAACCCCAAAACATCAGGGATTAAAAGACACAGGTCCATCTGTCAAATTGAGGTTTTGACAACATGGGGAAAATAATAATAATGATATTAATTGTGGTATTTGCTAAATGCTTTCTATGTGACAGACATGGGACTAAGCACTGGGGTAGATACAAGGTGATGGAGTTGGGCACAGTCCCTTTCCCACATCAGGCCACAGATGAGGTACCCACAAAATCCCATTTTACAGATGAGGTAACTAAAGCACAAAGAAGTATAATGACTTGCTGGATATAGCACAGCAGACAAGTAGGAGAGCCAGGATTAGAACCCAGGTTCTTCTAACTCCCAGGCCCATGGTCCATCCACTAGGATACACTGTTTCCCAACTTGCCAATGTGCTTCCCTACAGAAGTTCACATTCCACTTACCCAGAAACATTTAGTTGCTCTCTTTTACCATCTTTTATTTCAAAATCTCAAACTCCTCTTTACATTCAGGCCTAGGGAAGTGGTTTCAGGGTTATGTAAAGGAAACCTCCCACACAGAGTAAAGGAAATGACTTTCAAATCTACCCCCAATTCCCTGCTCTCAACATAGCCTTCGAATTAGTTGGCCAGTCAGTGTGATTCCAAAACTAGCCTCCTGCCCAGACCTTGATTTCCTGTTTCCTCGTTGAAATACCCAGGGCCCAGTCAGACCAGCACCTGGGTAAAGGAACAGTAAGTGTCACTACATATCCAGGTAATAGCTGTCAATCAATCACTGGCATTTGTTTTTTAATGGTATTTGTGAAGCACTCAATATGTGCCAGGCTCAGAACCATGTACTGAGGTAGAGAGAAGCTAATTAAGTTGGACGCATTCATGTCCCACAAGGGGCTCACAGTCTTAATCCCCATTTGACAGATGAGGTAACTGAGGCACTTGCCCAAGGTCACCCAGCAGACAAGTGGTGAAACTGGAATTAGAACCCAGATCCTTCTGACTCCCAAACCCCTGCTCTATTCACCAGGTCATGCTGCTTCCTTCATTTACTGAGTGCCTAATGTGCGCAGAGGACTACATTAGCTGTTTGGGAGAGAACAATACAAAAAGTTGGTAGACATAGTACCTGAGCACGAATAGCTCAGAGTCCATGGGGTCATTCAGGAGGAAGAAAGAGGTCTTGACAATTTTTGACAAGATAATATTTATTTTCCTTCCCATAGCCTTGCCCATTGCTACATTAAAGCATAGGTAATAATAATTATAATAATGGTATTTAAGTGCTTACTATGTGCCAAGCACTGTTCTAAGCACTGGGGTATATACAAGGTAATGAGATTGTCCCACTTGGGGCTCACAGTCTTAATCCCCATTTTACAGATGAGGTAACTGAGGCACAGAGAGGTTAAGTGGCTTGCCCAAGGTCCACACAAAGACAAGTGGCAGAGCCGAAGTTAGAATGCACTTCCTCTGACTCCGAAGCCTGAGTTTTTTCCACTAAACCATGCTGCTTCTCACTTGTGTTCCTGGCGTCAAGGTTGATATGAGGACTGGAGGAAGCCCCAGTGCTCTCTGGTGTAAGATTATTAAATCCATTCCTCGGCCCCTAGCCCCTCGCCCGGACTTCCCCTGAACCAGGGAAGCAGCATAGCTTCCAGCATGGGGCCTGGAAGTCAAAGGGACCTGGGTTCTAATCCTCATTCTGCCACTTGTCTGCTGTGTGACCTTAGGCAAGTCACTTCACTTCTCTGGGCCTCGGTTACCTCATCTGCAAAATGACGATTAAGCCTGGGAGCCCCATGTGGGATATGGACTGTGTCCAATCTGATTATCTTGCATCTACCCCTCCAATTACAATGACCCAATTGTCCGGCTGCTGAAGCGAAGGACAATATCCTGGCCCAGAAATTCTACTCAACATTCAAAAGGGTCTCTTTAACCTGCTTCCAAACAACATACCGTCTCTACTGAGATTATCACACCTCTTTAGAGAACACCCACACTCTTCTGATCTTTACAGCCCCGCATTTAGCTATTATTAAACAACGTAAAGCAGGAACAGTTTACTTAAATGGAACATTAAATTAATGCTGAATTACAATGGGATTCTTATGGAAGAATGGTTGACATCTTCATTAATTCCAAATGAATTCATTTTGATTAGTGCTATTACAGTGAATTCCAAAGCACTAACAAGGACATGACACTGTTGAAAAAAAATCTGCATTACAAAGTCCTAAGGAAGTATTAATTATTGAGGAGCACTGTGGCCTAGTGGAAAGGGCATAGGCCTGGGGGATCAGAGGTATTCCGTTCTAATCCCAGCTCTGCCAGTTTGCTCTGCTAATTGCTTGTTGTGCCACTTTGGGCAGGTCACTTTAACTTCTCTGGGCCTCAGTTTCTTCAACTGCATAATGGGGATTAAATACTTGTTCTCTCTCCTACATAGAGTGGAGCTCCATGAGGGACAAGTACTGTGTCTGAGCTGATTAATTTGTGCCTACCCCAGTGGCTAAAACAGTGATTGACATAGAGAACGTGCATAACGGGAAGCAGCATAACTTAGTTGAAAGATCACGGACTGAGGAGTCAGAGGTCACGGGTTCTAATCCTGGCTCTGCAACTTGTCAGCTGTGTGACTTTGGGCAAGTCACTTAACTTCTCTGTGCCTCAGTTACCTCATCTATAAAATGGGGATTAAGACTCTCAGTCTCACATGGGATAACCTGATTACCTTGTATCTACCCCTGCACTTAGAACAGTGCTTGGCACATAGTAAGCGCTTAACAAATACCATCAATATAACTATTAACAAATATCATAAAAAAAAAGAAAAGAACACACCTTGTGGTACACTTTCTCAATCGTTTTTCTGTTTCTACAGCAAAATCTGGTTGGGTCCATAAAATCCAGATCACTGAGCTTCATAAATATTTTAAGAAACATCCCACTACTGCCATTCTGAGCTTAGATGGATCAACCCATTCATTCATTCAATAGTATTTATTGAGCGCTTACTATGTGCAGAGCACTGTACTAAGCGCTCGGGATGAACAAGTCGGCAACAGATAGAGACAGTCCCTGCCGTTTGACAGGCTTACAGTCTAATCGGGGGAGATGGACAGACGAGAACAATGGCAATAAACAGCGTCAAGGGGAAGAACATCTCGTAAAAACAATGGCAACTAAATAGAATCAAGGCGATGTACAATTCATTAACAAAATAAATAGGGTAACGAAAATATATACAGTTGAGCGGACGGGTACAGTGCTGTGGGGATGGGAAGGGAGAGGTGGAGGAGCAGAGGGAAAAGGGGAAAATGAGGCTTTAGCTGCGGAGAGGTAAAGGGGGGATGGCAGAGGGAGTAGATGGGGAAGAGGAGCTCAGTCTGGGAACGCCTCTTGGAGGAGGTGATTTTTAAGTAAGGTTTTGAAGAGGGAAAGAGAATCAGTTTGGCGGAGTTGAGGAGGGAGAGCGTTCCAGGACCGCGGGAGGACGTGACCCAGGGGTCGACGGCGGGATAGGCGAGACCGAGGGACGGTGAGGAGGTGGGCGGCGGAGGAGCGGAGCGTGCGGGGTGGGTGGTAGAAAGAGAGAAGGGAGGAGAGGTAGGAAGGGGCAAGGTGATGGAGAGCCTTGAAGCCTAGAGTGAGGAGTTTTTGTTGGAGCGGAGGTCGATAGGCAACCACTGGAGTTGTTTAAGAAGGGGAGTGACATGCCCAGATCGTTTCTGCAGGAAGATGAGCCTTGGCAGTGGAGTGAAGAATAGACATCTACTTTAATATGAACTAAAAAAAGGACCTTGGCTAAGTCCTCCCTGCTCTGGGGCTTTCTGTATTAAATCAAGTGATCAGTCAATCAATCAGGGGATATCATTGAGTTCTATGTGCAGAGAACTGTACTAAGTGCTTAGGAGAGAACAACAGAATTAGCGGACATGTTTCCTGCCCATAATAACCTTACAATCTAGGTTACAATCTAGGTTACAATCTAATTACAGACTATAATCTAGAGCCTACAGCATAGAGAATAAAAATCTACAGGCTAGAGAATTAAAAATAGACATTGATTTGGAGTTAAGCAAACAAAATCTATCAACCAGCACCTCCATCTACCAGCATGTATGGCAGTTTCAAATAGTCTTTACATTTTAATGCTCCTGAGGGCAAGGTTTGGGCCTTTTCGATGAATCAGTCAATCAGTGGTATTTATTAAGTGCTCACTGTGTGCAGAGCACTGTACTAAGCACTCAGGACTGAGTACACTGTAACAATATAAAAGAGTTGTAGACACAGTCCCTGACCACAACAAACTATTGGGGAATACTTCCCCAAGTGCTTCTTACAGCATTTGGCACACTGGCAATGCCTAATAAAATTGCGGTGCTTTGATTAGTGAACTCTGCTATCCTTTCATTTTCACTTCCAAGTCTCAGTGGCTCTTCCCTCTCAGGATGCTCAGTAAAACTCAAGTCCATATTTGCCGTGTCCGTAAGTTTTTCAATCATCTCCCTTCTCACCCTTTGTATTTCCAAACCAAAGAAACACAATTTTCCTTTGGATGTTCTTTTTCAGAAGCTGATCCATCCCCTTGTTCACCTGTATTGCCCTTTCCTTTATCTTCTACAGCTACAATGCGCTGTCCAGGACAGCCCACATATGTTTAAGTTGGCAGGCAGTTTGTGGTTTTATAACATGGTAAAAATATGCCATTTGTTTTATTTCCTATCCCTTCCCCAATGATGCCATGAAATAACAAAAAAATGAAAGCAGAAAAACAAGATTCATTAAGATGCATCTGAAATCTCCTTTTACCACAGATTTCATTATGCTTTCAAGGGACAAATCAAATCACATTTGAGGGAAAATGTTAAGTGTGTGGCTCTCTTCATTCTGAGGCCCCAAGGTGGTGTCTCCATTCTACAGTTTACTTATAAAATTCAATCATTTCAAAACTTCTGCCACCATGATAAGCCATACTCTAGCCGCAAAGCACCTTTGATATGTGGTATCTAATGAACACGATGCAATAAGTAAGGATTATGATACTCATTCTGCAGAGTTAACAAAAGAATAAAAGGAGGAGGAGATAGGTTAAGTGAGTTGTTCAATACCACATCAAAACCAGTCGGGGCCCGATTTGGAAAGAGAAAAAAGCTCTGTCGAATCTTCTGTACAAAAGAACCAATATTTCTCTGACCAGCATTTACTGTGACCAGAAACTAGTTGCCACTTTGTATACAGAAGCATCCATATGTAGTAAAACTTTGTTCTCATCCATATGAATGTCAAGATAGTGTGAATTAATATCTGTCTCTATACCACTGCCTGTGCACAGACTCACCCATGAAGTTTCACACAAATCCATCCATTTGAATGTTCACATTATGGAATGAGGTGTTTTTTTTTTCATTCAAAGGGTTGCACAAAAACATAAATTATTCCTTTTCATTAGCATTGGTTCCTAAAGTATCCTTATTTGAAAGTTGAAGTTGATAAGCCACAACAAAAAGAGAGGACAAAGGAGTCTCACTTTCCCATGTTCGGAATGGTTCTCCCCTGCCTCGCTAACCTCATTGCCATGGAAACAGAGGGGCAATCATTGCAAATAAAATCAGGAAAACTTTATCAAACTCCAGCTTTTAAACTCTTACCTTTTATTTTCTGATAATTGCAAAGAGATGTAGAAGTGGAGGCAAAATTCAATGGATTGGAAGGAAAAAGAGGTACTGGCAGTCAGACCCATAGGCTCTTTCAATGATTTTGTTTTTCTATTCAAACTAGTGGAAGCGTTTGTTGTGTGGTTTTTTTTAAAATCAATAACACATTTACCATATTGCAGGGTGTCATTTCTCAGGTAGATAAAAGCAAAAGAACAAATTAATGCATCCAAGGTGTGTGGCTTTTCAATATAACTATAAACATATAACTGCTTTCTCTTACCAGATGTCAACTTTAACTTTAAAAGAAGTGGCTTAAAAAACACCAAATATCTGCCACTTTTAGAACGTGTTCACTAATTATAGGGAAAACATTTTTCCTCCATGGTTTTGCTCCATTCTTGAATATGAATACTGCAAAGATATAAAACAATTTTGTCAGTCCCCATTCTGTAGATATGGTATTTAGAGAAGCAGAGTGGCCTAGTGGAAAGAGTATATATAGCCTGGGAGTCAGAAGGACCTGGGTTCTAATTCCAGCTCTGTCACATCTGCTGTGGAACCTTGGGCAAAACACTTAACTTCTCTTTGCCTCAGTCTTTTCATCTGTAAAATGAAGATAAAGACTGTTAACGCCATGTGGGGAAGGCCTGTTTCCAACGCAATTTGCCTATATCTAACCCAGCACTTAGTATAATGCCTGGAACACAGTAAGAGCTTAACATATGCCAATGTCATTATTATCAATCGTAAACCAGAAATGGTGAAGTCGACCTTGTTTGTGGAAAAATAATATATTATTTATCGCAAGTTACTATTTATGCAAATAATAATTTAATAAATAATAATTTATCATTTATACCAACAAGGTCGACTTCACCATTTCTGGTGTTTTAGCTTTTAAAGAATGAGAGAGAGCAAGTGGTGTGGGACCAATCACGATCACAGTGATTAATTCCTTCCCAAGCTCCTCCTTCCATAAACCTCAGGCACAAGGCTCATCCTTGTTCTTGTTGAAAGATCCCATCAACACTATCCATATCCACCCTTATAGATCTCAGCAGGTGTGCCACCATGCACATCTGGAAATTCTACCATTTTTCAGAGCATCCTGAGTGCTAGTGGCTTCCTCTAATGTTACAACAAAATCTAAGGCTTTATATGTGACAGGCACTTTAAGCTGGCTAAAGGGGTGGGAAGCAGCGTGGCTCATGGAAGGAGCATGGGCTTGGGAGTCAGAGGTCACGGGTTCGAATTCCGGCTCTGCCACTTGTCAGTTGTGTGACTGTGGGCAAGTCACTTCAGTTCTCGTGCCTCTGTTCCCTCATCTGTAAAATGGGGATGAAGACTGTGAGCCTCACGTGGGAAAACCTGATTACCCTGTATCTCCCCCAGCGCTTAGAACAGTGCTCTACACATAGTAAGCACTTAACGAATGTCAACATTATTATTATTATTATTATTAAATATGTTCAAAAGATCACTGACACATTGTCATTTCTACAGGATTCCAGAGTGTAAGTTCCTGAGAGAAGAGATTGTGTCTACTTACTCTCCCAAGTGCTTAATAAAGTGCTCTCTACTTTTAGACTGTGAGCCCAATATTAGGAAGGGATTGTCTCTGTTGCCGAGTTGTACATTCCAAGTGCTTAGTACAGTGCTCTGCACATAGTAAGCGCTCAATAACTACTACTGAATGAATGAATATTCAAAAATTAAATGAATGCTTTTTGTTTTTTATGTCATTTGTTTAGATCTTACTATATGTCAAAGACTTCTAAGTTCAGGATTGAGAGTACACTCATCAGTACAGCGATGGTAGTTTGTGTGTGGACCAGATAAAGTCTCTAGGATCTTTAGAATAATAGTTTAATAATAATAACTGTAGTATTTGTTAAGTGCTCACTTTGTGCCAGGCACTTTTACAGCTACTGGGGTGGATACAAGCAAATCGGGCTGGATATAATCCCTGTCCCTCATGGGACTCACAGTCTCAACCCCCATTTTTTAGTGAGGTAACTGAAGCACAGAGAAGTAATGTGACTTGCCCAAGGTCGCACAGCAGACAAGTGGCGGAACCAGGATTAGAACCCATGACCTTCTGACTCCCAGGCTCTATCGACTACACCAGGCTGCTTCTTGAGTCCAGAAGTCTTTGGACTTATTTTACCCCTTTTTCTACGTTGTCCAGATCAGGTCCAATTTTGCCAGCCCAGGCTAGATGTGGGAATTAAAGCAGTCATCTTGTTCTCCTTTATTTCCACTAAGTCAGACCTTCTTTGGGATGGATTCCCCTGACTAGGACAGACAGAACAATAATGGTAGCAATGGTATTTACTATTTATTACATAGTAAGTTCTGAGATAAATTAATGGATGGCATAGTATAATTAGATCAAAGGGAGTAAATTATCTAACTTATCTCCTGCAAACTCACCCTCTCAAATCCAAAATCTTCTTCCCTTCCAGAATCCATTCCGCTCAGATGCACCCGCTGAGGCTAATGCATTTCATGGTGAGTTAAAGACAGCTTTCAACAAAGTTTTAGTAAGAGGCCTCCTTTCCTTATTTACAGAATGTTAACTGAAGGTTGAATAACCGTATATTAGGAAACTTAGTTACTGTAAGTTTTCCCCAAGTCCCATTGAAATTCATCTGCATTTTGACGGTGATAGATTTTGACTTCTGGAACATCAGAGGAGTATATGTTTTACCAATAGATATTACCAAATTTGATAAAGCAGAATGCATTCTCAATAACAAACTATTTTGTGTCTACATTTTTGACTTGAAAGTGCACATTTGAATAAGAGTTTTATATAGCCTTGTTGAATCATAGTTACAGTCTAGGCAGACCTTTCATTTGTTTCAGTTAAATACCAATCTGAATGGCATCTTTCATTTTTCTTTGAAACTGAATTGAAAGCAGACTTCAACTTGGTGAACAATGACTGCTTTTCTCCAGTAAAAAAATAGATTTTTGACCAATTGCTTCCTTGTAGAGTGGCAAATGTTTTCAATATACTGCCACGCAAACCAGTTTAAGAATTGTGTCTGGGGAAACATATATTACATCATTTTTTCTGACTGCTGATAGTTTGTTATTACTGATCAAATTCTCCCACAGAGTTTATAAGAACATCATCTTCTCAATCCTACCCTGTTTTTTTCTGTAAACTCATCTAGGATTTCTTAATGGGATTGATCAATAGCATTTATTGAGTGCTTACTATCCCTCGGGAGAATATAAGAGTACATAGATGAGATACCTGCTTTCAAGGACCATATGATCTAGTAGGAATACAGAAAATAAATTTACAAATCAGGGAAGCACAAATATAAAGATATGAACATAAAGGAAACGGGAGCAGGAAATATGAGATCCAAATGCTTAGGACATCAGAAGGGTTGAAGTGGCAGGATGGGGGGAGTAGGATGAAAGTCTGAGGAATTAATTTGGGGAAGCCTACTGAGGAAGTGCTTCCTGAAAAGCCTTGAACAGGGGGAGAGGAGTGGGCCACTGAATGTGACAGGGGTGAAAATTTGGGCAAGAAGGAGTCTGTTAAGAAGTTGGCAGCAAGAGAGATGCAAACACAGTGAAGAAGTTCCCCTTGAAAGGAGGAGAGTATCTGAACTGGAGTGTAGTAGGAGAGAAGGATAAATAGAAGGATGAGAGTGGATTGAGTGCTTTAAAGCCAATGGTCATGCTTGACTCAGAGAGGAATGGGAAGCACCTGGAAATTTTGGAGGAACTGGAAAACATGAGAAAAATGACGTTTCAGAAAAATAATCCAGGCTCCACAGTGAACTTGGTTGGGGCTAAAGAGAGGAAAGACTGGAAGCACGGAGGTCAGCAAAGAGGCTGAAGCAGTAGTTGAGTGTAAACTCATTTCTAGAGTGTAATCTCATCTTTAGACAGTAAGCTCATCTCTAGACTGTAAGCTTCTTGTAGGCAGGGAACATGTTTAGCAACTTTGATATTGTACTCTATCAAGTGCTTAGTATAGTGCTGTGCCCATGGTAAGCACTCAAATTTTACAATTCATTGATTGACTGAATAAGACAAATTCTTGGACCATGTTGGTGGCAATTTGAATGGAGAGGAAGGGGTGGATTCTGCATATGATGTGAAGGTAAAACTCACCAGATTTGATGACAAAATGACTACGGGATATTAAAAGAGAAAGGAGGATAATTCCAAGCTTGCAGACTTGAGAATCAGAGAGGACAGTGGCTGTTGTCAACAGTTATGGGAAACATAGGTATTGGAGGAGTTTTCAGAGTTAAGATGAGATAAGTCCAGATTGAGACTTGTAGTTTTTTGGATGCCATCAGGATATCCACTTGTGGCTGTCCTGGAGGCATGAGTAGATGATCGATTCCAGAGGAGAAAGATTGGGGCTAAGAAGATAGATTTGGAGCCAGCCACGCAGTCAATCAATCAATCATATTTGTTTAGAGATGACTATGTGCAGAGCACTGTATAAGGGCTTGAGAGTAAAGACTTTAATACATTTGTAGACACAATCCCTGCCCTTCAGAAGCTTACAATCTACAGTGGATAGTCGAAGCTGTAAGAATGACTACCCAAGGGAGTGACTGTGGACTGAGAATAGAACGATACCCAGAAATAAGCCTGGAGAGACACCCAGATTTAGTGGATATAAGTCAGAAAAGCTGGCAAAAGAGGCCAAGAAGGAGAAGTCAGAAGGGAAGGATGAGAAATTAATGTCTGTCTCCCACTCTAGACTATAAGCTCCTAATGGGTGGGGAATTTGTCTCCTAATTCTGTTATATTGTACTTTCACAAGTGCTTAGTACAGTGCTCTGCACATAAGCGCTTGATAAATATGATTAAAAAATAAAAAAGGGAGAACAGTCAGACAAACCAAGATTAGACTGTAAACTTATTGTGGGCAGGGAATGTGTCTGTTTATTTTTATATTGTACTCTTCCATGTAAGTACTACAGTGCTTTGCACTAAGTGCTTAATAAATACAATCGAATGAATGAATAAAGTGTTTCCAGGATAAGAGGGATTTCCAGTGTCCCACATGAAGGAAAGCAAGTTATAGTATGGGTCTCTTGACTGAGCACCGCATGCATGCACATAACAGTTACTTTTGAAACAGCAATGCATTCTATTAAGAAAAATGCATGTTGTAGATAAAATGCTTCTTAATTCTCTGTGCAGAGTGCTGTACTGTGGGCTCAATAGTATGTAAGCAAAGGAGAGGATCTGATTTTTGCCTTCAAGGAGCTGACAATCTAAGGGTGAAGACAAGCAGGCACAACTTGTGACTATACAACAGGTAAGAGCATAGAGACAGATGGTGAAAGCCATATAAGCAATCAAAAAACAAAAGAATATTAATAAACCATTATTCTCAAGTGCTAAGATGACTGAGGAAATGCCATGATCTTGAAGGTGGTGGGTTAATCAGGGAATGCCTTTTGGAAGAAGTGGATATTTGGGAATATTTAAAGGAAAAAACTGACAGGAGGATTTGCTAAGAACAGTGTCAAGGGAGATCATTGCCAAGAGAAATATTTGAAGAGTAGGTCAAAGGCAGGAGAGCAGAGACCAAGATCCTATTTGAGAGTTTTTTTGGGGTGTAGAGGCAGAAAAAATGCTCTCATAATGGGTAGGTAGCTGATGGATAGCCTTGAAGTGAAAAGAGAGGAGTTGGGGTTTTATAACTCAGAAACAGTGTGGCTCAGTGGAAGAAGCCCGGGCTTAGGAGTCCGAGATCATGGGTTCTAATCCCGGCTCTGCCACTGGTCAGCTGTGTGACTTTGGGCAAGTCACTTAACTTATCTGGGCCTTAGTGACCTCATCTGTAAAATGGGGATTAAGACTGTGAGCCTCACGTGGGACAACCTGATTACCCTGTAACTACCCCAGCACTTAGAACAGTGCTCGGCACATAGTAATCACTTAACAAATATCAACATCATTATTATTAGAGCATGGGTTTGGGAGTCAGAGGATGTGGGTTCTAATCCTGGCTCTGCCACTTGTCTGTTATGTGACCTTGGGCAAGCCACTTTACTTCTCTGTGCCTCAGTTACCTCATCTGTATAATGGGGATTATGACTGTGAGCCCCATGTGGTACATGGACTGTGTCCAACCTAATTAGCTGGTCTCTATCCCAGTACTTAGTGTAGTGCCTGGCACATAGTAAGTGCTTAACAAATACCATTATCTCAATACCTTGTATCTACCCCAGTGCTTAGAACTGTGTTTGGCACATGGTAAGCACTTAAAAAATATCATAATGATTGTTATTATTATATGAAGAGAAATGAGTAGCCACGGTGACTTGTGAAGATGGGGTGGTGTGTTTTCGTAGGCATTAGTAAGTTCAAGAGGAAATTAACTCGGCCAAAAGGTGATTGACAGGTGCTTACTTAGATGGGGATAATTAGCTGAAGGCACACAGTGAGTGAGTGAGTTGAGTGGCAAAATTAAGATTTTATTGGTTTGAACCAAAGCTCTGATAAATATATGGCACCGAAGGTGATGCTAGATTTATGTATTGCATCCTCCAATGTCAGTCAGAATCTCTCTATGTACAAGATAATTATGTAATTTTCATTTCAGTATTTTTTTTAATATTAAAAATTGACAACTTAATTCTGACAAACATTTAAATATACTGCTTTAAAATAGAAAGACCCAAGCAGCCGGAGCTCTTGCTACCACTTACCAAAAGGAATAACAGCTTTTAAACTGCTATTTTTTTCAATGTAAACTTTTGCTTTAAGGGAATAGCAAGAAAAAAAAAAATTCTCCCCATCAAATCTGGAAGTCGAAAACAGTTACTTAAATGTGGATATTTAGGGAAGAGTTGTAGAAAAATGAGACATGGCCAGATGAGTCTGTGGGCATCACCTGCTCAAAGTGTGGGTTTATCTCTTTTGCTGATGGGTTGGAAACTGGAAAAATGTAGTAAAATATCCAACTGGGGTTGAGGAGCCATGTTGATGTCATGGATTACTCTGCTCCTACTCCAGAGGCATTTCATTAGATCTTGAGCCCCCACTGAATTCACAAATGTAGTACTTTAGTGTTTACAATTTGTGGATGATATAATAGTCTTTCCTGTTGCCTTCTATGACCAGAGAAGTGCAGAGAATTGCTTTCTTGGCTAAGCGGGTTTAAGGGCGGTGATCGGCTAGCTGCCATGTGTCACTGTTGAAATCAGAAGAAGTAGAAGTGTTTTCTGAAATTTGTGCCAGGCACCACATCCCCAGATTCTGACCTTGCTGGTCAGGGGGAGATGGGGTAGGACTGACTCTCAGATTTGTTCACCACTGCTTCCTGTCTAGACTGTAAGCTCACTGAGTAGGGAAAATGTCCAATAATAATAATAATAATTGGGTACTTGTTAAGTGCTTACTATGTGCCAGGCACTGTACTAAACGCTGGGGTGGATACAAGCAAATCGGGTTGGACACAGTACGTGTTCTGCATAGGGCTCACAGTCCTATTCCCCATTTTACAGATGAGGTAACTGAGGCCCAGAGAAGTGAAGTGACTTGCCTAAAGTCACCCAGAAGACAAGTGGTAGAGCCAGAATTAGAACCCATGATCTCCTGACTCCCAGTCTCCACTTACGCCATGCTACTTCCCCTGTGTCTACCAACTCAGTGCTCTGCGATCATAGTAAGTGCTCAGTAAATACCATTGATGACCTGCTGTCACTTCCTTTCTGAGATACCTTGGAACTCCTTAGTAGAAGAGTGTCTTGGCCAACCATTCATTTCTGGACTTCCACAGTATTTGATAGCATTTACTAAATTGCACTGTTTGGATACAATTTAATTCGTTGAATAGTATTTATTGAATTTGGTGGAAAGAGCATGAATCTGGGATCAAAGGACCTGGGTTCTAATCCTAGCTCTTCCACTTACCTGCTGTGTGACCCAGGGCAACTTGCTTAACTTCTCTGGGCCTTAGATTCTTCATCTATAAAAGGGAGATTCAATACATGTTCTCCCTTCCACTTAGATTGAGAGTCCCATTAGTGACAGGGACTATGTCTGACCTGATTTTCTTAAATCTACCTCAGCACTTATTACAGTGCTTGGCACATTACAGATACTTAACAAATACAGAAGCATCAGCAAATATCTAATCTTTTATTCAATAGTACTTATTAAGCGCTTACTATGTGCAGAGCACTGTACTAAGTGCTTGGAATGTACAATTTGGCAACAGATAGAGACAATCCCTGCCCAATGATGGGCTCACAGTCTAACTGGGGGAGATGGACAAAAACAAGACAACATAAATAAATCACGATAAATAGAATCAAGGGGATGTACACCTCATTAATAATATTAATAATAATATTGGTATTTGTTAATGGCCCCCAACTACCTCTCAATCACTCAGTGGCCTGCTATGATTTCCTCTATGTCAATATTACAGCTGCATCATCGGTTCTAATCCTGGCTCTGCCACTTGTTTGCTGTTTGACCTTAGGTAAGTCACTTACCTCTCTGTGCCTCAGTTCTCTCATATGTAAAATGGGGATTCAATACTTGTTCTCCCTCCTACTTAGACTGAGCCCCATGTGAGACATGATTATCTTGTATCTACCTCAGTGTTTTGTGTAGTGTTTGCACAAAGTAAGTGCTCAACAATACAATTATTAGTATTATCATTATCCTTATTCTTTACTCATTGAACATCAATTTTTGGCTTCCTGTATGGCCCTGTCATAGTTTTCCAAATCCCCATCCTGGGCAGAACCCTCAATTAAGTACAAAAAAGGCAGGTTGAAACAATGGGAAGAGTAATTTTTTTTTTTAAATGTAAATGTTATTAGACATTACCAAAGAGTGTCATAAAGTAGAAAAGAACAATATAACTTGAAAGAGCACGAATGTGACTCAAATACTTTGCTTTTCCAGATCCTTAGAAGTTACAAGGACAAGGTCTGGTATCCATAACTTTTTTATATTACTGGACAGTTTGTTCCACCTTGATGAGTTGGTGTGCTATGTGGTTTGGGCCTGTTTTCCTCGATTCTTCATATCTTAAATGTGTCTGATTACCTGGTTCTATATCCTCCTTTCACAAAATGGCACACTTCTTTCATGGTTTCTTCAGGAAGAGACTGCTGAGAAACGGCCTAAATATTAAGCCACACAGATTTGCAGGCTTGCCCAAAATTGGATTCTTCCAATGTGTTTCCATCATTGCTTATTTTAGAAACTGAATATTCTTGGACTCCCTGGTCTGTGAAGTGGTTTGTGTTTCTCATATGCAGATTTGTCTCTTTCACAAATACCACACTACTACAAAGCTCTGATGATAGGATCTCATGTCAAGTATGCAGCATAATGTAGGCTGCAGAAGGAAATTTTCCCAACTATTTAGCTCTGTTCTTTAATATGAAAGTGGTGCTTGTTAAGTCTTTTCTATGTGCCAGACACTGTACTGAGTGCTGGGTTTGATAGAAGATAATCAGGTTCCATATGGGGCTCACAGTCTAAGTAGGGGGAAGAACAGGATTTGAACCTCCATTTTGCAGGTGAGAGAACTGAAGCACAGAGAAGTTAAATGACTTGCCCAAGGTCACACAGCAAGGAATGAGTTGGAGAAAGAATGGAGAAGTAGAGGAATGATTTTTGTCTGTCCTTATCAAATGTGGAGTATCAGTGGATAGCCTCCATCCCAATCTCTCCTCCCACTTGGTCACACACTAACTCTAATTATGAATTAGAAATTATAATTGTAAATATGAATCACAGCCAAGGAGTGCTTGCTTCTGAAACAGAATGAAATAGCAACTCTCCATCACAGTTGGAAACTTAGAGCTTAAAACTACATTTTGGAAAGTTTGAAATTGAAAGAACAAATATACCTTGTGTTCATCAACATTTCAACTCACGCTTTGCTGACAGCTCAACCCACTCCCACAACTACATGGTTCAAGCAAGAGACAGATGGCAAGAGAAGTCGGCAAATAGGGCAGAAGGGATTTTTTACTTTTAAACTGGAAAATAACCCAGACCAAATCGAGAGATGAGAGGTTATAAAAAATAATTTAAAAAATATTTTTTACCAGAGTCTCAGAATCCTCCAATGAGAATTTCAAACTCATAAATTTCAACTGGTCTTTTTTATTTTATTTTATTTTATATTTTCTCTCACGAGAATTAGATCACCAGTTTACGTGATCGGGTTACACTGAGGCAGAGACTTGATGACAGAATTTGGCCCTTGTGGCAAAGACTCCCTCTTTGAACCACTGCCAACGAGTTCATAGCGGGTGGCATTTGCTTCCCATCCTTCTCCCATCCTGCCAACCTCATTTTTAAAACATTCTGGCACAAGCACATGGGAACAAAGATCTTCTCATACGCAGCTGTCCTCCGAGGAGGAGGGCAAAGCTACCGATGGTGAGAAGTCAGCCCTCTTCCACACTTTGGAGGTTGGCATTCTTTTCTTCTTTTCTTCTCTATGACCTTATCCAATTTCAATGAACAGTCCAGCCTTAAATTTGAGTGGCTGGGCAGTTTAGTCACTAGGAGGCCAAGAAGGGGTGTTTGGGTACTAGGAGTTTATAGTGATGTAGAGCAAAATGCTTAGTCTTCTCCAGAGGAGAAATAAACGCTGAAGCAGTGTGGACCAGTGGAAAGAGCGTGGGTCAGAGAGTCAGAAGAACTGGGTTCTAATACCAGCTCTGCTATTTACTGTCTGTATGAACTTAGGCAGACCCCTTAACTGTCCTCTACCTCAGTTTCCTCTTCTGTAAAATGGGGATTCAAAACCTGTTCTCCCTCCTACTTAGATTGTGAGCCCCAGGTTGGTAGGGACTTTGTCCAACTTGGTTAACTTGTATCTACCCCAAGAGCTTAGTATAGTGCTTGGTACATAAGTAAGTGTTGAACAAATACCATTAAAAAATACCCATAATCATCATCAAGGCCCAGCATCAACACAGACAGAAACGGTCTCTCCAGAGATAAGGGTAAGGTGACCTTCTTAAAACAAATAAGAGAGTCTTTCTTTCCTTATTTCTATTAACAATGTACAAAGTTAACAGAAATAAAGATCAATTATAATTTTCAGCATCTTAATTGCCCTATTCCTCAATTTAATATCCTTTAGATTTCTTGCAATGAATTTTAACTACAGTTCTCAAAGTGTTCAAATCATCGGTGACACTTTTTATGACGATTACAAGACATTCTGCATTATTTGCATATTCTTCAATTGTCTCCTTAATGCAAGCTGAGAAGAATAAAACATAATTAAGTCTGTAAACAGCCCTCTAAGTTATTGTTGCCAAATTCCCAAAGCCTCGGCTAAACAAAGGTATTAGTTTGCTCTGTTCCTTCTTTTGAATTTGCTTCCCAGAAATTGAGGACAGGTGATTTGCAGTTCGCATGACTTCATCTGTTCTTTTGATCTTTGCTGTTTCAGTATAACTGAAATAGGAAAATGATGAAGAGGTTTGGTGACGAGATATGTACATTTCACATGACATTTTAGAATTCCTGGGAAAATTATGTATCTCAGCATCGCAATTTAAGACCAATATTTTTGGAATCTCAAAAAAAAGTGCTTTACCAGCTTATTCATTAGTGTGCCTTAGGACCGGTGGTATAGCAGGCCACAGTCCTACAGGAGCATTCTATTGAGTGCTTGGAAGAGTATAGTATAACAGAGGTGATAGACATGTTTCCTGCCCACAGTGAGCTTGCAGTCTAAAGGGATGACTCCAGGGATCTATGACTCAAAGCTAGATAATTATATCAAAATAATCATCTTGTCTCTCAATAGGTGACTTAGGGGACATTAGCCAGATGCTTGCCTCAAATTTCTACTTCCTTTGGCCTGGGTTGTCATGGACTGTTCTTTGAAACTCACTTCATCTAACAGTTCTGAAACACCGTGACCTCTGTAGATTACCAATTTAAATCAATCATATTTATTGAGTGCTTACTACGTGCCAACCACTGTACTAAGCACTTGGGAGACCACAGTGCAACAGAATTAGCAAAAACATTCCCTGCTCATGATGAGCCTACAGTCTAGAGGAGGAGGCAGTAATTAAACTTAAACCACTCCATACCAATATATCCATTAAGCCTTGTGGTATCCACGGGGTCTTCCTTCTCCCTCCCAGATCTCTACCAAATCTGTGGTGAAGAATGGAAAGATGGATATGTGGTCAAGTGGTTAAATAAAAGATATCTACAACAATACATTCTAAAGAGCTGTATGATCAATGAGTCCATAAGAGAAGAGAATAGCTCTCAAAATAGTCTATTTATTCACTCTCTCATATATTGTTTTTGGTTCACTGTTTCATTACACAATGAACAAAGAAAAAAATCCTTCTATAAGTAGTAGAATAGAACACATCTCAGTGGTGGTCAGGGAATGTGTTTACAAACTCTGCTATATTGTACTCTCCAAAGCGCTTAGTCCACTGCTCTGCACACAGTAAGTGCTCAGTAAATAGGATTGATTTATTTTAAGGCAATTTTTTTTCACCCAATGGGTCACATAGTTGAAAAGCTGAGTTCTAAGGAAAGCAACCCTATTTCTCCATCAATAAGTTTCTCTCACTCCCTTCCATCTCTCACTATACCATGTTTGCTTCTTCCCACATCTCAAGAATGAGATGATCACTGATTTTACATCCTGTGGATTTGTTTCTAAATTACAATTCAGGATACCAAATCATTTACATCCTTATGAACCTATTATTATGATGAAGTGACCCACAAAATCCTTGAGACAGCTTGGCTAATTATTATTTCCTGCCGTCTCTAAATGAACTTCAATTTTCAATAAAGAATATAGTTCTTTCAAAATTAAAGTCCCTTGGAATGATTGATTTCCAACTCGTGTTGTCATATTTTCTAATAAACATGAACCAGCTGTTCAGATTTGGATAGGTCTATGTAGTCTTTCAGATTTATAATGTGAACAGCTTTCAAGAGCTACATTTCAGCCCTATTTATCAATCACCTAAAAAGGTCCAGATTGAATTCTGTGCTGGATCCCCGAATATGGTTGCCTATAATGGGATTTTTTTTGTTGTTGCTGATGAAAATCCACTTACAATAATCAATTCCCTCTGAATTGTTTCCATACTTTAAAAATATACATACAAATACCTTAGCCATATGGAGTCAGTTCTCCTAGAACTCATTGTTTTCCTATGGGTGCAGAAAGATCATGAGGGCAGAATCTAGTAATGTTCTTCCACAGCACACTTCTGTTTGGATAAGATGAGCTGAGAACTTAGAAGAAACTGTTTAGCACTTGGGTGCCATATTAGTTACGGGTTATCATATTGGGAGTTTTCCTAACGTGGGCTTCATCAGGAGTAAAATTCCCATGTTCTAGGAGAATTAACTGCACTTAGCTTGGCCAGAAGTGTTTTTCCTCTCTCCACCACCTGATCCCTTCTGGCTAAGGTAGAAAAGAGGTCAGTAATAAACCAATAATTCAGAAAGCAAGCCCTAAGTGTGATCGCTTAGGTGTATGCTACGTTGCAGCATACAAAAACCAATGACCAATTTTCATTTCAACTTTGCTGGTTGTATATCTCAATTGTCATCTGGGGGTTCTAATAATCATGCCTTCATTTTGAAAGCAGTCCCCCATCTCTTGTTAACATTAACGGAATTATAGATTTTTAAACACCCCATAAGCTTTGAAAATGAACCCCTAAAATAGATTAAGCAAGATAAACTATACACTGGCTAGTTTTTGTAAGTGTTCCTGCATATGAATGGAAAGCACATCAGGTTATTCTGTCACACCCAATATTTTATCTGCCCCATCATATTTTGTGAGCCATAAAAAAAGTAGTTGTAAGGATTTTAGGATCACGTAAGAAAGCTCCAGCTGCTGAAAATCTATTTAATAAATAAAAATGAGACTTTATAATATCCTGGTAAAATACTAAGATTCCAGTGATGTAAAGTTTTTTTTACAGAATTGTCAATGCTTACGGCATTACCCAGAATGAATGGAAGTCTGCATTTTTTTCAATTCATGTGTTTATGGTACCACTATGCCATAGTATAATTCTTCCTGGAAGAAAGTGGGTCAGATAAACTATTTCACTGAACTACCCAGAAACCTTGAAAAGCATTGCAGCTGGGGAAATGAGGCACCATAAAAAAAAAGTGACATCCAGTTTTCCTAAAACATGGGGTTTGCATTCCTATAAATCCCAGTATTTAGGCAAATTTGAAATGAAGTTCTCCTGTTGTATAGGGCCAAGCACACATGTGTATGAGGACAAAGTTTTTCTACTCTCAGAGTGCTCTGTTTCCAAACAAGGTTGCTCTGTGAAAGGGACACTCCCTAATGCCCTAACATTCTAGTTGCAGTTCTAGGAGAACTGGGAAGAGTTTTGTGACCAAGCCAAGAATAAACCCAAGCCTGCTTTTCTGCTGGGTCTCGTCAGGTTTGCTACACAATAGCATTTTGAACTGAAATAAAAAGCAGTATATAGACGTTCTCATGGCTGCTCTCTAGTTTCATAAGTCAGCATATTAGGAATAGATGTCCAGAGAATGGTAGCTAAAGACAAGATTTTATAGGGACAGTAGTGGGTGTTTTATCTCAAACCTGAAGATTCAGGGGAAGGACTGAAGTAGATGAGCCGATACCTCCAGTAGTATTTAGTTTGCATATATTCAGCTCCAGCCAAAAAGAACACCTTGTAATTACAGCCTCGCCTCTGCAGCCCCATTCCTCTCACACCCCACCGCAGCTGTGAGCCAACCGCGCTGCCTCTCAGGAACTGTAACCTGATCCCCTCCACATAATTGAGGAGATCCCTTCCCATCCCGTTTCCCATCACCTTTGGAGAAGAAAGGACGACACCTGCACCATGAGGTCTTCCTAGATTGTAAGCGCGTGGTCTATGGACTCTAAGCTCCTTGTAGCCAAGGAATGTGTCTGTTTATTGTTCTAATGTACTCTCACAAGTGTTTAATACAGTGCTTTGCAAACGGTAAGCATTCTGCAAATATGATCGAATAAATGAATTTACCTCAGCAAGGCAGATGGCCACAATAGCCATTCCTGCTGCTTAGGTGATACTGAGGACTCTGAATCACGAAGTGTCTGAAATTTGTTTCCTCCAGCCACAGCTGTCTTCTGACTTGTTTTATTTTGTCTTTCTCTTATGCTGCTTCTCTTATGTTTTACTGTTTTCTTGCTCCCAGTGTGTCTGCCTCAAGCCCTTTCCACCTTTCTGCAAGCCTCTCATTAGACAGGATTCATATCTAATTCCCATTTTCATTCTCTATCCCAAGTGCTTAGTATAGTGCTCTGGATGCAGTAAGCACTTAATGAATATGATTACTACTACAAATTTTACAGTTGCCATTTTTAGCTACTGAAATTTAATTTTATTTTACTGTAGATTGGATTTCATTCTTATTGTCATGTGTGTCTACTGTTTCCCCACATAAATTGTGAACATCTTGTGCCCCGAGCACAACTATTTTCAATTAATTACTAGTGCTTAGCATAGTCCTATGCACTGTATCATAACTAACCTTAATTTTAATAATGATAGTGGTATTTATTAAGCACTTACCATGTTATGAGCACTGTTTTAAGTGCTGGGATAGGTTCAAGACAGTTGGGTTGGACATACTCTCTGTCCCATGGGAGGCTCACGGTCTAAGTAGAGGGGGAACAAATATTATTGAATCCCCATTGTACAGATGAGGAAAATGAGGCACAGAGAAGTTACTTGACTTGCTGAACCGTGATGCAGCAGACAAGTGGCAGATTCAGGATTAGAACCCAAGTTCTCTGGCTCCCAGGCCTATGTTTTTTCCATTAAACCATTCTGCTTCTGGCAGTGATAATGATAAAACTGGACCTGGACCTGAACCACATCTTTCCCCTTCCCTTTACCGATCACATGCTCCCACTGATGAACTGAGATGCCTGGCCTTCCTCCATCACAAGTTACACACCAGATATTTTATGTATGCCACTTTCTAAAACTCATTAAGTAGTGCGCCAGTCCAAATAATTGTCCTTGCATAATTAGTCTTTTCCAATGACCTAGACCTGCATAGCATTTTTCTTTCAAATTTTTTTCTGGTACCTTTCATTCCTGATATTTTATATTTTATTCATTCAATTGCATTTATTGAGTGCTTACTGTGTGCAGAGCACTGTACTAAGCGCTTAGCACTGCCCCATTTAGAGAAACTATTCATTTTCTCAGCACTTCTTTAAATATTTGTTCCACAGTACATCAACTTCTTAACATATTCTTTTTCCTACTCATTATAAGGGCTGTTTTACCACTATAAATGGCATTCCACAAGCATCTTGTTTTGTATTGAATAGTTCATGATTAACTTCATTTCAAACATTAGACCTCTGGATATGCAGCTTTTTTTTAAGTATAAGCACTTTGTAACCTCAAATAGAACAGAAACATCATTTTATTTTTGAAACCAGTTACTTGGCTAAAACAGTTTCATTTTTTAATGCTGGAAGACTATCTGCCAGACTTGTCAAAAAAGGGAACGTTCTTTGCAAATGTTATAATTTGTAGTGCATTTACCTGATGCTGACACGTATATCTTTAATATATGCTTTGATGTTGTTTCAAAACCTAAGTTTTTACATTAAAATTTCTAGCCATCCATTTTTTAGCGCTGTGTGATGCATTTTCCCTCTGTGTTCCTTGGGAAGATATTATAAACTTATTTCTTGGCCTATACTAAAGTATTTTTTTCTCTCCAGATTTAAAAATAAATGTTCTGTGGCCTTAAAATTTCACATAGCAATTCATTCTCTAATAATAGTAATTACCTATACCTCTGATGTTTCAGGTTTGGATTACTGGCTTTATCAGACAAACCATGTTGGATGTGAGATAGAATAGTGAAAAGACGCAGATACTTCAAATGACTAAGATTAATATGTCAACAAAGCAATGCTCCAAAAACACCTTATCCAATTTTTCCTTGACCAAGACTGCTAAGCTCCAAGTTTTTATCACTAAGATAGAAAGAAAAGACTTAGTCTTATGAAAAAATTAGGAAGTTGTGAAAATGTGATTAAAGGAAATCAATTTCTTAATTTGTTGGCATCAGACTATAATTTCACTTTATTTCAGTACAATTTCTTCCAGATATAAGCAATCAATTTCTTATTTTGAATTTGTTCTTTAAGTAGGGTATGTCAATGAAGCATGTCAGTGTCAGATAGGTAGTTTCTTTTCAGTTCATATCTCAAAGGTGTATAGAAGGTTGAACTGCCCATTCAGGGTAGTTTCAAAATTACCATCACGTTGGAATCAGGTTCTATTGGTAACCTAGCGTACATGGTGGATGTCTTGACCTGGTTTCCGCTTCTTCCTCCATCAGTGCATTCTTCATTTGTATTCTGCCTAGTTAGCAGAATTTTATTGTCTTGACCTGGTTCTGCTTTTTTTTGTCTATCAGAGCATCTTTCAAGAGAATATTGCTTTGGTGGCAGAATACAGCAGTGAAAATCTTTTACTACTTCTAAGAATTTCCAGCTGATAACTGGCATGTAATTTCAGGCACCTTCAGATTTGGTTTTAGCTCATAATACCAAATTCTGCCAAGCGATCTATAATCACTCACACAACTTCTTCAGTGTGCTTCCAGAAGAAACCATAAGAAACTGTACAGTGAAACTCCCAGAAGACTGTCTCAAGGACTTTCAATGAGGTGCACAAACTGCCGGTTTCCCAGAAGATTGGTAGCAAATTCTAATGCTTGCTCCCAGGTTCCTAATTAAATAAGATTATAGCTCTCTCAACATTCTTTCTTTAGTTGATGATAGGGAAAGAGTTAGACAGGGTACCTTTAACTCTGAGATATCTGGTCTTATCACTGCAGACTGTTTTAGTACATAAATTCACTTTTAAAGACAGCCACTCTTGTTTAGTATCTACGTGGGCCCAGTCTATTAATAGTATCAAATGATTTGTAATATTTAAAAAAAATTAACATATACAGGACTTCTGAATCCGACGTGCAGAAAGAGCATGTTCACTCTGCCATCCTGCAGACTCTAAATCCATGAAAATACTGGGAGGGCATGGTTATGTGGTAAATGTTTTTTTTCAATAGCTAGGTCAGTTGACCTCTGAATATTACCAGCAATGAAGAGCAATAATATATGGTGAGAACAGACTTGAGACCCATCCTTCACGCAGGGCTTAGTACAGAGTTTGACAAATAGTAAGCACTTAACAAATACCATCATTATTATCCTTGGTAGCTTTCAGCTTTCCCTTGAAATGCATGGTAACAAACATAATGCATTATTTCGGGAGGATTTTTGGAAACTGGGGGATTATAAAATGGAAGACAACTGAAAAGGAAGTGATACTGGCTTTATATATGTGACATTGGGTTTGACACCCATGTTGTGCTGAAATCAGCAGAAATAGAAAGTCTGATGCCATTCTGGGTGAACTCACTTTTAGGGTTAATTTAGATTTACAGTGATGCCACTGAAATTGATCAGTCAATGATGGCATTTACTGATGACCTAATATGGGTGGAGCCATGTGCTAGGCACTGTGGGAAAATGTAATGGAAGAAAAATACACTCCTCATGGAGTTTACAAACCCTCAAGTTTACAATGTGGGAGAGAAAGTCACACCAAAACAGATATAACTACTGATAACTAGTTATCAGACATATAGACTTATGCATAGATGGGTCATGAGTGGCTCTAAATATATGAAGGCTGAAGGCTGATGTTGAGATATCATGTTTTGTGGGGGAGAAATTAAATTCAGGAAATTATCCAAGAGGAGGTGAAATTTAAGGAGGCTTGAAAGCTAGGGAGAGATGTGGCCTGATGAATTTCAAGGGAGTAGGTTCTTGAAGGGCAAGAACAAGGAGTTGGTGGTGGGAGAGAGAAAGAAGAAGAGCTAAGGAGAGTTAGAAGGTTCTTTTGGGAGTTGGAGAATAATGGGTGAAGAGAACAGATGGGTAGAAATAGAACTGGTGGAGAGCTCTGGAGTTCATAGTCAAGAGTTTTTGCTTGATGCAAAGGGAAATGGGTAACCATTGAAGTTATAGAGGAGAGCAGGGATGTGTACTGAATGATGTTTTAGAAAAATCATCTGGAGAACACAGTAATATAAATTAAAGAAGGAAGAGGCCGGAAGACTGGGAGACCAGTGAGGGCACCAGTGAAATAGTGAGATTGGGAGATGGTAATAGCTTTTATTAAGATGGTAGACATTTGGATGGAAAGGAATGGGCAGATACAAGAAATGTAGTGGAGGGGAAAAATGGCTCGATTTAACAACGGGCTTATGTGGGAGATAAAGGCGGTGAGCAATCAAGGTTGACACCAAGGTTGCGCTACTGCATTATTGTTTGAAAGATGAATAGCTAGGAGCCTCCATGCCTTCAGTGAAATAATAAGGTGATTAAGGATATAATTCCAATAGGCAACATATAGGTGTTTGGAATTGTTTTAAGAGAATGCAACAAGGAAGCAATGTAACTGAGGATCTTGAACTGCATATTGCTGGGAAGAATTACCTGATTTATCAGAATGGCAGATAAATGTCCAGGGAAATAGTGGTTCACTGCTGCTTTGTAAAATAGCAATAAAATGTTAGCAGAAATTGGAACCAATAAACAAACCAGAATTGTCCCCAAAAATGCTGTATAAAGGAAAGTCAAGAAATTCTCCTTTGGTTCATTGTTTCGGTTTTTGGAGGGGGCGGGGGGTTGCCAACAAGGATTCAGAGTGTTCTCCACACAATATTGTGTTTAGTTGGCTGCACTTATACTATACCACATTTCAATTGCAATAAAAGTGTTCACACAATGACATCGCTATCCAAGACAAATAAACCGCTCTATCCAAATCAGTCAGATAGTCATCTCCAACTTCTTGAGAACAGAGATTCTTACCCCAAATCAATTCCTTTTTTTTTTTAACTTTCTCTAATTTTCAACCCAAATGTGAATACAGGAAACAGAATGAAGAGGGGGGGAAAAAGAGCCAAACATCTTTCTCTTAATCTTTGAGTGGCAATGCTTATCTACTGGAATGAATACCTGAGATTATTCTTCTTTGAGAGTAGGTAGCAGTTGAAAATTCAGGTCAGGGTTCAGTGTAACATACTAAACACTTGGGAAAATACAGCAGTAATAAAAGGGACATTCTGGGCCCCCAGTGAACTTACATTTCAACAAGCCTGGGTTTCGACCGCAAGCATAATATGTGAGGGCCGGAAGGCTCAGTTGTCTGCCACAAATTTGGAGGATAAGTGAGGGATAAAATTCCCTGTTCCCCAACATTTCTATTTTAGACAAGGAGCAGCCATAATGTGCTACATCTCTTGTGCAGGTAAAGCCAAAGTAACCCTTTGATCGGTCCATTCTCACATCCAGTTGGGGATGCCTGCCCTCCCTCACAGGAAGCTGAGAGAGACACTACAGATGCTTGGGAAGGAAATGTATAAACCTGGAGAATTGCACTGATGCCCTCAGTGGCTCCAGTCCCTTGGGATGGCTTTTCCTTTGGCTGAGAACAGGATTTAGCGGAGAAGGACATCTGAGACAGGAGCTGACTCACGTGTCCCTTTCAATGTCCACATACTCTAGAGCCCAGATCCAGTACATCTTCCTATCACTCAGTTTGATCAGAGAGACCACCATCTTGGTTGTCAGTTCTGGCTCTCTAGCTGCAGGCAGTCTAAGTCGAGATGAATAATCACTGACGGTGACCTGAAAACGTACGTGTCATGGAGAGCAGGAATGATGGTGAAGTCATTCTCAGTGACTGATTTGATCAAGGATTTTATGGTTCCCAGAATTCTCCAGAACCCACACAATATGTGTAACTCAAGGTGGGAATCATAATCCCAGTGACCAAAGTGAAATCCTGCCCTCAAGGATTGTTTCTACCATCTCTATTACACACTTCCAAGCACTTTGTACAATCCTCTAGACTGTAAGCTCACTGTGGCCAGGGGATGTGTCTGTTATATGGTCATCTTGTACCGCCCCCCAACCCCAAATGCTTAGTACAGTTCTCTGCACACATAAGAACTTAATAAATATCATAGATTGATTGTTCTGCACCAGCTTGTGTTCAATAAATACCATCATTTGATTGATAAATCTGGGTCTTTTGCTGTCATTGTATGTTTCCAGAAACTTAGCACGGAGAATGCTCTCTGAATACAGTAGGTGCTCAATAATATCAAGGCCTAGTGTAGGAGCAATGTGGCCTAGTACAAAGAGCATAGATCTGGGAGTCAGAGGAACTGGGTTCTAATTCTGTCTCTTCCACCTCTCTGCTGGGTGACCTGGGGCAAGTCACTTAAATCTTTGGTGTCTCAGTTTCCTCATTTGTAAAATGGGGTTTCATTGCCTGTTCTCCCTTCTATTTAAACTATGATCTCCATATGGGACATGGACAGTGTCTGACCTGATTAACTTATATCTACCCCAGTGCTTAGAATAATGCTTAACACATAAGAAGTGCTTAACATAATAATCATAATAATCATAATTAAAAAATCATAAACATCTGATTTATTGAAACTGAAATGTGCCCAGTGAGGTTTCTGTTCCCATTTAATTCTCTCCCTCTTCCCCATTCTCTTTGTTTTACTTTAGCTTCATAAGTTATTTTCTATACATTTCTGCATTTTATATGCTACACAAAAGCCACCTCAAGTAATCTAACTTTCACAGATAATTTAGAAATACACTATTTTTTGTGATAATATATAACCTACACTCACCATCCATTGAGAATGAGTTTTAAATTACTCATAAGCCAAGTGAGATCACCCACGATTACAAACAATTCCATGCGCCAAGGTTTCTCAAAAAGCCTCTTCCCACCAGGCCTTTCAATGAGGCAGAAACATCCTGACTGTGACACTGCCTTTTATCTTAGGGGGAAGCCTCAGGAGGTCCACTTATTTTATAATTGAAAACATAATTGAAAACAAAATATCACACAGTATGGAAAGTAAAAGCTGTGATTTACACATCTTCTGTATCGTGATCAAATCTGACATGAACAAAAATAATTGAAATCATTTGAGTTATAGCTAATAATAATAATAATAATGTTGATATTTGTTAAGCGACTTGCCCACAGTCACGCAGTGGACCAGTGGCAGATCCGGGATTCAAACCCATGGTCTCTGACTCCCAAGCCCGTGCTCTTTCCACTGAGCCACACTGGTCAGCTGTGTGACTGTGGGCAAGTCACTTCACTTCTCTGTGCCTCAGTTACCTCATCTGTAAAATGGGGATTAACACTTTGAGCCTCATGTGGGACAACCTGATTACCCTGTATACTCCAGCACTTAGAACAGTGCTCTGCACATAGTAAGCGCTTAACAAATACCAACATTATTGTTATCCTAAAACTGCTCTTTGATCATGAGCTCAGTGTTCTAAAACATCCAGATAAGGAGAAAGAAGGAGGGTAGCTACTAATTCCCATTCTATAGGCGCAGAACTTCAAGAACATGATCTAGGTGTCATGAGGTGTCAGAAGGAGGACTAGCTAGGACTAGATTTTCATTAGAAGTCACTGTCCACACATCACAGTGTCTTGTAATGTTGGTAAAATGATTACATTTTCCAGTATAATTAGAATATGTCTTTAGGGAAGTGGATCTTTCAAGCTCCAGAATAAATGAAAAGCAATGGAATAAAATGGAATTAAACACCCAGGCTCACAATGAAATTCCTCATGTGACTTTGCCAGAAATTACAACTAAAAGAAAAAGCAGTCAATCAATGGTATGTCCTCAGGGCTTACTGGACTAAGTGCTTGGGAAAGTAATATACAACAGATTTAGTGGACATGATCCCTGCTCAAAAAGAAGAAAGACATCATCATAAAGAAAAAGTAACTTCTGATTTAATAGATGAATATTATTAATAACTAAGGCCTAATTATATTTTATTCTTTTATTTTATGCCTTTTGAGTTAGCTTTCTCTTCTCCTAATCTGGCTTCCATTCCTTTTCATTTCTACAACCTCCTCTGGAATGGCAGTTCTTACTCTAAATTCTCACTTTCTTTTACAGTTCATTTCATTTTACTTGTTTGCTCTTATCCACTGAAGTCTCCCTGTCTGCAGAATCCATCTCCCTTGGCAAAGTTTCGACCTACTCTCCCCTCCTGAGTCTTAGACTCTTTCTTTCTGAAAAATTCAAGCGGGTGCAGGCAGTTCCCACATGAATATTTTGATTCAAAAGAAACTGGTCAGGAAGGAGCAGACTTCTGGAAATCTGTCAGCAGCAAATAAGAGTTTAAAATGACCTTTTCTCCCCTGATCTGGGGCTCGGTTTCTTTTGTGCTGAAGAATTCAGCGGGAGCTTCTTCATCCAGGTTGAACTTTTCACTCTGGAATCAAATGAAAAACAATGACAAAGGTCACCTTAGACCCAAGGAGATGCAAACTAACAGGACAACAGGATGATTCTCTTCTACAGCCTATTCCTTCTATATGTGTGTGTTCATGCTAAAAGAAGATTCTACTAATGGAGAAATTCGCCTGTTGTCGCACGTGGGGGAAAAGGCCATTGTGGAACCCACAGTTTTGATTACACTGTGCACTCACAAAGACTGTCTTTGCTCTGCTTCCATGTTTGTTGTTTACAGTGTTGCCGCTGATTTCCCTTCTGTTTCTTTACTTAACGATCCTTACAAATCTTCAGCTACAGAAGGGATGCCCCTTTCTGACTGCAGTTTTTATTCTAGTCTGCCTGTGGTGACCATCTCCCAGTCTTCACCTGAATCGGAGTCTTGCCCAAGGCTTTGTCTTACTGAATCCTTAAAATGTTTCCTTTGACCTCCTTGCTTTCGATTTTCCAATTTCAACTCACCATTTAGCAGAGTGGTTTGGGTATCATGCTGTTGTCTAGTCTCATCACATACATTAACCAGCAAAGCTGTTTTTTAGGCTATTCAAGCCATATTTGTTGAGCACTTACTGTGTACACAGCACTGTACTAATAGCTTGGGAGAGTACTATTTAACAGTAAATATATTCCCTCCCCACGATGAATTTACATTCTAGGGAGATGAATTTACAATCCAGGACTCCATCGTTTGTAATCCCTTCTAGCCACTTAATGTTGAATACACGCTGTTTAGAGACACTGATGGACTTGCTGAAGGAGTCTATTATGGCATCGATGTGGGGATAGGAGCCAGGTTTTACAGCTGTAGACTTGGATCCAAGGTAAGACAGCACTGTAGACCTTTAGTTTGATGCAGCTCTTGAGTCTATTTTCTACTCCTCCTTGATCATTCTGTGATTGGCCAGTAATTGACAGCACAATGGTGGTGACATCTTTTAGCTGCCATGGCATCCCCTCAGGGCCATGTGTTGAGGAAGGGCATAAGCAAATGTTGAAGCCCTCAGGTCCAGGAGCTTTGCCATTTTTTCATAACTATGAGTGCTACAGTATCCCTCGATATATGAGGCAAATGATCACTGCTATACAGTTCCACTGTGGAAGGAGAAACAAGGAAAATGGAGGTGGGCAGCTAGGTGGGCAAAACCAACCTTTTAAAGAGATAGTGAGGCAAAGTGTCAAACTATGTGACGTAGTAGCAGATTGCTGGAAAATGATGGCGGCCCATATTTCAGTTCAGCAAGTGTGATCAGGAGTGGGATGCTCTTCTGATCACAGAAAAGAGGAAGAAGATTTAGATCCCAAGACATTGACTCAAAACAGGTACAGGTATGGCAATTGGCAAACACCCAGGAGTGGCAAAAACTATTATTACGGGCACACAGTGTGGATCAGAGTCTTGGGGACTTGGGACCCAAACTGGCTTTTCCAACTACGTACACACATGCCCATAGGTGAATACAGTCATTCGTGTTTTCTTCAACTACTGTGTGCAGAGCCCTGTGCCTAGGAGATCATGAGAGATGAAGAAGAAATTATCTCTGCCTACAAGCAGCTGGGGATCCAGCAGGTGAAAGAGACCTGAAATAATTTCACTACACTCAAAGAGCAGTGTAGTGAAACGATATGTACAAGAGTGCAGTCAGGGAAATAGTGAAGGTAAATGTGCTGAGATAAGAATGTGATCTGAAGAGTAGAAAAATTCATCAGAGACAATCTCCTAGTGTGGGTGTAGTACCCAAAGGGTTTTGAAGAGGGGGAGGTCTATCGCCTGGCAGATTTGAAAGGGGAAGGAGTTCCCAGCAGGAGGAAGAGAATGAACCAGGGGTTGGAGGTGGGACAATCAAGAAGAAAGCACAGGTAAAAGGGGAGGCAACATGACTAATGGAAAGAGTACGTGTCTGGAGGCCAGAAGACCAGGGTTCTAATTCTGGTTCTAACATTTGCCTGCTGTGTGACCTTGGACAAGTCTTTTAATCTCTCTAGGCCTCAATTTCTTCATTTGCAAAGTGGGGATAATAGCTACTCTCCTTCTCTCTTAGAGTGTGAGCCCCACGTGGGACAGCGGTTCCGTTTGATCTGATTAACTTGTATCTACCCATGCCCTTAGTACAGTGTCCGGCACAGGGTGGATGCTTAATAAATGCCATAATCATCATCACGTGGGTATCACAAATGGAAAATGTGAGCATATATGCTTATATACACCAAAGTTCAGGTACATTTTGGTCTAAAGTCTCATTTTGATTCTGGAAACTTATTTGTAAGCTTCTTCAATACCTGGACCTAAAGAACTCTGGCTGATAGCCCACAATGAACTTACAGACCTTTAGACTGTAAGCTCCCTGTGGGTAGGATAGTTTACAGTTTACAGTGGGCAGGATAGTCTAGAAGTCTGTAAGTTCATTTTGGGCAGGATAGTTTTGACCAACCCTGTTAGGCCGCTTAGTACAGTGCTCTGCAAACAATAAGCACTCAATACCAGTAATTGACTGATTGAGCTCTTTTGGGAAATGAAAGCCATTTAAGAAAAAATTGAATAACAAAACTTTGTTCCTAATATCATTGATTGATTGATCTCTTTTAAGAAAATAAAAGCCATATGAGGAAAAATTTGAAAACATAACTTTGTTTCTGCTTTTAACATGAAATAAAGAGGTTTATTCAGAAGGTCTGTCCATTCTCCACACTGGATGCCCTCTCCCCAGTAGCCGTCCCCAATTAACTAGTGCAAGGTAATCAGCGGCTTCAATAGCCCTACCAACGCAGTCTAACCTGCATAATTAGTTTCTAAACAGGTCAGGCTCTGGCTATTAGAACAGGCCCCATCACTTCCCAAAGCTTTTCCTTAGGGTGTGCATTCTCTTTTCTAGCTCTGCCAGGTATTTTAATCAAGTGGATATGATCTGGGCCAGAAGAAGGGGGTGGGAAGCTTGATGGGCAGAGATTGCAAATGTCTGCATCTCTCCTTCATGGGAGATGCACTAGCCATGGATAGCCCAGGATGGCTGCCCTGTGGGTAGGGAAAAACCACACTCTGCACCCATCTTACTTCTCTTCAGCCTTCTCCATCCTCAGGGCAAAGCTACTTCCTCGTAGGGGACCCCACCTTCCTTATTATTAGTAGTATGGTATTTGTTAATTATTCATTTATTTGTTATTTCTCTAGACTGGAAGCTCACTGTGGGCAGGGAATGTGTCTATTATATTCTTATACTGTATCCTCCCAAGTGCTTGGTTCAGGGCTCTACACATGTTAAGCACTAAAATATGATTTACCGATTGTTAAAAAATTTATTATGTGTCTAGTACAGTTCTAAGCACTGGAGTAGATACAAGGTAATCAAGTCAGACATAGTCCATGTCTCACATGAGGCTCACAGCCTAAGTAGGAGGGAAATCCCTAGGCAGCGAATCCCCATTTTACAGATCAGGTAATGGAGGTGCAGAGAAGGTAAGTGAAGTGCCCAAGCTCATACAGGAAGCAGAGCTTGGATTAGAGTCCAGGACCTCTAACCCCCAGGACTGAGATCTTTCCACTTGGCCATGCTGTTCCTGGGATGGGACAGTTTGCACTGGCTCAGAGCTGGATGGATTTGCCTCACAGTGACTGCGGAACAGTGACCTTGTGAAGTTGAACATCACCATCCTGGCCTCTCAACAGAACCACCTCCACTTAAGGCAGAGTGCTTGACCTGAAATGACAGCTGCACTGAGTTCTTGTGCTAATGAGGTTCCTCCTTACCAGCACACAATCCATCATCACAGTCAATCTGCAACACAAAGGAACTCGGCTTCCTGGACCAACACCCCAGCTTAGGACAGGCCAGCACGCTGCATATCCACACAGCTGCTGGAGGACTGCATCTTCAATCGCACGATGGGTGAAAATGAACTCCGTATTCCGGACAGGGAGAGATTAAGCTGCCTCAAGCCTAGAAAGCCTACAGATTTATAGGGGAGGGTGATCTTCATGGCACCTTTAGAGGGTCACATTATGGGTGACCCAAGTGCTTTATCGGGCAGGAGCCTAACAGCAAGCAAGCATCCTTTCTGTTCTCCTGGGAATAGCACCATCACCAATTTGAAGAAAGGGTCAGAGGGAAGTTGTTTCCTCCACCGTGTGTCTAGAGTGCATTGCAAGAGACTCAAAAAGACAGTGAAACTTGGAAAATGTTGTTCAAGGGATCAGGTGTGTCTAAAAGGAAGGCTGTGAATGGACCATACTCTGTACAGATATTTTCCGAAGTCCTGACCAGGAATCAAGTGACAAGGTAAAGAAGTTATGTCAAAATCCCTCAATTTCCCATCTCCTTCTCCTTTCTGCAACACCTACACACTTGGATATGTCCTATTTAAGCACTCGCTATTTACCCCACCCTCAGCCCCAAAGCCCTTACATAAACATATAAGTGCTTTATATTAATATCTGCCTTTGCCTCTCTATTTTAAGCTCTTTGTGGGAAGGGAAAGTATCTACCAACTTGATATATACTGTACTCTCCCAAGTGCTTAGGAGATTTCTGCAACACAGAAGGGAGTTCTTTCTGACCACCTAAAATAGCTAAAGCTGGACCCACTGGGCTCCCATAATGACACCAGTTCCCTGAGTCAGTCTAACTCTGCTATTCTTCACTGGCAGAAAGTGTTCATCACTGTTACTTATTTTACATGAAAAAGAGAAAACTCACTTAGAAATGATTACAATTCTAACAATGCATTACCCCTAACCATCTAACCATGATCACCACCATAAGGATTTAATTCACAGCCCTTAGGAAAATGGACTTTACATGTATAGCATAGACAGAGCCCGCTTTCAACATGATCCAATCTAATGACTGCTAAACTAAGGAAACAAACTGAGGATGCAAATGAAAATAATCTCTTTTTCACCTCATTTTGAACTCAGATCATACTCCTCAAATCTATTAAATCATGAAAAGCTATTCCTCCCTGTCATCTATCTCAAATTATTTTGTGAATATGTCTAGAAATTTCCATAGTTAAGTTGATAATCACAGCCTTTTTGTTGTATCTCCCTAAATCAAATTGCATGTTTCTTTTATAGATCAGGCTATCTGAACAGGTTTATTTTGGGTGAACCTTTACTTTCAAGGAAAGATTAAGATTTTATCCTGCCTGTACATAAACTCAGGGGGATTTGTTAATCTAGCCTAACCTAACATTTCATGACCTTCAGAACAAATTGAGCTCTACTTTCCATTTCATGTCGCTTTCCATTTTAGACTCACTAAACCAAATTAGGCATAACATATGAACAGGATAAAAATTAATTCTCTGAATTCTTGGTTGTTTTTCTATGGATCTGAGAAATTCAAAACAACTAAATGTACAGGATTCATAAAAAAGGAAGCAGTGCCTTTCTGTTTGAAGGATTATACGAAAAGTAATGGGAAAAGAGTACATTCTTCTACCACTCTAAAATCCATATTGCATTTCCAGAATGCCCTTATATTTAATTTGCAAATAAGGTTACCTTTGGCCAGGTCCTCTCTAGCAAAAAGAAGTGGAGACTGAGGGAATTATCTGGACATCAATTCTTTTCTTTCAAGCTTTCTTTTAGTTACAGAGCTTTAAATGTCAAATAGAGTTGTTTAAAAACACTGAAATCTTTAGATATTTCTTTTCTTTCATTGAAAAAAAAACTGCTTTGGTAGAAAAGTTGGCTTTATTCCATATATAAAACGTGTTCCAAGTATAGGACAGAACATGAGTTCTCACACCCAGGGGTAAAGGGTAATGCTACTTCTCTGAAACATTTGCAAGGATTTAACTTTCCCTTTTTATTCTAAAGGACTTTCTGTTGAACAACCTCAAAGCGAGACAAAAGTCCAAGGTTGTCTCAGGTGGACTTCCATCCACTCAGTCCCTGTTACCATTATCCATTACTATCACCATTAGTAGACATCATTCCTGTTCTCAAGGACTTTACAATCTAAAGGGGAAGACTGACCCTAAAATAAATTACATGTGAAGGAAACTATGGAATTTAAAGCTGTGTATATAGTGCTATGGGAGTTTGTGAGTACCCAAGTCTTTTGCCTGCGCCAAAATAGATTCTAAATATATGATAAATTTATGTTGTTGTCTTATGCTGTCGAGTCAGGTCTTACCCATAATGATGCCATGGACACATCTCTCCCAGAACGCCCCACCTCCATTTGCAAACGTTCTGGTAGTGTATCCATAGAGTTTTCTTGGTAGAAATACGGAAGCGGGTTTACTATTGCCTCCTTCTGCACAGTTAACCTGAGTCTCCACCCTCACCTCTCTCCTGTGCTTCTGCTGCCCAGCACAGGTGAGTTTTGACTTGTAGCAGATTGCCTTCCACTCGGTAGCCACTGGCTAAGCTAGGAACGGAATAGACAGGCTACTGCTTGACTCTCCCTCCCATAGCCAAGACCTAGTAGAGTACTGGAAACTCTCTAGGTGCAACCCTGAGAGGTGAAATGTATGTAGATAAACAGAAATGTTCTTCTGTTGGAGATGGTAGAATCACTGGCTTCTCCAGGAGTCAATTTGGATGGAATCGTAAGGAAAAACAGAATGGTTCTAGAGATTCCTGCAGTATAAAGTGGGTCTCCCCAATCAGGGTAGGGTTGGCAAACCCAGAACTCTCTCTGAAGGTGTGGGTAAGGCCGGGAATGTGACTGGCTCTTAGTGTGATCCTGTGGTTCTTCGCTAGAGGTAGTTGTTCATCTCTCAATGGAACTGCTAAGAGCTCAAAGCCACAGTCACAACTTCACCCTCAGCCACTTTAATAATGATAATTATGGTACTTGTTCAGCACTTACTATGTGCCAAGCACTATTCTAAGTACTGGAGTAGATACAAGTTAATCAGGTTGGATGCCGCCCCTGCCCATGTGGGGCTCACAGTCTTAATCTCCATTTTACAGATGAGGAAACTTAGGCTCAGAGAAGTTAAGGGACTTGCCCAAGGACACACAGCAGACATGCGGCAGAGCCAGGATTAGAACCCAGATCCTTCTGACTCACAGGCCTGTGCTCTATCCACTGAGCCATTCTCTTTCTCTGCTGCTTCATTTTAGACCCCATGCTCTCACTGAGACAACTTGCCCTCAAGCTCAGGGTCAGGAAAAACAGACATGACCCCATGTCCTCCCTCTGAACCAGCAACAGTTACTTAGTAGGATTTCTTTTTTTGTGGTATTTGTTAAGCGCTTTAGGATTCAGTGTAATTATAGGCATACAGAAGACACACCAACTTTACTGAGTTAGAAAGGTCAAAGAATAGATTTCAAGCTATTTCAAACCATTTAAATCACAGTTTCACCTTGGTTCCGATGCTCTCTTCCTGTCTTTTAAATCACCCACCATAAAAAGTAGAGTTTTAGAAGAATGCAGCATAGGGAGCCAGATATAAGTGCTCCTGATACACCACCCTGGATATTAGTGGCCACAGTTTGATGCCATAAACCTCCACATTTAACACACCGTTTTTAGGAAGGAAAACTGCACATGTGAACCAGAATTTTAAAATGCCCAAATCTCTAAGAGACTGAGCCCAGCTTCAACCCCTATGGAGATGTGAGGATTGGCGGTATGCCACCACAAAAGGAAGTGATAATCTTTTTCCCGGGTTTGATGCTGTGCTCAAGATATTATGCAGCACCGCTGTGCATAAATACAAAAACTAGCTTGTGTTCCAGGCATATGAGTTAGGGCTGAAGTTAGGCAGGAGGCAGAGCCAGGGATAAGACACTGGTCGGGGACACCTAGAAATTCTGTCAGGGGTTAGTGCCAACCTGTTCAGAGCCCTTATGGCAGCTCTTTCATTAGCACAATAGGAAGGCTAAATTCAATACACTTTCCCCTCTAAATCAGCCAATATGTTGGCCAGAGTCAAAAGCACTGGGTTGTGATGGCAAACTGACAGACTGTCTTTGAAAGTCAAAATGGGAGGAAATCTATTTCTGCTCTAAAATGTCATCATCATTGTTACTAACAATGATAACAATAATAATAATTGATCACGGACTTACTATGTGGGGGTAGATGCCCATGATTACACAGCAGACATGTGGTCATACAGTCATCCATGAACGTGCCATATTGGACACAGTCTTTGCCCCACATTAGGTTCAGCATCAAAGAGGGAGAACAGGTATCGATTCCCCATTTCATAGATGAGGAAACTGAGGCACAGAAAAGTTAAGTGACTTAGCCAAGGCCCCACAGCGGGTGAGAGGTAGAACTGGGACTAGAATTCGGGCCTCCTGACTCCCAGGTCCATGTTCTTTTCAAAGGTCTTCACCATCTTGCCCAATCTTGAGATACTATAATAATTCTGTAGTTGAATTTTAATTATTTTATCCTTTTACATATGTCAAGAGAAGAGGCCTTGATCTAACGATGAGCCAGAGGAAGGAAATTGAAGCTAATCAGACAAATCTTGTTTGTACTGAGCTTGTTTTGTAGATATGTAAAATATATGAATAGAGAATACATTGTTTTTTTATGAAGTTGGCTGTTTCAAGAGATGACATATTTCCCTTTGTGCTACTCATAATTCAGGGCATGCAGTAATCACATGAGCAACTTATCTGAGAGAGTTGTTGGTTTGTGATCTGTGCGTGGGTGGATTGTTTATACTTCTACCTTCCTATAAAGAAGAGAAAATGCCACCTGCACTATATCTTTACTGAATTAGTATATTAATTCAACTTTTTGGATTCTAGCTAACAAATTAAAAATTAATTCAAAGCTAATATGAGCTGCAGGTATAAATGCTGTCTTTCCAATCCAAAGGTAATGTGACTAATTATAAGATTTTAGCAGTGTCTTAGTGGCTGATAAAAATGAGCACATGCCGATAATACCTTCTGTTCTATGAGCATAAGGAGACGAAGAATTTTAGTGACGACCCAACTAAATTGATATCAGGTGGGTTGTACTGGGAATAGACCACAACAGATTATATATTTTTAAATGGCTAGACCTTTTTATAATTGACATTTGAAAAAAATCATGCATTGCAAAATTGAAAGAACCTATTCTAACGTGCAGTTCCATGTGTTGGATTTACTTTGAAAAATGAGTCATTCAAACTCATGTTTTTTTACCATGTTAATTTGTTCAGGCAAAGAACAAACTATATTTCAGGGAATATTTCTGCATTTCTAACCAGGCTAAAGATTTCCCTCAATGTGGGTATCTGCCTTTGGCAACTGAATTGTTTATGAGTTTTGTAGAGTGGGAATAGAAAAGAATCTAGTTAAAGTTCTGTTCAGAAAAGAAAAGAAGAACAATCAGCATTTGGGTTTCCATTGGAAATGGGGCTTCAGGCTCTAGGCCATTTGTCTTGACTTGATTACATGATTTTCACAATGAACATTTGTGGAATTAATCTATCTAAAATATGTGCTTGTTCTAGCATACAGGAATCAAGGATGTAATGCAATGAAAATGTAAACAGATGAAAAAGGCAATTTCTGACTAAAATTAAAGTGACATTTTCTTGAAAATGATCTTTTGAAATAGCAGTTCAGAGAGCCAGAGAAGGAGTTACACCACTGTGTAACTCACTACCTGCATGAGAGAGGGAGACCACTGAAAGAGACTTCCACATTTATTTGACTCCCACATCTATTTCCCGCTGGAAAGGAAATATTAACCTTCAGAAATGTAGGAAGTAAGGGATAAGGCTCAACAATGAACTAGAGTTGGGGGTGGAAGCCAAAGGAGTTGGGAAACATCACCTTAAGAATGAACAGGCAGTCTTGGACTAAAGACAGGTTTCATGAACCAATCTTTTCACAAGTTGAAACATAAATTGGAATCACTATTCTGATAGGAATAGTGGTCTAAATTGGACACTGTCTCTTGAACTAAGGCTGTATACCCTATTTTATACCAAAATTATCCACAATTGTGAACTCAAAGATGAGTAATATGGTTATATTATTTGATATTTATTACTTTGAAATGTCCATAAGACAATGTAGGGTAGCCCATTTTTGCTTCATCAGAAATAAATTGTCACTCTAGATTCTTCCTGGTGAATCCACTCAGTGACCAGATACCCTCCCATTCAACTACCAAATATTTCCTGCGGGGTCTTTTTTAAACCTTCTCTTCCACCATGACTTAAAAATTGTTTCTCAGTTTCTCTATAGCACCAGCTCCCTTGTTCCTTTCACTCAGTGATATTCAGTGAGGGCTTACTATGTGCAGAGCACTGTATTAAATGCTTGGGAGAGTACAACACAACCGAGTTGATAGACACATTTCCGACCCACATACAGTGAGGTTTTTTGCCAAGGATTATTTATTATGTAGGTAAACCTTGAACCGAGGGACTGTAACATAAGAGACAACTGAAAAGAAAGTGATAAGGGATTCAATATTGAGTGAAAGTTTGTGTTCAGTGCATCATCAAAAACGTGGTCAAATCAGTAGAAAGAAAAAGCCCATTGCCATCCTGGTTAAGCTTGTCCCTGGGTTGATTTAGATTCATAACGATGCCATGGCAATCCATAATTCAACTAGTGGTAATTAATGAGCACCTACTGTGTGAAGAGCACTGTGCTAAAGGCTTGGTAAAGTACAACAAAGCAAAATATGAGGGCCCCTCCCATAAGATGTGTAAATCTGAATGGGAGAGACAGGTGGATTTAGAAAGGTGGAGATGCAGGTGGTGATAGCATGAGTGGGGAAAAACGCATGAATGATTGAGTCATTCAGAAGATATTTACCCAAGAAGCTTTAAATATGTGAATTGTGGAGGGGAGGAGGGTATTTGGAATTCCACAAATTGGGAGGGGGAAATTATTCAGGGAAACCTTTCTTAGAAGGCAGGATTTCTGCAGGGCTTTAAACCTGTGGAAAGTAATGACCTGGATGATTTAAGGGGAAAGAAATTTCAGGTAGGGAAAATGGGAAGGGCAAGGGCCCAAAGGAGAGGAAAGGACAGAGGGAGGAAGAGGAGGAGCCAAGGACATGAGATGGGTTAGGCGGATGTTGAGAACACTCATATGTAGATAGAGCCATGTAGCAAGGAGGGAATGTTTGCATGCACATGGAACAGAGGGACTGTCAACATGCTCCAGATTTTATTTGCCACTTGGATCCTGGTAAAGTCTTATACTTAGTTGCAACAACTTTGAAGTGGAAAGACAGGGATATACCTCCATTTCTCATTAGCACTGATTTAGTTTATAATTTGGCTACTCTTCATTCATTCAATCATATTTATTGAGTACTTACTCTGTACAGAGCACTGTACTAAACTCTTTGGAAAGTACAATTCGGCAACAGATAGAGACAATTCCTACCCAAGAACAGACTCACAGTCTAGAAGCGGGGAGACAGACAACAAAGCAAAACAAGTAGACAGGCATCCATAGCATTAAAATAGATATATAGAATTATATATACATATCATCAATAAAATAAATATAATAATATGTACAAATCTACATAAGTGCTGTGGTGCGGGGAAGGGGGTAGAGCAGAGGGAGGGAATCAGGGTGATGGGGAGGGGAGGAGAAGCAGAGGAAAAGGGGGGCTCAGTGTGGGAAGGCCTCCTGGAGGAGGTGAGCTCTCAGGAGGGATGTGAAGGGGGGAAGAGAGCTAGTTACTAAAATCCAAAAGGTTAAATTCATGGTTGTACAGTAAAGTAATAGTAATAGTATTGATCAAGTTTTGATTACTAGAATTTTGTTTAATTAAAGAATGGGAACCATACAATGTTCTGCCCACTGTAAACACTCAGTAAGTACCATTGCTCGATTGATGGATTTTTAAAGCATGAAGCGATGTACTTTCATGGGCACTGTGGAAAGGTGGCATTAGAGCTTTATATGGGATGGGCTAATGGGCTGAAGAGCAGACCAGTTAGAAAAGAGAATAATAAGAACAATATTTAGGGCTCAACAGTAATCAAGCTCAGTATCAAGTGCTTGGGAGAGTACAGAGTAGGTACCCACTTTCTCTTCCCAGAAGAAGCACACATTCCAGAGAGGTTGACAGACATCAATATAAGAAAATCATTCTATGGACATCTACCTAAGTGCTGTGAAGCTGAGGGTGGGACAATCTTCAAGTGCTAAAATAGGAAAGGATCCCAGTGCATTAGTGATGCAGAAGCGAGAGGATGTAGGATCAAAGGGAACCTGATCGGGGAAACCCTCTTGGAGAAGTTGTGACTTTAATGAGGCTTTGAAGGTGGGGAGAGTGGTGGTCTGTCACACATGGAGTGGGGGGAGTTTCAGGCCAGAAGGAGGACAAGAGCAAGAGTGGATGTTGAGACAGATGCGATTGAAGTACAGGGAGTATGTTGGCATCATATGTGTTATGTTGGCATTTTTGGTAGGTATATACAACAGTCTCATCAATCCACCAACCATATTTATTGAGCACTCACTGTGTGCCAAGCAGTATACTGAGTGCTTGGAAGAGTACATTATAAGAGAGTTCCATGCCCACGATGAGTTTACAGTCTAGAGTTTACAGTCTAGATAGTCCACTACCATAGTAAGAACAGTCATTTCCATAATTGTATTTCTAAAAAGCATCAAATTTTCTAGTCATCTAAGAAGAGTTCGGATGCTCAGTCATCTCCATTTAGCTGAGTTCCTAAAGAAGAACAAAGCCCTTTTTACTAGGGTTGGTTTAACAGCTGCTGCTAGCAAGGGACTTGGTCCACATTTCCCTGTTCTAATTTCTTTCCCTTCTTTGACCATTTACTATAATGGAACTAGGGTATTCCTAATGAATACTTAAATACACCCATATCTGGGCTCTAATTTCCAGGTCACTAGCTACCAACCTAGGGGCAGCCTGGTTGACTGTGGTAAGTTGTTCTCTACATGTTCATTACCAGTTAAACTGTTAATGATCTTCAGAAATGTCTGGGAAGGAAATTGCAGGTTATCTGGGCGTCATGATGTGTAAAGGGAGTTCCATAGAGCTTTAATAATTCTTTCAGAAAGAAACTCAGAAGCCCATTTTAAATGCCTCCATCTCCTTAAGGCAGCCAGATTTCCTTATCTTCTGATCACATTATCCCTCAGTCTGCTCAGTCCATGTTCTGAGGTGCTTATGTAGTTATTTTTTTTTATGCTCCATTTACCTTCCGTTTATCATTCATATATAGATAGATTTCCATGGTCTTCAAACTATTGTATACTTGTCCACATATGTCTGCTTTTATCCCCCATTAGCCTGTAATCACCTTGCAAGCATGGATCATGTCTTATACACCTTTTGTTCAATTTCCAACATCCAGTACAATGCTCTAAACATCCAGCTATTGAATAAATTTTGTTAATGATGTGAATATAGGTAAATGTTCCATCTGATACAAAAGGAAATCTACGAGCATGTAATACAGCATGTAGTATAGCATTTTAGTGGAAATAAAGCCTAGAGAGAAAAAGCCTAGAGAAACTGTGTGGCTTAGTGGATAGATCTTGGGCCTGGGAATCATAAGGACCTGGGTTCTAATCACTGCTCCACCACATATCTGCTCTGTGACTTTGGGCAGGTAGGTTCACCTCTCTGGGCCTCAGTTACCTCATCTATAAAATGGGGATTAAGAGTGTGAGCTCCACGTGGGACAGGGACTGTGTCCAACCCAATTGACTTGTATCTCCCCCAGTGCTTAGAAGAGTCCTTGGCACATAGTAAGCAATCAGCAAGTATCACAATTATTATTATTCCAAATAATAATAATGATGGCATTTGTTAACCACTTACTATGTGCCAAGCACTCTTCTAAGCACTGGGGGAGATACAAGGTAATCAGGTTGTCCCACGGAGGGCTCACAGTCTTCATCCCTATTTTACAGATGAGGAAACAGGCACAGAGAAGTGGAGTGACTTGCCCAAAGTCACACAGCTAATAAGTAGAGGAGCTGGGATTAGAACTCACGACCTCTGATTCCCAAGCCCGGGCTCTGTGAATTCTGCCAAAGATAACTTTAGTTATTTTATTCATTTTTATAGTATAGTGTTCACGCAACATTAGTTGTAGCCAAAGTAATGATACTATAATCTAGACCACCACTTTCCTCACCTTGAAAGCATTATTAAGGTTACAGCTCCCTCAAGAAGCCTTCTCTGATTAATTCCGTTCTTTCCCATCTCCCTCTCCCTTCTGTGTTGTCTAGCCCTTGGATCAGTGACCTTTGGGCCTTTGACATTCACCCTATTCCCAACCCCAGAGCACTGATGTACATAAATTACTTATTTACCTTAATATCTATCTGCCCCTCTAGACCGTAACCTCATTGTGGGCAGAGAATGTTTGATAACTCGATTGTATTGTACACTCCCAAGTGTTTAGTTCAGTGATCTGCCCAATGTAAGTGCTCAAAAAATACCACTGATTGATTGATAATTATTAAGTACCCACAGGGTTATATAATTATATATTCGATTAATAATAATAATAATGTTGGTATTTAAGTGCTTACTATGTGCAGAGCACTGTTCTAAGCGCTGGGGTAGACACGGGGTAATCAGGGTGTCCCACGTGAGGCTCATAGTCTTAATCCCCATTTTACAGATGAGCTAACTGAGACACAGAAAAGTTAATTGACTTGCCCACAGTCACACAGCTGACAAGTGGCAGAGCCGGGATTCAAACCCATGACCTCTGATTCCCACGCCCGGGCTCTTTCCGATATGTGCTTGGAAACCCAAAATAAAAGTGTGACAGATTCCCTACCATAAGGAATTTACCCCCTGAGAAAGACATAAAAAACAATTTACTGTAATCAGAATAACTGACTGTATAATTGATTATACTTATATAAACAAATGGTGAGGAGGGAATAAATAAATACTTAAGTGTTTGCGGTATCAACAATCCAAAACATGCTATTAACACTCTTATCCCTGATGGATTGTTGAAAAAGGCTGAGATTCGGTGAGCTAATCATGAGTAGCCTTTTGTGGGCCGACTGATACTGGAAGACCTCATCCCTGTGGCATTCATATCTTGCACTTGGGTCTTTTGGTCTGAAACTATGAGAGAAAACTCTCATTTCCTGGAGGACTGGAGGGAGGGAAGTACCCAGGACTCCCGTAGTCTGTGACTTCTTTATGACCAGAGCAACCTCCCTTTTCCCATCTATCACTGTGAGACTGAAGCTTTCCCCACTTCCCAAAGTATAAGGTTGTAACCAGTGATCTCTTACTAGTCCGAAAGAGTTAATGCTCCTTTAATCTAATAAGTTAAAAGATAGTGCAACATATTTTATGCACATATATGTATATAAGTACATTAAAACAAATATATGTTGTTTTATATATAGAGAGAAGCAGTGTGGCTCAGTGGAAAGAGCACAGGCTTGGGAGTCAGAGGTCATGGGTTCTTATCCCGACTCTGCCACTTGTCAGCTGTGTGACTTTGGACAAGTCACTTAAATTCTCTGTGCCTCAGTTGCCTCCTCTCAAAAATGGGAATTAAGACTGTGAGCCCCACATGGGACAACCTGATTACTTTGTATCTCCCCCAGCATTTAGAACAGTGCTTGGCACATAGCGATCGCTTAACAAATACCATTATCTTCATTATATATCTATATAAAATAATAGTAGCATTTATATGGTATATAAACACATCATTTGTAATAGAAGACACAACTGACAAGAAAGTTCACCTGTGAGAAGTACGTGTGTGTGGCTGAAAAGGCCAACGAGGGATCTATAGTCACGGCTTCATTGGTAGCAATAAGGCTTTGATATAAATTGAATAATTAATTTATGCTGTTGCTACTTTTGCATTAATGAGGTCAAGTAAATTGATCCTGTTTAATTATAGTCATGCTAAGTAAGCTCCTGTCTCTTTCTTAGTAGCCATACCTGTTGCCCTCAGTCATAAATTCATGTGATCTAATAGTTTGTTCTAGTTACCCTGGAAAAGACAATCACACCTGTTTTTGTTTTTTTTTTTAATTCTTCATGAGTTAGCTACAGAATGGCTAACTTTCTAATTAGCACATTTTTGTTCAATTACTAAAGAAATTAATTTGTGAATCCTGTTCCTGTATTTTGGGTGACATCTGGAAAAACCCATCTTCAAATTCATGGAGCAGTCAGATGGCAGAATGAATCATACCTAAAGGCTCTTGATTTCCTGAAAAGAGTAAAAATTAGTGGGACATTACAATAAAGAATTCCACACCGATTGATGTTCAATTAAAAAGCCCGTTGCAATGTAGAAAACTGATTAGACCAGTAAGCATCAATTCCTCTCGGTCCCAAATGATTGCCTAATGGAAATAGTTTGCTTTTAGCACAGCCTGAAATCGCAGAGGCGTCTGAAACAATCTACTGACTTTCACAGGAGGAATATCACAAGGAGAGTGCATCCAAATCAACAACAAATCTATATGGGAAAATAATGAACCCCATTTTGGGTCCTTCAGACTTCAAAGTGTTAGTCATTTTGAAATACCAAGCGATGAATAATGAATTTGATGCTTCACACCCTAGAGGTCCATGCTGCCTTGACTTTACTTTAATTATTTAGCTAGAATGTTTGTGATGAGTTTTTCTCTAGCAGACTTTAGTTTTATTAGGCACAAGAAACCATAAAAGTCGGGAAACATAGATTTTGTACTTAACTATGTTCACCTCACCGTGGCTTTAGTTTTACTCCTGTGACTACTTAGTGGAATATTTCCCCAACCTACCTACTGTTCAATACCCTGTGACTGACACATTATGGTATTTGAACAACTTCAATCCACAAACCTCTACAAATAATTACAAAATGAACAGATTTCAAAGTGTTTCTAATTTTCTTCGTCAGTACTAAACTGACAAATTCTCACTTCTCCCTGCTCTGATGGGCATTGATTGTTCAGGGGTCCTCAGCAGCAACGGTAATTAACTTGTGCTTCACACTTCTGACTAGCTCAGCTGCCATGACTTGGAAAGGAGGAAAACATGAAAAGCTTCCTCGGGGTGGAGAAACCAAATTGGACCCAGGTTGGGAATTTGTATTCAAGATTCAAATGGAAGACTTTGGTGACTTTCTCATTGTCCACTTACTTGGTTTGGAATGATCACACCACCAAATTAATTCAAACCATGGGGAGAAATCTGTAAAGCAGAAATGATTGAGGCCATATCAAGATTGTAATAGCAAAAACATTCTGGTCCCAGGGCAATTGGGAAGGGTAGTCAAATCTGCATATAGCAGTGACATTTGAAAAGCACTGTCCACCTAGATATATTCATATTGGATTGAGGACTTACAGGGAACATCTAATACAAATGTTAGCTAAATAGCCCTATGCAGGCATAAATTATATTCTTAGACATCCATACCAATGTTCTGTAAGGCCCTGGCACAGGCAGACAAAAGTCTGAATTTTCCTGAGAAAAGTTATTTTCAAAAATCCTTGTCTTGCTGAACATGAATAGGACCTTTCCACATGCACCCCTGGGTCAAGTCAGAGAGAGAAGAAGTGTTGCCTAGTAGATAGAGCACGGGCCTGGGAGTTGGAGGACCGGGGTTCTAATTCTGGCTCTGCCACTTGTTTGCTGTATGACCTTGGGAAAATCACTTAGTTTCTCTGCACTTCAGTAACCACATCTGTAAAATGGGGATTAAGGCCACCAGCCCCATTTGGGACATGGACTATATCCAACCTGATTAGATTGTATCTACTCAGCACGTAGTACAGGACCAGGCATGTAGTAAGCACTTAAATACCATTAAAAATTTAAAAAAAATGCTGTGGCAAATATCTAATCATGCCTATCCTAGCTCCTGTAGACTGTAAGCTCATTATGGTCAGGGAACGTGTCTGCAAATTCTGTTGTATTGTACTCTCCCAAGTGCTTAGTATAGTAGCAGCATGGCTCAGTGGAAAGAGCCCGGGCTTGGGAGTCAGAGGTCATGGGTTCGATTCCCTGCTCCGCCACTTATCAGCTGTGTGACTGTGGGCAAATCACTTAACTTCTCTGTGCCTCAGTTACCTCATCTGTAAAATGGGGATTAAGACTGTGAGTCTCACATGGGACAACCTGATTACCATGTATCTACCCCAGCACTTAGAACAATGCTCTGCACAAAGTAAGCGCTTAACAAATGCCAATATCATTATTATTACTATCAGTAGAATGAACTATTTCTGTCTGTACATAGTAAGTGCTCAACCAATACGATTGATTGATTGTGTTCAAAACCGAATTGATGACTCATTGCTGATTGTCAGAGAGTTACTTCTACTGAGTCTGTCCTTGCAGGTCAGGCTATGAGCCATGATTCTGCAGTTCTTGCGGAAACTATAATAATGAATGCTTTGAGGACACTCAATTCACCTTTATGGCATCCGGTCCTGGCAGGATTGGAGAGATAGTGCCTGAAACCTGATTATGCAGCACATTTCAGCATTGGCTAGCTCTTCATTTCACTGCTACAGTCACTTTTCTCAACCACTGAACATCAGACTGGGAGTGAGGGGAGAAAAGAAGTCAAGAAGCCTTATCACAGGGCAGCAAAGATAGTTTATGGAGGCTTTGGAAGTTCAAACTTTCAATTAATCAAGACTGGACATCAAAAAAAAAAGAAAGAAATCAGAGACACTTGAATAGGAGAGAAAACACTACTGTGAAGAGCTGGGTGAGGGGACTGAATAAGAATGAGAGATCATTTATCAATTGACGGTATTTATTCAGCTCTTACTGCATGCAGAGCACTGTAATCAATCGAATTTATTGAGCACTTACTAAGTGCAGAGCACTGTACTAGGCACTTAGGAGAGTAGAAAACAACGGAATTAGCAGATACGTTTCCTGCCCATAACGAACTCATGGCCTAGAGGTCTGTCCTAAATGCTTGGGAGGCTATAACTCAACAGTGTTCATTTAAATCTGTTTTCTGGGAATAAATTCAAAGAATAAATCAAACAGTCTAAAATCTGCCATTCAATTCCAGCCTACACTGCAGAATTTTTGTGCCTGAATTACTTGGGAAATTAATGTAAAAGAGAGTTAAAGGACTGTTCATATTTGTGGCTTTGGTTGAGCATGAAGAAATGGTACAAGGCTTCCTTGTAAATCTTTTGAATCATTTAACTGAAGGAGAGGCCTGGGACTAATTCTGCCTAAAATAAAAAACAAAACATTGGCCGCTTTACCTAAATATCAGTCAAGAGGATTTCCCTTGAAAAGAATCTCGACAAATGGAGATGGAGTGAGCACCATTTAGGTTCTTAGTTCTGGACATAGTAAGTTGTGGACAAAGTGTTGCTGTGCACATAGGAAGTGCTCCATAAATACCACTGATTGTTTCACTGATGATGGCTCCAGGTTTTCAGTTGGCTTACCACTGAACAAGTGAACTTCCAGTGAGACTCCCAGAGCCAACTTTTGCCCACCCCGTGACCTGCTAATATCTGCTTCTACACTGCAGGTATGAGAAGAGAAAGACCACAGAGCTGTCTTCATACTTGTTACTTTAAGATCCACCTGTACCCAATTTTTGCATGGGAGGGCGTGGGTATTTGATTAGCTCTTACTATGTTCCGAGATTTGAACTAAGCGCTGGGGTAGATGCAAAATAATCAGGTCAGACATGGTTCCCGTCCCACCAGGAACTCCTGGCTTAAGAAGGAGGGAAAATGGGCATTGAATTTCCATTTTACAGATAATGAAATGGAGGAAGAGAAGTTAAGTGACTTGTCCAAGGTTACACATCAGGTAAGTGGTGGAATGGGAATTATAACCCAGGGCCTCTGGGTCCCTGACCCGTGCTCTTTCTGTGAGACTAAGCTGCTACCCTACCTAACTCAGAAATACTCACCACTCTGAAACCTAAAAATTTCAGTACACCACTGAAAACTTTAGCACCAATTTCTCCATGGCATCTCTCTCTAGGCATCTCCCTACCTTCTCTGGATAAAGCCAGTCCATCAGAAAGTTGTTTGTGGTTGGCGAATGTGTCACTTATCTACTTTGTACTTTGGTGTTTACTGCACCAAGTGGCTACTCAATAAATGCTATCCCTATCATTGCTACTCTCCAGAATTGTTGTTCTCCTCTATGTAGGGGTCCTCTTTGCTTTTTGTCCCTACATTTGGAGGTTTATAGGTATTCCCTATCCCAAAGTTTCAAACTCCCCACCTAATAATCATAAAAATACTAATAGGATTTGTAAAGTGCTAACTATGCGTCAAGCACTGTTCTAAGCACTGGGGTAGATAAAAGTTAATCAGGTCGGACACAGTCCCTGTCCTACATGGGGCTCACGGTCTAAGGAGGAAAGAGAACAGGTATTGAATCCCTATTTTACAGATGGGAAACCGAGGCACAGAGAAGTTACTTGCCCAAGATCACAAAACAGGCAAGTGACAGAGGTAGGACTAGGACCCAGGTACTCTGACTAAAGGGCCAATGTTCTTTTCACTAATCCATCCTGCTTCTCACCTATAACAAGGATATTTGCTTTCATCTCCATCCTGAGCTTCACTGCTCTCCCTCAACCAGCTCTTTCCTCTCTGTATCCAAAAATGGCAATATCAAACAGGTCTTTAAGAAAACATGCCAATTCTCTGAGCCTTGTTTGCCCTACAGTTCGGATCCTATCTCCCTCGTGCCTTCACCTCTGAACTCCAGCTGCAAAGATTCCCGACTGCATGCTATTCTTTACTTCAAACTCTCTCTGGATCCTTCCCAATTTAGCATCTGCCCAATCCACTTTGGAGAAACTGACCTTTCCAATATCACAGCTCATAGGCATTTCTTAACCCTCAGCCCCTTAGACCCCCAGAGTCTAGGTCTTTTGGATGAACTGAAAAAGATCTATCATAAGGCAGACACTGTTGCGTCAACTAGAAGTAATTTCTTATATCCCATGTGCACTTGACCCACAGCCGAAGTAGAAATGAGAAGAATGAGAGAAAAGGAGGAAAAGAATAGTTCAACAATAGGACCTAGTGAATAAAGCCATTCCTCCCCACCACACCCTTCCCTCTTCACTGACCCTAACAGTCTCAAATAATTAGGTGGAGTAGGCCTGACCCATAAACAACAAGCAAAGAATTTTACCAGCTGAATACATTTAGTTCAGGAGTCCCTGGAAAATATTCTCCTTAGGCTTTGAAAAATTTCCCAGTATTTCTCCAGACCTGTTCAAAGAGAAACTCTTCCTTCCCCTTCAATAATCCAACATCTAACATTCCCTTCTCTTTTTCCTCATAAATTGTGAATCTTTTCATCAAGTATTTTCTACTCAACGATTCCTGCTATCTTTAGTAGGGATGAGGAGGCTAAACCTTTTTTTTTTTTTTTTTTTTTTTTTTTACTATGTACCAGGCACTGAACTAAGCACTGGAATAGATACAAACTAATCAAATTGTCTACTATGTCCAGAACTAAGAGCCTAAAAGTCCCATGTCCCAAATGGGACTCACAGTCTTAATCCTCATTTTACAGATGAGGTAACTGAGGCACAAAGAAGTTGAGTGACTTGCCCAAAATCACAAGGCAGACAAGGGGAAGAGCTGGGATTAGAACCCCAGCCCTTCTGTCTCCAGGTCTGTGCTCCACCCAGTAGATCATGCTGCTTCTCTATTTTTCCATTTTTCAGATGTTTTGAAATAAAATTTAGCCCAGACTAGTATTTAAAATTCAAAGCACCTCCTCTGTGTAGTATATATCAATTGTGCCATACCAAATTAAGCTGTTTAGGATTGGCTGGGGATTGAATCTAATATTTTTAGTTGGTGGAGGAAAAACAGTTTTCCTCCATGTTGTAGTTGTGTTGGAGCAAAGGTAATACTGTAACTGAGCCAGACCAAATCCCAACCACTTGCTATGTAGGACAGGGAATGTGCCCAGTCTAACTTGTATCTGCCCCAGCATTTAGCACCATGCTGGTACATAGCAGATGCTTAATAATAATAATTGTGGTATCCGTTAAGCGCTTATGGTATGCCAGTACTGGGGACTAATAACAATATTAGTTGAACTGCTTAGTACCGTGTACTAAATACTGAGATGGATACAAGAAAATCAGCTTGGGCACAGTCCCTGTCCCACTTGGGACTCAGTCTCACTTTCCAATTTACAGATGAGGAAACTGAGGCCCAAAGAAGTGCGTTGACTTGCTCAGGATCACTCAGCAGACAAGTGGCAGAGCTGGATAAGAACTCACTATCTTCTGACTCATCTGCCTATGTTCTATTCACTAGGCCAAGCTGTTTAATCAATACTACCATAATATTATTAGTATATGTAGAGGAACCACTCCCTCCTTGACATCCATCCTTACAGTAAGGGATGACTATCCTAACAGTCCTAATTTTTTTAACATGATAACAAGGCCTAATGAAAAGAGCATGGGCCTGGGAATCAGGCGCTCTGCTACTTGTCTGCTGTGTGACCTTGGGAAAGTCACGTAACTTCTATGGGCCTCAGTTACTGCATCTGTAAAAGGGAATTCCACGTCTGTTCTCCCACTTAGACTGTAAAACCAATGAGGGACTGTTTTTGACCTGATTAACACATATCTACTGCAGTGCTTAGTACAGCACCTGGCACGAAAATAATCAATTTTTGAAATATATTGAAAGCTTACTGTGTGTGCAGAGTACCATACTCAGCACCTGGAGAGTACAATTCAGCTGGTAGACCCGATCCTTGCCCCAGAGGAGCTAAATACAAATAGTACTATTGCATAACCATAATAATAGTAATAATAATAACAATCCAGCATGGGTCTCTTGTTCAGTAATTTATCTTGAGCTTTCTACCTTACCAACTTTTGCCTCTAATGATCCATTTTGGATCTGTCATTCAAAGATGTATTTAAGTCCACTTGCCACAGGCTGCACAAGCTCCTGTGATAAATTCCAAAAGTTCAGATCCTGTAGGATGAAGAAGGGTTTCCTTTTCTCTCTCTGAGGCCAACCACCTTCATGCTTCAACAGACACCCCCTCATCCTAGAGATGTAGGATTTGGCAAACACTAAAGTGGCTGAGAAGAAGAGCCCGGTCTTGGGAGTCAGAGGCCAAGGGTTCTAATCTCAGCTCTGCCACTTATTAGCTGTGTGACCTTGGGCAAGTCACTTAACTTCTCTATGCCTCAGTTACCTCATCTGTACAATGGGGATTAAGACTGTGAGCCCCGGGTGAGACGACCTGATTACCTTGTACCTTCCCAGTGCTTAGAACAGTGCTTGGCACATTGTAAGCACTTAACAAATACCATCATTATTCTTCTTATATGCACCTTCTTCACATCCTTTCATAGTCATAAACTTCAACCACATCCCCTTTACATATATTAACATATCTGAAATCTTGGAAATGTATATGCTTAATAGATACATGGTACAAGCAGGGGTCCTAGGCTGCCCCACTGTTTACACATTTCCAACCAGAAAGTGGTTTTTTGTCTGCTCCCTAGGTCTCCTTTTAGCCAAGCTTCTATCTAAGACATACCAACCCCTTAACCTTAATGGTAGCTGTTTTACAATCCTCCGGCTGTGGAACCTGGTCAGAGGCCTTTTAGAAAAACCCAAATATACTGTGTCCATTGATTCCCATCTATTTGCATGCTTACCGACCCTTTCAAAGGGTTCCAATGGATTACTGAGGCATGATTTTCTCTTATAGAAAATATGTTGTGTTTCCTTGCAACAAAATCCAATAGCCCTTTCAGTCTCCAGGTATTTCTGGCAAAGGATGAAATATTACAACCATTTTCCACAAGTAGTCCTTAAAGGGCATCATTTATTTTGTCAGATGCAAAGCTGGCACCAGGCTAAAACAAATGTGTACAGAACAATATGTACTGCTTTGCTTAACTGAACGAGGGAGAAGCTAGATTCATTTTCTCCAGAATTTGTAGTAATTTAGCCTACAAATAAGTAGATGGTAGCTGAATGTAAGAAAAAACAAAACATGGAAAGCTCCTTCAAAGTAGAGAACATGTTTTCTAACTCTGTGGAACCCTCCCAAGGGCTTAGAATGGTGCTTGGAGCCTGGAAGATAATGCTGGTGATTGGGGCATGAGATATATATGATTCTTTGGAATCTCTAAATCTAAACTGTCACATTCTAAATCTCTGAGTCACCAAATTGTCACATTCTAGCAGCATGGCATAGTGGATAGAGCATGGGCCTGGGAGTCAGAAAGTCATGATTCTTATCCAAAATCCACCACATTTCTGCTGGGTGACCTCGAGCAAGTCACTTCATTTCTCTGTGCCTCAGTTACCTCATCTGTAAAATGAGAATTGAGATGGCAAGTCCCATGTGGGACAGGGACTATGTCTAATCAGATTTGCTTATATTCATGCCAGTGCTCGGCACATAATAAGAGCTTTAACAAATACCACAATTATCATTACCATTACTATTACCAAACCACAACAATTGCCATTCTATGGTTGTAAGAAATTCTAGTGCTTGTATCAAGAAATACTGATGAAATCCTCTAGATCCAATTCATCAATGGATCAGGGAGGGTGGTGGTCCAGAAATCTTGAAGAAAGAATAAATGGATGGAGTTTGACTAGAAATCTTGTTGAAGGGCCAAGCAGAGAGCTATTCAGGGAAGTTTTAGGGAGGTTGAGAAAAGTCCTGGTACTGGGGAGCTGGGGGAAGGACTACTGGAGGAAATGGGGAAAGGTCAGAAGAGCTGAGGAAAACTGGGAGAGCTGGGTAAAGCCTAGAGATGCTGGTCTTTCTCCAGCTTCCCCCAGCCAGGTCTCTCTTCAGCTACTTCTCCTTTCCTCCCAAGCTGTTCTGTCAGCATTCTCCAATATTATTCTTCTCCTGCTCCTGCCAATAAATCAAGAGTATTTATTGAGTGCTTACTGTGTGCAGTAGGGGGAAGCACAATTGAGTAAAAGGAACTTACCATCTAACATCAGGGGTGGGCATTACTTATAAGAATAAAATATGGGTAGGTGATTAAATTAGCGCTTAAATCAATATGTACTAAAAAGTTCCACTACCACCTCCCTTACTTGATGGAATCCTTTGTGTAGTTATTAGGGAAATTGAGTTTAAAAAAAGTATGTAGAGTAATGCCTTCAGAGTTAGAAGAAATGATGATGTGGCCCATCAAGAAGATCTTCATCTTGAGATTTCAGCATGAAGAACTTTCATGAAGCCATAATGGTTTGCAAAGTGCTGATGGATCACACCCTCTCATCCCTGCCAGTGGTTTACTCTCCGGGGCCCAGAATGCCACGGGCCCAAAGGAGGACAGGGATAGGCGGACATAGCCCAAGTAGGCTCCATTGACTGAAGTGGTCTCAGCATAATGCTGATGCTTTATTATAGCACCAGGAATTGTAATTGTAATAATTGTAATTATTTTGGTCTTTGCCAACCATGTTAGCTAGCTACATTTTAGGACTAAGCCCTCTTTTCCTTTTCTTCAACTTCCTTCTGCATCACCACGACTTGCTCCCTTTATTCATCAACACTCCCAGCTCCAGGGCACTTAAGTACATATCTGTAATTTACCTTTTTACACTTATTAATGTGACTCTTCCCCTCTAGACTGTAAGCTCACTGTGGGCAAGGAATGTATCTGTTATATTTTACTCTCCTAAGTACTTAGTACAGTGCTCTGCACACAGTAAAGGCTCAATAAATACAACTGACTGACTCCAGCTGGCCAATCCACCCATAGAATGCCCGAGGTGGGGCACTGGTCAGAAACTTTCATCTCTGGTCATTAGATATATATTATATATACCTAAATAGAGTCAGGTGTGACATCGTAATAAATCATCCTTAATGCCATTGATGATATCTTTGGATCCGAGCTACTAGTCTTTCTAATAACTATTTTTTACACCAGAATAATAGTCTCACAAACCCGGCTTCAAGCAGCTTTGTTTCCTAGGCTTGGTGTCCTAGTCTTCTACTTGGAGCCCCTTTGTTAGTGGCCTTCATGTATTCTATTACAGAGCATAGGCTTCCCACTGTGGTAACAGGTTCTTAAATGTTCCTTGTTTCCACAGTTTTTAAAAATATAAACTGATTTCTATTTAGAATAGACTTTTTATGTTAGGCTTTCTCTATCATAATATTTTAATGGATGGAGAGAACTATTTTACACTCATTCCATTGTGTCAAATGATATAAAAGTGGCCTTGTTCTCAGGAAGCCCTGCTGTTTGCTTGGTTCTGTCCTCTGACATTTTTGTCTAGTGATTAACCACTTGCTGTTTCTCTTCTCCTTCCTGTCCACCTGCTGACTGCCTAATGTAACTATCCTTCTATGCTAACTGCTTAATATCGATCTCCTGCTGTGGTCCTAGCTATCTCCTTGTACACCGTTTCATTTCCCCAAAATGCCATTTTATCTATTTTTTCCTCATCTTATTTTTATAGAGATTTTTTCCTCCCCAAGTGCTTTCACATCAGTTATCTCCATTTATCCTCACAAAATCCCTGGGAGATAGGGAGAGGCAGGTGCTATTATCCTATTTTACAATCAATAAGCTAGTCAATAGTATTTATTGAGCTCTGACTATATGCAAGAGCATTGTACTAACCTTTTAGAAAACAACATTAAAGGTTAGTAAATATGATCCCTGTCCTCAAGGATCCTATAATCTAGTGGGAGAGACAGATACTAAAATAATTTACAAATAGGAGGAAGTAATATTTATTCATTCAATTGTATTTGTTGAGTGCTTACTATACTGTACTAAGCCCTTGGGAGGTACAATATAACAATGAACACACATTCCCTTTCCACAACGAGTTTATAAACTAGAGGGGGGACAGATATTAATTTAAATAAATGAAACATAGATATGTACATGAGAAGTGGGGTGGCTTAGTGGGAAGAGCATGGGCCTGGGAGTCAGAGGACTTGGTTCTAATCCTGCCCCGCCACTTGCCTGCTGTGTGACCTTGGGCAAGCCACCTAAATTCTCTGAACTGCAATAACTTTGCCTGTAAAATGGGGATTAAGAATCTGAGCCCCACATGGGACAGCCTGATTACCTTATATCTACCCCAGCACTTACAACAGTGCTTGGCACATAATAGGTACTTAACAAATACCATAATTGTTATTATCATTACTATTATGTTATAAAGACATGTTCATAAATGTTAAGAGGTTGAGAGAGAGTATCAAGTGTTGGGTAGCTCAGCAATGCTAAAGTAAAGAACAGGGACTGGGGAGATTAGAAATTAATTGGGGAAGGTCTCCTGGAAATTTGATTGGAGAAGGGTAGAGCTCTGGTCTGTTGCATGTGAGGGGTTTCAGGCAGAGAAGAGAATGTGAGCAAGAGATTGGAGATGGGAGAGATGAAAGTGGAGCACAGTAAAAATCTAGCTGCTTGGGGCTCTAATTATCCTCCAGTTTTTTTTTGTTTTAATGGCATTTGTTAGTACTTACTATGTGCCAGGCACTGTACTAAGCACTGGAACAGATGCAAGCTAATCAATTTGGACTCCTGGGACTACAGTCTTAATCCCCATTTTACAGATGAGGTAACTGAGGCACAGATACATTAAACGATTTGCCCAAGGTAGACAGCAGACAAGTGGTACAGCTGGGATTAGAACTCAGCTCTGACTCATTCATTCATTCAATCATATTTATTGAGCGCTTACTCTGTGCAGAGCACAGTACTAAGCACTTGGAATGTTCAAATCAGCAGCAAATAGAGACAATCCCTGCCCAACAACGGACTCACTAGCCCATACTGTATCTACTAGGCAACACTGCTTCCCCTTAGAGAGGAGGTTACAGAGGAGGAAATCAGAGTCTAGAGAAGTTGTTACTTATCTAGAATCACTCAGTTGGGAAGGGGTACAGCTCTAGGATGATCAAACAATAAATCAGTGGTATTTACTGAGCACTTACCACATGCACAGCACTGTACTAAGCACTTGGAAGAGTACAACAGAATTAGCAAACTTGTTCCCTGCCCATAAAGAGTTTACAATCTAGAGGGGAATAGTTTCTAATATATAATTGAAAGATGTGTACATAAGGGCTGTGGGGTTGTGGGGGTGAGGTGAATATCAAATGTCCAAGGGGCATAGATAGTGTTGGTATTTGTTAAGTGCTTACTATATGCAAAGCACTGTTCTAAGCGCTGGGGTGGATACAGGGTAATCAGGTTGTCTCACTTGAGGCTCACAGTTAATCCCCATTGTCCAGATGAGGGAACTGAGGCACAGAGAAGTTAAGTGACTTGTGCACGGTCACATAGCTGACAAGTGGCAGAGCTGGAATTCGAACCCATGACCTCTGACTCCCAAGCCCGGGCTCTTTTCACTGAGCCACACTGCTTCTCTGACACAGACGGGAGAGTGAGCCAGCGAAGAAGGGCTTAATCGGGGAAGGCCTCTTGGAGGAGATGTGACTTTAGTAATGTTTTGAAGGTGGAGAGAATGGTGGTCTGATATATATGGAAGGGGAGAGAGTTCCAAGCTAGGGAGAGGATGTGGGAAAGGGATCGGCAGCCAGATAGATGAGATCTGGGCACTGTGAGTAAGCCGGTGCTAGAGGAGCAGAGAGTGCGGGCGGGTCTGTGGTAGATTAGCGAGGTGAGTCAGGAGAGGGTGAGCTGACTGAGTGCTTTAAAATCAGTGGTAAGGAGTTTCTGTTTGATTCAGAAGCCCTTGGAAGTTCTTGAGGAGTGAGAAGACATGGACTGAACATTTCTGCTGAAAAATGATGCATGCAGCAGAGTGAAGTATGGATTGGAGTGGGGAGAGACAGGAGGACTAGAGGTCAGCAAGGAGGAAGATGCAGTAGTCTAGGTGGGATGGGATAAATTTTTGGATCAGCATAGTAGCAGTTTGGATGGGGAGGAAAGGGCAGATTTTAGAAATGTTGTGAAGGTAGGACCAACAGGATTTGGTGACAGATTGAATATGTGGACCCAGACTTCTTGATTCCTAATACCGCGTTCTTTCCACTAGACTACAATGCATCCCATTCTCAATATGGTATTAAAATCTGTATTAGGAGTCTCTGCCCACAAGAGGTCTGGGAACCGACAAGCATAAGTGAAGGTTATAGGGAGAAAGGCATTTTACACATTTGAGTCTGTGTGAGCTGATCTGGTGTTTAATGGTGGTTTAGGAGTAGAAGTCCATGTGGGGCAAAAAGAGAAACGTGGTCACAATTAATTGTATTTATTGAGCAGCTACTGTGGGGTGAGTACTGACCTAAGCACTAGGAGAGTACAGAAGCATAGACAGACAGCAGTCCTGCCCACAAGGATCTTAAAATCTAGCAGAGTGGATACTGACAGGGAAAGAAGTAGTTGGCAGTGGAGAAGAAACTAAAGAAAAATAAAGCAAAATCCAACTGCAAGGAATGCATGTTCTGAAGAAGGCAGTCGCAGAATTTTGAGACTCACAAAGAGGCATAAAAGTATTACATTCTAGCAAATAACAGAACTATAATAGTATAAGCAACATAAATCTGTGGCACCAGCACTGTTTCTGAGGAGGAAATTGTTCCCTTTGGTGGAATTTATAAAGCGTCACAGAAATACCAGCTGTAATTGTTCTATGTTGTGGCTACCCTGATATGCAAACTGCCACTTGAAATCAGGAAGCTATTCTTCAATTTGGGGACTGCCTTGTCTATATTCAGACTTCTAGTAACCCAGCAACAGAGAAGTTTGGATTTGTCATTCATCAGCTAAAAGTTTTAAAACCACACTTGAGAGATAAAAGAAAATCTATCATTTCAGAAATTAAAGATTAGGCTTGTATAGTATTTTTTAATAGAATGCATTATTTTCCTAAGTACTTTTACATTTTTATACCAACTTTCAGGAAAGTCGATTATTTGTGGTATGCACATTCTGTGTAAAATTGATTCCCATTCACTGTTGTCAAAATTAAATTGTGTCTTTTAATTGGTCAGTTTATATTGTTCTGTTTTGGTACTTTTTTTTTTCAATCTGCCATTTTGTAATCTTTTTTTTAAAGGGTACAATTCTTGACTGAAAATGAAGTTAAACTTAATAGACAAGTTGTCTGACTCTACCATATTTATCTCTATAAATAATCTGGGCCACATCTGCAAAGTCATGCTTCTAAATCTGTCAGCAGATAAGGGAAATTACTAGGCTTGTGTGTAGGTGATAAATCTGGACTGTGAAAAGTAGATATGTTAGCACTACCGTAAGACTGGAATAGAAAGATCATGTAAGCTATCTTAGTCATCATCTCCTTGGGTATTTCCATGCAATATGAACTGGTATTTGAGTGATATTTCTAAATTCTAGTTGTTTCCTAATAATAGATAACCTTATTTGCCTTATTTCCTATCTGCAAAATCAGATTACCGAAGCGATCAAGACTCAGAGGAAACTCTTTTGCATTGTAATTTAGAGTATCACTTTTTGAAGAGTCAGCACTTTCAATTATGTAATTACCCATCTTTATTTTCATTGGGAATAAATATGACAGAGATGTTGGATTACTTAAATTTGTCGACATGTTGAATTAGGCAAAAATATGCTTTGTCTGTTCATGTAGTAAGTTTAAGTGCCCTACATGATAAAATAAAAATGATGATTAAACCTTAAAGTGGATTATTTTCCACTTTAACTTTTTACTAAAGGCAACAGCTGTTATAGATAAGAAAACATCAGGCTTCTTTTGGGCTGTACTTCCAGGTGGTCCCTAAATATATATGGTACTCCAGCAAAGTTTAAAATTACATATTCCAAAATGATGAAACTATCACAACCTTCTCTCTTCTTTTAACTATAAAGTAAAAAAAAAAAAATCCCGGATTCCTGCACCTCATATCCCAAACCTCTGTCTCCTGGATAACATGACATTACAGGAAAAATGACATTAGGTTTAACTACTACCCCATTACATAAGTCTCAAGATCACTTGAAGGCAAGGAATTTGCAGTAGCAGATTTCCTAAATTTAGGATAGCCATGACAGTCCTAAATACTTTTAGGCTTTCCTGAGAAGTTTTAACATATATTTATATGTTACATATATAACCTATATAATCAGGCCCTTCTGGCATAAACTGGTCAGCCTACCAGCCACTCTTATGAAACTTAAATCCTTGGGCTTCCTGACCTGTGTGGAGCTTGCTCAGTATTTACATGCTGAGTTGAGGACCTACAGCATTCTAAAACTAAGAATATCAGACTGCTGGAGGAGGCTTTAAGCCACCATCCCCTGCTATCACACACACTCCCATGGTCACCAAGAGTAAAGAAGACAGCCATGGTCTATGGATGGGATGAGAAAATTTAAGGGGCAGTAAATCTTATCTCTGCTCTGTACTAGTTTAAGCTCATTGTGGACCGGGAACATGTCTAACAACTCTGCTGATCTGTACTCTCCCAAGCACTTAGTACTGTGTTCTACATATAGCAAGTGCTCAAAAAATACCACCGATGATGGTGATGCAGCCTACCCTTAGGGAAGACTACAGTCTAGCTCAGCCCAAACGTCTACTGTCCCCAACATTGCCCCCCATTCTTTAAAGCTGCTCTCAGATCAGGAAGAACTGGTCAATATGGTCATGATAAGGTTAATATGGAGCCAGAAAGGGAAGAGGGAAGTGAAATAATGAAAGCAGAGAAAAAGGAAGAATGGGAGAGGAAAGCAAGGGAAAGGAGGTTGGGGAGAAAAAGCATAAGGGGAAAAGAGAGAGAATGAGGAGACAGAGAGGGAGGAGGGGGAAAGAAAAGGGATAGAAGCATAGCTGGGGTTTAAAACTCCTCTTCTGCCCTAGCTGCTTTTTGTGGCTTTCAGGGGGCTCTTCCCACCACCCACAATACCACCACTCCTGCCATCTGTCACAGTTGTTCTCCCAGACCCACAATTCAGGCCAGTGACAATGGGGTGAGACAGTGGGCCAAGGGGCCGGTAACAACCACGGTGACCCAGCTCCTCTAAAACCAACTCTCCAGTCCATGAACGAGCCTTCCCGGCATGGTTGGAAATTCACTGTCCGAGGATAAGAGAAACTCCTATTCCGGGCCCCAAGAATGGAAAAAAAACCTCACTCTTAGTTTTGTCTAACCTTTGATCTCATCTTGTTCAATCACACCACCCATATATATATTTCTGAGGGGATTATAATTAATCACAACCTATTTTGTAATATAGATTATGCCATTTGGTATGCCCTTTCTCTCGACCACATCCTGTACTAAGAACTTGGATAGAAACAGCATAATCCAGTCACAGTCCCTATCCTACAAGAGGCTCAGACTTTAATAGATAAGGAGAACATTTATCTTATCCCCACTTTACAGATGAGGAAACCGAGGCCCATAGACAGCAAGTGACTTGCTCTAGCTCACACAGCAGGCCAGTGACCGAACTGGGATTAAATGGAGACTCTCACTCGAACTTTATGATTTTCCACTGGAACAAGCTGCTGTCAACCCTGCCTACTTTTTTGCGCTTTTCTTAATGATATGGAGAGAAGAACGACATCAACTTGGAAGACCCACAAGGATATATAGTAATCCAAAGTTTTACGATAAGCCAGAAAAATTGCTAGCATTATTAGGTGAAAGTGACATTTGTTTCACAGCAAGTGAATTTGAATGTGGCCAGAACCAGAACTATTCATAATATCAGACAATCAGTTTATCTAAATCCAGTGCTGCAGGTAGAATATCAGCAAAGTGTGAAGGTCAGCACTGCTATTTGATCATAGTTTCAGCATTTCCTAACCTTCCTGTGATTAAATTCTCAAGTTAGCATCATATTAACATACATTTTGTTCTTAGGTTATATAAAAGTCAGCCACTACAAGTGTATTGAGACATTTAGAGAATACATAAAACATGGAGTTCCACCTTCAGGTGACTGATCAAACACAGGAGGGTCAATTGAAATGATTTGAAAGTCATCAGATGTAGTTGCTTTAAAATAAACATCATTTCTGCATTCCAAAATAAAAAAATCACTCTGAGGAAAAAATGCAGTTAAGCATCATAGTCAGTGTACAGTCAGGAGAAGCAATATGGCCCGGTGGATACAGAAAGGGCCTGGGAGTCAGAAGGAGATGGGTTCTAATCCTGTTCCCTCAAGTCTGCTTTTGACCTTGGGCAAGTCACTCAACGTCTCTGTGTCTCAGTTACCTCGTCTGTCAAATGAGAATTAAGACTGTTAGCCCCATGAAGGATGTGGACTGTATCCAATCTGATCATCCTATATCTACCCCAGTGATTATTACAGTGCTTAGTAATTAGTAAGTGTTTTTAATACCATTTTAAAAAAAGATGGTCTTGCTCCGAAGATGAAACCAGACTTTTACCATTCAGAAGATATACTGATGGCATATCAGGAATTATGACCTCAAGATGAGGGAAATAATGGATAAAATATGACATGACACATCAAGACACATACCAATCTATCTGCCCATAGCACAAAAACAAACTTTATTTTCCAAATTATCAGTGGCATTTATTGAACATTTACTGTGTGCAGAACACTGGACTAAGTACTTGGTGTTTTGTGTGTGTGTACAATAGAGTCAGTGGACATGATCCCTGCCCACCAAGAGCAAACGTCTAGTGGGAAGAGGGGAGAGCAGTTGTTAACAATTGACCCCAGTGGGGTGGGCTGTCATCAATCTTTGTGCTTATTGGGATTTCAGGGCTGATATCTTCACTGTGGTGATGTTTCATAGCTGAGGAAGACAAAAGCTGTGCAGATATTAGCTATGTGTCCCCATAGTAAAATATAAAAGCACAGCTTAGCAAAGCTTCAGCCTTGGGTTGGAAAGTAAATATTTGGAAAATTTCATATCATTTTGTGCTGGACTAGTGAATTATTTTTTATTCTGCATTTTATTATATTCAATTGAAATATTCTCCTCGAGTGGAGGTTTATGTAATTCAACACTTTCATAAGACTTTGTATGCTAAAGTGCATGCTTAGCCTTATTTTTGCAATGTAAATATTTAGTTCCCAGTGTAGTTAGCATCTCCATTCCACTGTTGAAATGCAATCAGTTTTCACTCCGCTTTTTAGCTAGAATTCATGGCAAAAACAGGGTACACACCACTTGTCTGTCTGAGTACAGCACAGTGCCGAGTTGGAAGAAATGCTGAGCTCAGGCCCTAAGTGATAAGTTCCAGATGAGTACTAATGCTCGGGTCTTCCTTCACTCGGGGTTCAAGGCACTGTAAAGTTATTTTACTCTCTCGAATGTGTAGCTCAGAGCCTTCCACATACAGACAATAAATTCCAACTGACAGACTACTAATACTATAGAAGTATCCTTGACGATACTCCAAAATGATACATTTGATATCAAGTCAGTGTCATTCTGACCTCCTCGCTGTCTTTCCCCTCTCACATTCAGCCTACTGATAGTTCTTTGGGGATTCACCTTTCCCCTCTATCCAAACTGCTGTCACCCTGATACCAGCTCTGGTCACAGCTAGATTCCCCTTTCAGCCTTTTCCCACTCCAACCTTACTACCACTGCCGGAGTGATTTATAGCTTCCAAGGTGTTTTGTGTGTGTGTTTTCCAAACCTTCCTAATTAGAATAGGAAACTTATAGGAAAATTGTGGTGCAAAACCTCAAGGCCCAAATATGCTTGCACTTTGCAGTAGCTGCTCAAATTTACAGATGGCTTAGAAGTATTGTATTCCTAATGGGTAATAAAAGGCTAAGCCTTAACCATAATTATAGGAAGCTTGATCATTAAACTGATGACAAAAGAAAATTCAAGGCTACTGCATTACTTAAAGAGCAGAAATCCAATGTACACACTTGAAAATCCTTGGATCTGATCCAGGCTTTCCTGCCTATTTCTCTAATTTAGCATTGCCAGGAATATGCAACAGATGAGATTAATGACCCTAATGGCCAAAAGAAAGTTTGGATTTCTTACACTTTTTCTCTTGTCTCAAAAGGTCAGCTGAATTTATGAGAGGAAAAGTTGTTTCCGAAGCCATATATTTTATAAATAAGGCCTCTTGAGAATGTTTGCAATAGTTCAGTGCCTCTTGACTAGTTCCCCATCCTTAAATTAATTGAGCACACTCTACCAATCACAGATCTATCATCAGCTCATTAAAATTTATTGCATTTTTTGATAGGTCTGTCTATTTTCATACTTTTAATTAACTTTGATGTCACTTTCTGATTTAGAAGGGTTTATTCTGCATAATCCCATGCAATCCTCTAATTCATGGTACTGCCCACCCACATGGACAGATTGTCTGCGGCACAGAATGTAAGAACATAAAAATATAAGAACAAGAATATGGCATTTGTCTCATTAGTGGTGCTAATAATAACTGTGGTATTTGATAAGTGCTTACTATATGCCAAGCACTCTTCTAAGTGCTGGAGTGGATCCAGTGTAATGATATCGGACACAGTCCCCATCCTACATGTGACTCACGTTCTTAATCCACATTTTCCAGATGAGGAAACTGAGGCATAGAGACGTTAAGCGACTTACCTAACGTCACACAGAAGAAGAGTGTCGGAGCCGGGATTAGAACCCATATCTTCTGAAGCCCAGGTCCTTGCCCTTCCCACTAGGCCACACTGCTTCTGTCTGAAAGAATTTCAACAGGTCTAAGCAAGCTTTTACATAACATTCCGGGAAGTATTTTAAAAATTTTGCCTCAGTGTACTTTTTCAAATCATTGCAAATTATATTTGAAACTGGACCTTTCCGTTCCAACTTTGGACAGTCTCGCTTCTCTCATCTCTTTAACACTGTAGCCCTGGTTCCCCTTATTTGATCTGATTGCCCTAATACTAACATAATGGGATTTGCTTTTTTGTCCTGCCTAACACCTTGGGCTGTGGCATCCCTGCTTCGAAGTGACAGGTACAGTTCAAAAACAGTCATCACATAAAGAAGAAGCAGCATGGCTAGAGAAGCAGTGTGCCTCAGTGGAAAGAGCCCGGGCTTGGGAGTCAGAGGTCATGGGTTCGTATCTCGGTTCTGCTGCTTGTCAGCTGGGTGACTGTGGGCGAGTCACTTCACTTCTCTGTGCCTCAGTTACCTCATCTGTAAAATGGGGATGAAGACTTTGAGCCTCATGTGGGACAACCTGATGACCCTGTATCTACCCCAGTGCTTAGAACAGTGCTCTGCAAATAGTAAGCGCTTAACAAATACCAACATTATTATAAAACAACAAAAAATGATGTTTCTACCTACCTTGCACTTAAATCTACCATCCTTGTAACAGGAGGCTACCCTTACAGGGGAGCAGAGGTAATAGGATTCAAGGATAGGACCACTCTGCCACTGGATTCCTCTTGATTACAGCATCTTTAGCCTGTGGGAGTTCCCACCATTCATTTCATTTCTGGAGACATTCCGGCTACTTATACTAAATCTCAAAGGGTGTTTCTGCTCTTGGAAAACATGCTTTTAAGAGTAAATATTTCATAATACATTACCAGTAGAGGCCTTTTCCATACTGAACTCAACTATTAAAATTTTCTGGGAATGGATACGACCAAGGTTTTTGGAAATGTGGTCCGCAATGTTCCCTACAAAGAGATGGTCCCAGAAGTCAGAGCATCTGCTGGGGTGGATTTTGGATCCGTCTAGCTGCTATGACAATTAGCGGGATGGGGCAGAGATAGTAATAATAATAATAATAATGGCATTTGTTAAGCACTTATTAAGTGCAAAGCACTGTTCTAAGTGCTGGGGAGGATACAAGGTGATCAGGTTGTCCCACATGGGGCTCACAATCTCATTGCCCATTTTACAGATGAGGCAACTGAGGCATAGAGAGGTTAAGTGACTTGCCCAAAGTCACACAGCTGACAAGCGGCAGAGCCTGGATTTGAACCCATGATCTCCGACTCCCCAGCCCATGCTCCTTCCACTGAGTCACACTGCTTATCAATTAATAGATTGGGTCTATTTAGGGTATACCTTGGGACGCAACATGGCTTAGTGGATAGAGCATGGGCCTGGAAGTCAGATGGAGCTGGGTTCTGGGTCCCTACTCCACCACTTGTCTGCTGTAAGACCTTGGGCAAGTCACTTAACATCTCTGGGCCTCAGTTACCTCATCTGTAAAATGGATATTAAGAGTGTGAGCCCCATGTGGGACAGGTATTGTCCAACCTGATTAACTTGAATCTACCTCAGTGCTTAGAACAGTACTTGGCACATAGTAAGTGCTTAAAAAGTAACTTTATTATTAGCATTATTACTAACTCTACTGTTCTCTCCCAAGTACTAAATACAGTGGTCTGCACACAATAAATTCGGCTCAGGGGACAGAGCACAGGCCAGGGAGTCAGAAGGACCTGGGTTCTAATCCCGGCTCTGGCACATGTCTGCTGTGTGAACTTGGGCAAGGCACTTTACTTCTCTGTGCCTCAGTTCCCTCATCTGTAAAATGGTGATAAAGACTGCGAGGCCCGGGTGGGACAGGGATTATGTCCAACCCCGATTAACTTGTATTTACCTCAGTTCTTAGAACAGTGCTTGGCACATAGTAATTGCCAAAATTATTAATAAATGTTCAATAAATATCAATAATGATTGTTTGATCGGTACCAGGTCTCAGTGGCCACAACTGCCTCAGTTCTTTTCCACATATTAACAGCAGCACCACCCTCGCAGAGTCATTCCCAATTCCAAGCTCATGGTCTTTCCCAAACTTGCCATGGAGACCACATGATCCTATGGAAGAACCACAGGACTAGAAACCAGGAGACCTGGGTTATAAGCCCAGCTCTGCCAGGGGTCTGCTATTTGACCTTCAGCAAGTTCACTTAATTTCTCTAGACCTCTGTTTCCTCAACTGTCAAATGTGAATACAGTAGTTGGGGAGAAACAAGGGAATGGGAGAAGGCAGCTATAACAATAGGGTTTAACTTGAACCTCAGTTGGGTTAAGGTTGCAGGGTTTGATTTGGTAGCATATTAGGATATTGGTCCTTCCTCTCTGACAGCCAGTCATTCACGTATTTACATCCTTTTGGGTCCAGGAAGATGCAAGCTTCCTTTATTAAAAAAAAACACAAACCCTTAATAACAATAATTATGCCATTTGTTAAGCATGGTAATAAGCTCTGGGTCAAATACAAGATAGGTTGGGCAAAGGCCTTTATCCTCATAGAGCTCCCACTCTAAGGAGCAGGGAGAACGGGTATCTATTCCTCATTTTTACAGATAGGAAACCATGGCATCGAGATATGAAGTAACTTGTCCAGGATCACATAGCAGCAAATGGCAGGGCAGAGATTAGAACCCAGGCCCATGAGCTTTCCACTAGCCCACGCTGCTCCACAAAAGGAACTTCACCAAAAGGAAATTCCCAGGATGGTTTAATCTCCTTGTCACATCTGCAAGTTGAAGCACCAAGCGAAAAGTTCAAGATTTCTCCATAATTACAGAAATTGGAGACCTAAGGTCAGTGATGGTGGAAAGGAACGGGACAACCCTTGAAAAAAAACTCCTTCTGCTAAGTTCTTCCCAACAAGAAAGCAATAATAATGGTTTCATTAAGAGCTTCTTATGTGGTATGATTCTGCGGTAAGTACTGGAGTGGATGAAAATAATCAGGTCAGATCCTGTCCTGTTCACTATATAGGAAGTATTTCCTAGGCATTTACTCTCTTACTCTTGCAATTTGACACTAATGAACTCCTACTGTGTATTTCACCTTCTCTCCATTATCAGAGGCAGCAAACACTGTTTCACTCTCCTCCTAAAAATCAAAGCCATTTCCCAGTGCTTTCTCTACCCCAAACTGGCTGATATTAAAACTTTGGCAGATCTCCTCTCTTTGAAACCCTGGCGAGAGAGAACCTAGATGCCCTCCAAGTTGTTTACTCCTGATTGTTTTTGCTTCTGCTGCCCCATACACGCAACTGGGGCAGCGTCTCTGACCCCCATTTACCACCAGGGGTCTTGGGAGTGTTAATGGGATGGTGTCCATAAACCATTCCGGCTTCCGGGAAGAAAGGCACTTCAAAGATGCAAAGCTTTATGACAAAAACCAACAATGTGCCAGCTTGGACAGTCAGAACCTAAGGACTAAGGTTTGAAAATGAGAATCACAGAGTGCACAAAGTCAATTATCCCATCTTTTATCTCAGTGTCATTACCAGGAACCACTTTGGCAAGGCAATTTTTCCAGATTAAGATGGCAAAAATCTCAACTCCCAAGTAGACTGTGACAGTAGAAAAGTTTTACATTGCTCAACATTTACAGCGTATATACACGCATCAGAAGCAATACAGAAGAAAGCCCTTGAGGAATGTGGTAATAGGATTGAATGTCCTTTTTAGTATTAAAATCCTTGGATGAGGAAAACCTTTAAAAGGATCAAAATACAGTTTCACTGAGTTCTACAGCCACTGTTGTGTTCCTAGCTCATCTTGACAGCGATAATTGCCATTACTGTATTCTTATTTGTAAGGTTATTTTGCTCTGAATTTAGATGCTAATTTTTCCTGCAATTCCTTCTGCTTCATGCTTTAATGAAAGCTATGCATCATTGCATTAAGTGAAGTCAGGCACTGGATAAAATAGAACATTGCTATTAACCTCTAACATTAGTGTGTAGGGAGGCAGAGAGAAGTTTAATAACTCAGAGGTAAAGTACTACAGGATAATTACCTAAGCCTGGTTTACTCAGGCACATTAACATAGAGTGATAAACTGGAATCTAAGTAATAAACTAGAGTCTCTTTTCAGAAAGGAATAAATTCCTATTCAATAATCAATTGTATCAATTTTATGGCATTCAAATAAATTGGTCTTTTCAGATAGGGCTATCAGCCAATGTGTGATGTTTGTAAAATGATGTAAGATTTTATTGCCCCAGAGAAGAATTATCTGTTCAAAAGGTAGTACTTGAACTTTGATCATTTTGAAATTGAGCTTGTAAGGAATGGAAAATCTGTGTCTCTTTCAAGCCCGATTCTAGCACAACCTGACTTCCCGGTTATGTAATTTTTCTTAATGCAGAACAGGCAGATAAAATACCCACTCACATCAGCACTGACATTCCTATTGCAGGACTCCCAGCCAAGGTGATGTCATGAAATTGAATTTGAGACGTTTATTTCTGTGCCCATCACTATTTCTGATTGACCAAAGGCTTTGTTCTGATGATGATGGACAAAGGAGAGAGTGCTGTGAGAACAGGAAGTTAACATGAGCAGCAGTGAAGCCTAATGGTTAGAGCACGGGCCTGGGAGTAAGAAGGACTTGGGTTCTAAATCCTGGCTCCAACACTTGTCTGCTGAGTGACCTTGGGCAAGTGACTCTGTGCCTCGGTTTCCTAATCAGCAAAAGGGGGATTAAGACTGTGAGCCCTATGAGGGACATGGGCTGTGTCCAACCTGAATATCTTGTATCTACTCCAGTGCTTAGAACAATGGCTGTCATATAATAAGCACTTAACAAATACCATAAAATCAACCTCCCCCCCCACCACACACAAAACACTGTGCTTCTTTTCCCCTCTCTATATACCCTTCCTTGAATAATGAGTATTTGCTCTGCTTATTTCATTTTGTTAACATTCAGGAGGAATATTCTCGTAAAGAGACAAATCTCAAAAACATGAAGACAGCAATTCAGACAGGAGAAAGAGATAACAGTGCTTTAATTATCACTTTAATTATCATGGACTGTGGATATCTCACTGATTTGGGAATAACACTGTGATAGTCATGAATAGTATCTGGAAATTATATTAAAAACCTGTATCTTCCTTCTAGATTAGGAATTTAGTAATTATGAATAATTCCCATTTGGTCAGTCACGCAAAGTAACCCTCACCCTGAGGTAAAGGGAATATAATAGCTTCCTCATTTCCTATTTCCAATTTTTTGTTGTAATTTTTCATGGAAATATCTGTATGTTAGCCATTAGGCCCAGACTTCACAGTCTAAGCAACATGGAGTTTAGAAGCAATTTCTCAATAAAATGGGGGAAAAGAACTTAGAAGCAGAGACTTATTGCTATTGAAAACATGCCACTCCCACCAATGAATTATTCACTCAAAACTGGTGTCACCTCTTAGGGAAGGCTATAGTAGAGCTAGAGAAATGGTGGCCAAGGTGATAAAAGGGATGAAAAGGCCTCCGTGTGAGAAGGGATTGAGGTCTCTTCAGCCTGATATGAGAAACAGCACGGTCTAGTGAATAGAGTGTGGGGATGGGAGTCAGAAGGACCTGAGATCTAATCCCACCTCTGCCTCTTTGCTGCGTAACCCTGGCCAAATCATTTAACTTCCTGTGCCTCGGTTACCTCATCTGTAAAATGGGGATTTAGACTGTGATCCCTCTGTGGAACATGCACTGTGTCCAACCTGATTATCTGGTATCTATTCCAGTGCTTAACGAATAACATTTAAAAAAAAAATCTGAGAGATGGATTGAATTCTGAGTCTTGATTGACTTCTACAAAATCAAGAAGGGGTAGGTAGGGTGAGAAAGGAATTGTTGTTCACCAACTCCTAAAATTAGGAGCACCGTGGAAATCTTAAAATGTAAGTGGAAAACAATTCGGAGTATTCCGTATTAATAATTCAGTATTCACTCAGTAGGCAGTAATCATAAAGAATACAATACTTCAGGAAGTTGCCTAAGGTGAACCTATCACTAGGTCTTATACAAAAGGACCTTAACAAATGCATGGGCTAGAGGCCTATGGTAAAATACAGAGATGTAGAGAGAAAACTTAGAGCTATTAGAAGATGAAATGGCCAACTAGCCTGATCCAGTATGATTTTAATTTTTCTATGAAATTATTTAAATTTGAATAATCTGAATAACTAGGCTGCATTTAGATTTTTTTCCCCAATTGTCTGGGAAATTGCTTTCATTCTCTACTCTGATTTGGCCATAGATACTGAGGACTCTATTCAGATCCCTGTACTAAGTGATTGGAAAAACTAATTTAGAAATGCAGTCTGGTCCTCAGTCTCAAGGGTCAACAGTTACTGAAGTGGAGTGGGGACCTCTGGTTAAAGGAAAAAGAGAAAATACTAAAACTTCTGTGAGTTTGAAATGGGAAGGAGCCTTATCATGATGATTTTAACAATTATGGTATTTATTATGGTATTTACTATATGCCAACCATCAGGTTGAAACAAGATAATCAGCAGAGCACTGTACTAAACACTTAGGAGAGTAGAATACAACATAGTTGGAAGACATGTTCCCTGCCCATAACAAGCTCACAGTCTAGAGAGGGAGACATACATTGATTTTAATAAATAACATAATACATAATTATAGCTATGTCCATCTGTCCATTTGCAACATAGGGCTCCCAATTTAAGAAAAAAATGAAAGCCATATCTTATTCTCATTTAAAGATGAGGAAATAGAGGCAAAACAAGGCCGGGATCATAAGCCAGGTCTCCTAACTCCCTGAACTTTGCTTGTTCCACTAGACCACACTGTCTGGTTATTGAGGGAAACCAAGATTCCTACTGTCAATGATTACCTAACTGAGCTATTGAGTCTCCTTTGGTTGCCATCTCTAGCAGTAGCTAAGCAAAGATTGAAAAAAAAAAGGAAATGTGGAGCAGAAATCACATCCTGTTTAAAGTCCCTCTAGTCTGTAAGCTTGTTGTGGGCAGGGAATGTGCCTGTTTATTGTTATAGTGTACTCTCCCTAGTTCTTAATATAGTACTCTGCACACAATAAATGCTCAGTAAATACAACTGAATGACATAATGAATGAAAGAACAAACCTGAAGAGGGCTAAAATTGTGCACAAGGTGTCCAGAGATGACACTTGCAGATCCTGGACATCAAAATGCAACTCACATTACATGTGTTAGGCATGACACCTCTTGTCATGTAATGATGACATATGAGACATTTTGCCAGCACTCCACCTCATACTAGAGCGATGTTCCAGGGGATGAAATCTGTGAAGTTAATTACAGGTCAATTGGCCTCTTTGCCTAAGTTGATCAACTTTTCACGAAACCACAGTTGGCCCACCTCCTCAAAGGTATTTACTTGGGAATACACTGAAATTTTCACCATCTATTACTTTGCCTCTCTTCCCCATCTCCCTTCATCTTCTCCACTCCCAACTCACCTACATCACTAGGTAAGTCAACTCACACAATCACAGTCTCTTGGGATCCTTGATGCTCTCACCGACTACCCCAACTTTCTCGTAATATTCCAAGGACACCAGATTTACCTGTGATGCTCCTGAGCAATATGCAATTGTCTGATGAGTATTGTTTATGTAGATTTACTTGCCAAAGTCTGATTCCTTTTAACTCCAATGTAATTCCAGTTTAGTCCAAGGTCAGTAGATCTTTTCTGAAAGCATGAGAATAAACTGCGACTAACTTGCATTTTTTAGTAGGTAAAGATGTTCCTGCCCTCTCTTATTTCTGAACTTGCAGAACAATCGGTAGTCAAAAAGGAGCAATAATTGAAACCCACATTTATTACATGTATGTAGAGTCTTCAGTCATAAAATGTAAGAATATTCTGATGATAGTGCCTCTTTATATATCTAATCAATAGCAAGGTAATTTACAGTTACAAAAAGACATAATTATCAAGGGGTGAAATTAGTGATTTAGAAAGGGAAGCATCAATGCTCAGCAGCCTAAAATAAGATAATCTAAAATAATTAAATTGTTCCAGTAGAATTAGAATAGAATTGGCTATGAAAAACTGTCCACCAAATTAAAGCTGGGCCTAAATATAGCAGATTATACAAAATAGATGGTAGAAGTTTAAACACGAGTTTCGAAACGAAGGAATTCTGCTTTATGATTCTTGGTCTGCGTGCAAGCATTCTATGACTATAGCTACTATATAAACATATGAAGATTAGAACTTCTATTTCATTGATCAAGATATGAAAGATATCTAAAATGCTAACTGGGGGTATTTCATGTAAGTGGTCTAGTGAATCAGAATCTCATTTCTCCTAACTCAAAGAGAATTTTCAAAACTACCTCACATTGCTTTAGGAAATTCCACCGAGTTTCTGGCAATTTCTAGCCACTAACAGTCCTCACCCTTAGAATGATCCAAGAAAATGAAACTGTTTCTGAGGAGGAAAATGTCTGAAGCTGGTATACTCTTTTCAGGGTAGCATTTGGTATTTGCGAAGAAACAATTTAACAAATGGTTCCATTTTATTCTGAATGGGTTCATTTGCTACATAAGGATGATCTCTTTAATCTTGGAAACTATTTTACTCATTCTGATTAACACAACGATTGAGGCTACTTTTTGCTACTTTTCCAAGCACTTTTCATCAGGAGGACCCCAGGAGTTTCATCAGTAGCAGAATGGCTAGGTTAGTCTTAAAGTTATTTTTCTTAATGGGCAGAAATATTGTATTTTTATTTTGTGTTGTAAAGCATCAAATTGCTTGTGATCTTAACCTCAGTGATGAATCCTGATGTATGACTGTGGATAGATGGATATACTTGGGAGTATCTATTTTCAGAGAAATCATTAATGCTTCCAGTCACTGATAGTTGTTAGAATTCAGGGTATCTAGAAATAGGTCATTTTTGAAGAAAGGACCACCACACTGGTGGCCTGGATCATCTTTCCGAAATGTCACAACATGTATCTTTCCACATTCCTCAAAACCTTGCAGTGGCAGAACAATTGCCCCTCTGAATTAACCAAACACTCCCTGCTATTAGCTTTAAGACCTTCCACCATCTTTGCCCATTTTAACGTCTACTACTCCTCAGCTCACACTCTTACCTCTTCCCCAATTCATCATCTACCTGTGTCTGGTTATTGACTTTCCTTGCTCAGCCTGATCCCCAGATGTATCCCAAAAAGAGTCATCCCTAACATGCATTCACACCCATTCTTAGCATATGTATTATACAATCAATCATTTATTCTGAAATTTCAGGCTGGAATTTATGTTTTATTGCCTATCTGATGCTTGTTCTTCCTATTCTTCCCACAATTTGTTCTATTTTCTTCATCTGTTTCTTCCGTTAGATTGTAAGTACCCTTGTTAGCAAACAGTGTTTCCTTTGCTTTTGTTATATTTTTCTAAGTTTTCAGTAGAGTGCATTGGACTTGGTAGCGCTCAATAAATTCCACTACTATCATTAATAATTGATCTCATTCCTAGTCTAGAATATGTCTGCTCAATAAATGACTTCAGCCCAAAGGAGCCATTGACATTCAGCATAGCTAATCAATGAAGCTATTCTATTCTATTCCTTTCTGCTGTCAGTTAACTCAGCTAATGTCACATGGTAATAATGGCAACTTGATCATTTATGTAGCACTTTTTTTTCCCATCAGCTACCACACTTTGTCTTCACAAACAGCCCTTGAGATAAGACAAGGCAGGTATTATTATTATTTCACAAAGGAGAAAACTGAGGCTCAGAGATGACTGAGTGGTTTTCAAGGTCACAGAGCAGATCACTGGCAAACTTAGGATCACAATCCATGTCTCCTGACTCTCAGTCCCAGGCTATTTCCACTAAAGCACCCGTGAATTTCTTGGACTGTTATACAGAACTAGTCTTAACTAAACAGTGACTACAAATCAGTGCTTTACTGTTTTGAAAAATTTTATGTTTAAAATTTGATGTCTTTTAAAAAGTAAATTTGAGTGAAAATTAATACATATCAAAATGAGGACAGGATGGCTCTCTTTTGGCTGAGGGAATTAGACACTGACATCAGGAAGGTCACTGTAATAGTCCAACTGAAAGTTAACTAAGACATCACTCATATGGACTATTCTTGAAAGAGCTAAATACTGACAGTCCTCTGACATCAGTGGGAAAACTTCTAAGTCAATACTGAATGCATTATTTTTCCTGTGGAATGTCCAGTGATTTGCTATCAATCACTTGTCTTTGATAAATAGAAGGCTCTCAGACCAGTGGATCATTTAGTTTCAGAAAATCTGAGGATATTCCTGAAAGGGTATTGACCATTCTGAACAATGAAAGCAAGTAATATTTATCCAGTCAATCATTGGCATTTATTGAGCTCTTAGTGTGCGCAGAGGAGCTATGTACTAAGCATTTAGAGAAGCACAAAACAGTTTGTGAAGATGATCACTGCCCTTGAGGAGTTTACAAACTCATCTGAAGAGCCTCAAATTCCCCTGATGGATGTCTTTATCCATCATGTAAAGGCAAAAGAATGACTGGTTTGAAATCCCATCCACTTCCATACATCATGGTCTTTCAGTTCGGTGTTGACTAAAGAAGTGCACATGTAATGTACTGTATTGTGTGCTTCAGGTTTTCCCAAACAAAACACATGATTTATCTTTAAAAACTGATGACTTCTGACACTGATTAAATGTCATCTTTAGTTGATTCTAAAACATTAAACGTGCCAGGGTGCTGAAGCACAAAGCAGATTCACTTTTATGTGTGTGTGATTTAAAGACAGTGGAAATTTGTTGTAAATCAAAGTTTAAGCTTGTCCATTGTGGATTACCAATGGGAAGTGATTAGAAAGTTAACAATTGAGCATGGACAAAGTGGAAGAAATGATTTGGCAGAAAGGATACTTACATGAAATCAGACCAGAATTCAAGAGGCCTGACCCTTCAGGATAACGTCTTATTATTGCCAAACAGTGAAACTATCAGAGCAGGTAAATTCATCCCCAAATCCCCTCAGCTACTCGCAGAGGTCAAACAAAAAGCTATGACAGCTCCACTCGACCACTGTTTTGATTCTCATCTACCAACAGTTAACTTTTCTAGTGACTCTTCATGCCTCCAGGCCAGATGCTTTAACTTTCCCAGGTATTTGTGTTGGATAATTATGGGGATTATTAATGTCCACGTCAACCTGATGGATCAGCACTTATGAAACAGAGCTCTTGAACGTACTAACTTTATGTTTCGCTTCTATTATCCTACATTATTACTATCATCAATGACATCCAAATTCTACTGCTGAGAGGAATCTCATTATAAATATCTATTTTTGCTCCAGCTACTCCACTTAGCCATTCAGTAGTGTCAGAGTACAGAGCGGAATTGTCATTTGTAGTCTTTCAAAAAGTGTAAAAGATCTTCTGAATAACTGCGGTATTTTTCAGTAACTGAACTAGAACTACGACAGACATTTAAATATATCCAATAAAAGTGCAGATAAAATGAAGGCATCTACCATACTAATATATAACCAGCAACTAACTGCTTCCTGAAGGATAGAATATAACGTCATTGCAGTAAAATGGTCTTAACAGCTCATCAGGCAGCTAGAAGAGGGAGAATTCAAAAATGGCCTTGCACATCATTCTCAGATATTGGGCCATTTATAAAACAACCAGCAGTTCCCTCACTTTAAGACTGAGGGACTGTTTCAGTCAAAATAGCATTTTTCTTACAAATGACTCAGAAGTTTCTCTAATTACTTATCCATTTGATAAAAGAAATTCTTCATTATTGGCAATGTCATGGTACCTTCCATGAATCATTGTATATTTAATATAACTGTACTTTCAGTCAGTTTCATATATACAAAAATGAAGGAAATTCCACAAAAACAACTCAATTCAGGCCAAGACCTTAGGACAAAAGATCAGTATACTTTTATTCTAGAAATTGAAATTATTTGACTGCTAGTCAAACTTGTAGATATTGTTTTTGCTGTTTTGGAAAGCTCTCCTGAGAGCTTCTCATGCTTAGGAAATTAAGATTTCCCTCAAGAAGAACAGGGAATTAGAGAGATTCTCTGGTCCATAAACAGGCCCATTGGTCACATCTGGAACAATCTTTGGTTCTCTACCAGGTATTTTTGTTATGGCATTTATTAAGCACTTACTATGTGCCAGGCATTGTAATTCGTGGTAAGGTAGAAACAAGATAATCAGGTAGGACACAGTCCATGTCCCACAGGGTGCTTACAATCTCAATTCCCATTTTACAAATGAGTGAACTGAGGCAGAGAAAAGTATAGTGATTTGCCCAGCATCACACATCAGACAAGTGGTGGATCCAGGTTAGGACTCAGGCCCTTCTGACTCTCAGACCAGTGCTCTATCTATAGGCAATGCTGCTCCGCCACAGTTGACAAAACCTGTCCATGTCTCAAACTTCCTAAATGTCAACAGAAATGCAAATACTAGGTCTTGAACTTCCACATGTTTAAGCCATCCCTAAAGACAAGTCATTTCCTTCACCATCAATCTCCATCCCAAGTACATGGCCAAGCAGTGACCTCTGATTCATTACCCCCAACAGGTCTGACTGATTGGAAGATCTGCCAATCTTCTGACACAATGAAATCAGAGTAGGTCAGAGACTGACTGGGAGATAGAGAAAATCTTCCTGAAAGAAATAAAAACCAAGACCTTTGCCCATCCCACACAGGCCTCTAAAAACCACGCTTCTGGCTCCTTGTGGGGGGATCGTCCTTTTAGGGAGATGTGAAGGCCATGGGGGGGGGGACCTTGAGGCACACCCTTTGCCCCTCCCTCCCCCTATCCCTCATCAGGGAAAGCTGGCATCCCTCTCAATCTTTCCCTTGCCCTAGGTCCCCACTAGATTCATGGTAGAGACCATGTCACCCCCATCCACTGTTAGTTCTGAGCACCCCTCTGAGCCTCACAATGCCTCATCCCAGCTCCTCAGGAGAGGGTGGAATGGACCGGCAAGATAAACCACAGAGGCTCAGTTCTAGCTCGTCGGGAAGGGATTGTGCCCAGCTGAAGCATTCTCCTCCTAAACATCTGGCCCCCACGGCTGTTGCCCCCCTAGAAACAGAGAGGAGTCAGTCACTGGGGCGGCGCTCTGGAAGATGTTTTTATCAGTGGAGGGGGATAAAGAGGTCGCTTTGGGAGGGAAAGAAGCTGGGCTCACTGGAATGTCTCATCACCATATTTTTCCCTGACTCCATCTCTTTCTCTCTGATAGACAACATAGTTTAAACCACGAGAATCTACATCACCCCATCCACTCATCTTGGAGGACTTAACCAGAGAAACAGGTTTTACTTCAAAATGACAATAATCCTTCGTGGAAACCTATCCATGTTTTCCCTGATTTGCCAATTGATATGCCCACTTGCCCAAACATGATGGCAACCCACAGCTGAATGTACTGTCTTTTGAAGTAAATCATTATTCCAGGCAGCCTCAAATGTCATAGGAAATCAAGAAAGTAGTGAGCATTTCTTTAAAAGACTTACCAAAGAGGATACAGTAAAATATTAGATTCTCAGTTTTTTTCCTATTGCTATGGAGGATTGTCAGTATAATAACATGAGTAGGAGTAACTTGAGCCTCACGCATAAGATAAAAAAAATCTAATTTGTATTAAAATCAGTTGATTTTTCCATAGGAGAAGCCAGGTATTCAAATTTCTCTCTGTCCTTCACTGTGACAAGGAAGTTGTCTTTCTGATAAACAAGTTTTCAGCATACAAGAGCAATACAAAGAGGTTAATAAGAAAAAAACTATCCAATCATTTGTTCTGAAAGAAAAAAAAGTTGATACTATTTCCTTAGAAATTGCAATGTGGATCTTAAAAAAAAATCAGGTGAAACAAACCCTTCACAGTCAATTCAGATGTTTTCCACTTCTCCATCTTTTTAAAGGGGAAAACATTGTCAGTCATTGCTTCTTATAATTGTAGAATCCCTTTGTTTATAGATGGGGGAAGCTAAGAGGAGAAAGCTTTTGAGAGAGATGATTATCTCTGTTTTGGTGATTTTCCCTAAAGTTTTGGAAATAATAGAAAGCCCTCATTTCATCAAGCAAAGCTAGTCTAATAGAAGTAAAAGTTTGGAAGCAGTTAAGGAGGAGCATTCTGGGAAACACCAGGCAGCTTTACTTGACTGGAGTGGAGAATGTGAATGGAGCTAGACTAGAAGCAGTACTAAGGAGCAGAGGCTTAAGGCCCTGGATCCTCAGGGAGACCAGTGGCTGATGCCTTTCTGTCAGGACAAGTACCTCACAGGATTCCTATATTCTAAGTGCTTAGTACAGTGCTCTGCACACAGTAAGTGCTCAATAAATATGATTGAATAAATGAGCAGCTCTCTCAGAATTCCTGTATTCTAGTGCTTAGTACAGTGCTCTGTACTCAGTAAGTGCTCAATAAATATGATTGAATGAATGAGCAGCTCTGAGTCAAGGAGCTCCCTAAGTCCAAGGAGGACAAAGACACAGCAGAAGCAGCCAAACCTCTACTTCTCTAACCTCTTAATTCTTTTCTTTTTATTGGTATTTGAAAAGTGCTTACAATGTGCCAACCACAGTACTAAGCAATAGGGTGTACATATCTGTAATTTACGTATATTAATGTCTGTCTCACCCTCGAGACTGTAAGCTCGTTGTGGGCAGGGAATGTGTCTGTTTACTGTTATATTGTACTCTCTCAAGTGTTTAGTACATTGCTTTGCAAACAGTGAGTGCTCAGTAAATATGATTAAATGAAAGAATATAAGCTAATCAGGTTGGACACTGTTCATGTCCCACATAGGGCTCACAGTCTTCATTCCCACTTTAAAGATGAGATAAGTGAGGCACTGAGAAGTGAATTGACTTGCCCAAGTTCACACAACGGAGAGGTGGCAGAGTCAGGATAAGAACCCAGGTCCTCTGACTCTCACGCCCATGATCTTTCCACTAGGCCACGTTGCTTCTTAGAGCCAATCTGGTCCCTGAAGTGCCCCAGAAGAATACCTGCTTCAGACCACTGGTGTCATTAACTGGTCTAGAAAAGGAGATAGCAGAAGTAGTTAATTAGTTCATCAATCAATGGTATTTGAGTTATTACCGTATGCAGAGAATTGAACTAAGTATTTGGGAAAGGACAATATAACAGAGTTGGTAGACCGGATCCCTGCCTTACAGTCTACAGGGGGAGAATGAAATAGATTAGATCTAGAGGAAAGAGTAGAATATAAGAATACTTGCATAAGTATTGTGGGGATGGGGTGAGTATCAAGGTGCTTGAGGGCTACACAGCCAAGTACACAGTTGACACAGATGGGAGAACAGACAGTGGAAATAAAGAAATTAGTCTGGGAAGTTTTTGGAAGAGATGTAATTTTCAGGGGGTTACGAAGCAGGGGAGTGGGGTGGACTGTTGTATGTGAAGGGGAAGAGAGGTCCAGGCCTGAGGGAGAATGTGGGTTAGAGACAGTGGCAGGAGAGTCTAGACTAGGGTAGAGAGTAGTTTGGTGTTAGAGGAGCAGGGTGTTCAGACTGGGTTGTAGTAGGAAATCATGGAGGTTAGGTATAATGAAGAGTTGACAGGGAGCCTTAAACCTGATGGGGAGGAGCTTCTGTCGAGTAGGTAACATGTCTACCAACTCTGTTGCATTGCACTTTCCTAACAAAAGAGGGATTGTCTCATTGTCTCTCTTTTTGGCTGAATAATACTTTCCAAGCACTTAATACAATGCTCTGCACATAGTGAGTGCTCAATAAATACAACTGAATGAATGAATACTCCACACACAGTAAGTGCTCAATAAATCCCAACCATTGATCAATTGATAAACTGATGGGTGGGCAATGACTGGAGGTTTTTGAGGAGTGCGAAGACATGGAATAAATGGTTTCTCAGGAAAAAAAGCCCCGGGCAACAGAGTGAAGTATGGACTAGTGAGGGGTTTCCCTCACTAGTAAGATGCAGGTAGGATGCAGGATGGCCAGCGAGGAGGTTGATACTGTAATCAAGGCAAGAAATGAAGTGTACTTGGATCAGTATGATAATAGTTTGGAGGAAGAAGAAAGAATGGATTCTAGGGATATCGTGAAGGTAGAACGGTCCAGATTTTGTGACTGAATGTGTGGGTTGAATTCAGGGTTTACTGAATGCCCAGACTACGTACTTCTTTATTTAATTTGGTAACATTAACATTTGCTGCTATTTAATGTTTCAATAATAATAATAACAGTAGTATCTGTTAAGTGCTTACTATGTGCCAGATGCTGAATTAAGCACTGAGGTAGAAGCAGGTCAGACACAGTCCCTGTCCCATATGGGGCTCAAAGTTTAAGTAGGATGGAGAATAGATATTCAGTTCCCATTTTCTAGATGATGAAAACAGAGGCACAGAAAATTTAAGTGGTTTGTGTGTAATCAAACAGCAGAAAAATGGCGAAGTGGGGATTAGAACCCAGGTCCTCTGACTCCAGGGGCCATGGTCTTTCCAATAGACCATACTGCTTCTAGTCTCCATTATAGCAGTGAAAGAAAAATTTGCAGTAAAAGAGGGCAATATACGTGGATAAGATTGACTGGAAAATACTCTGGGAACTGATTTACCAGTGTTGAAAACAGCACATTTCATTCGCATATGACAACATTGACAGAAAAATCAACACCTGAAAATGGAAACTTTCTGACAAGCAGTTTTTTTGATGTTAGAGCTGTACTAAAGAGGTCAAAACTCTAAAGAGTAGTCTCCCGTTTGGTCCACAGCCATCATCACTCACCGGTCCTAGGTCATATTTTCCTGCCCTTTTTCTGTCAGCAGTTTTAAAATTGATCATGGATTGCAGGGAGGCAGGGGCTGCTGGGTAAATCATATGTATCGAGGAAGAATCATTCCAGGTGTATTTTTTTAGAAAAGTAGAATAGTGATTTTCAAGTCTTTAGTACCTTTTTTCTTCAAATCTACCTTAAACTGTGTTAGTGCAGGTAGATTGCTCACCAGAAACCATTCCAGAACATATGCTGAGGGTGCAAATTATTCTAAAGATAACAGTGACAAGATATAAGGAAAGAATAGAATGACCTCACACAAACATGCTTATTTTTATGCAGGGAGAGTTGATATTTGTGGAGATGGTATGAGTCAATATTTGATCCCTGAAGACAAAATGTAAAAATCACTAGAATCCAAAACAAGAAAACAAGTTTACTGCTGCAAGATTATTCTATATATTCTAAAGAAATTCCACCATTCTAAGTATTTGGGGAAGTTTATTTTGAGATTAATCACTTCAAATGAAATATTAGTATTTTTTTTTAACAGAGGTAAAATGAATGGAGTTAAAATTTTATATCATCAACAGTGCATAATCTATTTTGGCATTTTCATTAAATAAAATGCTAAAAGTAATAGCAAGGTATCAGCTCTTACCTCCATAGACAGAACATATTCCTTTTCCTCACTTAAAGGCCCTTCTTAATCTCACCTTGTACAGGAAAACTTCCTAGATTTTTATGCCTCCTCTATGGTTTTCACTTGAGCTTTTTAAGAAGGAAATAATCAAGAAACAAAATATAAAGCCAACTTTCATGTCTGCATACACTGATCACAATTTAACAACTATACAAAAAACTAGAGCTTCCATAGAAGTTCTGAAGGGAGACTTAAATCATGCAAATCAAATGAAAAATACCTAGTTTACCAGATGAGGAAGATAAACATTTGAAGAGATGAACATTTCCTACTTTTCAACTTAATAATACCAGGAAAATCTTTTAAATGATATATCGATCAATAATATTTACTGAACATTTACTGTGTGCAGAGTACTATACTAAATGCTTGGGAGAGTATTACAGATTTAATAGGCACAATCCCTGTGCCCAAGGAACTGGCAATCTAGTAGGGGAGACAGGTCATAAAATATATATTACAGATGAGGAAATGCTAGAGCATTATTGCTCTCTTATTTTGGAGAAATAACACTGGGGTACTGTTTTGGTTTTCAAAAATCTATTTATTGCTATGGTTTTAATGAAATGTTCATCCCCTTGATTCTATTTATTGCTATTGTTTTTGTCTGTCTGTCTCCCCCGATTAGACTGTAAGCCCATCAATGGGCAGGGATTGTCTCTATCTGTTGCCGATTTGTACATTCCAAGCGCTTAGTACAGTGCTCTGCACATAGTAAGTGCTCAATAAATACTATTGAATGAATGAATATAAATTAACTCATCATTATAGTTTCCTTCTGATGGGAAAAGACTAAGGCCTATTAAACATTTTTATATCTCATAATAGTAAAAACAATAATTCTTGTATATGTTTTAAAAATGGTATTTGTTAAGTGCTTACTATGTGCCAAGCACTGTATGAAGCACTGAAATAGATATAAGCTAATGAAGTTGGATACAGTCAATGTCCAACATGGGGCTCACAGTCAATTGCTTTTTTACAGAGGAGAGAACAGAGAAGTTAAGTGCCTTGACAAGGTCACCCAGCAGACACATTGCAGAGCTGAGATTAGAACCCACGTCCTTCTACTCCCAGGCCCATGCTCTCTCTCCAATTAGCCACACTGCTCCTCTCTGTTAAGTGCTTACTATGGGTCAAGCATTGTTCTAACTGCTGGGGTAGATACAAAGTTATCAGGTTGGACTAAGTTGTTGTCCCACATGAAGCTCACAGCCTAGGTTATAGGGAGCAAATAAAGGAGTTGATATCAAAATCAACCATTTTTTATTCTAAACCACCATTTTTAGAGAACGTAAGTGGATGTCAGTTATATATTTCTCTGAATTGGTGATCAACAATTTGTTTTTACCCAAAAGCACATTACACTGTGTGTAGTATAGTAGGATGATGTCATTACATTGATGTCATTGAGTAAGCGCTCAATAAATATGATTGAATGAATTACACACTGCTCAAGGGCAATGACTGTTGCTGCCAGAGCAGCCATCTGTGTTCCATGATCCCCATCCCCAGCCTCTTGCCCCCAAACAACGCAAAAGCCCTAGCCAGGAAGAGGAAGGGGAGAGGAATGGTGGCATGATGAGCCAGCACTGGTTCCCAATCTGTTTATTTATCCCTAGACTAGGGCTGGGAAGCAAGCACAGTGCTAGTGGGAACTGTGCCATGGTGGGGTATGATCTCCAGTTTAGTCCAAGGTTTTTGGGGCCCAGGACCAATTTTGAAAACCCCTACCATCTTCTGCCTCAGTCTGTAGGACTATTGGAGGGGGTATGGCCCCCTGTTCCACAATCTCAGTCACTGCCCACTGCCGGAACAAGTCTGTGAGTGGACACCTGTGCCAGTATGGCTCATTAAGGACCTGAACACTGGATAAGACTGATCACCTCACAGTAGGAAAACTCTATGCCTGGGTTGGGCGGTGTACAGTGGTATTCTTTGCTACAGCCGAATCTTTGATTTTCTGTTGATTGCATACTGTATTTTAAAATACGTAGTTGCTGACTAATTGTAGTGATCATTCCCTCGGCAGGTCCAAGACATGAACCCTGTAATATAATCTTGGGTAATGAGGTGGCCACTCGGGACTCGACAGTGGCGATGGGAGTGGAAGGGAGGGTGAGAAAGAGGAGTACCCTGCTGTCCAGCACCCTTTCACAAAAGCGTGAAACTGCATAACTCTCAGGCCCCTTTTTGTGTCAACCAGAGAGGATGGGGGTGGCAGGGGACACAGTTACTCTCTCACCCTTCCAAGATTTATGAAGGCACATCTTCTCCAGGCCTTCCTTAAGCCCTCTTTTCCCCTTCTCCTGCTCCCTTCTGCATCACCCTGACTTGATCCCTTTATTCATCCCCCCTTCCAGCCTCCCAGCACTTACGTACATATCTGTAATTCATTTATATTAATGTTTGTCTCCCCCTCTAGACTATAATCCTGTTGGAGTAGGGAATGTATCTGTTTATTGCTGCATTGTACTGACCCAAGCGCTTAGTACAGTGCTATGCACACAGTAAGTGCTCAGAAAATACGATTTAATGGATGAATGAATTAAACTTCTGGGCAGCCAGGAGGGAACTTTGTTCTCAAAACAACTAGCAAAGTTGTCCCATGACATAGGACTTTCGGTGGGTCCCATTCCTTCAGAGACCCTCATCGCTGAGTTCTACTTTTAGATAGCAACGCTGTCCAGTGATGCACTACACATTTGTAGGCTTATACAACCTTCTACATGATTAAGAGGGCTCAATTCCCCCCATTAATGCCATATCCAACTTCTTGAGTAGGAACATTAGTATCATCTAAAAGTCCAATTCAGTATTTAGAGCCAAAGCAGAATCACACACATCAAGGTCCTGAAATGAAGAGAGCCTACCAGCATCAAAATTGTGCCCAACTTAACAAAGCTTTGCTGAGCAGGATGTGAAAGAAGAATGGATGACAGTAGGGTACCCAACCATTTATGATATGGAGAGAGACAAAATGGACAACTGAAAACATGGAGAATACAAGAAATTCTTTAAGGATGTAGTGATGTGAATGAAGCAAATAGAATATCAGAGCTCATAATCATGGGCTCTAAAGCACTCAGGCAGCTCTCTCTCCCCTACCTATCCTCTCCAACTACAACCCAGCTTGCAAGCTTTGTTCCCCCTATAACAGCCTATTCACTGTCCCTTATTCTCATCCCTCTCACCACTGACCTCTTGCTTATGCCCTCCCTCTAGCATGGAGCTCCCTCCCCATTTACAAGCAGCAGAACATTACTCTACAATCTTCAAATCCCTTCTATGATTGAATCTTCTCCAAGAGTCCCTCCCTGAGTAAATCCTGTTTTCCCCATCCCAAACTGCCACTGCAGCACTACCACATAACCTACAGTTTAGGATATTCACCCTTAGGCCCTTGGGTACTCTCCAAAGTAGCACTCATGCACATCTTTTTAAACTATGCTGCATCCCCTACCTGTAATTTATATGCATGTCTCTCTCTCCAGCTTAGACTGTAAGCTTTCTGAGGGCAGGGAACATGATTATCCTGCTGTACTTCCCCAGGCACTTAGAACAGCATCTGGTTCAAAGTAAATGTTGGCTAAGTGTTAAGGAGTGGCAACTGACTGTAAGAAGGTAAGTGTGGTTGAAAGACAGATATGGCCCATTGTCTTAAAGAAAGACATTTTTCTTCAAATGTAAGTTTGAAGAAGATTGGAAGATACAGATGCAGAACAGAAATCACTATCAGACACCACAAAACAGCAAGTCCTCAAGCATCATTAAAGATGAACTTTGGGCATACGCACTGTGGTAGAGACCATGCTGCTTGAGTTTTTCAACCACATCTGCACTCCTGGGTGATTTTAGTGTCCGTGACACCATCCTCAAATATAAAATGCCAAACCACACTGAGATAAAATGTGTACCTGATGTTTTGTGGCCTAGTGACAACCTCTCTTGGTAAATGTGAATAGATTCTCCTAGTCCATCTTGATGAACAGCCTCCTCCCTAACGCCCCCTGGTATTTGAGTATGTTACCTATTTAGATGACTTGTTTGGGTCAGAAAGAATCATTTTTTTCAGTGGAACATGTCTAGCAAACACCTGGAATCTCCACCGATAGGAATATAGAGCCTTGTCAGGCTACACAACTCAGAGTCCTCAGTGGGACAGAGACCATACAGCACTCTGTCCAGCATACATGCTTAATAAATTTTACTGTTCAGCATAAATGGGAACCAGACCATTTGGAAACCTCTCCATAATATCCTTGTAAGAGCTTCAATAACAAAAACACAATTTTAGTCAGAGATTAAAACTTGCGGGCTATGCCATTCAGGAGGTATCTTGAATCCTTCAGATGTAATATTTTAGTGCTTTCCTGAAGTAAATTAAATCCCCTGATACAAAAAAAAATGTATTGCCTCAGGCATTTAAAAGCATACAAATTCAAGCTCCTGCTTTGGTTAATACCTAGGTTTAGGTTTTTGGTTGTAAAAAATACTAGAATTGACAAAGCAAAATTGCCTAATGAAGACAAGATTGAAAAATAAGGCTGGGACAGGAAGGTTAAGAAATTCTATAGCTTGGTACTGGCAAACAGAGGCTGCCTGGCACTACGGGTCATGCCCATCTGGGTCGGCTCCTTTAAATTTTCCAAAGGAATTAAGAAAAGCTAGTCAAAAAGGGTGCCATTTTGAGGGGGGGGTCCCACCTCTTTTTCCGCTTTATGCATCCAAATTAGCCTTGGTTTGGGTCACCAGACCTTCTTTCCAATCACTGCATGCATTATACTAAATGGACCTTTTCCTGCAAATAGCTTTTTTTAATTATCCAGACAGCAATCTATAATTCTATTCATCTATTTTGATGCTATTGATGTCTGTGTACTTGTTTTGTCATCTGTCTCCCCCCTTCTAGACTGTGAGCCCTTTATTGGGTAGGGATTGTTTCTATCTGTTGCCAAATGTACTTTCCAAGCACTTAGTGCAGTGCTGTGCACACAGTAGGTGCTCAATAAATATGATGAATGAATGAACCCCAGTCTGAAAATTAGCAGTGGACTGTTGGGAGAGAGTTACTGCATCTGAATAGCCTGGAGGGCAGAGATCCAGAGAGAAGTTGCTATTCTTGATCAAAGGCTTCTCACAGATTGGAGGATCAAGAGAAAGTCTAGAAAACAGAAACATGACATACATGACTCATAGGGGCCACTAAAGCAATTGACTACTATGTGTGCAGAATGCAGCCGCACAGATCAATCAATGTCTTTTATTAAGCACGTAAGGTGGGCAGAGGACTATACTAAGTCCTTGGGAGAGTTCATTACAATCAAGTTTGTAGACATGTTCCCTGTCCACAGGAGCTTCCGGCCTAGAATGGGAAACAGACCTTAATATAATTAAATTACAGACATGTATATAAGTGCTGTGGGGCTGAGGAAATGGTGAATACCAAATGCCCAAAGAGTATACACCCAAGTGCAAAGACGACTCAGAAGGATCGTGGGAAAGGGGCATAAACAGAGAAGGCCTCCTGGCTTTGAAGGTGGGGAGAGTGATTTTCTGTTGGATACGAAGAGGGAGGGCATTCCAGGCAGAGGCAGGATATGGGTGAAAGGTTGGCGTCAAGATAGACAAGATCGAGGTACAGTGTATACATTGGCACTAGAGGAGCAAAGTGTACGGACTGGTTGTAGTAGGAGAGCAGCGGGATGAGGTAGGAGAGGGCAAGCTGATTAACTGCTTAAAAATGGATGGTAAGGAGTTTCTCATGGATGTGAAGGTGGATGGGCAACCACCGGAGGTTAAGAGTGGGGAGACATGCACTTAAGATTTTTATAGGGAAATGATCCATGCCGCAAAATGAAATATGGACTGTCATGGGGAGAGACGGGGGCAGGGAAGTCAGGAAGGAGGCTGATACAGTAATCAAGTCAGGGTAGGATAAGTGCTGGGATTAACACGGTAGCAGTTTGGATGGAGAGGACAGGGTGGATTTTAGTGATGTTGTGAAGGTCGAACCAACAGCATTTCATGATGGATTGAATCTATGGATTGAATGAGGGAGCGGAGTCAAGGAAAACATCAAGGTTATGAGCTTGAGGGACAGGAACGATGGTGGTATAAATGACAGGAAAATTTTGGGTGGGAAGATAAGGAGTTTCTCATTTGGACATGTTAAGTGTAAGGTGCCGGCAGGAAGTCCAAGTAGGGATATATTGAAGGCAGGAGGAGATGTGAGACTGCAGAGAAGCAGAAAGAGAAGGGCTAGGGATTTAGAATTGGGAATTATACGCATAGAGGTCCCCGATTATTCATTCATTCATTCAATAGTATTTACTGAGCGCTTACTATGTGCAGATCACTGTACTAAGCGCTTGGAATGTACAAATCGGTAACAGATAGAGACAGTCCCTGCCCTTTGATGGGCTTACAGTCTAATTGGGGGAGACAGACAGACAAAAACAATAGCAATAAATAGAATCAAGGGGATGAACATCTCATTTAAACAATAGCAATAAATAGAATCAAGGTGATGTACATCTCATTAACAAAATAAATAGGGTAATGAAAATATATACAGTTGAGCAGATGAGTACAGTGCTGAGGGGAGGGGAAGGGAGAGGGGGAGGAGCAGAGGGAAAGGGGGGAAAAGAGGGCTTATCTGAGGAGAGGTGAAGGGGGGTAGAGGGGGAGCAGAGAGAGCAGAGGGAAAAGGGGTGTTCAGTCTGGGAAGGCCTCTTGGAGGAGGTGAGCTCTAAGTAGGGCTTTGAAGAGGTGAAGAGAATGAGTTTGGTGGAGGTGAGGGAGGGCATTCCAGGACCACGGGAGGACGTGGCCCAGGGATCGACGGTGGGATAGGCGAGAACGGGGGACGGTGAGGAGGTGGGCGGCAGAGGAGTGGAGCGGGCAGTAGAAAGAGAGAAGGGAGGAGAGGTAGGAGGGGGCAAGGTGATGGAGAGCCTTGAAGCCTAGAGTGAGAAGTTTTTGTTTCGTGCAGAGGTTGATAGGCCACTGGAGGTTTTTAAGAAGGGGAGTGACATGCCCAGAGTGTTTCTGCAGGAAGATGAGCTAGGCAGCGGAGTGAAGAACAGACTGTAAGCCCATTGGGCAGGGATTGTCTCTATCTGTTGCCGAATTGTACATTCCAAGCGCTTAGTACAGAGCTCTGCACATAGTAAGCGTTCAATAAATACTAATGAATAAATAGAGGTGGTAGTTGAAGCCATAGGAGTGAATGAGTTCTCCAAAGGAGCGGCTATAGATGGAGAAGAGAAGGCGACCCAGAAGTGAGCCTCAAGGGCCGAGAGAACTGTGAGAACAGTTAAGAGGATGAGAGGCAGAGGGAAAGACCACTAAAGAAAGTGAGAACGAGTGGTTAGAGGGATGGGGGAGAACCAGGAGAGGACAATGTCAGTGAAGTTATCTTCATTGGGCCGTATTTGTGCAGAGCACTTTACTAAATATTTGGGAGAACAATAGATTAGAACAGTGCTTGGCACATAGTAAGTGCTTAACAAATACAATCACTGTTAGTAGGTAGACATGATTCCTACCTTCAAGGATCTAGCCACAGAGAGACATGAAAATGAACTATGTAGAGGGAAGCAAGAGAGCATAAAGACCTGTATAAATGTGTTGTGAGGTTTGGGGATGAGGTGAGTGTACCTGCATGCTTTGGGGGTTCAGGCTCAAGTCTACAGATGATGGAATAGGGAAACTCAATCTGGGTTGGTTCCCTAGTGGTTTATTTGTAGTTTATGCTAATCAGCTGCAATCGCTTAGTACAGTGCTTTGCTTACAGTAAGCTCTAAATAAACACGATCAATGACTGAATGAGTCCCTGTAGTTTTCCCTGAGCACTACCTGTTTGTGCCCAGTCCTATCCTAGGATCTGGGGGAAATCAGACTTTAAACCATGATTTATTCTTGTTTTCCAAGTATTCTCAAGGAAGTTTCAACTCCATTTGCCTTTCACTACTTTCAGTGAGTGTGTAACTTGTGGGATGCTCAATCTAGGTATATTTTTGGCCTCAGGAGGGTTGATGGATTTCAGGGAGAAGCTTTTTTTATTCTGTATCTCTTTGGATTATGGTGTCTCAGTAAATAAGATGTTTAGCAGGATAAGGAAACAGGCTAAGTGGAGTGTGTTTATCAGGCAAACCTGTGAATGTCAAGGTTCTTAGAGTCTCACAGACATGTATCAGCTGCCAAAGGTTAGTTTGGCTCCAAAAAGACTAGGGACCAAAACTCATATTTCTATGGGAAAGTTTTCCAAAAGTACACTTTACATAGGAATGCCCAAAGACCAAAATAATGGTCTGAAATGTGACATTTAGAGGGTATAGATTTCCACACATACAAAAAGTCAGAAGAATATATTTGACTGGTTAGATTTTTTATTTCTGATTTCACACCTAAAATCCATTGAATTCCTCTAACACTATAATTTCATAAGAAATCACATCCACAAGTCTAACAATAAACGTGTTAAAATCACAGTTTATGCTAGCAGTTAAGATTTCACACTGAAAATACATACAAAACCAGAACTGCTTGCACAAATTATTGTTAAATGATAACATTTACAAGGTGGTGGGAGGAAGTATGTCTCTCAATACATTATATTTGAGAAATAGTCCAGGGAGAGTTATTCAAGCTGGGCTACTATTCTAAACATATTGTAATCTTTTGTTTTATCATTTTTATACGGCGCATACTATGAAAAATGCATAGACTGTCCTTCTAGTCATCAAATTCTGCTATCTGGGCAGCATATTGCCCAGTGCCGCCTGGATAAAGATGGCTCAACAGAGCATGCTAATCAAGGGGCTTTAAACTCTTCAACAAGTTTAAGGTACACCATTGTGATATTTAACAGTCCATACGACTGTGTAGCCTGGACCTACTACCTATGGAAGGCACATCTATCTTCAACTGTCTACGAATCCTACTGAGTAATAAACAGCAGAATAGTTTGACCAACAATAAGGTCCTGGAAAGCAGTCAACTCATCAGCACTGAAACAGTGTTTTCAGTGACAGACCTCCTCTGGGCAGGCTTGTCAGAGTAATAGACAGCAGCAGGATGCCTTAGCAATATAGTTGTATGGCAAACAGAAAGAGGACTCATGCAAGCCAGAAGGCAAAATAAACTATTTTAAGACACAATTAAGCACAGAATCAAACAATGCAACATAGCAAGGGACTTTGGGGAAGGTCCCAGCAGGAAATAAGACTAGAATAAATCCGGAGAGAGGTTGCTCTCCTGAAGCACAGACATCAGAAAGATTATGATATCCAGAACCGGGCTCAAAAACATAGACAGGCACTTACTGGATAAAGTAATTAGGCCAGGAAAGATCTCTCCCTTAGTACAAATGATGTGATGGACTAAAAAAAAAAGAATGATGGGAACCAACAGCCCAATTTACAACCTGTGAATAGGATATTACCATCAGAAGTGAAACCTTTGACAAGGAAGAACTCTGCATGGGTGAGGGTGAAATGAAGATATTTTAAGAACCAGATTTCAAGCCAATAGATCTGTCTTACCTCTCCCTCGCACAAATAGCAAATACTTTACATACTTATATTTTTCATAACAGCAGGATTCACAATGTGGGTTACTATAGTAGTATTAGAACTACCAATCTTTGTTCTTCATTTCCCGGCTGTGGTGTACTTAAATATCAAAGCTTAAAGATGAATGACTGTGGAGGGTTTTTTTTTCCATTTAACAAACCTTTTGTGTGCATTAATCCCCATTAATAAGGAGTTTCAATTTCCTAACTTTGAAACCTGAAAATGCCTGAGAAGAGCATGGATAATCAGAGTGGTCAAGCAGTCTTGTAGTTAATGAACCAGCAAGACAATTGCCGTGCTTCATTAGCTCCCACAGTAGTGAATCTAAGAGCTTAAAAAGGAGGTCTAGAAAAGCAATTCAGCAACAGGCAACCAGTGATCATGGAAATTATTGTTTGTTTTTCCATTCTAAGAGGTACAAATAGGTCACGTCTATTCTAGTTTTCATTGGGGTTTCTAAGTGTGGATCTTTAACTCTTGAGTTCAAATACCATTCCACTTATCACCTCAGGTGGAACAAACTATCTCCCCCTTTTTATTACCCTTGCTGGAGTCAGAGAGACACCAGAACCATGTGAGCTGAGCTCCTTCCATATTAATACATACATTAGAGAAATAAGGGGTAAAATTTACAGAAAAAACAATGGAAGGAACTGAAGGAAAAAAAAGGAAATGATGAACAATAAATGAGGCAGGTTACACCATGAGCCCTTTAGCAATTCTCAGTTAAATTCAGATAATTAGTACATCTTCAAAAGCTAAATTTGATTAAGGTGCTACTCTTCCATAAGCTAACCAATCTTACTCTGTATGCAGCTGTTCCGGACCACTCTCCTGGCACAGGAAAAACTGCTGACCTGAAAAAAACCCTGCATTTTATAATAAAGGTCAGGCCTACATCCAACATAAGGATCTGACTAGAGAGAAGACATTTTAGGGGTGGGTTGTTTTCAAGGAAGTTATACTTGATGTTCAACCATTTTGTCATTTACTGGATGGAGGAGCATAATTAATTCAAATTTTTAGTGATGAAATTTGCTGTGTTCACATATATTGGTAAGCAATGTGGCTATTTTCATAACAATTTCCTATCCAGCATAATATTGCATACAATATGATACCAGCCATTATCCTGATTTTGCAGGACTTCCTTTCCTTTTTAAATGACTAAATGGCTTCAGTTGATAATGTACATTTGTCAAGACAGCCTAGAATCAACGTAGTGTGCCCCATCATTCACTTGGTATTATTCCAACCAAAAGCCATTTTCCCCAATGAATCACACTGTAACTATGCACCATATTACTCAAAAAGAGGGCTCTTCTGCCATCAGGTAGAATTCCTTGGCAAATCGATGGTAAAATATGCAGATGTTCGAAAGAAAGTAGAGTCAAATTGGGAAACTACTCTCCAGGTTGGGTAATAGTAGAAATATGTTTTCTGAAAAGCTTTTCTTCTCATATATCTGTTCTATTGCAGAATAATATATTCACTTCCATTCAAATGCCATTATCATTATTCAAATCAAAAGATGGTGCTACTGAAAGGGAGATTTTAATTCACATCTAAAAGTGTGACTGGAAAGACTGATGGATGTCCAAGTAGGAAGAAGCATGGACTAATGGGAAGATCCCGGGCCTGGGACTCAGAGGATCTGAGTTCTAATCCCAGCTCTGCGACTTGTCTGCTGTGTTACCTTGGGTTAACTTCTCTGTGCCTCAGTTACCTCAACTGTAAAATGAGGACTAAAACTGTGAACCCCAGGTAGGATAAGGCCTTTGTCAAAACTGATTAGCTTGTATCTACCCCAACACTTCATAGAGAGCCTGGCACAAAGTAAGAGTTTAACGAATACCTTAAAAAAAAGTGAACAACAACTCTTTCATAATGTACACTTATACAGATGATCCCTTGCCTTTCGACTCAATGCTACCTTTACAAGCTGTGCTGGCCTGCGATATCCACAGTGTCTCCTTACATATCCTGCTCCCAGAGGAGCTCTGTCATCCAGCAGGAACTCCAGGCTTAAACTGGAATAGAATGTGGGGACTATGGTGGGGCAATCGTCAGACTCTTCTCAGGGCTGGAGAAAGCTGCAGCCAGGGCTGGGCCTGACTTGACTCACTTGCCTGTCCTCCTTTCCTGACACATAGTTATTGTTATTTCAGTTATTGTTGGCCAACTTCAGAGTCTCTCTGAAGAAGCACTGAACCATTACCAAGTGAACACTTCCAAGTGCAAACAGGATTTGTTGCCTTGGTAAATCTTTAAAGTTTGGAATTTTGTCATTCCCACCTGGATAATGGCTTTTCTCTCTCTTTTGGGACTCTGACCATATTATTAGGATGTAAAATTTTGTATATCCAGTCTATTGTGCTTAATACATTGTTCTGCACACAGTAAGTGCTCAAAAAATATGGTTGAATGAATATCATTTTTAATGACTGGGTCCCTTCCCAGAAGAATTAACTTTATAGAGGTGGAAATGTGTGAAAAATAAGACCCTTATAAATCAAAAGGAAACAGAGAACCTATGTGGCCACTACACCCTAATTTCTCATATAAATATTTAAACATCACGAAGTACAAATTGCTTTTTCTCTCACACCAAGTCTTGCTTGAGAGACTATGGGCAAAGAAGATAGATGGAGAGTTGAAGAAAGAGAGCAAAGAAAGAGAGAAGAGTGAAGCAGATAAACACAAGGGGAAAGACAGAAAGGGGGGTGAGGAGAAAGATAATGTATTGGTAGAGAAAGAAGTGATCTGTGATTTGTCCTTGGGGCTAAGGGGAAAGCTTTTCCCAACAACATAGTTCTGCACTTAACACTAGCTTTGACTGGAAATGATAGTCAAAGGAAAAGCAAACCATTCTTTTAAACAGAAAAGAAAAAAAAACTATTATTCTGCTCAGGTGATTTTTGGTGCAGTAAACATTGAAAAAGAAACCAAAGAGCAACATATTTCCTCACAGGACTCTCTCACTGAATACAAAGATCATTTTAAACCAATTATGCATAATTATCACTGAGGGCAGGATCTTCACTGGAAGAGACACTGGAAAATGAAATATTTGTTTAATTAAAATTACAAACATTTCCCGCCAAAAGAAGTCAAGTTAATGACTTTAAGAGGGGAGAGAAAGGGTACTGAACCCCCCAGCATTTTTTGGAGTAACAATTAAGGCAATAGTGTAAAGTCAAATAATGATGGATTAGTCACGGCATCAAATTTGTGCTATTCTTTCCTTCTTCTGGAACCCCATTTCTCCATGTATTATTATTTAACTGGTTTCAATTATGATCACTGATCCAGTTTTAATTAGAATATAATGACCTTATCAGTCAAAAAAAAAAAGGCTGCATTGTGATGGTCCATAGCATCACCCATTCCAGAATCAAAACTGAACGTTTACAGAAGAAACTTAAATCAGCTTACTAAAATCAATAAAAGAGAAAAATAATTTTACCCTTGCTTTGCTAAAAATACATGGATGCAAATATTCCTAAACTGCCTCAAGAATATTTTCTTTTAGCTCTTAGCTAAAGTGAGTAGACTGTAAACTCCCTGTGGGCAGGGAATGCACCTACCAACTCTGTTTTACTGCAGTCTCCCAAGGGCTTAGTATAGTGCTCTGTACCCAGGAAGTGCTCAATAAATATGATTGATTGAATGAATAGGCTGTGTTAACAGTAAGGTAGCAGGGACTGGGAGTAGAATAAATAATAGTAATGATGGTATTTGTTAAGCGCTTACTATGTGCCAAGCATTGTTCTAAGCGCTGTGGGGGTTACAATGTGATCAGGTTGTCCCACATGGGACTCACAGTCTTAATCCCATATTACAGATGAGGAAACTGAGGCACAGAGAAGTTAAGTGACTTGCCCAAAGTCCCACAGCTGACAAATGGTGGAACTGGGATTAGAATCCATGACCTCTGACTCCCAAGCCCGGGCACTTTCCACTGAGCCATGCTGCTTCTCTAGAAACATCAGAAAGATAAAAAAAAAAACCCTGAGATTGTTCAAAATCAATGTTTAATCAGGTGGGGGAATTTAGGATATCTTTGGTGGCAAATATATCCTCATTTTGAGTTCTTCCCTACATATCTGGGCAATGGTGTATTCATCACTATTTATTTCCAAGGAATTTATAGAGTGACAGCTGCTACGGAAGATATACCATTCTGCAGCCACTTCTGTGGAAAGATACCACTTTTTTTTTCTGTTGTCATCTAGCTATGCAGTGTTCTTGTAAAAAGGATCTATTTTATAAGCTGACACTTCAAAAACGATGCTACTCATCACACCTCAGGGAGAGCATTCTAACACTATCAAGAGTGGACGTATTAACTGCCCGAAGTCAATGAGCTGAGAACCTTGGTTAGAATAGCACTGAAGAGTCATGAGTTTAGAAGGGTGAAAAAAAGCTTTTACATTCCCTCCCGGATACACATCATCATCCCAGACCACAGAATGATTAGGGATTAAGGAATCAGCAAGTTGCAGATCAGATAAATAGTCAATTATTGCAATGCTTGTCCCAACATAGTCTAAGCTACAAAACTAAGCTTTTACTGTGCATTTCAGTCCTTCCAAACTGCTCCTGAAATAGAAAGAGCTCAAAAGCATTAAGGCTTCTGTCCAAGTCAGTAGTTCAGTTTCCACTTCTGGGGCAATGAGGAAAAACTATACCCAAGTTTTTGTAAGCTCTGCATTTCAGAGAAGAAAATTCTTATAGATGAACACTCATAGAAATGCCATTTAGTCAGATACATTTTAGCCATTCTCTAACTCCTCATTTTGATTCTAAGTGCAATAAACATTCACTGTACAAAACTTCAAGCCTGTGATTAGCTTTGGAAGCCCTTAAGCAATGACTTTCTTTTAAAAAATTTGTGATAGAGAAAACAAAGCAAATAAAATCCAATTATTGTAAAAGTTATATCATCTAGACAGTCCAGGTTCCCAGAAAATAAAATAAAACAAATTAAAATAAGGGATTGCACCAAGTCCATCTTCCCTGACTTTTAAAACATTATGTGCATCTTAACCAAGTCGGTTTTCACTGATGTAGTTTTCTAGCATTTCATATTTTATGTGATTTGATTTTTAGTTGTTATAATTTTGGTGATTTGTCATCAGGACCGTCAGAACCATCCAACGTAAATTTTAACATTTTTGCCTCAGCTTTCCAAAAATGAATATGTAGGATAAGAAAGCTGACAGCACTTGCCTAAACTTTATCTTTGCATCACCCTACTGTCAACAAACAACTTGTGTATTTTTCCCCAGCTTCAGTATTTATATATGCACATTCAGTTGTTTATTCTGCCATTTCATCCTGGCATAGCCATTTTATTCCCTAGCTGACCCAAGTTCCTTTTACTCTACTATTCTTCAAAAAACTCCCTTGTATATCTGTTTTCCCTAAGAGAGTGTAAGGTTCTTGAGGGCAGGAAATGCAGACTTTGCTTAAAAGAATGTGTTGTTCTAAGGAGCTCAATAAAAATCACTGCTACTCTCCCTCCATGCCCACAATGGGATCTCACCATTAACGATGATATCTTAGCATCTCCCTCCTTTCCCAATCCCTTTTTTATCTCTAAGTCTCTGTTATAGTATTTTCTCCCTTCAAAAAGACAAACTGGGAGCTGAAAGAATTACAAGATAATTATCAGTGAGACTCAGAGGACTGGTTGATTATCAGTAAACCAATTTGTTGTTTTGTTTTTTAAGTCATTAATTCAGAGAGCCCTGTATTTAATTATACTGTCAAATGGATAGGCATGTGAATACACTCCAAGGGAAGCAAGAAATCAGAATGCGTTTTGGTCTTGGCTTTAATTAAAAGCAGCAAGACTTATTTGTTTCTATTCTGTGAAGCCAAATTTCAAATCTGTTGGTAAATCAAGCAGGGTGATCGAACTGTGGCCATTTCAACAATGATACAACTCTCCTAAAAAGTAAAGTTAACTAAATTTAAGAATACATTTGTACTTCCTTATGAAATGAAAAGGATTTTGTAGCATTCATTAGGAAGGGCATAAAAATATGATTTTATATATGGCTCATGCTAAAGTATTTTCAAAAATCCATAATCTCTTCCACTTGTTCAGGGATAGTATAGATCATTTGTGAGATTGAGGTTGTCACCCAGGAAGCGATTACCTGCACTTAATTATCCCTGGGTGGAGGGAGAACGGCCAATTGGAGGCCAACTGGAGGAAAGAAGAGGGGCAAATTTGGGGTTCTGAATAAACTTAATGCCATAAATTTCCTTCCTAGTAAGTTTCTTCTTGGAAATTCTCCCTGTTGAGAGATATTTTATACAGAAAATCCTCAAGGATTAACTTTACAATTATAGTTGTCAGAAAGCCATATGTCCTCCTCTCCCCTGCTCTCTAGCCATCACACTGGACAATGTAGTGCAGGTTGACACTACCCAACTGATGATACATCACTGCTCTTCCCAACAACCCTTAGGGTTACTGAGAAAACATCTGCCTCTATCCTTCAGATAATGCTAATATTCAGCTGGAGGCCCAGAAACAGTAGTTGCCTAATGGGAAACTGATGCTTAGTTTCCTTACTTCAGAGAGTTAAAACCTTTTCACCATACCATATGGTTGAAGAAAGTATATGAGTCCTCCACTGACCAAGACGAAAGTATTGACTTCTTGGGCAGGCTTGGTCCTCTGTGTTGGACTTGTGTCCTGTTGAATGGCCATTCCACATGTCCTTTATTGGGAAAATGAGAAAAGTGGTTCAACAGATTTTTATTCCTTAACCATGGCCAGGTACTGGTAGAGAAGAAAGATAAAAATGTAGAGGTAATTTTCTGATTAATAATGATAATAATAATAATAATGTTGGTATTTGTTAAGCGCTTACTATGTGCCGAGCACTGTTCTAAGCACTGGGGTAGATACAGGGCAATCAGGTTGTCCCACGTGAGGCTCACAGTTAATCCCCATTTTACAGATGAGGTAACTGAGGCACAGAGAAGTTAAGTGACTTGCCTACAGTCACACAGCTGACAAGTGGCAGAGCTAGGATTCGAACTCATGACCTCTGACTCCCAAGCCCGTGCTCTTTCCACTGAGCCACGACTAAGTATTAGTAATAGATTAGTCGATGCTGAATATCAAAAGTGGGATGGAACAGAAAATGTTAAATCATGAGAATTTATTGAGAATGTTTTGTGTGTATAGAGCCCTGTACTAAGCACTGGGAAAATAGAGTCAGTAGCCATAATCTCTTCTATCAAAGAGCTTACAAACTAGCCAAGAGGAAGATAAAAAAAAAATCTGACAGTGATAATGGGGATTACTTCCAAAACAGAGAGAGAGAAAGAGAGGAAAAAGAGATCGAGAGTGAAAGAGGGGAGAAATACACAGTATGTGTATAGCGGGGAGGGAGGGAGAGGGGAGAGGGGAGAGTGTGCGTGCCTTAATTACAGTTTCTTTACTAACAGCAACTGCCAGGGTCAAGGGAATAATCATAATTATTTCTGAATGCCTCTGAGTTCAATATAGTCCTGACTATTAAAAAGATTAAAACTTTTTTTGTGGGCTGTGGGCACCCCAGACCGATTACGAAGTTACCTCTGAGCTGTATAGGTCAGAGTTGAGTTTAGGGGGAGACAGTAGAGGCGTAAAACAATAAACACTAGTGTCAGAAGGATAGTGGTACGGCTTTATCAAGGGAGGGAACAGAAGGCAGAGAACTGGGATTTTTGTTTTTGTTTGTTTCTTTGCTGTAATAAACAGGTTTGAGAGTCTTCTGAGACCTGCCCTTTTGCTACAGGCCTAATGTGAGCATAAATATGGAGCAAGTAGCCTTAGAATGTGAATCTTCAACAGCAGGCTACCCAGATGACAGAAATAAATGACATTTTGCCAATGAAATTTCTGTAAAAGTTTTATATATGTGGCTCCACATCTCTGCACAGCAACCTTTCTGATGCATCTGAAAAATATGCTTGTGAAAGTAAATATTCTCATAATCAAAACAAGTCTTCAGCTGCACAAATGGGAAATCACATAATTAATGATTTTTGCTTGGCAAATGTGGATGGTATGAAACTTCCTGTTGGTGGGAACTAACAGATGGGCACTGATAGCTGAAAATGGGACTTGAATCTCCCCAGAGCTCCTCTCTAGCATTTTTGTGTTTTCTTTTTCATTGTGTTCTCAGAACATTCTCTTCCCAGCTCTGAAGTAACACTGAATATTCTCACCAAGTGATTTGACACTGGTCTGGCATGATGGGCCATGAGGATGGTGTAGGCAAACAGGAATGGATTTGGCCATGGGAAGACAGGGAAAGAGGTGAGAGGAAAGTGCCGAAGACCATACGGTCAGAGACGAAGGAAACAAGGAGGTTGAAAATGATAATAATAACAATAATGGTATTTGTTAAGCACTTACTATGTGCCAGGTACCATAATAAGCGCTGGAATGGATATGAGCAAATCTGTTTGGACACAGTCCTTGTCCCACATGACGCTCACAGTCTCAATTCCCATTTTACAGATGAGGTATTGAGGCACAGAGAAGTAAAATGACTTGCCCAAGGTCACATAGCAGACAAGTGGCAGAGTGACTTCACAGCAGGCCTCAGAAACATGAGTACATGAAGACGCCATTTGTAGATTACTGCAATCAGCACTTTGGCTTGATAGCGGTGAAAACGAGGCAGAAACTCACTTAAAGAGATACTGTCTTGGATTTCTCCAAATTAACTTCGAGGTTTAATTTGAAGTTATGCAAAGGAATTTATTGCAAATTCTAGGTTGTATAACCTACATGAAGATCTAATGGACACTGAAAGGTAATTAATGACCAAGTTGGGAAAGACTTTATGCCTCAGAAAAAAGCAGAAAAAAAACTTAAATTGAAAGCATAATCAACGTTTCAACCCTGTCTACGATTAGGAGGTGATTAAAATTACAGCATCTCATTATGTTTTATGTACAATATCAGTACAACTCACTGAGGAAATTGTGTTCTAAAGGTTAATTCTGCCGTTTGAACTATTTACCAAGACTTCACTTCCAAGCTGTGTATTCATGGAAAAAAATGATGACAGACTGCATTTAATTATTTGCTTTTGGCTGCGTCCAGAAGGAGAATCAAAACACGTCAGTTTTTGTAGCATCTAGCAGGGAAAAAAGTGAGGCTTAAAACAGTTATATTTATATGTTCGTTTCATGACTAATTGGAATTAAAATATGTTTTTGAAAATTCATGTAAATAAAGGGCATAATGATTTCTTAAAGGGCACATCCAGGATTTGATGTCTCAAGCCTATTATAACCCAGACATCTAATAACTGTCTGCAACCATGCCCCAAACAGGATGTGTTGTTCTTCATTTCAAAGAAGGTTCATTTAAATGAACCTAGTGAGAAAGTGAAGAATAACTCTAACTTCCAGAAAGAAGTTTGATAGGGAGTCCAGCACGACCCAAAACCAATATTCCAGGAAGTTTTTTCATGAAGGAAATCAAGATCCCACTTTCCGATATCCCTGAAGTAAAATATAGGAGAAAACAATAACATGTTTCATTCTATGCTGTCCTAGTTTATTAAAGATCAAATCAGATTTGTCCATAAGCAGTATACTGTATTCATTTTTTTTAACTTTACTTTTGTTAAAAAGTGAATTTCAAAAGATACCGTGGAAATAGAATCCATCTTTTGAATGGTGTCACAATACAAAGGGGCCGTGTCATGACTTTGAGGATCTCAATGCCTGGGTGTGTTAAAAAATGAATTATTTCTTTACTATTTCATTCACTCCTTGGAAAAACTACCAATAAACTGAACAACCACCAAAGAGGAAGCCAAGCTTTTAAATTTGGTCAGGGAAGGTGTCTCGGAAGAAACTTGATTTTAGTATGGCTTTGAAGATGGGGAGAGTTGCAGTCTGTCATACGTGAAGGGGCCGGAGTAAGGAGATGAGCAAGGGTTGGAGAGTGAGAGAGATGAAAACAAAGCCCAGTAAATAGGTTGGTGTTAGAGCAACAAATTGGGCAGGCGGGGTTTGAGTTGGGGAAGGCCCAGGACCTGCACTGGAAGGATCAGTGGTCTGAGCTAACCCAAGCCAATGGCATCTCTCAGCTTCTCAGTCTCTGCATCAGCACACGACTCCATTCTCTCTATTAGTCAGGCTTCTGATTTCTTTCAGACACAGGAACGGAAGGAACTGGAGTTCCTTTCTCTCCCACTGGAACAGATTCTCAGAATCCAGAGCCCCTTTTAATTTTCTGATTCCTGATTAATTAGGCTTTCACATGAAATCCAGCTGTAGGTCTCAGAAAGTTGCCTTGTTTGTAGTCTTCCACGTGTTTTCCTTGAGTTGTCATTTTCCTTAAATGAGCAGCACTTTTTTTTTTTAAACCTTCTACTTAGTTGAATAGGCCTCTCTAGCAGACCAGAGCAACCCAGGGGACTTCCTTAAAATGACAGTGTATTTGGTCAGCATTTACAAGTTCTCTCTACCAACTACATCAGCTTGCAGTGGGACTGGAAGGGTTTACGCCTATAGATTACACTTCAAGCCCCACATTTCAAATCAATTCCAGATTTGGTTTAGCTTATGTTTGATAGATTGCTTTCCTCTATGTTGGGCTTGTTGGCATTTTATTTACATTTTTTCTTGTTCCCATTTTTATATTCTGGAACCGCTATTGTAGATTGGACAAAATAAGCTATTACAAAGGGAAAAGAGCATTTCCTGTTTTATGAAGGGTCATAATGATTTATAGGTTCAATTTGTGTAATGCAGGTCCAAACACCAAGACATTACAAATAAACAGGTAAGTGTAAACTACAGATAAGGTTGCCCTAGATTCCAAGGAGAAGATGCATTATAACTTGGGATGAAAAGAGCAGAAGCTATCTTTTGTTTACAATTTGAGTTTGGAAAAATATACAAAGGAAGATAAAATAGATGAGGTTAAGATAAGCTTTTTTTTCTTCTGAAAGTAAAAAAATATCCTGAATACCTGCTTCTAGAATGTGAAGGGCCTCTTTTATTAGCTCCCTAGTGCTGATGATCTGCCACCTTAAAGGCAAGTTTTTCTCTAAGATCCAGCAAAGTCGCTCAACAACCACTGACTGAACTTCCACAGACCGCAGAGCACCAAACCAAAGAGGAGAATAATAATCAGAGATAACAGTTGAGGTTGGATGATAATACAATAGCTTAATCTTGCAGATAAAGGAGGTCACCTCATTACATACCTCAGAGTTAGAGGGATTATTCCAAAGTGAAGCATTCATGTGGAATGGTTTAGAGTGAGGGGGAAATGTTAAATGAACTAAGAGATTAAAGACCTGATCCACAAATAACAAGGCCTGCAAACACTATAGCTAAGACTGCACCCCAGCATCTACATAACCGTGGAATGCTGATATCTCAGCTCCTTTCTTCTGTCACGTCTGTATATATGAGAAATAACCCTCTCTGCAGCAGTAACTACAGAATCAAACAATAACTGTATTTAATACCCACTTCTCTCATTTGATTAATGCTGTGTGGGTGTACGTATACACAAGTAGTGATTACTTATTCCAGAGGCTTGGCTTACAGAGCAAATTATGAGTATTATGCTTTGCTTTAGCAGAAGAGACTTGACATCTTCAGAAATGTAAGTACTTCTTCTAAAATGTGACTTTAGAGATGAAAGTTGGACTTACTGAAGCAGAATAAATCGAATTGCTCTTTTCCATTCTGAAGAACCACTATGGAAGTTACTCTTTCCTTCTTGTAGCGGTTCTTCTGGTGCTTTCTCAAATGTAATTGCTCTTGAGCAATGTAAGACTTCATGTATATGGCCGACACTATGCTGACTACAGAAATTTAAAAAAATTAAGACCAGTAAGCCCCATTCCAAATCAATCACTCAGTAGAATTAATTGAGCGCTTACTGTGTGTAGAGAACTGAATTAAGCACTCAAATCAAGAAAGGAGTGTCTCCTTTCAAGGAGAAACTTTGTATTGATTGTGAGACAGAGAAGAAAAAGTGAAGACAGCATCAGGCACTGCAACACCAAACATCAGCATAAGAGACAGTCCTTATGTGTACACAATGAAGTTTGTACTATGGGTCTCTTACACTGGCCTTTTCAGTCACGCTTGCAACCTACGTGAAATTCACCATAAATGGCACCTTCTTTGAGTACTTGGATATCCCTGGCATGAAGACCCTTGAGTGCATGCTTGTTTTGGGCACATAATGCCTCTCCCAACTCTGTTGTACTGTAATCTCCCAAGAGCTGATTACAGTGCTCTGCACATAGTAAGTACTCAAATACCATTGTCTGACTGAATGATTGAGTGGGAGGTGGGAGGAACTTGAGAACAGTAGCTCCTCTACTTCCAGAGTCTGTGGGAACCAGTAATTCCTACTCCGTCTTCCAAATCATCTTAATGTCTGCAGATGCAACACGCCACAACACCAGATTTTCCTAGTTAAGCCATTCTGGCCTTAAACATATCATTATGTGAATGTGAAATCCATGATTGCTAACTTTCGCTGGGAGTATCATCTGCCTTGATTTTATAAGCCTCCTCTCGACCTTGGGGCTGGGAGGAAAAATGGTTCAGACATTATAAACATCTCTCTGTGGGAAGATGTCTTCCAGGAAAAGGATCCACTGGCCAAGATGATCCATGTTGGTTACTTAGGCGTTCCAGTTGGTAAGGAGCCAGGTAGCACAGCTTTTATTCTAAGTAGATGATTTCTTCAATTCCACTACATTTTTAATTCCTCATCCAACTAGAAATTTCACAATTCAATTCTATTTACTCCAAAACGGAGCCAAGTTTAGGGAGGCTTATAGAAATTTACAAATGCCCTGCTTGTTTCCAAGGGCGAAAAAGAAATCAAGTTCGCTGCTCTTTGAGAAGTTTCAAAAAGTACTCACAAATATTTTTCCTCCTGCTCCCTTTTAGTGACAGGTACTATGTTTTCAGATAATACATTAAAGACATTACCATTCATATCTCAAATCTGCCCGGTCAGTCTGAGAAAAAAAATACATTAAACAAATCATTGTTTGAGCTGTGAGGAGAAAGGAGTCATTCTTTAGTCCCATCAACGTTCGATAAATCAAACATGGCAAAAGTTATTTTTCAGCTCGTGGGATGGAAAACCACTGGGTTGAAAACTAAAATCCAGGTGACAGTATATCCCCTTTTCTGTCACATTTGTAACCAGAAATGCTGTACTTATTCACTGTAAGTCTGCTCCCCATTCCATATTTCTTGTATGCTATATGTGCTGACTGCTTTTTACAGGCCAGCTTATTCTACCTCCTATAAATTTGAACCTGAAATTCTAACATTTGAAGTTGAAATACGAGTCACCCTAAGCTTTTTTTTTTAAATTTAGGATGTTTTAAAGTGAATTGCATTCTTTCTAAGGGTGTCTGATTGACAGTGTGGGAGACCAGGTGTCCCCATCTCTCTTACCACTGTCAGGGACAATAAAAACTTCCTTGCTTCATGTCTCAGGCCACACTTCGGGAATCACATTGGTCCTGGGAAGTTGGAAGGCTAGAAGGTACTTTGCTTCACAGAGGTAATGAATCATTTTGCTCATGTAAAGAAACAAGCAAGGTGCCTCTGAGAGGCTCCTCAGATGGTAGTTTCTGTGATGTGACCGAGTGATGTAATTGTCAGGCAACATGACATTGGCTACTGAGCCACCAGCCTACAGATATTCATTCAATAGCATTTATTGAGCGCTTACTATGTGCAGAGCACTGTACTAAGCGCTTGGAGTGAACAAGTCGGCAGAAACAGAAACAGAAATGTGTTTCATTCTCTGTCAACCCGAGTTTAATAGTCAAGAGGTGACTGTAGACCATGACACACTCACAGCTCCGCTGAAAATTTTCAGACCCAGGGTTTAACACCAGGTTTTGTCCATGGATGAGGCTACTGACCACAAGATTCTAACAGGAGGTGTTTGGGGTGCACTGAGAATCTCATATTAATATTTATATGAGAACACAGTAGGATATTGATGTTTGTCTCTCCCCATCTAGACTGTGAGCTTGTTGTGGGCAGAGAATGTCACTGTTTATTGTTGTATTCTCCCAAGCGCTTAGTACAGTGCTCTGCACACTGTAAGCACTTAATAAATACGATTAAATGAATGAATGAATGAATGAGTGACCTTTCCTGGCCCTTTGCATTTGGATGTCGATACTCAGACACCAACGGTATATGTCTCTCTGCCAGCAGGACATGTACTGGACTTTTTTGTTGGTAAATGATGCTCAGCCAGCTCACCGTAATAATAATAATCAAAATAATTGTATTAATATTAATTCTGTTATTTGTTAAATTATTACTATGAGTCAAACAGCATGGCTTAGTGGATAGAGCCCGGGCCTGGGAGTCGAAAGGTCACGGGTTCTAATCCCACTCTGCCACTCATCTGCTGGGTGGCCTTGGGCAAGTCACTTCACTTCTCTGGGCCTCAGTTACCTCATCTGAAAAATGTGGATTAAGCCTATGAGCCCCATGCGGGACAGGAACTATATCCAACCCAATTTGCTTGCATCTACCCCAGCATTTAGTACAGTGCCTGGCACATAGTAAGTCCTTAAATACCACAATTATTATTATTATTATTAAGAACTATACAAAGTACTAGGATAATCAGATCAGTTGCACTCCCTGTTCCACTTGGGGCTCACTGTATAAGTCAGAGGGAGAAGAGATGCAGAATCCCCATTCTGCAGGTGAGGAAACAGATGCAGAGAAGTTTAATGACTTGTACAAGATCACACAACAAGTAAGTGACAGAACTGGGATTAGAACCCTCCAATCAATAAATTATATGTAATAATAATAATGGTGGTATTTGTTAAGCGCTTACTATGTGCAGAGCACTGTTCTAAGCGCTGGGGTAGATACAGGGTAATCATGTTGTCCCACGTGAGGCTCACAGTTAATCCCCATTTTCAGATGAGGTAACTGAGGCACAGAGAAGTTAAGTGACTTGCCCGTATTGTGCTTACCGTGGGCAGAGTACTGTACTAAGCACTTGAAAAAGTACAATATAACAGAGTTGGTAGAAATTTGATGTCTGTCTCCCCCCCCCCCCCCACTTCTAGACTGTAAGCCTGTGTGGGCAGGGATTGTCTCTCTTTGTTGCTGAATTGTACTTTCCAAGCCCTTAGTACAGTGCTCTGCACACAATAAGCACTCAGTAAATACTATTGAATGAATGAATGAACATTCCCTGCCCACAACGAGCTCAGTCTAGAAGGGGAGACAGACACTAATATAAAGGATATGTATATAAGTGCTGTGATGCCAAGGAGAGGGTGAATAAGAGCTTATTTCATGCTCTAATTGTGAATGTTATTCTTTACAACACATCCAACTTCCTTCTAAAAGGTAATGACATATGTAACCAAACTAGAAACCAAATATACCATCTCTCAAGAAGAGCAATAGAGACATTACTGTGTTACCCATTTTTCATATGAAACCAAAAAAGCCTGAAAGTAATGCATTGTGGATGTGTGTGCAGCTAAGATCTTTCAGCTGAACTGATGCCTCATTCCCCTTGGGAATCCGATATTCTGCAAAATGTGCATTTAAATCTAATCCTCCCTTCTTCCCCATGAATTTCCCTGGGGTGGCTATGATATGGAAATAGTGTTTCTCCTCCAATCTGCACTAGACCTCGAAACAGGACATGCTATGCTCTTCTTCAGGATTCATTCAGACACAATCATAACAGTCGATGGTTCATATGCATTTTATATACACCATTGGAAAACTTTCTCTTCCCCCAAAGTCAATTGGTCATTTTAGTTATGTGGACAAATAGAGTGATAAAAACAGAAAGTCACCTAAGGGTTTCTATCTGGCAAGTCACCGATTCAGTAGAATACTGTGGAAAATGCCCACATTGCTTTAGAGCAACAGAGATACTCAGTCTATGAAGTGGAATAGATACACCAGGATGACCATATTAAGAACTTTGGGTGGTTGTGTATATAGAATGATATTTTCAAAATGTGTTGGTCAGGTGAGCAACTGCATTATCCCAAGGCCAGGACATTCCAAGTCAAGACCTTCTTGGTTTCATCTCTTTCAGAAGCCCACATTCCTTTGGAGAAGTGAGACATTTCTGGAAATCATCTGATTAGGATTAAAGACCTTTAAAGTGGTAATATTTATGGTTTAGCTAAAACTATTTGCAAAACCTTTTTCATAGAAGATGCAAATATTCCCTTTCCTCCAAAACCTTGCTGCTTGTCAACTTATTATTCTTGCATTTTTGCACCCTGACTGTTCAATAGAACAAGAATTCAAACTCATTTCCTGTGGTCTGAGAAGGTCACTTTTCTAAGCAGCTCGGCTTCCTCCATCTGGCTGTCCCCACAGTGTACCACAGTACACGAAGGCAGATTGGTTTAGGAAGGAACAAGGTTTAATCAAAATCACCCCACAAATGTTCATTTTGAGGAAAGAAACATGATCCATCCCCAGTCCTATTACCTATCTACAAAAAGGGCTGGCCTCCAACAGAACTAATCTAAAGAAAAGTCTGGCCCACTTTGCATTCGAACACAGCCTGTTTCACATGTCTCGGTGTCTTTCCCTAGAAACACTGAAGGGGAGATGAAGTCAAAAGAAACAGAAGTGAAATCAATTAAGTTAAATCCCCAAACTACAAATGAAATTAAACATAAACATTGATTACATTTCTTCTAATGACATTCATTTTTGATAGGAGCGGAGGTTCTCTCTCACCTTATTCAGGGCCTGAGCAACAATTTCAATCTGCTTTGCTGCCAGTTTGTTTCCTACATCTAAGAACTCTTTCACTCAGGGCTTTCCATAATGTATTTTTCAATAACTCATGTGAGAAGCGAAGCGAACTCGCACAATCATATCTATAATTATCTCTTGGCCTAAGGCTTACACAATCCTACTGGTTTAATATACTGCACATGTCAGCATTATTGATATATTTGTTTTCTTTTCATTCTGTTTCAGACGTGTTCCTCTTCTGACGATGTGTATCTAATAAACATACCATCAATTTTAATTTGCTTCCAAGGCAACTGGTGGGAATCGTTCATTGGCATTCTGTTCTTTAGGTCTCTTTTTGGAAGCATTTTTTAAATGGGATCATTGAGTCCAGCTATTAGTGGCTAATGGGTGGATTCAGATAACCACTTGGGTTGGATGGGTTAGTAAGTTCAGCTTTTTTGTGCACTTCAGAAGTTTTACGTTTTCCCTGATTGGGATTCAGCTTTCCCCTACAACTTTCTCGGCGTCCTCTAGCTGGATGAAAAAATGCGTAGGATTCAGAAAAGTTTCTTATCCATTCTACTAAGCCTTATCTTTTAGACTGTAAGCATCTAAATGGCAGAAAATAGTTCTGTACTTTGCAAGTTTGGGGTCCCAAGATCATTTCATCATTAGCATAATTCCCAAGGTTTCCTCAGTAATATTTCCTTTTTCTTTTTTTAAAAAAATGCTATTTGTAAGCATTTGCTATGTGCAAGGCATTGTACTAAGAACTGGGGTAGAGTCAAGCTAATCAGGCCAGACACAATGTCCCACATATGGCTCACAGTTTTAATCCCCATTTTACAGATGAGGTAACTGAGATACAGAGAAGTTAAGTGACTTGCCCAAGGTCACACTGTAGACCACTGCACACTGCAGTGCTGGGATGAGAATGTGGGGGCCTTCTGACTGGTGAAACTGGACATTAATTGCCCCAAGTCCCCTTAAACATTTGAGAAAACAATTTTTGGACAGGTGTCTATATCCTCGTGGAAGAGACAAAGAACAGATCCTATGATCCAATTTGATTCTGTATACAATTTTGTAATTGACTGATTCTTTTAAAAATTGTGTAAAAGTAAATATTGTAAAAATTTTTTGTTTTATTCATAACACTTTATATTTTAATATTGAAGATCAACAAACTCTCTAATGCTGCTGCTATAGCATTAGAAAATTTTTCCTTTCATAGAATGCCCTCTTTGAGAGCTTTTTGAAAAGTTATTTTCCAGACAAATGGTACAAATGGCAGAGCTTATTACAGACAATACTTAACATGCCTTCAGGGCTAAAAACTACAATCAAAGTACTATTAAAATAGCTACTAGATCTACAAAAAAATTAAATAAAGCATAACTTTTGCCTTAAAGATTAATGCTTTAACTTGTAATGATTTTGCAACACTACCTTTTGTAACATTGGCTATGTATAACACATCTTTGATTATTTGATTCTTAAAGTTAGGGACATGCTTATGTGAATGATGGTTATGCTGTATTTGACTGATATCATCAATTACTGGAAATGTTAATGTTCACCAGCTAATATATTTTCCACTCTATTCTCTGGTCAAGATTATTTTTATCTTCCTTCACAAAATGAAGTTCGTCTTATCACAGAACAGAATTCACAAAGGAAAGAAGACCTTTTATGTTGCAAAATGAAAAAAATCCTTGCAGGCTTATAGGAGGAAGTAATAAGGGAGAAACACAAAAGTGAGTAGGAATAGGAAGGAAACCAAAAAAGTCATATCCTGTTTTCTAATATTTTTGTCCATTTTAAGACACAATTTCAAGATTTAGGTGGTAATTGGAAGGAAGAGGCTGTAGATATTGCAACACATATTAAGAAGCTGCAATTCCTTCCAGATTCTATTTTATTTTATGGTATTAGTTAAGTGCTTACTATGTGTCAAGCACTGTTCTAAGCACTGGGGTAGATACAAGTTTGACAGGTTGGACACAGTCCATGCCCCACATGGGGCTCAAAGTCTAAATAAGGAGTAAAACCACTGGGAGTGAGAAGAGGAGAAAGGAACAAAGGAAGAGCAAGATAAAGGTAAACAACAGTCCTGTAAATGATTACGGGAATACCAAGGGAAAAGACAAAGAACCTTTAATTTTAAAGTGTTGAATTGGATTTTCAAATAAATAGGATGATAATAACCATGGCAGAGAACGAACTTTGGAGCAAAGAAATGGACTGGATATAATATTCTAGAAAAGATAAACTTTAGAGAATAGAAATCTCCTTGTAGACTGTGAGCTCATTGTGGGTAGGCAATGCGTCTACTAACTCTGTTGTATTGTACTCTTCTATTTAGTTCAGTGCTCTGCACAGAAAGTTTTCAACAAATGCCATTGATTGATTGATCTAAATGATTAAAAAGGATAATATGCTCATTCCTTGTGGGAGTACTACAAAGGACCAATTAGCAATGATAAAATAATTTGGAAATGCTATATAAAATGCTATATAATTCTTACGCATAAGGGTTGACTGTGGAAACAAAAGTAGAATCAAGGTCAGAGTAAAAATAAGCCTCATAGGTGGAAAGAGGGGGAGGGAGAGAGGGAGCGAGCGAGAGAAAGAAATGAGAGACAGGTGGCAGTGCTCAATTACAGTCAGCTCCTTTGGTCATCTAAAAGGTCAGTCAGGGATTGTAGGGGAGGTAAGGAAAAAAATGGCAATTTCTAGGAAACAAAAGGGATCAACTCCTGACCTATCTAGGGAGTGGGTCCTGGGTGGGGCCAAACCTTTACCTGGCCTTAATAAAGGAGTCTTGAGAATGTATGGGGCCTAGAATAATAATTGTTATAATACTTGTGAAGCACTTACTATGTGCCAAGCACTGTTCTAAACTCTGGGGTAGATACAAAGTATTCAGGTTGGACACAGTCCCTGTCCCACATAGGGCTCCCACTCTTTATCCCCATTTTACAGATGAGGTAACTGAGGCTCAGAGAAGTTAAGAGACTTGCCCAAGGTCAGACAGCAAACATGCAGCAGAGCGGGGATTACAACACAGAGCAGGCCCCTACCCTTGGTTCACCCATCTCCAATGTCAATAACCCCCACAGCCGCCTCTCCCTGCTATCTCGGGCCTCGCTCCACTTCTGTTCACAGTCAGCAGTAAGAGCAAAAGCTGCAGAAACCTGTGGCTTCAGCCTTCCAACCCCCGAGGGACACTCATGGTAATCCACCATCTCTACCTGTGCCATCCTGGGACCTCCATATGATTTAGAATGGTTGGGAGGGTGCTGGAAGCTGCTGTGGTGCTGACGGTGCACTGACTACTTAGTACTGTGCTCTACACACGGTAAGTGCTCAATAAATTCCACAGATTATACTCCCTCTGACTTTATGGAATTTGTGCCATTTTTGCTATTTTTATGATACTATGTCAGGCACCATACTTAGCTCTGAGGTAGATACAAATGAATCAGGTTGGACACGGTCTCTGTCCCACACGGCGCTCCCAGTCCTAATCCCCATTTTACAGATGATGTAACCAAGGCACAGAGAACTGAAGTGATTTGCCCAAAGTCACACAGCAAACAAGCAGTGGAGTCAGGATTAGAATTCAGGTCCTGACTCCCAGGCCTGGGCTCTAACCACTGGACCATGGTGCTTCTTACTTACGTTAGCCTTATGTGGGACCTGATTATCTTGTATCACCCCCGCAATTAGTACAGTACTGGACAAAACTTATACAATCATTATTATTATTATTATTGGTCTTGGAGCCTGTACTCCAGAATATCCTATTTTTCTTCGATTTTGTTTTCCTGAATTTATCATTTCCCTGATCTTGTATAATGAAATATAAAAGAAAGAATGACATAATGAAAACCGCAATAGCATCAAATGCCTATCCAGCTGAAAATCTAAGGGTAAATTTCCTCATTAATGTTGGTACCACTGGGGTGGACTGTGAGATGATTCTGTACCCTGCTTTCTTCCTTTGTCCCCTCTACTGCTCTCAAAATAATTCAGGCTTTGCCTTAAAGGAGAATTTTCATCTACCTTGTGATTCTGTGATTCAAAAAATGTTCATGAGACTGCAATCCCAGGACATACAGAGAAGCACCTGTAGAAACAGTGTGACTTAGTGGATAGAGAACAGGCCTGGGAGTCAAAAGGTCATAGGTTCATTATTATTATTAAATAGTATTTATTGAGCATTTACTATGTGCAGAGCACTGTACTAAGTTCTGGGAATGTACAATTCAGCAACAGATAGAGATAATCCCTGCCCAATGATGGGCTCACTCCTGTTTACCAATCTGATTTTGATATAGGAGACAGTTCTACTGAATAGAATACATTGAGTGACCAGGGTAGTAATTCACTGTCTTCATTCTCAGTCCCGCTGGACTATAAACTCATTGTGGGCGAAGAATGTGTCTATTTTGTTGTAGAAGCAGCGTATCTTAGTGGAAAGAGCCCAGTCTTGGGAGTCAGAAGTCATGGGTTTTAATCCCGGCTCTGCCTCCCATCAGCTATGTGACTTTGGGCAAGTCACTTCACTTCTCTAGGCCTCATCTTCAAAATGGGAATGAAGACCGTGAGCCCCACATGGGACAACCTGATTACCTTGTATCCCCCCAGTGCTTAGAACAGCATGTGGCACATAGTAAGCGCCTAACAAATACCATCATTATTATTATTATTCTCACAAGCACACAGTAAGTGCTCAGTGAATCCAAATGATTGAGTCAAGTAAAAGTCGTCGTTGTTGATACACCAAAGTCATACAGCCAATCACTACAGTTGTGCTCGTTCTCTGATTCATTAGCAAAAAGTGCAATTTTGGGTGGCCCACTCACACTCACTAATCACAGCTCTGCCGCATGTGTATTGCGTGACTTTGGTGGGCAAGTCACAACTTCTCTGAGCCTCAGTTCCCTCATCTATAAAATGGGGATTAAGTGTGAGCCTCAAGTGGGACAGGGACTGTGTCCAACCTGATTAATTTGTATCTACCCCACGACTTAGAACAGTGCTTGGCACATAGTAAGCACTTAAGAAGTACCATAATTAATTAAGCACCTGAGAAGGCAATGCCTTATTTTCCAGGTCTTTTAGGCAGATTTCAAAGAACAGATAAGAGCAAACTCAAGACTATATTCTCACACACACTCAGAAATCATCCTTCAGTATAATTTTACACACTACTTCTAGATTTCAGACTTCAATAATTCAGATTAGACTCTTGTTCATTAGGGAGACTTTTCCATCCAATTACTTTCAGGCAACCCACCAGGAGTCTCTAGATATAATTTTGGATAATCTTTTAATTAGATATTTTGGATAGATAATATTTGCATATGGCCAAATGAACAAATGCCCCCAATATGTTTAATACTGAAATATGTAGTTGGAGCTGCCAAAATTAAATGGGCTTTAAAATATAAAACTCATGGAAAATATTTAAAATGGGGATACACTCTCTCCACATAAACAGAGTTTATATATTTGGGGCACCAATTATAATCTCAGAAAAAACAAGCCTGTCAGTGTCCCCTGGAGTGGACTGGGCTCCACTAATAATAATGACAACGATGGTATTTGTTAAGCGCTTACTGTGTGCCAAGCACTGTTCTAAGCACTGGGGTAGATACAGGGTCATCAGCTTGTCCCAAGTGGGGCTCACAGTCTTTATCCCCATTTTACAGATGAGGTCACTGAGGCCCAGAGAAGTTAGGGGACTTGGAAAGTCATAGAGCTGACAAGTGGCAGAACTGGGATTAGAACCCATGACCTCTGACTCCCTAGCCCGGGCTCTTTCCCCTCAGCCAGGCTGCTTCCCATACTTCCCACTACTGGCACAACCACAGCCCCTGCCCGTGTGCTGATGTCCTGAGAAAAGAGAGGGGGCTGCAGGCTTGTGGTGGCTGTTGGATGATTTGAAACTATCACCTGGTAAAAATAATAATGAATGCGGTATTTGTTAAGTACTTACTATGTACCAGGCATTGTTTATAAGCACTGGGGTGGATGGAAACAAATCGGATTGAACACAGTCCCTGTCCCACACAGGGCTCACAATCTTAATCCTCTTTTTACAGATGAGGTAACTGAGGTTCAGAGACGGGAAGTGATTAGCCAAGGTCACACGGCCGGCCAGTAGGGGAGTCGGCATTAGGATCCAGGTCCTTCTGACTCCCGAGGCTATGCTCTATCCACTAGACCAGGTTCCTTCTCTTATCTGTTTTGATCCCCATCCTCACTCTTCCAAGACTGCCAGTATCACCCATTTAGGATGAGATTCCTCCATCTCTAGCCTTTGCCATCAATTCAGCAGTCAGCTGCGGTGGTCACTGCCCACCCTTTGGATTTAGATGTTGCCAGCTTCCTCCTCCTCCTCTCTGCTGCTCCCTCAATATATCAAGATGCCTCTTCTCTAATCGATGGTTATGGACACGGTGAAATTGCGTCCTTATGAATGACATCCCTAATCTCCAGTGGTAGAAGAGAGGCTGGACAGCCACTCCAGGATCTTTTTAGCCTGCAGTCCATCGGATTCTAAACTCCTTGTGACCATGGAAGTGGGTTGATCTTGTACTCTCTCCCTCAGCAAACAGCTCTAATTGATTGATTCACCAACACGGAGACTTCCAAGACTATGGAGGATAAGGCCCGAGGCCTGGATGCTACTAATCAAAGTAAAAAGAGACAGTGTTTCTCACAGCTAAAGGGAATGAGAATCAACAGTATTTACCAAACACGTCCTCTGGACAGAGTACTGGACTCAGTGGTTGCATGGGTCTCTGACATCGGAGGGGTGTGGGTGGCAAAGGGTTGTGTGGGAGGAAGGACTGTCTGGGGCATGTTCATCACCACTCTTCCCTCCCACCCCAATCTTCTGGGGAAGGAAGGTAGCGTGAAGTATTAGAAGAGTCAGAAGGGAAGCATCAAAGGAAGGCCCAGTAAAATTGAACATTTTCAGGCTTGGAGAAGGCTGTTTAATCTGTTTAATAAGGAACACATGGCCTAATGGAAATATCCAAGGCCTGGCAGTCAGAAGACTTGGGATCAAATCCCAGAACTGTCTGCTGTGCGACTCTGGGCAAGTCACTTAACTTCTCTCTGCCTCAGTTATCTCATCTGTTAAATGGGGATTAACTTTTACTCCCTCCTACCTATACTGTGGGCTCCATGTGGGACGGGGACTGGGTCCAACTTGATGATCCTATATCTACCCCAATGCTTACTATAGTGCTTGGCACCTAGGAAGCACTTACAAATACCATAAAAACAAAACATACAAAAACAAAAAATATAAACTATTAAATTGGCAGTTGACAAAACTACCTTAGCAGCTTGTCTGAGATTTTATAAACTGTAATAGTATTGTTCTGTTAGTTGGAGTCTTACGTATGTTTTCGAATCCCCCACCACCTATATAGACTGTGAGTTCCTTAAGGGCAATAATCATATTTACTAAGTCTCGTTGTAGTCCCCCTGAGTCTAGTACAGTGCTGGTATATTGTAATAGTCCTAAATAAAGTTGGTGGTGATGATAAAATTTTCCATTAAACATTTAGTTCCAGTGGGAAGTTGTTTTTCTAAATAGCATAAGGTATTACTTGGTTGCAAATATAAATGAAATTAATCACCAAGAAATCATCTAGAAATCTGAACATTTGACTCCAAATGAAACTTAGAAAATTTTAGGGACAGAAAGATTTTGCATTTGTTCATGGTTCACAGATATGTATATTCAATATTTTATATTCAAACATTTTAATATTCAATATTTTTTCATTAAATGTATTTACCTGGAGGCAGGCATAGACGGAGCTTTGGTTTGGGTTTTGAAATTATATAATAATAAATGCATAATCCTTAAAGAAAATTCTACAAATTGAAGCAAATTATTTAATTTTTTGTAGCACTGAGGGAAATGGAAACACATGTAAAATACAAATCCATCCTTCTTAATAAAGAGTATTAGTTTCAGCATGAAAATTTGACTATTTTCCTTTCAAAGAGTAGGCAGAGTTTTGGAACGACTGAATGCTGTGTTCAGTTCTTCTTAGGGAACAGAATGAGTAGGCAAACTCACGTTCCGCTCCATCAAAATCATCCCAATTCCCGAAAGGAGCCCGGGCTGGGGACTTGGGCTCTCGCTGCGTGTCATACTTGGTGATTAGGTAAACATCTCTAGGCCCTGTGTTGGGAGTTAGTTTGGGTCTATTTCTTCTTGTACTTGTGATATATCTGGCCAGGGGAAATACCTGCCTGAGAGCTTCTCTTAAGGGAAGCCTTGGCAGAGATGCCAACTTACACTTCCCACTGCACTCTTGGATTCTAGTTTCCCTTCCCAAATCAGTTCTGCCTCCTTCTGGAATAGGGAAATAAAAAAGGAACAAAAAAGAGACTAGGGAGAATGAACAACCAACAGTAGACAAGTTATTATTGTAAACCGTAGATTTACAATGGGTGACCCCTTGATTTCACTCCAAAATCTCAGTTGCCCTACCCGATAATCAAGGCCTCTATGTTCCTTCTTAGTTCTGTGAATGATCTCTCCTACAATCTGGGATGCGTCACTTCATCCCTCATTGCTTTCATTTCTTATCTAAACAAGTACAGTTCCCTCTTGCCTCACAAGGGGAATACCAGTATACAAGGAATACGAGAATACAAGGGAATTCATCACTTACTGTCAGATGCTATAAAGGATTTGGTTGGAAAGTGATAAAGAAAAGCACACTTTCCTATTACGGAGATAGTAAGACATTTTGTTTCACAGAATAGTTTATGAATCCAACTACATTTTCTTTTTAAGGGTGAGATGGTTCGTACTAAAGTTTTACTAAAATGAATAGAAAGTTTACTGAAGCTCCACTTCAGAAGAGGATGAGTTTTAAATGCCCCAGGAACTGTTGGAGAAGATACAAGAGGAGGTCAGAATCCTTAAATTTGATCCCCTTCTTGAAGATGAGAAATCTCAATTAGATGGGGCATCAAGAGAAAAGAAAACCAAGGGTTTTTGTTTGCTTGCTTATTGGCTTTTTTACGGATTCGTTCGACATTCACCATGTGCTATTCTTATGTGCTACGCACTGGGGTAAAAAAAGTTAATTAGGTAGGAGTCTGTGTCCCACAAGGGGCTCACACTCTTAATCTCCATTTTACAGATGAGGTAACTGAGGCACAGAGAAGTGACTACCCCAAGTTCACACAGCAGGAAAATGATCCTCTGACTCCCAGGCCCATGCTCTTTCCAGTAGGCCACACTGATTCCCCATTAGATTGCAAGCTACTTAAAGGCAAGGATTGGGTCTACTATCTCTACTGTACACTCCCAAGCAACAGGATAAGAGCTCAATATATAATAAAGAAGCAGCGTGGCTCAGTTGAAAGAGCACCGGCTTAGGAATCAGAGGTCATGGGTTCTAATCCCGGCTACACCTTGTCAGCTGTGTGACTTTGGGCAAGTCACTTCACTTCTCTGTGCCTCAGTTACCTCATCTGGAAAATGGGGATTAAGACTATGAGCCCCGTGTAGGACCTGATTACCCTGTATCTACCCCAGCGCTTAGAACAGTGTTCGGCACATAGTAAGCGCTTAACAAATACCAACATTATGATTATTATAGTATTGATGAATATAACAACATGGTTGGCCTCTGGCTCCATCTGAATGCATAATGTAGCCAGAATACCCGACCTTGGCTCAGAAATCAATCTCCTGTTTATCACACTGGTCCTATGAGAAAACCGGTTCCCATTTATATTCTAACTTGGACACAGTTTTCAGGAATTAACTCTGCCATTCGTCCGAGGACCGCCTGGACAAACCTTCCTTCTATTGCACATAAACCATCGGTTATTTCAGCCAATTGATTGTCTTGGCAGAAGCTCCATTTAGTGATTCCAAAAGTCCAGTTCTCAGCCAAGTAAACAAGCTAGGTTCTCAACGATGGCCAGTGCCAGTTAAAACACATCGAAGTTAAAGCAACAACAATTTAGAATTATATATCAATAACGATATCACTGATTCCAATTTGCAGATGATAGCTCCAGAAGGAGCTGAGAGTCAAGTGTCTTCTCTATTCCCCTTCCCTCCCCACATCCCTAATTGTGTCCCCAAAGGTGAACACCAGGTGTGCACCTGATTCCCTGGCAGAATCCCTGGGCAGGCAAAAGGTGTCTGCACACAGCTGCAGTGAAAGCAGTCAGATCCAGCGGGGAAGCAGATTCAGTGGCCTGCTCAGTGAAGCAGGCATCCCACAGAGGGATTGAAAAGATCAGGTCTGGTGAAGAAGTTGCTCCACTTCAGAGCAATGACCTCTATTTCAATCAATCACATTTACAGGATGATTATGGTGTGCAGAGGACTGTAGTAAGCGGTTTGGAGAATAAAATGGAGTTAGTAGATGGGATCCCTACCCTCAAGGGACTAAGATTCTAGCAGTTGAGAAAGGCAATAAAATAATTTACAGAGTGGATAGAGCACGGACCTGGGAGTCAGAAGGACCTGGGTTCTAATCCCAGCTCTGATGTTTGGCAGCTGTGTGAACTTGGGCAAGTCACTTCACTTCTCTGTGCCTCAGATCCACCATCTAAAATGGGGAACAAGACTGTGAGCCCCACATGGGACAGGGACTTAGCTTGTATCTACCCCTGTGCTTAGAACAGTGCCTGGCGCATAGAAAGTGCTTAAACAAATTAAAAAATAAAAAAGGGAGGCAGAAGGAAAAGTGGATACATACATGATTTTAATACTTAAGCAAGAGTGGACTTATGAAGATGTATACAATAATAATAATAATTGTGGCATTTGTTATCCGTGTGCCAAACACTATACTAAGCACTGGGGTGGATACAAGCAAATCAGGTTGGACAGACCCTATCCCATGTGGTGCTCACAGTCTCAATCCCCATTTTTCAGATGAGGTAACTGAGGCACAGAGAAGTGAAGTGACTTGCCCAAGGCCACACAGCAGACAGATGGCAGAGCCAGGATTAGAAGCCATGAACTTCGGACTCCCAGGCCTGTGCTCTATCCACTACGTCAGGCTGCCACCAGTAGCTGTGAAGACGGAGATCATCCTAGGCACAAGTGCTGAATCGGGGTCTTGTCAGGATTATTAACTTGGGGAGTCCGGAGGGGGAAGGAGAAAGGTCTCCTAGGGAGATATTATTTCAGAAGACTGTTGAAAATGTGACAGCTGCTGCCTGGAAGTTTGGAAATGGTAGTGAGTTCCAGGCAGCGGGAAGGCTTTGAGCACAAACATGGAAGCCAGAGAGACTATGGCAAGGCAAAGGGAGGTGGTTGGCTAAGCTTCATCTCCATCTTTCCACCTCAGACTGTGAACATCTTGTGAGAAAGGAACTCTGCTTACCACATACATAATTGCTAAGTAGTACACTTAGCAGAACCGAGACTGTAAACTCGTCAATGGGCAGGGATTGTCTCTATCTGTTGCCCAATTGTACATTCCAAGTGCTTAGTACAGTGTTCTGCACATAGTAAGCGCTCAATAAATACTATTGAATGAACCTACTGCACTCCACCTTGACTTTCCTCTCCATTCAGGTATACCCAGGAGATGGGCGGTACCAATTCCAAGACTATCCCAAGCCCCTTTCTGAAGCAATACTAGAAGGTCCTCGAGCACTCTGGCCTCTGCCTCAAATACAGTCACTGCCCGCTTCCCATCCTAGCCTAGACCCCCTCACTCCAGTCTTAGCCCTAATGATGTTATGCACCATCAGGGTAAGGGGGTGAATTCAGTTGAGCAGCGTGGCCTGAGGGTCAGAAGGACCTGTATTCTAGTCCCGGTTTTGCCGCTTATCTGCTGTGTGACGTTGGGCAAGTCATAACTTCTATGTGCCTCAGTTACCTCATCTCCAAAATGGGGATTAAGGCTGAGACACCCAGGTGGGGTGTGGACCGTGTCCAATCTGATTATCGACTCCAGGGCTTAGTACAGTGACTGGCACATAGTAAGTACTTAATAAATACTATGCGAAGGAAAAAAAGGACTGTAAGATGGAGGCAATACAAGGAAGGGAAGAACAGGGCATGTGTGAGTGAAAAATTAGCAGCTGGATTATCCTTTGAGAAACAATGGATTTGAAGTTTTTTGTTTTAATTTGTTTTGTTTTGGAAGGAGAGGGAAGGAGCTGGGAGGGAGGAAATGAGGGTAGATTTACCCTGCTTCGACTTGGCCGCTAAGGGTTTTGGGAAAAGCCATGATGAACTGTCTGAAGAAGGAAAGAGCTATTTGAATTTCCCAATCTGGAAAAAAAAAGGTCAGTGGAAGCTTTTTCTTTATTCTTTAGTAAATTTTAGGGGAATATCCTATATTAATCTAAGTACTGTTATTCTTCTCATTGTTTTCAAACATTTTACTATAGAGAGAGGTTTCCAGAAAGCTGAAGAATACCATTTTTATAAAATAGATTGGGGGCATAAAGCCCAAATAAAAGTGAGAACAGCCAAACCATAAACACATATTGGTTCCAGTTTAAATGTCCACGTTACTATTTTAGAAGAACGAATTTTTCATTTGGAAGCAAAGATTAAATGGCAACATGGGAATCCAAAACAGAATGTGCCTTTTGGTTTATTACTTTAATTTCCCTTTCCTGTGGTGGGTTGGCATTATCTCTATTTCATAGGATAGTACTGTCATTAGCCCAGTACCATCTATAGAAACAAATATTACAGGGTAAAGGGGACTATTTGTCTGACCTACAGCTTGACAGGATTCAGACGGTGTTACACAGAGCAAGTGAAAGTGTAAGGAAGGAGTCTACTTGAGTATGGTGCACAGTGAGCTGCAGGACATAAAGGTGATCACCTGAGTATCTTACTCCCAATTTTCCTCCCAGCATGCATTTGGACCATGTATTTGCAACAAAGCATGGCCTTGCAGATTGAGTTTAGGTTTGGGAATCAGAATCTGAGTTCTAATCTTGACTCCACCAATTCTTGCTATGTGATCTTGGGCAAGTCACTGACCTTCTACCTCATCTGTAAAATGGGATAAAATACCCGTTCTCCCTCCCTCAGCCTGTGAGCTCCATGTAAGACAGGCAACTGGGACAGAATCCCATGTTTCTGGTTCTGCTTATAAGTGGATCTACCCCTGCACTTAATAGTCTTATGTATATAGTAAGTGCTTAGCCAATGCCACCATAACAATATTCAGCTGAGGCAATTTTACATTAAATGATGCTCATACAAACAAAAAAACAACTATCTATAGAAAAGGACTGGCTTTATCCTTGAAATGGGAAAAGAAACTCAAGGGATTCACCTGCTTAAGTCAGATTCTTATTTATTCATTCATTTATTTACATATTAATGTCCATCTCCCCCTCTAGACTGTAAACTCGCTATGGGCAGGGAATGTGTCTACTGTTATAGTGTACTTTCCCAAGAGCTTAGCACAGTGCTTTATATACAGTATGTGCTCAATAAATGATTGAATAAATACAATTGAACATTCTTGGCAGTTTTTTAATGTGAAGTGTTATGAAAACTATTATTACTTCTTGCTCTACCATTACCCTTTTCTTTCTGGCCTTTTACTCAGAGACCACCCAGGGAAATAAAGCTATTTGCCTGCTGGATTGTAAGGTCCTTGAGGGTAGAGATAATATCTTTTAACTCTAGTGTAGTCTCTCAAGGGTTTAGCACAGTGCTCTGGGCAGCGGAAGTGCTGAACTAAATACTATCTATTGGGTTGCTGACTCAGTGCCTGCCATATGATCCTCAAACCAGTTGCTTCAAATCCAGGAAGCTATGGTACTGGGAGTCCCCTTCTCATCCTAGAATCCTGGAAAGAGGGTCCGGACGTTTCCCAGGCAATTAAACATTTGAACTTTTCCAGCAGCAGTGTCCCCGATGCACGCTGCCAACTAGATGGAAATAAGATAATCAGGGCACGGCGATAAGGTGACGGTCCAAGAGCAAACTAACACAGGATGTAGTGCCAATGGAAGAACTCCAGGTTTCCAAACCCCTCATTCATATATAGAACAGGCATTCCAAACATGAAATCATTACCTCATTGAGAAGCAGCATGGTGTAGTGAACACCGGCCTGGGAGTCAGGAAGTCATGGGTTCTAATCCCAACTCCACCATTTGTCTGCTGTGTGAACTTGAGCAACTCACTTAAACATCTCTGTGCCTCAGGTACCTCATCTCTTTCATCTCTTAAAAATGGAGAATAAGAGAGTGTGAGCCTAATGTAGGACAGGGACTGTGTCCAACCTGGTGAACTTTTATCTATCCCAGAACTTAGAACAGTGCTTGCCATATAATAAGCACTTAACAAGTACCATAATCATTATTACCTCCCCTAGCTAGGGCTACAGGGAAACCTCATCTTTAGGTGCCATTTCTGTATTTATTGAGTGTTTGGAAGAGAAGATGGAGAAAGCAAGGACAATGATAGACCTTTGGGTTAGAGTTGGTTGCTAAGACTAGTGATGATGCTAATAGCCTGTTGAGTTGGAAGTTTTCTGGTGAATCAGAAGTGTATCCTGAAAGCAGCTTCCACACCCTTCCTTGCTTCATGATTATTTATTGAGTGACTACTGAACGCGAAACCCTACTACTGCTTGAGAGTATATATCGGGGCAAATAATATATGTTCATGGCCCTGTAGGAGCTTCTACAGGTAGAAAAACAGCATGGCCTAGTGGATAGAACACAGGATTCAGAGTCAGAGAGAACTGGGTTCAAATACCAGATCTGCCACATGCCTGCTGTGTGACCTGGGCAAGTCACTTAATGTCTCTGTGACTCAGTTATCTCATCTGTAAAATGATGATGATGGTATTTGTTAAGTGCTTACTATGTGCATAGCACTGTTCTAAGCATTGGGGAAAATACAAGGTGATCAGGTTGTCCCATGTGGGGCTCACAGTCTTAATCCCCATTTTACAGATGAGGTCACTGAGGCCCAGAGAAGTGAATGACTTGCCCAAAGTGACACAGCTGACAGCAGCAGAGCCGGGATTAGAACCCATGATCTCCGACTGCCAAGCCTGTGCTCTTTCCAATGAGCCATGCTGCTACTTAATAAAATAGGGAATAAGATTATGAACCCTATGTGGGACAAGGACTGTATCAGTCCTTAGTATAGTGCCTAGTACATAGTAAGCACTTAAATACTACTACAAAAAAAATGGATTGAGCAGGATTGGACTCAACCCTCAGCCCTGCTCTTCTCTGATGGCAGTAGGGAAAGGATCAGAAAGAGCACCTTCATTTTTATCTTGACTAAATAGCTTTGCTGAGCAACCTGCCAGAACAGTCTTATTTCTCTGTTAGAAAAAAAAATATGCCTTCATCTGAACACACTGGTCAATCGTTCCCAAAAATAGAGTTGCCCTCCTGAAGACACTTTAGAATTAATTTCACCAAGAAAAGCAGCACTACTGCATTTTGTGATATTTGACTGGGTAAATATGAAATGTCATCCAGTTTTGCTTTTCACAGTTTATACATAGAGATTCAGATCAGACAATCCCTTTAATTTTTGCATAAACAGAAAAATCTAAGATCACCATGAGATTAAAACCCCTTCTTTACCAAAATCAAGAGAGAGCCATTAATTTACAAAGGAAATTTCAGTAGAAACAGAGGCATACAGTTGTTGCAACAGAATAGCGCGCCTTTCGTCACGCTACCCCCTCTCTTTTCCTCATTAGAAATAAACACTTTCACTGGGAATAGGAATTGCTTTTGGTTCGGCTCAAAGTCGGCAAGATGACAAGCACACTGAGAAAACTACAGTTAATTTCATGCGGTGGTGAGCCAAGCTTTAGCTAATGGACAATATCAGGAGGCTATATTTAACAGGCCTGGCCATAATAGCACTGGGCCTGAGAGAACTATTCATTTTGGACGATTGTGTCCCTTCTGATTCTGATCAAAATCCTTTTCTGACTTCCCTAGAAAGGATTTGAAATGATTGGTATTCCACATATATCTTCTATTACGACTTGAGCACTGTGATTGTCATTATCAAGTCAAAGGAAAAACTCACGCTGGTTAAAAATTGCAAAATGCCCTGGGTCCATGACTCAGGCTTATCCACGATGTAGGCCAAATTACCAGATCATTGAACTATCCATCTCCATTTATGATTTAATTCTGAAAGCATCAGTTGGACATTCTACTGTAAAGACCAATTTTGTAGTATCCTTCTGTACAAAATGTTTGACTGCCACTCTCATTATCGCATCATAAACAGATTAAAAATGATAGATATTCATTCTTCTCCCACTAAAACCAAGCCCATGTTTCACTCTTCTAATACTAACCTACCCTGTTCCTAGCTCTCTCTCTCTCTCTCTCTCTCTCTCACCGTTGACTCCTTTCTCGCCGCCTTCTCCTGTCTGAAACCCCAGAGAACTTATGTACATATCTATAAATTATACATTATAAATCAACTGATATCCATGTCTGTCTCCCTTTCTATATATACTGTAAGCTGACTGTGGGCAGGGAATAAATGTGGTATTTGTAAGCGCTTATTATGTGCCAGGCACTGTATTAAGCACTGGGGGGCAGGAGGGGAAATACAAGTGAATTGGGTTGGGAATGTGTCTACCAACTCCCGTCGTACTGTACTCCCCCAAGCACTGAGAGAGGCAGCGTGGGTTAGTGGAAAGAGCCTGGGTTTGGGAGTCAGAGGTCATGGGTTCTAATCCAGGCTCCACCACTTGTCTTCAGTGTGACCTTGGGTTTGCCACTTCACTTGTCTGTGCCTCAGTTACCTCATCTGTAAAAGGGGAATTAAGGCTGTAAGCTCCACATGGGACAATCTGATTACCTTGAATCTACCCCAGAGCTTAGAACAGTGCTTGACACATAGTAAGCGTTTAACAAATACCTTAATTATTATTATTATTACTTAGAGTTCTCTGCACACAGTAAGCACCACTGATTAATTGATCTATAGTTAAGTACTTAATAAATACCAGTGACTGAGAAAGAACTAGTAATTCCTTTTCTCCTTTATGTGACTGCCCATTATGCTAGAGTCCTTTCAAATACTTAAAAACACACACCTTCCGCAAAAACTTTCTTATTAGGGTTGCGCCCAGTTTGTTATTCATGATTGGTGGTCAATTACTCCCCTGTGCTATGACTGGAAGTGATGAAAGGACAAAAATTACCTAATACAAAAACACACTGGAACGTGTTTTGAAGGGAGAAGTTAATAAAAGCATGGAAGAGATTTCAGGGGGGTTAAAAGACTGGACAATGCACTCAAGGATGAAGGACATAGTTGAGCATGACTCTGATTCTTGGAGTCAGGAGACATATCACCTGCTCATTTTCCATTCCCCAGGCACTTGGGGGAATGTAGTGCATCCTGGGGTGCCCAATAAACACTGTTACTATAACTCCTCCTCCTCTTGTTGCTACTCTTAGTGGCCTCTTCTCCAATGATTCCTGGGGTACCACGTTTCTTGCCATCCCATGCTGCCATCTTTCCATTGTATTGCAATTGAGTTGCAGGACATAGCAGGGCCTCAGAAAACAGCCAAAGCATGGGAGAACTCAGGAATTATGGGAAAAGAGGCCACACAGTAGATCAGTAAGAGTAAGAGTATTTACTGAGTACCCACTGGGTACAAAATGCTCTACTCAGTGCTTGGGAAATACAAAACAAGCTAGTGACACATTCTCTGCTCCCCCAGAGTGTCTGATATAAAAGTACTTGCAGAATAATCAAAATAAATAATTTAACACACAATTGAACAGATATATATTTTATATATATATATATACATATATGTGTGTGTGTGTGTGTGTGTGTCTCTGTATGTAAAAACGCTAGAGACAGCTGATGGGTTTATATGACTTGAAGAATTGAAAATTAATTAGAGAAAGGTTTTCAGGAGGACTTTGAACTGTGAATTTCTTTCTCCCCCTTCTTGGAATCCATTTCCTTGCCTGTGACCCTCCTAAAGACTCTTCTTTGCCTATAATTAGTCTGGCTGCCTGGCAGTCCATATTATTTGCTTAGAGATTTTCTTCTCTGTGATAAAGAGCCTCTCTAAAGCCATGGATTATTCTGGATAAGTGGAGGCAGTGGCAGTTTCCTGCTGAGTTATAAGATTATTTTTGCATGGATTTGATGGTCCGTTGTATTACGAATGATGTTTTATTTCTTTTCTATGTTACATCTAAGTGCAGCTTATCACTGAAAGGCACTGTTGAGAATCAATTTGCTAAAAAAGAAAATTGCCCATCTTCCCCGAAGCTATTGGGACCACAGCTGATGTGGTCAATTCTTTTATTATTTTCATTAAACCCTTACAATATACCAAGCACTGTGCTAAGCATTGGGATGGATAAAAGATAATCACATCAGACTAAGCCCCTGTCCCAGAGATCTCACAATGCGAGAGGCATGGAAAATAGGTAGTGTATGCCGGTCTTCTAAGAGAGGCAACTGAGGGGCAGAATAGTTACTTGCCATCCTAGAACAGGTCAGTGGCAGAGCTAGGATTAGAATCGGGCTCTCCTGATTGCCAGTCCTATTCGCTTTGCACTATGCTACACTGACACCGTGGTCAACCATGGCTGTGATTTGAATGTCCTCCACTGCAAGAAAAGACACTCCACTAATAAGGATTCATTCATTCAATAGTATTTATTGAGCACTTACTATGTGCAGAGCACTGTACTAAGTGCTTGGAATGTACAAATCTGTAACAGAAAGAGACAGTCCCTACCCTTCGACGGGTTTACAGTCAGGATAATCCCCGCTCTTCGGGAGGAGATTCCTAACCAGCACCTGAGTGTAATAGAGATGACTACTGTGTTTGCTAGGGTCTACTCCAATGGTATCCTCTCCCATTATCAATCAGTGATCTTTACTGCACACTCACTGGGTTCAAAGCACCGCATTAGCACACTATAGCAGACAAGGTAACTGGTTCATCCCAGTTCATTCATTCACTCAATCGTATTTATTAAGCACTTACTGTGTGCAGAGCACTGTACTAAGCACTTGGAAAGTACAATTCAGCAGTGTGCTGTAGGCCCCTGATTCAAGGCTGCAGTTATCAGGGTCATTACCGATTGACTATACTGGATTGGAGTCTCCATTTCTCTTGTAAAGGGGTTTTAACCCATCAGACCTCTCCACTGGAAGGTTATCCTGGTGAAGTGACTTGTCACCTTTAGTTGACCTAGATTTGTTTGCTGACTGAAGCTGTAGCTGGTTTGACTGCAATTTTTGTAATTAAGGGGTTGGTGGTTAATCAGTGATTCGCTTTCAGAGAGATAATTTTAGGCATTTTATTTCCCCTATTGGCCCTACTGCAGAAAAAATATTTATGTATATTCAGCTGCTATGAGAAAATAGTCTGTTCATTGAGGAAAGCTGCAACAGAAACATACAGAGAACTGTGCATGTTATTGCCTTTCCAAAATACACTCAGAATGTTCCTCAGGACGTATGCTCGCCTAACTACAGTAGCTGATTTCTAAAAATCAAGGAAAATCCAGCAGCTGGGAGTTCTGTTTTAAAAATCTTGTGTTTGTCGTAAATTGGATCACCTTTCATAATTCAGAGCTAATTAAAGCAATGACTATATGCAAAACATTTCGCTCAGAGTTGTAAAAACAAATTGAGGGCCTGATCTTAGTAATAGTCAAGATGTTCTAAAAGTTACTGAAGTACCACAGAAATCAGGATGCCCTTGAATTTACATTAAATTCCCTGTTACTCTCCATTCCCCACTTTATTCTTTTCCCACTCAGATAAGTATCAGTTTCTGGTCTACTCCTTCTATTAATTCCCCCTTGATTAAAGAATCAACACCCATCTCTAACACCCATCTCTGTTTTCACTTGTTTACAAGATATAAAATTAATGGAAGATTATCTTGAGGCTGAAGGGAAAACCGAAAGGCAGGCAGAAAGACAGAGTCAGTAAGAGCATCAGAGAGAGGGAGAAAGAGTGAAAAAGAGGAGGGGGTGGAGAAAATACTCAAGAATTGATCTCTCAATGCCAGATTTCACCTAATAATAATAATGGAATTTAAAAAGTGCTTATGGCACAGGCCAAAGCAATCTGCTAAATACTGGAGTAGATACAAAACAATCTAGAGTACAATCTAGACTTTAGGCTCATTGTGGGCAGGGAATGCGTCTGTTATACTATTGTGTTGTTTTCGCCCAGGTGCTTAGTTTGGTGCTCTGCACCCAATCAGTTCTCAATAAATATGATTGATTTATTCCCGTCCCTCTCAGGATTCACAATCTAAGAGTAAGAGAGGAGTGCTTCCCCAGTAGACTTCAAGTTCTTTGAAGGAGGGATTTTGTCTACTAATTCCACTGCATTCCCCAGGCATTTTGTATGTGTTCTGCACCCAGTATTCACTAAAATAAATGGTCTACTGTGTTAAGTGAAATTAAGTGACTTGCTCTAAAGGTCACACAGCTAGAAATTGGCATAACTGAGATTAGAACCCAACCCGTCTGATGCCAAGATCCATGCTCTTTCCATAGACAATAATGTTAATAGTGTTGGTATTTGTTAAGCGCTTACTATGTGCCGAGCACTGTTCTAAGCGCTGGGGTAGACACAGGGGAATCAGGATGTCCCACGTGGGGCTCACAGTCTTAATCCCCATTTTACAGATGAGGTAATTGAGGCCCAGAGAAGTAAAGTGACTTGCCCACAGTCACACAGCTGACAAGTGGCAGAGCTGGGATTCGAACTCATGACTTCTGACTCCAAAGCCCATGCTCTTTCCACTGAGCCACGGTGCCGCTTCCCTAAGATTCAGTGCATAATTAGAGAATGAGGTAGGACTCATGAAATCCCATGAACCTTTCCTTGTCTCCCATCAGAAAAACTAATCTCGGGGTCAATACCTATTTTGAAGGTGACCAGAGATAGAGAATTCACCACCTTCCTTGACTCCTATATTATCACCCAGATAGTCAAGATTCTCCTATTTCCCAACAATTTTTTGCTACTTTAATCTAAGTCCAATTTCTCTTCTGTTTGCAGTGAACATGGAAAGTGAAGGATCAAAATCCTCATAAAAACCCTTCAATACTTGATATTAGTTATTGCATTATCCCTTAGTTTTCTTTTTCTCTAGATTAAAAAAGCCATTAACCTAACTCATAAGTTGTACTTTCCCTCCTCTCTACTCATTTTTGATATTAAAAAGAATGTGAAAAACTGAAGATAGAGAATGAATTGTGATGTCCAAAACTGAATCCAATCTTCTAAAAGAAAAAGTCCAACTTGTCCTAAGTAGAGAAGAATTATTTCAACTCTTCAAAATACTTAAGTTAATATACCCTAATACCACATTACCATCTTCATAATTCTCTCACATTCAACTCGTGGTCCACTCTCATACCTAGACCTTTTTCTGATGTTCTTGTGTCCAAATCAATTTCTTCATCCTGATTTGTACTTTTTATTAATTATTCCTAGATATACTGTTTTATATTTATTCCTAGTAACATACCATGAGACTTTTATGCCTAGGACAAATTTCATGAACTGCAATCTCACTGGGGCATCTTTTTGATGATAATGGAGAGCGTCTGTCTCACTCACTCACACACACACACACCCTCTGTCGGGAATAGGATTGTTTTTAATCCACTCCTCCTACCCCATAAATAATGACGCCTACATGTGGATGCTCCTCCCTAGCTGGTCTCTGGTACAAACTTAAGGAAATACCAGAAAGTTATAAGAAGCAGCATAGTCTAGGGGATAGAGCGTAGGCCTGGAAACAGAAGAATCTAGGTTCTAATACTGGCTCTACTACTTGTCTGCTGTGTGACCTTGGGCAAGATGCTTTATTTCTCTGGACTTCAGTTCCCTCATCTGTAAATTGGGGATTAAGACTCCGAACCCAATGTGGAACAGGAATTGTGTCCAATCTCATTTGCTTGTATCTACCCTAGAGCTTAGTACAGTGCCTGGCCTACAATAAGCACTTAACAAATACAATTATTATTCTTATTAATATTATTACAAAATGATGGGGATGGATTCAGCAAAGCTGTAGCTTAAACCAAACCAAAGAGTCTTACACATCCCCTTTTGATGGGATGTGGGAGCCTTCTCATTCTCCCCCACCTAGGAACCCATGTCTTACCCATGGAGAGAATTCCATCTCTCCCTTAGTATTGCGTTTCTAGTCCATGAGGATCACTTTGGATGTGATTCATGTCAAAGTGTGAGCACTTTACTTCACACACTTTACGCTCACCAGCAAATTGGCTGAGCATACATCCAATTACTTCAATCAGAAAATGTCATTTCTATCTTAATTCATTAAGCAAAAATGGCAGTTGGGGCCAAGGGCCTTTATTATCATCTTTTAGTCAACAAAAGGAATTTGAGAATAGAGAAAATCTAAATAAATGGATAGAGCACCTTCTGGGATCCTTGCTTGTTTCTATTCCATGTACATTCATTCAGTAGTATTTATTGAGTGCTTACTATGTGCAGAGCACTGTACTTAGCGCTTGGAATGTACAAATCGGCAACAGATAGAGACAGTCCCTGCCCATTGATGGGCTTACAGTCTAATCGGGGGAGAGAGATAGGCAAAAAACAATAGATATATCAGATATAAGGAAGTTAAAATCAGTACTCCAAAGTCGCCTCTAGACTGTAAGGTCACTGTGGGCAGCAATGTGTGTGTTGGTTACATTTTACTCTCCCAAGTGCTTAGTTCAGTGCTTTGCACACAGTAAGTGCTCAATAAATATGACTGAATGAATGAACCTTAATCATATGACAAACCAGACAAGCGATCTTCTCTGTGGCCGGGACTGGGCAGATAATTCAATTATCTATGCTGGGTCACGAGACTGCCCTAAATCTCCAACATCAGTATGTAACCAGGAAAGCTTGACCCATCACTGCCTAAAAGTAGGCAAACTGGCCCAGCCCCCTGATTCCGGCCTCTTGATCAATCTCACATTGGGGTGCTTACATCCACACAAGACCGCCGGTTATGATGGAAAATTTGTTGGCTATACTGTAGATGCTGCTGCTATTAATATCTCCATCTGCAATAAAAAGTCTCATCTAGTAAACCCCAGAACTTAATCACTTTTATTGTTTACGGCTAAAGGTGAGCTTCTTTGACGGGGGTATAATTCAGTCTCAATCTAAAAGAACCTTCAAGTCATAGTGGCTTGTATTCTATTAAAAAAGTGAAACAGAGCAATCTTGAGAGGGGCTTGGTGAAAGAGGAGAAAACACAGAAAGAAAGTCTGCTTCTACGTGCACGTTTTTGGGATGAGTCTGTACCCTCAAATTATAATAATAATGATGGTATGTGTTAAGTGCCAGGCACTGTACTAATTGCTGGGGTGGATACAAGCAAATCAGGCTGGATACAGTCTGTGTTCCACATGGGGCTCACAGTCTTAATCCCCATTTTACATATGAGAAAACTGAGGAGAAATTAAGTGGCTTGCCAAATGTCATACAGTGGGCAAGAGGTGGAGAACGCAGTTCTTTCTGATTCCCAAGCCCATGCTTTATCTACGAGACCATGCTGCTTCTAACAAATCACTCAATATCAAAAGCTTTAAAATGTGAATAAATGCCCTGGTCTCCCTACTAAAAAAAAGAAAACACACACAAAAAAAATCACATTATCTGTTAACCAATGGTGTCCAGAAGAAAATATCAAATGTGTGCACGAGTTAATAAAATGTAAAACTGTAGCTGAGATTAAAAAATGAACTACTGACAGATCTACTTGGGACTGTTGACATTTACAGGGAAATATCATGTTTTAAATTACAAAAAACCTTTAAACCTTTTAAAGGAATATCCTTTATCCAGCTAGTGAACAGTCAATCCGGAAGTCTGTACATCTACAAAAGCTTAACATGCAGCCTGATCAGTCTTTACCACTTCTAGAAAGGGAGTCAATTGGTTAGAATAACCTTGAAATGAAAAGAAAAATATAAAATCATTTCCCACTGATTTAATAACTGGAAGAAAAGTTTAAGGTGTGCTAGCCATACAATTAGTTGGGGTTTAATGGTTTGTGCCCTTAAGGGATAGAGTTGTAAAAATCTAAGTTTATCTGATCCCTGTTGACAATATCTTAATTATTAATTAATAGCCAAAAATATATTAAAGAGCCATGTTTTTTGCTCCATTATTGATATAATTTCCTCCACACACCAATAGCCAGTCACTTATTTTCTCTGGGCTTCAGTAACCTCATCTGTCAAATGGAGAGAAGATGCCTACCCTCCCTCCTTACTCTGAGTCCCTTCTGGACTCTTGTATCTACCACAGAACTTAATATAGTTTTTTGGCTACCAATACAGCATATCATAATTATCACTGCTAAGAGGTGCACACCTAGTCTTAGTTTTTTGTGTTTCTTGAGATCTATTTACTTAGTGATTTGTTCATAAACTGCAGGACTTTGAAAATAATTTTACAGACTTTGATGGATCCATTTATGATTACTATTTCTAACTTGTCCACACTGCATACATGTCTATTACTTATAAACGTGATAGATTAGTTTAAGCAACCTTTTATTCGTCCACAATTTGGTTACTAAAGATAAAATAAATGTACCTTTGGGGAACTTATTTTTAAGATCTTCTGAACATGTAACTTACTGAACTAATTGAAATGATGTCAACCAACTCTGTTGTATTGAACTTTCCCAAGCACTTCATATAGTGTTCTGCACATTGTAAGTGCTCAATAAATGCTACTGATTACTCGATTACAAACCTGTGGCAATACTTATCCATTTTAGTAATTTTCTCATACTGCATAGCTCTATTTTGTCAGGTCCAGAACATGGAAAGAAAAAAATCTTAAGATATTTGTGTCTAGTTTTTATTGGTTACTATTATAACTTTCTTGATGAAAATTAGTTTTCTTATCAACCAGTAAAAGGAACTTTTTAACTGCCTTGTAAGTTTTCGCTGCCTTGTAAGTTTTCTCCTGAAAGCTGACAGACAATTTTGCATGATCTTTCACTTCATGGATAAAGATATCATTCATATTTGATTTGAAATCTAATTAGAAGAAACTACTTTGAAGGAAAGGTCTTTCTATCACTGTCATGGAAGTTGCTAATAAGTAAGTTAGGGAAAGTGTCAAGCAACACTGAAATCTTTTTTATACTGCGATAATTGGCTCTGTCATGTGAACGATGCTAGAGGTATAAGGTCAGAGAAAGGAGGGACACCTCAGCAAGATAAAGTCAAATGAGGAGAGCAAAATTTAGAATGGTGATAATTGTTACATAAGTTCTGCAAGTATTCCACATGAGAAAGAATTGCAGAATTCTGGAAAGACAAGGCCTTGGTGGAGCCAGCAAAACCAGAAATAACCAAACAGACACACAAACACAAATGCACACCCTGAAAGGGTGCAGAATTCAAGCATGGCTATTTCAGAATGATGATGAGATAAGCTCTAAAGTGGAGGTATGTTCCACAGGAAAAACAGATTATGTGAAATTTAACTGTGTTATCACTCCTAGGTATTTTGAATAGTAATGGATAAAAATGTTTGTTTTATATATTTTGGGGGAACACACTCTTTTTCCCCTGGAGCTATTATTACAAAACAGTTCTTCCCGAACCTTATGTATTGGCCAAGGCATCTCTCTGTCTTTTCAGCCCACTCATACACATAGGTCACATTATCCAACATTAGTGTATTCTTTGAAAAAGGACAGTGGCGTGCACACATACACACAAGCATCATATATATAAAGTGTGTTAATAAGCACATCGTAGGCATATATAAAACTTCTACTAAAATGCATGTTTCTTAGAATGAGATTAAGATTCCCAAAGTACCTGTGTCCAATGTCCCTACTCCCACAATCATTTTGCTGGAGCTAGAGGTTGTCCATGGGTCCCAGAGCTCTCCCTGGACAGCAACCCCCTCCCCCTCACTCAGCCATCCACCCACCACAATCTCCCCAATTAACCAAAGTAATATAACACTCAACCAGTGCCGAATCACAGCTATTGTTAGGTTTTATAGCAACAATATTCCATCTGTGGTTCCGTGAGTTTTTTTAAACTCTCTTTTTAAAGGGAATGGTCTTTCAGGTGTTTGTATGAAATTTTCTCCTAATACAAGTGTTCAAAAGAGAGACTATGTTGCTCATAAAAATCAGTTAAATTAGCATTATTTTTTTTTTTACAAAACTCTGTTTTCCTTGAATAAGTTATGCAAATAACTCAAAAATTGAATGAATAAAACAAACCCTTTGTATCCCTTTGGGGTTATGTTATCTAGGAAAAGCATGCAAAACAGATGCTTTTTCAGAGTTTTCCTATTTCCATATATTCTCTTTAAAATGTCAGAAATTGAATTGCAAAATAAATCAACCTCATGAAATCGAGCAATTCAGAAACAGAGATATAAGCGAGCATATATAAGTAGTTCCTTCTGCTTGGCCTTTTATAAATTTGACTTTGAAACTTTCTCCATCTTAATATATTATATTGAAACAATTGGTTTGATATGGTGCCTAGACTTTTCTCCACACTCTTAAATATTTCAACACCAACTATAACCAGGAGATGTAAAATAGCAACCAGATGTTGCTGGGCCTTCATATTGATCTGTTTTTATCATTTCCTCTGAATTTCATGTTCTGATTAAGTTTTCAGGGTGATAATATCTGGAGTGGAATTAAATAGTTTTCAGTTTAAATAGATGCTGTTCTGATCTTTCCTAATTTTAGTGTAGATCTGTACATCACTTTCACTATAAACAATGAAATAAACTGTTTCTATGGCATAGTCTCATTAGCTGAAAAATAAGCTTGACTTTGAACTTGCTCTCAGAAGCAGCATGGCGTAGTGGGTAGACCACAGGCCTAGGAGTCAGAAGGTTATGGGTTCCGATCCCGACACCGCCACTTTTCTGCTGTGCGACCTTGGGCAAGTCACTTCACTTCTCTGGGCCTCAGCTATCTCATTTGTAAAATGGGGACTGAAACTGTGAGCCCCACGTGGGACAGGGATTGTGTCCAACCCGATTTGTTTGTATCCGCCCTACAGCTGGGTACAATGCCTGGCACGTAGTAAACTCAACGTATACCATAATTTTCATTATCTAAATAAACGTAATTTTCCCCTACGTCATCAAGTCGAATTCATGAATTAAATAGACTCTACTTCACTGATAGCTGAGTTTCAGTCAGAGCAACAATCAAGAATACCTTTCTTGGCAATTAGCATGTGCAAATTTCATTTTAGCCCAATGGACAAGCAAAGGTTAGTGACACCAGTTGAAACACTACAAATGGTTGCACTGAATGGAATAATTCCATGGGATGGGAAAAATTCTCATTTCAAAAACCACCTTGTAGATATCCTTTTATAAAAGATTTTTGGATTTTAAGTGTGAAATTGTGTACTACAAAACCTCAAACACAGACTCAAGCCTGTTCTTGTGTTTTTTTAATTAGAAATTATGATTTTTATAACTAACTGCATAAAAAGTCCATAAAAGTAGAGAAAGTAGGTTTTAATGAAAAAATTACCAGGAGAATGGAAATTATATGTCAATCTAGTTATTGGAGTCCCACTTTTTTTTTTTGCTAGCTATGACACAGTTTAGGTGGGGAAGAGTAAGATCGGTTTCCAATATTTTGGAGAAGGACTCGGGCTGAACTGCAAACCTTTCCCTTCCCAGTTACATCCGTGGTTGTTCAGGCAAAGAAAGTCACCCAAAACAGTCATTCTTTCATGACAGTGATTTTCACTACACATTTGGATAGCAGATTGTTGGGGAACATTCTTCTTAGAATGCACATCTGTCTGGAGAGAGCGTGATAGAAATTTTGTACAGTGCCCTGAGCACAGTAAGTGCTCGATAAATGCCATTGACTGATGCTAGGAGAAACAGTAGACATACTGTGTGACTGTGGGCAAGTCACTTAACTTCTCTGTGCCTCAGTTACCTCATCTGTAAAATGGGGATTAACTGTGAGCCCCATGTGGGACAACCTGATGACCCTGTATCTACTCCAATGCTTAGAACAGTGTTCTGCACATAGTAAGCACTTAACAAATACCAACATTATTACATGTGGATGGCATCAGTCAAGGTCATGAACCAGAAAATGAGTTTCCCTTACCCTTAGGTGCCTCAAAAACATAACCCTGTGCTATGGAAGACCTGGCTGTGTTTCTTAAAACATACTTTAAAATAAAATACAACAGGTCATAAGGACAACCAAAGTTAACATTTCTATAGATAAGCAGTGTGGCTTAGTGGAAAGAGCACTGGCTTGGGAGTCAGAGGACATGGGTTCTAATCCCAACTTTGCCACGTCTGCTCTGTGACCCTGAACAAGCCACTTAACTTCTCTGTGCTTCCGTTACCTCATCTGTAAAATGGGGAATAAGACTGAGTCCCATGTGGGACAACCTGAACACCTTGTATCTACCCCAGTAAGTGCTTAACAAATATCATTATTATTATTAATAACCTCTTGTTTGGTGGAGTGTTCTTTAATTATTCCTATGCTAAAAGAAAATAAGTGCATTACTCATTATACCATTGATAATTTATCTGGTGCATTTCTGCCACTATCACAGGCTCTTGACAATCAAATCCTGTTTATTCAAATAATATTGCTCCACATAAATTGCAAAGATCGTTTTTTGGGGGGTTTTTTGCTAGAATGATCTACACTTGACAATGGCATAAAAAGTCCATGAGGGCAAAACAGTATCAGTTGCTAAAGAGGATACACAGTGAAATTTCAGTCCTTGGCACTGAGCTATACTCTGAACCTTAACTCTGCCAACTGACCAGTAACACATGCCACGTCTGCCATAAGGGAATGAGAAAGCGAGAATGGCCCAGTGTAATCATTCAGTCATTCAATCATATTTACTGAGTGCTTACTGTGTGCAGAACAGCGTACTAAACGCTTGGAACGTACAATTCGGCAACAGATAGGGACAATCCCTGCCCAACAACTGTCTCAAAGTCTAAAAGGAGGAGACAGACAGCAAAACAAACCAGGACCCAAAAAACTAAAATGTACATTCCCACAGACAATGGAAAAAAAAAGCAAAGTAAATGCCCCATTTGCAAAGGTAATCCAGGGCATTTGACTGCTCAGTTGCTAAATGGATAACACCCCCTTTATATAATTGTAAATTACACGAGGCTTCATGTTCTTAAATAAAAATGCCTATGGCTGCTAAAAAAGAGCATTTGGTGGAAATTTATATAATCATGAGTTCTACTGAATTGCTATTTTATAATACACAGATTTCATTAGCGGTCTGCCAACCAGGATCCCAGACATCAGGCATCCCTACTAGGTGGAAAGTCGGAAATCCTCCCCAACTCCAACTGTACCATATAAGCATGAATCTGGCTGGAGTTAATGGGCAATGGGAGGAGGGGGATGGGCAGAGAGTGGCTTGGTGATTCATATTTGGACTGAAGTTTGGGGAGAGTCAGTGAGGATCAACACCCATGGGGTTCCTGTCCTGTGATCTGAAGGAGTTCATTAGTTTTCAGAAAATCAACAGCTATTTGGCATTCCCTGGTAGAAACAGGCTCAAACATTCAAGTACTCCCTTATGGAACCTCTGCTCTTGTTTGGGGCTTCTCACAAACAATAACCACAGTGAGTCTAATTAACATCTGTTAGCCACAGTAAATGTCAGATCACTGCATTCACTTTCTGTGTACAGAGCGGTCGTATAGAGTGTTTCTGAAATGGATATTCTCCAGTGGAATTGTTTTGGTTCCAAATTCTTATATGAACAGATTAAAAAACAAAAAGAGCACCTGAACAAGAGGAAGCATGTAAAATGCTTGCTAGGGGAAATATGTAAATGACCAAACTGACACTCATTTTCTTCTCAAAACAAATGGCTTCATACATCAAATGAACAGTGATTATTCCACATAGATGAGCGGAATCTGTTGCAGCATCTCCTCCAATATATTCCTCTACACAAAGTGTGAATTCAAGCCACATTCTCAAGTATTTCTAGCTGCCTGTGGGATTTCTTTGTTATATAGCCAGGTGATTCAGTTATATAACTACATAGAACAGTTTAGTAGCAACAGAATCAGCTCCCTATTCAACCTGATCTTTCACGATCACCATCTTAACCAACATTCTCTTCTCATTATTGTTTGAGCAGGGGAAGGTGGAGTTCAATTGTCCCAGAATTTGGGGATGTCTGGATTATGTGTTCCAGGATGCAATGAGGTCTAAATTGAGAAAACTCCAAGCTATGCTTGGAATGTATGTGTATGTGTGTGTGTGTATATACATGTATGTGTGTGTGTGTGTGTACATATATGTGTATATGTGTGTGTATGTAGTGGAAAGAGCAAGGGCTTGGGTGTCAGAGGTTGTGAGCTCTAATCCCAGCTCTTCCACTTAGTTGTGTGACTTTGGGGAAGTCACTTCTCTTTGCATCAGTTATGTCATCTGTAAAATGAGGATTAAGACTGTCAGTCCACATAGGACAACCTGATTACCTTGTATCTACCCCAGCACTTAGAACAGTGCTTGGCACATAGTAAGTGCTTAACAAGTACCATAATTATTATATATATTATATTATATATGAACAGACTAAAAAACAAAAAGAGCACCCAAACAAAAGGTTGCACATAAAATGCTTGCTAGGGGAAATATGTAAATGACCAAACTGACACTCATTTTCTTCTCAAAACAAATGGCTTCATATATCAAATGAACAGTGATTATTCCACATAGATGAGCAGAATCTGTTGCAGCATCTGTCTCGCAAGGGACTTGAAATCTGAGTCAGAGGAAGGAAGATATTATCCCCATTTTTCAGTTGAGAAAACTGAGGCATGTAGAAGGTGACTTGCCCATGGTCACACAGAGACACGTGGTGGAAGCAGGATTAGAAACCATGTCCTCTGACTCACAGGTCTATGCTCCTTCCACTAGTTCATGCTGCTTTCCGATTCCCAATTCCCATTTCATTTTCTGGGAAATAGAGTGAGCAAGTCTAGAATTGTTCCATGTTTCTTCCAATGTGCAAGACAGGGAAATAAAATGAAGATACTAGCTCCAAGGGATCCGTTTGTACTGCTTTTGTCTGTGGCACTCAGCCACAGGGCTCTGGTGGCACTGGCCACCAACCTCCTCTGAAACACCAATGGAAGGTTATAGCTCATTTATCATTCTTCCACTTTCTCAGAAGATGGGAAATTCAATTTATATTGTGGTCAAAGGAACTTTTGACAACTTAATGAAGTCACCCCAAGAACCGGAAGCAGCAAAGGGATATTTCTCCTCATGCATCAGAAACTGTAAATGCCCCTCGAGTGATAAACATACAGCTTGTTTCCTGCTCGTTTTATTATATTCTGGAATGGAGCCTGCCTACCCTCTGGGTTTAACTTGGGCAACATTTCAGAGAATCTCAGATCAAGAACATTTCTTTTTACTGCACCTTTATTAGCTGAGAGTAGAGACAGGGGATTAGAAAATGCACCTTCAGTCAAAGGAGAGAGGAGGATTCGATATCTTTTGTCTACAAAAAAAATCTGTCTTATTTTTTTAATTTCCCCATTCCACACCTCCCCTAGCCTGTCACAAAGTGGCTTTCAGCTAAAGAAGCAAGCCAAAAATAATGTCAAAATCATTTTTGCCAAACAGCTTCTGAATTAAAACAATATCAACTTATCCACAACATTTATTGAGTGCCTACTATATACCTAGCACCATCCTAAGCACTTGGGAGAATACAGTAGAGGCAGAAAAGAATCTCTGTCCTCAAGTCACTTCCACTCTAACCATGTAAATCAAAGCTCCTAGTTCAGTAATATGCACTCTATGAGAGCTCAGTAAACACACGGCGATCAACCGACGCTCTCTGACCCCTGGCTGACTGAAGACTAAAACACCTGGACATTGAAATAAGATCACATCGAGGGGTTTATTCTACATCTATTTAGAGCGCATCAAGGTAACAATCAACATTTCAGATAAAGGATTGGGCAGGTACATACACACTCTTTGTTAAAAGGTAGATTAGATTTAGATGTAAGGAAATAGGGTATGGGTAGCCTATTAACAGAGGAGAAGGCCTTATAGCCAGGCTTGTAGGATAGTCCATGAGGTAGAAGTCAGAGGCTGGCCACTCCCCAAGAGAGGTGCAGTGAAAAATCAGTTCAATCAGACTCGCTGTGAAGAGACTATGTCTAGAGAACTAGAGTTCATGCTAAGATTTTGCATCCAAACACGATGTCAGTAAAATGGTGATGGCAGAACCTGCCCCATGGCCCCCATGACTCTGATTTTGCAGCTGGGCTTTGAAGGCAGCTAGCTAAACCCTCATGTTTCCCCATGCCATCCACTCCTCCTTTCCTTCGGTCCAGGACTGCAACATCTCCCTGGGACAGTCAGGTCTGGGCGGGATAAAGCTCGATGAAAGATTTCCATTGCAAGAAGTTCCAATTCATCCCTGATTATGACAGGTCACTGTGAGCCTACCCTAAGCAGCCATCCTCCACAACTTACATTGCAACTGAATTGATCTTCCAAGTTAACCAAGCCATCTTGCAGGGCTTAACGCGGTTTCCCTCTTTTGGACAGTATATTTACAACTGCACTCACAGATCTATTGCTCAAGAAAAAAGGGACTCAGGTGTACTCGTAAACATGGAAAATGTCTGACCCGCATAAATCCAGAGGGAACAGTAGCATTGATTGTCAGTCGCATTGGTGGCTCATATATTTACCAAAACAACAGAGAAAAGCCAGCATATGCATTTCTCACTATACTGAGAAAAGGAAAGAAGGGTCTTCAGTGGTCTCTCCTCCAGACAAAATATTGATATTTTACTGCCCAAAGTGTTAGTGTTAATGTATAACCACAGACATAAAGATTAAACTTGTTAAGTGTGAGGTTAAATCAAATCCAAATGATCAATTAATGGTATTTATTGAGACTTACTATGGGCAGAGCACTGTACTATGACTTGGGAAAGTACAATACAATAGAATTAGCAGACATATCCCTGGCCCATAATGAGTTTATAGTCTAGAGGAGGAGACAGACATTAATATAATTTAGAGCATACAATTCGAAGGTACAATTTAAAGTCATTTAGGATGTGAGCCCGTTATCAGGCAGGGATTGCCTCTGTTGCCGAATTGTACATTCCTAGTGCTTAGTACTCTGCTCTGCACATAGTAAGCACTCAATAAATACGATTGAATACAGACATTAGTGCTGTGGAGTGACTATCAAATGTCCATAGGTCACAGATCCAAGTGCGATGATGGAAATGATCATTTGGGGAGAGAGCCATCTTCTCAACCTCCTCCTTACAACTATGATTTCATAAGCTACTGTAGGATACCCAGCCACAGGGATTCCTTGTTGCTCAAGGCATCTCACCAGACTAAAGCCTATCAGAATGTATTACTCTTTATATACCTAACTGCCATTACATGCTGTCTAAAAGGAAGACGCATCCCATTCTCTATTGAGAATCAGAGAGCTAGAGTAAGCAAACAGTGGTATTCATTGAGCATTTACTGTGTGCAGAGCATTGTACTAAATGCTTGAGAGAGTACAACATAAGATCTGGCAGACACGTTTCCCGCTCACATAGAGCTTACAGTCTACCACCCTTCGCCTAATTTAGAAGCCAAATCACACCCTGATCAGAAATGAACCTAGGTAGAGAGAGCTTTCTACTCTTTCAAATGCTTTTAGAGGATGGAAAGCCCTTAGCAGCACTTGGGTCTTCATTCACACTGTAAAATGTAAGTCTTCAAAATGTCATTCTTTAGTAAATGGTGCTCGAGCAGTTTCTAAATTCTGTTTGTATCTGCAGGGGGAAATCATCCTTACTGTTTCTCTATTTTCCTTTAAAATGTGTCAGTCACTGAGGACAGGAGGAGGTACAATAGAATTATGCTGAAGGAGAAGGAATTTTGCACTTCTTTTCTTCGAGAAATATTGGCGCTCTGTCCCCTAAGTCACACTCCTCTCCTACTACACCACGCTCACATGTTTCACTACTCTCTAGCCAAACTATACACTGTGCTTCACTCTCGGATCTCTCACCACCGACCTCTGGCTCAAACCCAACCTTCTGCCTGGAACTCCCTCCCCTCTGCCCATTGGGCAGACCTACCGTTCTTCCTATCGAATCTTGAGGAGCACTATGGCCTATTGGAAAGACCACTGCCTGGGGAGTCAGAGAACCCGGGTTCTAATCCCGGCTCTGTCACTTGCTTACTGCAGCGTGGCTCAGTGGAAAGAGCACGGGCTTTGGAGTCAGGGCTCATGAGTTTGAATCCCAGCTCTGCCACTTGTCGGCTGTGTGACTGTGGGCAAGTCACTTAAACTTCTCTGTGCCTCAGTTCCCTCATCTGTAAAATGGGGATTAAGACTGTGAGCCTCACGTGGGACAACCTGATTCCCCTGTGTCTACCCCAGCGCTTAGAACAGTGCTCGGCACATAGTAAGCGCTTAACAAATACCAACATTATTATTACTGGGTAACCTAGGGCAAGTCACTTATCTGTGCCTCAGTTTCCTCATCTAAAAACTGGGGATTCAATATCTGACCATCCTGTACAGTACACAATAAGCCCCAGGTGAGACAGGGACTGTGTCTGACCTGATTCACATGGAACCTCAGCTCATAGAACAGTGCTTGACACAAAGTAAGCATTTAAATGAAACAGCAATAACAATAATAATAATAATAATAATACTGGCTCTTCACATGTCATCATTCTGGGATGATGAGAATCTCATGAATCCCTTGTTTTTTTTAACTTATTTTCAACCCAGAATTTCCAGCCCCCAACTCTTCCTGAAGCACCTATTTTTGAACTCTGATCCTCTCCTTACCTTTAATTTATTTTAGCGGCCATCTCCCCTACTAAAATGAAAGCTCCTTCAGGACAGAGACCATTTCTACTAATTCTGTTGTGCCCTCCTAAGTGTTTAGTATAATGCTCTGCATAGACCTGGGAACCAAAAGACCTGGGTTTTAATCCAGGCCCTGACACCTGCCAGCTGTGTGACCTTGGGCAAGTCATTCACCTTCTCTGGACCAGTTTCATCATTCTTAAAGATGGAGATGAAATATCTATTCTCCCTTCGTGCTAGCGAGCCCTGTGTGAGAGAGTGACACTATCTGATTTGCTTTATACTCACTCCAATGTTTGGCACAGAGCAAGCACTTAGTAAATACCACAATTATTAGCATCAATAAATACTTTTGATTGATTGTGTTCATAAGGCACTACAGAGTCTCCTTTTATGGAGGGTTTTTTTTAATCAAAATCCAGACAGTTCCCTTTCCCAGTTTAAGCACAGCTCAGCCAAGAGGCAGGGAAATAGATTAAATGATTTTTCAAAGTCCCTTCCAGCCAAATAATTCCATGTTTCTAAATCAATGGTAGATCTTCCCCCAACAAATCGGCCCAGATTATAGACCAAAATGAGTCCAAATGTAAACTCAAATAGCATTTCTTTCCCCCGCAAGTCAGAAGTCCTAGAGATATTAGGTTTGTCAACTTGCGACTGGTCTGGAAATATCAAAGAGGACACCTCCACACAGACATTAGAGCAAGCACGGCAAGAAATAACACACCCGCAATCTCGGGCTGCAGGAATGAAGATGTTAGAACCGGAGCAGGGTAAATGAACGGAATGACAATTTGCTGGGAAGATAGATTTTCTTCCTTAGGAAGAGAGTCCTACTGAGAATACCAACAAGGGGAATTTAATACCTCAAATGGGAAATATTTTCTTATCAGATAATAAACTTGTTTTCAGTGAGGAAAATGATAATGGATCCACTGCTACTGCTGATAACTATAACAGTGATAATATGGTTTAGTACACACTCATTCATCATCTCCTTGCAAACGACCAACAGAAAGAAAACACAAATCTACATTTCTAGATGGGAAAACATGAAATAAAGCTAAAAAACCAACAAACAGTAAAAATACTTTGTGTGCATCTTAATAAATAAAATTAAATATTCAACTGCGGAATGGCTAAATGTTAGTGTTAAACTGACAGCTTCCAGATAAAAGAATCTATTAGCTTTCTAAATTCTAGCTGGTCTCAACTCAGGCTAAGGAAAGCAACAAATGCCAAACACCTGGAAAAAATTATACCAGCATTTTTGTTATTTTTGAGGTTCTGGGTGTGTCAGTCAACAACATAAATTGATTCTTTCCAAGATACTTCTAGGTGCCTGGATTTTGCCTCAATTTAGTTTTCCTTTCCATTTCCGCTTCTTCAAGAGAGGACTTCGGCTAATAGGACACTGAGCAAGTCTATGGTCCGTTATCTTTTTTTTGTTGTTGTTGTTTAGCTGCTATTTTATGAAACAAAAGGAATGGAAGTCACGGCTTTCTCTCTGAGTGTTACTGCTGACCAACACAGAGAGACAGCGGATCAGTACAAGCTCCCATCCACCATGGTAGAAACACTGCAGAAAGGCAGCTGTATGAATAAATACAAACCCACCAGCCCACAGGTGATCTTTCCCTTAACCCACCTTTGCCCTGTGAAGAACACTGGTGACAAAATGAATGCAATCAGCAGTCTTTCCAAATCTTCAATGTGCTTTATTGAGCACTTACCATGTGCAGAGCACTGTACTAAGCACGTGAGCATAAATCGTTATTTACTGAAAGAGAAGGCAAGACCCTAAATTTGAGGCTGCTATATGTTCAGTGAAATACTATCGTGCCTTGACTCCCAAGCAGGGGCTTGGGAGTCAAAGTATGTGGGTTCTAATCCTGGCTCTGCCACTTGTCAGCTGTGCGACCTTGGACAAGTCACTTAACTTCTCCATGCCTCAGTTACCGCATCTGTAAAGTGTGAGCCTCATGTGGGACAGGGACTGTGTCCAACCTGATTACCTTCTATCTATCTGAGGCCTTAGAAGAGTTCTAAGCACATAGTATGTGCTTAAGTGATACCATAATTAATTTCTCTCTCTCTCTCTCACACACACACACACTCAATCCAGGCTGCTCTTTAAAATTTCCCCTGAAACGTGAACCAAATGTACTAGCTGAAGATTTTCACGGAGCTCAAACAGGCCACTGAACAGATATAACCTAGCCTGCAAAGCATAGAAAGAATCATAGAAAATGTCACCCTTTGGGAAATTCCTACTGTGTTACCACCGTGATATCAACTCTGCTTTGGGGGCTCTGCCCCAGCTCAGAGAAGTGGGGGAGGGGAAAAGATCTGGTTGCTGCCTATTGAGTTTGGGGGAATTTCCAGATATTGTGGGACTTCCATGGAAACAGGACCTCAATCAGTGGTATTTATTAAATCTTTACTGGGCACAGAGCACTATACTAAGCACTTGGGAAAGTAAAATACACTTGAATTGGTAGATGTGATCCCTGCCCACAGGAGCTTACGCTTACGGGGGAGACGAACAATAAAATAAACTACAGATAGGGGAAATAGAGTAGAAGGATGTGTACACTATCAATCAATCCATTATCGGTATTTATTCAGCACTTACTATGTGTGGAACACTGCACTAAGAACTCAGAAGAGTATAATACACCAGAATTAGCCAACACTTTCCCTGCCCATAACAAGCTTACAGTCTAGAGGGATGAGTGCTTGGCTACTGAGGTAAGTGTCAAATAGACTTTAAAGATAGGAAACATAAGAGCACGGGCTTTGGAGTCAGCGCTCATGAGTTCGAATCCCAGCTCTGCCACTTGTCGGCTGTGTGACTGTGGGCAAGTCACTTAACTTCTCTGTGCCTCAGTTACCTCATCTGTAAAATGGGGATTAAGATTGTGAGCCCCACGTGGGACAACCTGATTCCCCTCTGTTTACCCCAGCGCTTAGAACAGTGCTCTGCACATAGTAAGCGCTTAACAAATACCAACATTATTATTATTATTACACCAGAATTAGCCAACACTTTCCCTGCCCATAACAAGCTTACAGTCTAGAGGGATGAGTGCTTGGCTACTGAGGTAAGTGTCAAATAGACTTTAAAGATAGGAAACATAAGCCTTCGGGAGCTCAACAAAGCTCTCTGCTTACAATGAGTGCCCAGTTCAACACTCTGCACACAGTAATAATAATAATAATAATGGTGGTATTTGTTAAGCACTTACTATATGCAAAGCACTGTCCTAAGCACTGGGGAGATACAAGGTGATCGGGTTGTTCCATGTGGGGCTCACAGTTTTAATCCCCATTTTACAGATGAAGTAACAGGCACAGAGAAGTGAAGTGACTTGCCCAAAGTCACAGAGCTGACAAGTGGTGGCGCCGGCATTAGAACCCATAACTTCTGACTTCCAAGCCCGAGCTCTTTAAACTGAGCCATGCTGCTTCTCAGTAGACTCTCAGAAAAGAATGAATGAACGGGTGCCCGAATGGGTTGGGGAAGAAGCCAACCCAGCTGGCCTCTGCCCCATTGACTTCCTCCCATTCCAACACTATCCCTCTGGTACTAGTTCTTGAATTCACCCTCTCTTAGCCTATCTTGAGATAGAGAAAAAATTTTTGAAAGACATGAATGTCATCTGACTCTAAAAACCAGGCAAGGGTGGGAGAGGGAGAGAGCCAGAGAGAGACCCAATCCAGACACACACAGAGGGAGAGAAGTAATCTCAGGCAGGCACAAGATAGTAGGCTTACAATTAGAAGTTTTGGTAGACCTCTAAGATGTTATCAACGACGATAGCCCTAAACTACTGCTGCAGTCAAGAGTCTAACTCACGGGCCTATTTTCAGGTTCCTGAACCACCTAGTCCTCCTATTTTAAGTAAAAGCTAATGAAATAAATAGTATATAGGTAGCAAGGAACACACTGCTAATTTTTAGGTTACTTTTAAGCCTGCTTAAGTGATGATTAATGGCTTAATTGGGTTTCTTGGGCAACCACAGATGTGCATAATTAAACATACTTCCAAATGAAAACTGTAAATGGATTTTTTATTTTCCTTTGTTTATTCCTTCACTCATTTTGCATAAGCAATGCTATGCTTAGTCACGCAAATCCATACAAACATACAAATTATGCTTTGGCAAATTATTTAATTTACATCACTAAATGTAATTATAATTACTAGCAAACAGATTTGCTTGAATAAAAACCCATTAGATGGGACAATGCCATATACACTTTCCAAAAAAATGCAATATCTGATCTTATCAAAAAAGTCTTGGGCTATGAAAGCAATTGAAGAGAACATTGAAACCATTGATACTTTTTTTAAAAAAAACAGTTTTGAGGGAATTATCTATGCAGCATAATTATTTTGTTGTTGTTAAGGGTATTTATTAAGCAATTACTATGTGCCAGGCACTGTACTTAGCACTGGGGTTGATACAAGACAATCAGGTGGGACACAGTCCATGTCCCAAAAGGGGCTTAAAGTCTTGGTCCTCATTTTACAGATGAGATAACGGAAGCACAGACAAGTTAAGTGACTTGCCCAAAGTCACACAGCAAGCAAGTGGTGAAGGCAGGATTAGAACCCAAATCCTCTGACTTCCAGGCCCAAGGTCTTTCCACTAGGCGATGCTACTTCTGGTGATCGAGCCTTGGTTGATGTAACTTTCCCCTCTTTCCCAGTGGTAATGTTGCCTCTCACTCTCGACCTCCCCTCAAAGGCAGGAAAAAGGTCTGTGTGTGGACATAGTCATAGTCTACCACAGGTGCTAGTGGTAGAGACAGAAAGGAGGGAGAATGCAAGTGAGTTGAATACTATATCTTAAGGCCCAGGACAGGCTCCTCTCCCCTTATCCCATTAGGGTTTTTTTATATGGCACCTGTCTTCTTAAGGAAATGGACAAGCAATATTAGAAAAAAAGGAATTCAAAAGAAAATGGAAATTCATAAAGACCTATTTAACAGCTAAATAAAAACCCGATTTTCAAGTCTTGGTTGTGTCTGCATGATGGAAAGGGAATGTGTTCAAAGTGTCTTATTATAGACTAGTAGGGTAGTGTCGTCCCTGAGAGAAAAGTTTCAAACAGGTGCAATGGTGCAAACTGCCTCTCGGTGGGAAATTAACAGGCCATTTGGAAATAATGAACAAATGAACTGCCTGAAGCAAGTAAATCAGATCCCCATCTCTCTGGCCTTCAGGGAATTAAAGACCACACCTAGCCAAGGCACTTTTTTCCAACTGGACAGATTCTCTTATCAGCAGCAATCCTGGACACTTGAATTTGGCCAACAGTGGTCTTATGCAGGAGGTTGAGGAAGTTTTAAATGCTCTCTAATAAAATCATATTACAGGGTACTAGCTACGGGTTTCTCAGATACACAACCCCATCAACTTTCCAAATGAAGGCCACCTCAAATATTTTCAGCTAGACATTCACACACCAGCACCAGCCCATATGCCCATAATCACCCATTCACCCACCACAGGGTTCCCTCACCATCTTCCTTCAGCCATGCTGGTACCCCAGCTAGGGCACCTTTGAGATGCCTGGGAGCAGGGCAGTAGAGTAGCTTCTGCTGAGTTGTCAAGTGACACACACCATATGATGATAATAATAATAATAATAATAATGATATTTCAGCACTATGTGCCAGGCACTGGACTAAGCCCTGGGGTAGATACAATGTGGTCAGGTTGGATGCAGTCCCTGTACCACATGGAGCTCACAGTTTCAATCCCCATTTTACAGATGCGGTAACTGAGGCATAGAGCAGTGAAGTGATTTGTCCAAGATCACACAGCAGACACGGGCAGCAACGGGATTGGAAACCATGACCTCCTGACTCCCGGTCCCATGCTCTATTCACTACAGCCATGTTGCTTCTCCATATTGAAATGACTTTTCCATATTCAAATGGCTTCCCGATGGGAAGTCCCACCCGCCTCCCACTCTGTCCCTACTAGTTCCAGAGTGGCTTTCCTGTCCCTATCTTCATTCCGAAGTCTGAACAAACACCCCCCTCCCAATCTACTCCACTGTTCATGAAGACCTCCCTGCACCAAACCTTTACTTCTCATTTCCCACCCCTACCATCAGCAGCCCATGCCTCTCTGGATTACAAGCTGAGGAAAGAGTACTCCCTACTAAGCCTTCCCTACCACTTCTGCTTACCCTTAGCCTATCCTGTCCTGAACTTTATCACAAAATACATCTAGGGCACTGCTCCGGTTATACTCACACAGTGTGACGGAATTATCTATCCGGAATCTCTAGCATAAGTTTTGTTTTGTTTTTTTCATTTTAAAGATAAAGATGAAGCAGTTGTTTCCTAGTGGATAGAGCATTTGCCTAGGAGTCAGTAGGACCTGGGTTCTAATCTCCACTCTGCTGCGCTTGTCTGCTTTGTGACCTTAGGCAAGTCACTTAACTTCTCTGGGCCTAAACTACCTCATCTATAAAATGGGGATTAAGACTGTGGGCCCATGTGGGACATGGACTATGTCCAACCCGATTAGCTAGTAGCCTCCCCCCCGTGCTTAGTACAGTGCCTGGAACATAGTAAGCACTTACATACCATAAAAAAGGAAACTTTTTAAATTGTCCCAACTGGGTGTCTAACAAAAGAAAGAAGTACTTAGTGAGTCAACTTAAATATTTTTGCAAAAATTAGCAGAAAATCACATGGTCCCACGTTTGCTGGTAGAAAATCTAAATCCTCTCGGCTCGTTTTATAAAAATAACCCAAACTCATATGATTTATATCATGTGGATTAATATCCTAAAGTTCTCTAATTGAATACCAAAATAATATCAGACTTTGGAAGCTGGATGTAGATGCAGAGAGCTATGTATTTTCCAGATCTCAATGTAAATGTTTTCCTTGCCTTTCAGCATAGAATTCTTTCTGCCCAAAGGACACTAATGGCCTGTTATTCAAAAGTGGTGTTCACTTCCTGACAGGAGAGAGAGAATGAATGTGTGACCTAGTGATCTCTCTTTGCTTCTCTCCTGGTCTCTCTCTCTCTCTCTAATTTTTCCTTCTTTTATCAAAGGAATAGAAAGTGATTTAAGATTCATTTTCCCCCCTTTGGAGCTGCTATGAATAATTTCAAGAATGGGCCAGTACATTTTAAAAACCCAAAGGATGATAACTCTGTTATATTCATTTCTATAAATGATGCACCCTGGAAGGCATATTTTATTTTGAAAATTTACAAAGCATTGCATATCATGAGATTGACAAAATATATAATTTATAAGTCATAAGCAGTTTAAAAATCACAATAAATTTGAAACATAAAATCAGTGCATATTTATAAGGCATTTTGAGGCCTATATCCTAGATTAATATACATTGAAGCTACATTTCCTCCTGAACCAGACAGCACCATAATGTACAGTTATAATTTTTAAAAAGACGGGAAAGTCTCTTCCGTACCTTAGAGAAAGGGAGAACTGCAAAAAATATTTAGGCTCAAATGCTCTTAGCCAGTTGTAAATTTAACTGCTTCAAATTGATCGGTGTTGAACATAGTGAAGTTTATTCACAACTAAACAATGCCAAATCGATTTCCAAAGACTTCTTTCCTACAAATGAGAGGAGTCACAACTTGAACAATAATGGTACAAACCTCTCAAGTGGTGAGAAATGTTACTACTTAGTAATTTGGTCCAGAAAGACACCTATAATCACATGGTTCTCTCAAATCCTCAAGGGATTGACTCTGAATACCTGAGGAAAAGTCAGGCCAGAGTATTTTCAAGTAGGGGGAATCCTTTCTTCTTTCACTTGTATAGAAAATTTGTTAGTAAGAACCAACGATCATAATGAATGGCATTTATTAAGCACTTACAATGATGGGCTTAATGATCCTCTCTGACTCCCACTCGATGTCATCTCATTTGTTAATATCACCCTGTGCAGGAGCAGTTTTGTGGTCTTTAAAGCAGGACCCCCAGCAGCACGACAGTTCATTCGTTCATTCAATTGTATTTATTGAACACTTACTGTGTAAAGCACACTGTACTAAGTGCTTAGGAGAGTACAATATGACAATAAAGAGACACATTCCCTGCCCACAACAACCTAGACCAACAGGACATCCATAAAGTTGCTCATTAAAGATGTTGCTTAACTATCTAGGCTTAGTGCTCTGGATGGGCCCCTCACTCCGGAGACCTGAGCCAGATAACTTCACCCAAATGTGAAGACCACCGCACGATCCTATTCTAACTCTGGGATCACTGGGTGATAAGAGTGATGATGATGATGACAGTATTCAATAAGCCCTTTCTATGGGTCACATGCTATTCTAAGCAATAGTTAGTTGAAAATCAAGTCCATCACAGTACTGGCCTCCCACGGGGCTCACAAGCCCATGCTCTAACCATTAGAAAACATTGTTTCTGTTTTTGCAGTACAAGATGCAGAACTCTCTCTCAAATATCTATCTTGCAAAAGCATCTGACTCCATGTTTACATTGGTAGCAAGCAGATTTGATTGCTCTGGAAAGGATACTCTGGCCGACATACCCCAGAGCGAAAGTGCCTTTCCAGACTGCTTTCCATTCATTCATTCATTCTTATTTATTGAGTGCTTACTGTGTGCAGGTACATTGCAGCAACAGAGACAATCCCTGCCCACAATTGGCTCAAGTGAAGTAAAGCAAGGCTGGGTAATAGATGTAGGCTTACACCAGTTTCTACTGCCTTGTGCCCCACCAAATCTGTCTCCCAGAGCTTCTATCAAGTAGCGAAATTGACCGGTTGGCAGTTCAGCTCCTTTCATTTCCTCTCCCCGCCCCAGTGAGTAATGGAATGGCCCCAAGTCAAACAGCCCAAAGAAAAAGGAGGAGAGTCCAGGAGCCTGGACAATCTGCCAATGGAATAATCTGTCCCTGAACAGGGATGAATTGGCCATAATAATATTAACAACTGTTTGAAATGAGCTAGTAAAAACACTCCATGGAAAACCTCATCAGGGTTGGAACCCAACTAAACCAAAATGTACCTCCTCGATGAAAATGGCAACGTGAATATGCTCTGCCTTGGGGTCTTTGGAAGGGAAGCAGATGGCACTCACGACGCCAAGCACTCGGCATGATGTTATGATGTCATATGGAACATTTCAGAAAGTCCACCCAAGCCTATGCCAACAATAGTAAAAATTAAATGATAAACGTAATCTACTGACGATTTTAATCTTACTATGAGTGGATCCCCAAATTGGTGACTTCAAAAGTGTTGAATAGAAAATCCTAGCAGGTATGCCTGGCTGCCACAATTCCAGCCCTCTTCCCACAACCACCCCATCTGAGGATGGCCACTGAGGCAGGGGTCTCTCTTTTAATAATAATATTAGTGATAACGATGGCAATGGTTAAGCGCTTACTATGTGCCAAGCACTGTTCTAGTGATGGGGTAGATTTTGTTGCCATCTGAAGATGCAGCTGAGCCCGAGAGGTTTGTTGACATGGGACCCACTTCGACACAACTGTGCTTCTCATTTAACATTGGTAACAAAGGGTACTCCTCTGAGGAATCAGGTACCACTAAGGGGCAAGCTGTGGTATACGCTCTGTTCTATTTTACTCTCTGAAGTGCTTAGTACAGTGCTCTGAGCATAGTGAGAGCCAATAAATACCATTTATCGATTGATATTAAAAATGGAGATATTTAGAAAAAACTCTGGGTGTGAGTTGGTAAGGTAAACACAGAACTCCAAGCGGCTTTTCAGCCAACTCCCCCTCACCATACTTTCTACATTTGAGTTGAAAAAAATAAACCCACACAGACACAAATCCAGTTACAAAGAATACCAAGTTCCTTCTACATTTTAAAATGGCACCCAAGTAATGCACATTTCAACATTTTGCATACAGAATCTCACTACAGCATCTAGCAATTAAAACTTAAGCAATAAGCAGTCACAATTTTCAGATTATAAACAGTAACTCAGAGTGAACTGAATCTGACTACAGAGATCATATAATGTTATTTGGATACTTTGAGATGAAGGTGGATGTTTTAACTGTCATAACAGGTAGAATTCTGGAGTGTTCCTGTTGTTATGGAATTTCTGGCAGCTGAAAAGATAATTACTTGTCACATCTACTGTATAACTAGAAACTGCTCAGTTTTGAATGTGATGTTGGGTGAGATTTCTCTAAGTCATTAGGCTACTCAATAATTACTATTCAAATTTCTGACTAGCCAGTCTGTGCTATAAATTAACTATGACTAATAATACTGAGTGTTTTTATCAAACTTTGGAAGTCAAGAACTTAACCTATTCCTATGTAATTGTGTGGCTCTCTGGGTATTTACTAATAATCAGCTACCTTATAATAAAACATATATTTATCTCTGAATCTATAGCAATCTTAACAATAAAGGCTTTCTTTACCCACGTTTTTCAAATGGGAAAATTGTTTCCATTTAACCTTACAACCAGTGACCAGATCTATTCTCTACCATGAATTATGTTCCTCAAATATTTAGGCACTGTAAAATACTCAGTGTGTGATATTGTAATTGCATTTCCTCAGAACCCATCTATCAGACATTAAAAGAAAAATTCAGAGGCTATTATTGGTGGCAGAAAGATTTTTTTTCAAGGTACTTGTTAAGCGCTTACTTCGTAACGGGTACTGTAGTAAGGGCTGGGATAGATACAAGCTTCTCAGGTTGAACTCAGTCCCTGTCCCACATGGGGCTCACAGTCCTAATCCCCATTTTTCAGATGAGGTAACTGAGGCCCAGAGAAATGAAATGACTTAGAGAAACAGCATAGACTAGTGGATAGAGCACCAGTCTGGGAGGCAAAAGTACCTGGGTTCTAATCCTGCCTCTGTCACTTGTCTGCTGTGTGACTTTGGGAAATTGTCTTTGCTTCTCTGGGTCCCTCATCATTGGGACAGGGACTGTATCCAATCCTACTTGCTTGTATCTATCCTAGCGCTTAGTATAGTGCCTGGCACATAGTAAGCACTTTGCAAATACCAGACTTCCTCTAGACTGTTAGCTCATTGTGGGCAGCGAATCTATATGTTTATTGTTGTACTGTACTCTCCCAAGCGCTTAATACAGTACTCTGCACGCAATAAGTGCTCAATAAATCTGATTGAAGGAATGAACTTGCCCAAGATCATACAGCAGACAAGTGGTGGAGTGGGAATTAGAACCCAGGCCTATGTTCTATCCACTAGGCCATGCAAAATTTCTTCCCCAAGATTTCACAAGTCCCAATTTCAGGCTAAATGTGAGCTCTCTAGCAAGCAGCCCTGTGCTATGGGGAGGAGTAGGCAATGGGGACCAGGACCTGGCTGGACGTTCCTTTTTGAGTCTCAATATTGCCGTTTGAGGGGCTGCAAGGGCAGTTCTTGTGGAACAGATAGGTCTCACCACCTAGCAAAAAACTTTAAAGAATGAGAAAGAGAAATTGCAAGAATCATAGCCATGTGCCCCATGTTCAGAGACACTCTTCGAGGGATTAAGCTATCAAGATAATAATCCCAGTTATTTTTTAAGTGCCTACTATGTGCTAAGCACTGTGGTGGATGCAAGACAATCAGATCAGATTCAGCTCCTGTGCCTCAAGGGGCTCATTCCCTGATTAGACTGTGAGCCCATCACTGGGCAGGGATTGTCTCTATCTGTTGCCGAATTGTACATTCGAAGTGCTTAGTACAGTGCTCTGCACATAGTAAGTGCTCAAATACTATTGAATGAATGAATAAAAGCAATGGAGAGCAGGTAACCCCCATTTAAGAATGAGGAAACTGAGGCACAGAGTAGTTAAGTGACTTTCCCAAGGCCAAGGTGGAACTGGAACTAGAATCCAGGACTCCAGACTCCTACTTTTGTGTTCTTTCTTTTAGTCTACATTACCTCCTTGGTGGATGAATGGGGGATAAGCACAAACACACAGCAAATGTGTGATACTAGAAGTGTGTGTGTGTGTGTTTTTCCAGGAGACTCATTCATTTATTCAATCATATTGAGTGATTATTGTGTGCAAAGCACTGTACTAAATGCTTGGAAGAGTACAATATAACAATAAATGGACACATTCCCTGCCCACAATGAGCTTGCCAGCTGTGTGACTTTGGGCAAGTCACTTAACTTCTCTGTGCCTCAGTTACCTCATTTGTAAAATGGGGATTAAAACTATAAGCTCTATGTGGGACTATCTGATCACCTTTTATCCCCCAGCACTTAGAACAGTGCTTTGCACATAGTAAGCACTTAACAAATAGCACTATTTATTTTTTTACAGCCTAGGGGATGGATTTAGCTATACAGTAAAGTATTTTGGCTTGAAGCAATCCTAACAGTAACAAAAAGCAGGTCTTGTCCTTCATATTTGTATTTTGAGGACACAGAGGAATCGTGAGTGGATTAGATTTTTTTTTTAATTCTAATTTTAAAAATAGCAAGCTCTCTTAAGAACACAACTATTTTATCATACAGTGTTACAGCTAAAGATAGGTGATATTAATCAAATGCCTAAGATTTTCAAGTGACTGGGTTCTTTGGCTCATTTTTTTGTAAATCTTTGCAATTCCAGACTCTGACTCCAAGGAAGAATATCCAATTTAGAAATGCCATTACAGTCTTGTAAATCAAATTAACTGTGACAGAAATGGCACCAGCAAAAAATAATTCAACTCAAAGATATTGAGTGAATACTTTGTGCAGAGTACTGTGCAATGCACTTGTGAGTACAATAAATCTGTAAGACACCATACTTGCTCTCAAGAAGCCTACAGTTATGAAACACAAAGCAATGTAAAGCTAGAGAAGAAAAATGGATATGTAGATGGGAAAGTGCTCAAATAGTAAGGTAAGTGGATAGATACAGAAATGCTATGGGTGGGTCTGAGTGCATATGTGTGTAGTAATAATGATGGTATTTGTTAAGCACTTACTATGTGACAAGCACTGTTTTAAGCACTGAGGTAGATACAAGGTAATCAGGTTGTCCCACGTGGGGCTCGCAGTCTTAATCCCCATTTTACAGATGACAGAAATGAGGCAAAGAGAAGTGACTTGTCCAGAGTCACACAGCTGCTAAGTGGTAGAGCTGGGATTCGAACCCACCACCTCTAACTCCCAAGCCCATGCTCTTTCCTCTAAGCCATGCTGCTTCTCATGTTGGTACATAATAGTTGATACATAAATTCTGAGGTGGGAGTTGGGGGCATAATAAGTGTGGTTTTTGTTAAACACTTACTATATGATGCGCACTGGGGTAGATACAAAACATCAGGTCCCACGTGGGGCTCACAGTCTACCTAAGAGGAAGACCAGGTATTGAATCCCCATTTGGCAGAAGAGGGAACTGAGGCATGGAGAAATTAAGTGATTTGCCAATGTCTCACAGCAGGCAAGGGCATAGCTGGGATTAAATTCCAGGTCCTCTGACTCCCAGATCATACTCCTTCCACTAGGCCATGCTGCTTTCTTCATATATAAACATAAGGAGAAGAAAATTCCTTGAAGAAAACTCAATTGAGAAGTGGCAGATAAGGCATAGGCCTGGGAGTCAGAGTACCTAGGTTCTAATCCTGACTCTGCCACTTGTTTGCTATAAGACCTTGAGCAAGTCTTTTAACTTCTCTGTGCCTCAGTTACCTCCTCTGCAAAATGAGGATTAAGACTGTGAGCCCTAAGTGGGATGTGGACTGTGTCCAACCTGGTTAACTTGTATCTATCCCAGTGCTTAGTGCAGTGCCTGGCACATAGAAACACACACTATTAGAAAAAAAAGTCTTTCCCTAAATTGTCAATTCTTGGAACCAGAATAAGTAGACTCTAATAAACACCTCCACTGTCAGTCTTCTTAACCAGAAGAAGCAAATTGCCAAATAAACAAGAGTAAAGAGAATAAGGCCACCACTGCACAAAAGAAAGGTAATAAAAATAGTAATAATAATTGTGGTATTTGCTAAGTGCTTACTAAGTGCCAAGCACTCTGCTAAGTGCTGAAAAGGATCCAATACAATCACTCATTTCCCACTAAACTAAAATATACACCACAGTATGGCCAGGAAGAAGGGGAATCCTGGTCAAGTCAAGTCAAGAAGATAGAGGAAAAAGGGGACCAGGAGCAATGAAGAAAAAATGGAAATAAAAGAATGCCTAGCGACAGAAGAAGGAAGGTGAGAAGGGAGGGAGAAGGCATAGAGAGAGAGAGAGTGGAGGAAAAGGACTCATTTAGTATGTAGGTTGGAGACAGTAGCAGCATGAAAGAGTTCAGAGAAATCAATGAAGTAGGACAGACAGAACAGAGGTGAGAGACATTAAAAGGACAAGTTGGAAAAGACATAATTGATTGTGTTGGAAACTGGCTGGGATGATGAAAGTCAGCAGTAGGGTGAGGAAAATTGCCTTAGGATAAAAAGGATTTGGTCAAGATGGTGGGAGTTAGAGAAGCCTGCCAGGAAATACGGTTTATTGGGTAGGAAGGAGAGTGAAGTCAAGGGAGAATATCTGAATTACTGCACCCTGGTCATTTACTCAATAGCCACAGTAGGTCCATTCAAAAAAAAGTGATGTAGTCTGAATGATAAGATTGACTTCGCCCAAACCGATTATCTTGTATTCACCCCAGCGCTTAGTATAGTGCCTGGTATAAAATGCTTAACAGATACCATTAAAGAGAAAAAGATCTGAGTAGTTGGACTCTGGCCATTTATTCAATGACCAGAGGTGGTCCATTCAAGGAAAAGTGATGTAGGCTGAGAAACTGATTAATTTGCTGAGCAGCAAATTAAAGTTTTATACTGTTTCCATTCAGATCTGCTATTTTGGTGACTTTTTACAGCCTCCAAAGAGGTTACTGTCTCCAGATTCCTCTTCCAGCATAATACTTGCAAAAATAAGAAGTGCAGTAGTCCGTTGTGTCGTTAGAATCAATTTCTTTCTGAAACAAATTAGTTTCTTTCTATTCTAATTGTGATTTGTTTAAACCTTAACCTTTCTGCTTCTGAAATTACAGTCTCAACAACGTAACCTTTCCTAGGGAAAATATCAAACCTAAAGACCATTATCCTCGGCAATTTAAAAAATGACTCTTTAAATAATGTTAGCGTGGTCGAACACATGAAACTAGAAATGTTAAACCTACACTGATTTCAACAGATTGGAAACAGAAGTTAACAGCATGCATTCCAGAGACAAGAAGCCTGAATTCTGTCTCTGGTCCACCATTCTCTTGATGTGGGATATCAGGCAAGAAAGTCACTGCACATTTTTATATCACAGTATCCTCGTTTATAGCAAGGATTATATTGCTCTTTCCCTACCTCTCAGGGATGCAGGAGGAAATTTGTGAAGGAAGTAATGGGGTGCCTCGGAAACTAAACTTAAATTCACCCTTCTCAGGGTCGCACCTGGAGAGTTTCCAGTATTCTACCAGTCTTGGCTATAGGAGGGAGAGTCAGACAGAGGCCTATCCATTCCATCCCTAGCTTGGGCAGTGGCTAGCGAGGGGAAGGCAATCTCCAAGAAGTCAAAACTCACCCGTGCTGAGCAGCAGAAGCAGGGAAAAGAGAGGGTGGAGACTCGAGTTTACTACACGGAAGGCGGCAATGGTAAACCATTTCCATATTTTTACCAAGAAAATTCTATAGATACACTTCCGGAATGATTGCAGTTAAAAAGTGGGGCATTCTGGGCGAGATGTGTCCATCGTATCGCTATGAGTTGAAAACGACTCGACGGCATAAGACAAGACTTAAATTTAAGGCATCATTAGATGGTCGATGATCCAAAGTAGAAAATGGCACAAGTAACTGGAGAATCAGTGTTTCTCTGCTAGTATATTGCTTGTTTATCCTTTATTGATCAATCACATTGATGGACTGCCTGTGTGTTCTCATGGTACTAACTGCTTGGGAAAGTATAATCAATCAGTGGCAATTATTGAATGCCTAGGTATGTGCAGAGCACTGTTTTAAGTGCTCGGGAAAGTTCACCTCCCCTCAGCTAAGCCCTCTTTTCCCCCCTTTCCTTCTGCTCCTCCCCACTCTCTTCCCCTCCCCTCAGCACTGTGCTCGTCCGCTCAACTGTATATATTTTCATTACCCTATTTACTTTGTTAATGAGATGTACATCACCTTGATTCTGTTTATTTGCTATCATTTGCTATTGTTTTAATGAGATGTTCATCCCCTTGATTCTATTTATTGCTATTGCTTTTGTCTGTCTCCCCCAATTAGACTGTAAGCCCAAAGGGCAGGGACTGTATCTGTTACTGATTTGTACATTCCAAGCGCTTAGTACAGTGCTCTGCACATAGTAAGCACTCAATAAATACTATTGAATGAATGAATGCAATACAACAGAGAAGGAGCATGTGTTCCCTGCCCACAGTCTACAGGGGAGTTTGCAAGCTCCTTCTTGGCAGGAAATGTGTCCAACTCTGTTGTATTTTCCCAAGTGCTCACTCACTACAATGCTCTACGCACAGAAACAACTCAGTAAATATCACTGAATGATTGATATGACATGTTATTCCTAACTGCATTCTGATTCAGAAAAACACACTGTTAATTTGACTCTGCCCTTTGCTGTAAAGGTATTCAGTTGATCATCTTATTTTTCCTGAAATTCCCATTAGTCATCCAAGATTGAGTCAGAATCTAAGGCTTCAAAGCAGACAAAAAATTTCAAAATATGTCAATCACTTGGCAACTTTAAAAGGTGAGAATACTTTTTCATATGTTGGCGTCACATAAACAGACCTCACCAAATTCCTTTCTAAAACTGCTCTTGTTGAATTATAAATGCACCTTCATGACAGTTGAGTTGTCGAATGATCAGGCTTTTATATATTCCTTCTACCACGTTGCTATGAGACAACACTATGCCATTTATCCAGCTTCAACTTCAACAAGGAAGGAAAATGGGCAAATCCTGTTCCCAAACGGGCGTCAATGAATCACTTCAGAGTTATTCCAACCATCGGGCATCCAAGTGTAGTTTAAGCCAGAATTCTCTTTTTTCAAATTATCCTTCTCTCATAATTTTGTTTCAGAGTTATGGTAAAACAGCTCGATACCATATACGCATTTTCCTTAATCGACCTAATTGGAAGTTTCCTTAAGTGACTCTGAAAATGTCTTATTTTGTGACCTGGAGCAAATCACTCAATGCCTCAGTTACCTCATCTGTAAAATGGGGATTAAATACTCTGCCCTCCAATTTAGATTGTGAGTCCCCTGAGGAACAGGGATTGTGTACAACCTGAAAAACTTACACCTGCCCCAAAGTTTAGAGAAGTGCTTTATATATAGTAAGGGATTAACAAATACCATAAAAAAATGAACCCTCACCTAAATTGTGGAATCTAGGAAGATAAAAGGTAGGGTTTGAATAGAATGAAAGAAAGATTAGATTAGATGGGTAGCTGACAGCATTGTCCTTTATACTGTTATCGTCTGTAGAAAATTATTTAAAATAAATTGGTCAAAAAATGAGGGGAAATGTCATGCCTCTTCCTTCCATTGGATGTTTCCAAGTATCTAGGACAGAGCTGCAAATCTCTTAGATGTCAAAAAATGTTGAGATGATGAACTTGGAATAAAAATGGGTTTCTCTCACCTATCCAGAATATGTACTTGCTGTTCACTGCTGATGGATAGCCTCTACGACATTGGTCCCAGATCCCAAATTAACAGTAGTAATGTACTGGAGTCCCTTTAGCCCCCCCACAGAAGGAGAATAGAACAATTTCCAATATCAGCAATAAACTACGAGTCCCTAGTGTGGTGCCAAGAGGCCAAGGAGATTAACTGTGCAATATTAACTGTCCAAGGACAAGAGACAACCGTGGCAAAATTGGGGCAAAAGGAGAGCTATGGATGGACTAGTGGTGGTCATAGGGCTTAGGACCAGTGGCAAGAGAAGACTGCATAGCAGAATTTGGGGAAGGAGGGGCAGGGAGGCCTGGAGGTCCAGCAAGGGATTCAGATCCACCCTCAGCAACCATAATTCTCATTAATGGCCTCATCTGGCTCTTTCCATGTATTTTTCTGGGATCGGCCAGAAGTTCCCAGTGGAATGAGCTCAGGCTTGGGAGGGAGTCAGAGGACCTGGGTCCTAGCTCTGCTACTTGCCTGCTCTTTGACCTTGGGCAAGTCACTGAACTTCTCTGTGCCAGTTACCTCATCTGTAAAATGGAGTTTATATACATTCTCCCTTCCATTTAAACTCTAAACTTCACGTAGGACAGGAAATGTATCCAACCTGAATTTCTTGTATCTATCCCAGGATTCTCTAAGTTCTTGACACATAATGTTAAACATTTAATACTACTAATAATAATGGTATTTGTTAAGCACTTAATATGTGCCAAGCACTGTACTAAGCACTAAGGTGGATACAAGCAAATCAGTTTGGCACTGTCCCTATCCCACATGGGGCTCACAGTCTCAATCCCCATTTTACAGATGAGGGAACCGAGGCCCAGGGAAGTGAAATGACTGGCCCAAGGTCATACAGCAGGCAAGCGGCAGATCTGGGATTAGAACTCATGACCTTGGGACTCCCAGGCCCATGCTATAGCCGCTATGCCGTGCTATACTGGGCTGCCACAATTACTATTGTGATGTTTTTGATTACCATTCAAAATCCTTGCTGTGCAACTTTAGAAGGTAAATGAAAATATTGAGAAATATTAATGATCCCTGGTGAAGTTTAATGATTTGAACCTGACCTAATAATTAAACAATAATATTTTAGTTTGCTTTGGAAGTTTGAGCCTCACAGAGAATTATTAAAGATACACTTTCTGCAGGTGATATACTTTTAAAAACTTTCAAGGATCCATTTGTCAAAATGTTGTCCTTTCTGGGCATATCCATTTTAAAGTTAGGGAAAGGAGTTTGGGAGGCAAAGGAAGATGGAGAAAATGAGGGAAAGGGAGAAGACAAGGATAGATGAGGGAATTAGGGGGATGAAAGGGGGAGAGAAGAGAGGATACAGGAGAGGCAGAGATAAGCAAGGCCCCTCACCAACTTGGACACATGCTCAATCTCATCTCTAGCCACTGTTCATTTTCTACCCTCACAAACTCTGATATCTGTCTATCCAACTACAACTTCCTCATCTGCCTTCTATCCCACACACCCACTTCCCTCAATCTGTCCTGTTATCCTACAGAGACTTACAAACTTTTGACCCCCACCAATTTTCCAAAGTCATCATGTCACATTTGGTCCCCATAGCCAAACTTCTCTTGACACAAAAATTGGTGCATTCTTCCCTGCTCTCTCCACTGATCTCAACTGTCTCCCTCCCTTGCCCCTCTGGCAATCTTGTACCACTAATATACAACCCTGGATCACCTCCGCTGTATTTGGACTGTGGAGTGCTTCTAGGAGAAATCCAGATAGCAGGCTAACCTCAAATATCACAATTTCATTCTCACTTGCTTTAATTCTGCCCCTCTCCTCTGCCCAACAACAATACTTCCCTATCATAATTGACTACCATCCCCACTGTCCACACCAACCCTTCCAACATTTAACTCCTTCCTCAAATCCCCTGTCATCTTTTTCCCCTCATAACCTGGTCACGCACTTTAATGTTGAAACCATCAGAAATTATCTCCCTAAATAATTTCCCCTGCTCTTCTCCAGTCTCTCTCTCCTTCTTCCCCCTCTTTGACACTCATCTTTCCCAGAAAAATCTCAAGAGGTCTCTCACCTCCTCTCAAAATCTACCTCCTCCGCCTGCACTTCCAACTCCATCCTTTTATCCTTATCAAAACATTTGCCCTCTCCATTCTTCCCTCCTTGATCACAATCTTCAACCATTCACTTTCCAGTGGCTTCTCCCCAACTGTTTTTAAACATGCTCCTGTCCCCCCAATCTTAAAAATACCACTCCCTTGACCTCACAGCTCTCTCTAGTTATTACTCCATTTTCCTCCTACCTTTCCTCTCCAAATTGCATTGTCTACAACTATTTCCTCCACTTCTTATTCCTCCAGTTCCTAAATTCAGTCTTCACTTCCTCTCCTCCAATTCTCTCCTTGAACTCCTGCAATCTGATTCTATCCCCTTCACACCACACTAAGTGTCCTCTCAAGTACACCAGTGATCTAGTTCTTGTCAAATATAATGGTCTCTACTTCATTCTAATCCTCCTCAACCTATCAGCTGTCTCTGACATTGTGGACAACCCCCTTCTCCTTGAAACATTATCCAGTATTGGCTTGTCGATGACTTTGACAGTGTCCCCTCTTGTATTTCCTCCTGTCTCTCTGGACATTCATTCTCAATCTCTTTTGTAGGCTATTCCTCGGGCTATTGGTCTGTCTCATAGTCTAATGGAGGAGCCTAGGGTCAAATGTGGAAGGCTATTGATTGGAATTTGTCAATAATTATGCATATGTATTTCTGTGTTTGTACATTCAATTCTTTTTTCAGCTATTTCATCCCAATATAGCCATACTACTCCCTGCTATATCCTACATTTTCTCCAGCTTCCAACTACTTATAAATACTTGCTTCTCTCTCCCATTAGATGAGAAGCTCTTTGAAAACAAGGAATGTGAGTTTTTCCTCTAACGTACCTTCTAAGTACTTTGAATAATTCTTAAGATTCAGTGATAGTAGTAGGAATTGTATTTATTAAATGTCTACTGTGTGCAGAGCACTGAACTAAGCCCTGGGAAAGAGTAATAATAATGATGTTGATTTTTGTTAAGTGCTTACTATGTGCAGAGCACTGTTCTAAGTGCTGGGGTACATACAGGGTCATCAGGTTGTCCCCCGTGGGGCTCACAGTTAATCCCCATTTTGCAGATGAGTAACTGAGGCACAGAGAAGTGACTTACCCACAGTCACAAAGCTGACAAGTGGCAGAGCCGGGATTCAAACCCAAGACCTCTGACTCCCAAGCCTGTGCTCTTTCCACTGATCCAGGCTGCTTCTCATACAGGTATACAGGTAGGAATTCGACATGGACCTTGTCCCTCAGGGGGCTAGCCATTCAGTAGATGCTATTTATTGACCGATTGAGGCATTTTTAATTTAAGTGAACTGTTGTTCCCTGATGGCTGTGACCAAGAACTGTGAGGGGCAAACCAGAGTCATCCTGTTGTGTCAAGTGTAAGCTCCTTATGGGAAGGGAATGTGTCTACCAATTCTGTTCTATTGTACTCTCCCAAGTGCTCTGTACAGTGCTCAGCACACAGTAAGTGCTCAATAAATAGTATGGATTGATAGAAGACCAGCGTCACCCAGTTGGGTTGGGAAGAACAGAGTCACCTGAGATCATGCAGCTCCTTAGTCCAACAGTAGCCCTTCCTCTCTATGTTGAATTTTATGACAGAGATTTAGAGAGAAGGTGAGAGAAAGGGATAAAGAGGAACAGGAGAGATTCTACTTAAAATATTCTGTCAGACTTTAATGAAATATTCCGGACCAATGAAAATAATTCACAAACCCCTGCCAGATTAATGGTACGATTTCATCTGGTTATGATTGAAAGCTGGCACTCAATCACTGTTGCTGTAACTCAGAGAGGGAAAAAAAGAGCAAAATCAGCAAAAAGGACTCGATGTTGTTCTCTTTCTGTAATACACTGGGAAACTCCAAGTGTCAAGTGTGCAGTCATATCAGCCTTTTCTATCTCAATCAATTTTCCACTAGAACTTAAATAGAATACTGCTTTATTTCTAACCTTGTTTCATCATTCTCCACAGGGTTTACCTTTTCTACCTGTTCAGTCCCAAGGTGCAAGTCATTCTTATTGACTTCAACTCTGGGCATAACAGCGCCTTCCTTATCATCCTCATCAGATGGCCTGTAGTCAGGCAATACATCCCAGATAATATTAGGTAAGTGGTATGTTCCTTGATAGGCAGGGATAGTGTCTACCAATTCTGTAGCATCATGCTCTCCCAGGAGTTTAGTACAGTGCTCTGCACACATTAAGTGCCGAATAAATACCACTGATTGATTGATCATTACATGACACTGCCTGCCCAGTTTAACGTGACATCATCTAGAAGTCCCAAGCCACCCCATCTAGGGCATTTCCCCTTGGGAAATCCTGCTTCACTGCTTGCTACAGAATTGTAAGGGTCTTCCCTTCGTAGCCTTTTAACCTCGTTGTTAATTCCAAGCCACAGCACTAGGTAGCAGGTGGAGAGGCAGAGGAGACTGGGAGTTTAAAATAGAAAGTCTGGACATAGAAAAGGGGAAGGGAGATGGAGAGAGAAAAGGGAGAAGGGAGAGAGAAGGGGAGTGAGACAGAGAGAGAGTAGAGAGAAGAGCGAGAGACAGAGAGGGCTACTATATATTTTATTGAAAGCAGGGTGGGGGTTGTTCCTTGTTGAAGTGTTTCAGAATACTTAGTAAGTCACAGCTCAGTCCCAATGCACACTACACATATGAAGTCACCACATCTATTCTTGTCTTGTTGTGCCGTAGAGTCATTTCGGAACCATAGCGACACCACAGACATGTCTGTCCCAGAACATCCCGCTTTCCATCTGCAATCATTCTGGCAGTGTATCCAAAGAGATTTCTGGGTAAAATTATGGAAGTGGTTTACCATTGCCTCTTTCCACATAGTAAACTTGAGTCTCCACCCTCGATTCTCTCCCATGCCATTGCTGCCCACTCATATCTACATAGAGCTAAAGTTCTCCTAATAGCCTCCAGACTGAAAAATCCTTATCAACCAATACTATTAGAACACTTACCCTGTGCAGAGCATTCTACTAAGCGCTTGGGAGAGTACAGTACAAAAGAATTGGCAGACACATTCCCTGCCCAGGTTTTAAGCTCATTATGGGCAAGGAATGTGTCTGCTAATTCTATTGTATTGTACTCTCCCAAGCGCTTAGTAAAGTGCTCTGCACATGTTAAGTGTTCAGTAAATACTATTCTTTGATCACAAATTCAGTCCAGAGAAACCCAAAACTAGATAAAAGATCTTGAAGAACAGTGATTTAGTCTTCTGCCTCTATTGTCCTCACCCAAGTGCTTAGTGGTCCCAGTGCACTCAAATACTATTGATTCATTGATTATCAGAAGACGGCCAAGGGTGAATAGACTTACCTGAGGGTCACTTGAGTTCATTTTCTTTTAAATTGAATCATACTTTTAAAGCAAATTTTTAAAACCCTCTTATCCATCCCCTAGTTTATGTGTGAGAAATTATGCACTAATTTCCCAAACCTATTATATGTCTAATTTTCAAGACCCTGCCAAGTCATTAGCACATTCTGTCTGAAGGATAAAAGATGAAAAAATCCTTAGCCACAAACAGAAGTCTACTCCTTTCACAGTCCACACATTATTCCAATAACATAATGGGAGTTGGCTTCTTCAAGGTGTGAATATGCTTTGAAATGATGGATAATTTTTTTTTCTCTGAAGAGCTCTGCTGGAAATGGCCTGTCCTCCTGTCCCAGATCCAACCCCCACCCCAACACCCATTACATCTGCTTTCAGCTCCAAAAAGGACAAAAGGAAAACTCAAGACTGGAAGCAATTAAAAACAAATCTCTAGAACAATGTTTCTCTTTGCCTTTGTACAAGTTAGGTATTTCTACTTTTGCCTTTCCAATATACTATTTGCTCTGATTTCTTTCCAAAAAAGATCCAAAAGGTAGACAACTGAGAATGGAGTTATCAAAATGGGAGAAGAGGGGAAGCAGTCATGTCTGTATCATGAGTTTCTTGAAGGCTATTATACTGAGAAGCCTGCTCTTGGCTAGGAACGGCATTAGTCCATAAAAATAATTATCTAAATGTTCGCATGCCTCTAGCTGAAACAGACTTTCTTCCCTTCCCCTAGCCATTTTTAATGTATTTTCTGTAAAAAGAGTGTATTTCTATTTACACATTTGTATTGATTTAACCACCCTCAGAGGAGAAAACAGAAGAGTCTTGGAAAAGTGGTACATTGGGGCTGAGTGATTTTTTTTTCCATTTGAATATTTCTAGAGGAAATTTCTGGTTAACCCGCTGTGCAGTTCCTCTTCTTTTGAGCTAGCCTTTTTTCCTTCTTTCCTCATTCTTTTTTGACTACTTTTTCTTTCTTTGCTGGTAGAGTTTCCTAAGGGTAACGGACCAGGTTTGCAGTGAGACGAAGGACGTGTGACGGGGGAGTCGGAAGGGATCTGGTGTCCTGAGGCCCACAGGGTAGGGAAATATCTGAACCTTCAAAAAGTCACTGCAAGCCCAACAAAGAGCCCCAAGCTGAGCTAACACACCTTCTTCGAGGGTGCAGAGGATCAAATTAGTGAAGCTTTGTTGTCTTCTGGCACTCTTGGGGACAAGCCAGCCACTTTGCTTCTCCAGGCCTCAATTTTGTCAACTGTGAAATAGAGATCGACTATCTGTTCCCTTAGCCTGTGAGCCCCATGAGTCTGACCTAATTATCGCCTACCCACCTCAGTGCTCAGTGCAATGCTTAGCCCATAGTAAGGTCTTATCAAATGCCTCATTTATCATTGATAATGAGCAAAAAATAGATGTGCTTCCTGTCATACCTTGATAACCACAACCCACCTGAGAGTCCCTGACCTGCATATATGTAGTAACAGCTTTATTAAACATGTATGTGTAAAGCACAATACTAAGCTTTGGAAAAGAAGTACACAGATAAGATAGAGAGTACCTAGGTCCCAAGGGGTTCACAATCTATGAATCAGGAGAGTTGTGTGTGTGTGTCTACACAACACACAGTTGTATGTATGACTGAATACTAATCCCAGCTCTGCCACTTGTCAGCTGTGTGACTGTGGGCAAGTCACTTAACTTCTCGGTGCCTCAGTTACCTCATCTGTCAAATGGGGATGAAGATTCTGAGCCTCACCAGGGACAACCTGATTTCCCTGTATCTACCCCAGCGCTTAGAACAGTGCTCTGCATATAGTAAGCACTTAACAAATACCAACATTCTTATTATGATCACCTAGGAGACAATTCTAGAAAGACCTGGGACAGAGGCATGAATAGAACAATCAAGTCACTGAACGTTTAATGTGTGCAGATAACTCTACTAAGCCCTTGAGAGAGCACACTATAATAATATAACAGAGATGGTAGATGTGTTCCCAGACCCACGACAAGCTTTTAGTCCTCACCCTCTACTTCTATAGACTCTTCTACCCTCAGGCCTGGCTCGCAGAAGTGCAACACTACAGTGACAAAGCCCTTAGGAGCCTTGGAATTCCTGGCCTCCCCGACCCACCAGCCTGGCTGCCATCACCCCTACCCTCCCTCTGCCTGAAGCGAGACAGGTGAAATCTTGGAGAGTAGGAAATTTGCCCATCAGCCTTCCTGCCAGGGAGATACCACAACCTCTAGTACCCACACATCTCCTGCCAGCCAGGAGCCACCAGGTCAATCCATTAAGTTCTCATATTCATCTGACGTGAGCAGGGAACATATCTATCAAGTCTGCTGTATCATACTCTCCCGAGCAGAAGTGTCAGCATGGCCTAGTGGGAGACTGAGCCAGTGGTTGGGCCGGGGTTGTCCCTCTCTGTTGATGAATTGTATATTCCAAGCACTTAGTACGGTGCTCTGCACACAATAAGCGCTCAATAAATAAGATTCATTGAATAATGAATAAAATAATAACGATGGTGTTTGTTAGGTGCTTAGTATGCACCAAGCACTGTTCTAAGTGCTGGGGTAGAAACAAGGTAATCCAGTTAGTACAGTGCTCTGCACACAGTAAGTGCTCAATATATACTACTGAATGAAAGCTTGTCCCACCTGGGGCTCACAGTCTTAATTCCCATTTTATTGATGAAGTAACAGGCACAGAGAAGCGAAGTGCCTTGCCCAAAGTCACACAACTGACAAGTACTGAAGTGGGGATTAGAACCCACAACTTCCATGCCCACGCTCTTTCCACTAAACCACGCTGTAGACCACAGGAATGGGAGTCAGAAGGTCAGGGACTCTAAGCTCAGCCCTGCCACTTGTCTGCTCATTCATTCATTTCATTCAATAGTATTTATTGACCGTTTACTATGTGCAGAGCACTGTACTAAGCGCTTGGAATGTACAAATCGGTAACAGATAGAGACAGTCCCTTTGATGGGCTTACAGTCTAATCGGGGGAGTCGGACAGACAAGAACAATAGCAATACTTTGGGCAAGTCACTTCATTTTTCTGTGCCTCAGTTACTGCATCTCTAAAATGGGGATTAAGACTGTGAGCCCCATGTGGGGCAGGAACTGTGTGCCACCTTATTTGCTTGTATTCACTCCAGTGCTCAGTACAGTTCCTAGCACATAGTAAGCACTTAATAAATCGGGCTGGATTTTAGTGTTCCCTTCCATAAGGACAATTTGCTCCCCATAACTGCCTGAAATTGTTGTTTCTAATCCACAATCTGGAGGCTACCTATATGGATACCTGTGCGGCCACCAGTATGGCCACTGATGTATTTCTGTCCTTGCTGGAAATTTGCTGGACTCTTGTTCATCTTAGGTTTCCTGTGAGCTACCAAGGTGAGGCAGCATGGCCTAGTGGAAAAAACACGGGCCTGGGAGTCAGAGGACCTCTTAAACCTCTTACTTGCCTGTTGTGTGACCTTGGACAAGTCACTTCAATTCTCTGGTTCCCTCAACTGAAAAATGAGGATTCAATATCTGTTCTTCTTCTACTGTGAACCCCAGGTGGGACCTACTCCTTAGTGCTTAGTAGAATGCTTCACACATAGTAAGCTCTTAAGTACCACAATCTTTATTATTCACAGCCAATGTACAAGCAGCACCACTACCAAGATCCCCTGCCCCAACTCCCTACACCCCCAGGTGCTTCCCCCAAGCTCCTTGAGCTCCCCTAAACCTGTCCACATCAGGTTTAAAAGTAGCCATTAGGAGATTGCTTAGGAATATTGGGAAGAATATATCTCAGTGCCAGATCTAAAATACTTCTTTTAAATTTATAAAAGCACATCTTGTTATCGTTGCTGAAATCACGATCTGGTTGGGTAATCTGGTATCACGAATCATACTCCCAACTTCACAATTGCAGCTAAGAAGAATAGGCTGAAACAAAACTCTCAAAACATGTTTTTAGTTTTTAAACACTTGATAATGTAGTTGAGTCTTGTGGGAAATGCTCTCTGAAAAGAGAGGTTCAGATTAAATGGGAGCCACCCTAAAGCAATATTTTTCTCCTCCAGTATTCATTAGCTTTGGTTGTTCTGGAACCTAGTCATGAGGCAAATAGCTCTGTCCAGAAATCACATAAATCTTATCTTCCCAGCTTACATCCTTCACTGCCCTGGGAACCAACATATTTGAATTCCGAGCCTCAGGTCTCCGCATACCAGCTATCGTGACTGGAATTTTCCTTTTCCATCTCTTCCAACAAGTCCATTATGTGTACCTCTGAACTTGACTTCTACTAACCATTACGGAATTTCACCTGTTACAATGTGAAAGTTGCATAAACACTGCAGAAGGAAATGACTGAGCTGGAATAATGGATTCTATGGCTTGCCTCCCTAAAAGTGGTGATGAATATGCTCTCGAAGCTCTCTATTAAAATTAATGGGAAAAGAGTTCAGAATTAAGGACTATAAAGCAGCAGTCCCTTTTCTTATAAAACTAAGCCTCTTTTAGTGAAAAAAGAATTTCCTAAGGAGAATGTTCAAAATTGAAACTCATAAAAAAAAAGAAAGGAAGAAGGAAAGAAAGAAAGGGAGAGAGGAAGGGAGAGAGAGGAAGGGAGAGAGAGGAAGGGAGAGAGAGGAAGGGAGAGAGAGGAAGGGAGAGAGAGGAAGGGAGAGAGAGGAAGGGAGAGAGAGGAAGGGAGAGAGGAAGGGAGAGAGGAAGGGAGAGAGGAAGGGAGAGAGGGAGAGAGAGAGGGAGAGAGAGAGAGAGAGAAAACAAAAGAAAAGAAGAGAAAAGAAAAAGAAAGAAAACACTTTTGTGATCCAATGGCGTGGCCGTGCACTGACAACACAGCCATAGACTGGTAGAAATGTCAAGGGCTATCACTGCAATCCTTTACCCTCTCCCTGATCACAGATTTTTCACTAATTCTGGCACTGTTAGGAAACAGTGGGCTGCCTTTGGAGCTGTATAGGATTATTATTCACTTTTCAAAATAGCTTGTCTTCAAATTTTTAAGTTGCTAATTTGAAAGGAATATTACCCTTCTTTTTAATATTAACAGTGTCCCAAATACCGGTGTCTTTTTCTTCTTGAGCTAAACTCCAAATTGCAGGCTCCTCCTCTGCGGAAAAACCTCTAGCCATTTTACCCGGTGGAGCTGGCCCCGATCTCATAAACCTGGACGTGGTTCTCCTTTGGATTTTGTCTCCACAAAAAAGGCAAAACCTAGAGTAGGCCGGCTCCCCAAATCTGAACTGCAGGTGGCCAAAGAAACAAACTGCCTCTTGTGAGAGAGAGAGAGAGAAGGGAAACAGGGTGAAGCAGAGGGAAAGAAGGAGATGGGGATAGCAGAGAGAGTGGACAAAAAAGGGGAGAGTACTTATCTAATTCCATCTCTGCCACCTCTTCCTCTGCTAGAAAATATTCAACTCAAGATAATAATAATAGTGTTGGTATTTAAGCGCTTACTATGTGCCGAGCACTGTTCTAAGCGCTGGGGTAGATACAGGGTAATCAGGTTGTCCCACGTGAGGCTCACAGTCTTAATGCCCATTTTACAGATGAGGGACCTGAGGAACAGAGAGGTGAAGTGACTTGCCCACAGTGACACAGCTGACAAGTGGCCGAGCCGGAATTCGAACCCATGACCTCTGACTCCCAAGCCCGTGTTCTTTCCCCTGAGCCACACTGCAAGATAGAAAGATCCCCAGAGGTTCTCCCACAATGTGCACAAGTACAGGTTTAGGCTTTCAGAACTGCAGGTAAAAAACCTCTTGTAAAGTACGGGCAGATTATCAGTATGCTTTTATATATGACATCTTTGTCTATCTAGTAAACTTGGACCTTCGGGCCATTCAACATAGCTGCTACTAACTCAGTCTGCTTTAGCATAGTTCTCCATGCAACTCTAACTGAGCAGCGTGGCAGAGTGGAAAGAGCCTGGGCCTGGGAGTCAGGGGTAATGAGTTCGAATCCCTGCTTGGCCACTTGTCAGCTGTGTGACTGTGGGCAAGTCACTTGACTTCTCTGTGCCTCAGTTCCCTCATCTGTAAAATGGGGATGAAGACTGTGAGCCTCACATGGGACAACCTGATTACCCTGCATCTACCCCAGCGCTTAGAACAGTGCTCTGCACATAGTAAGCGCTTAACAAATACCAAAATTATTATTATTATAACTGCCCTTCACAGTCAAATTTAATGTTTCTACTTCAATTATGAGCCTCGTGAGGGTCTCTGTGTATGACCTGAATAAAGTGTGTCTCCCGGTATCTGCCTCCTTCCTTCCCGCCACTGTGAGCTCCAGGTCTGGACTTGCTCTGTGCCCACTGGACCATGGGGATATAATCTGCTGTCACTTGCTCTCGACGTTCCCTCTCACGGGACAGTTAGCCAAGCTTCCCAGAAGCTGGCATCAGCCCTCTTCCTCCATCCCCACAAGGACATTCCATCCCATCCTGCCTCCTACCACCCCAGCAGGAAAGAGAAACAGCGGGAAACAGCACCTGCAGCCCACAGCCGCAACCGAGCCTTAGGCTGTGCCTTGGATTCTGAGCCAGGAGGAGTCTGAAATGCCACTTCTCTAGCCCCAGCACCTTGCCGATTTTCATTTTTATTTTGTCTTCCTTTTGGTGGTGTTCTTGATGGTGTTTGTTGAGCGCTTACTATAGGGCAGGCACTGTACTAAGCATTGGGGTGGATACAAGTAAATTGAGATGGACCTAGTCCCTGTCCCACATGGGGCTCACAGTCTCAATTCCCATATTACGGATGAGGTAACTGAGGCCCAAAGAAGTTAAGTGACTCGTCCAAGGGCACACACAGACAAGTGGTGGAGCCAGGATTAGAACCCACGACCTCTTGACTCGCAGGCCCATGCTCTATCCACTGTGCCATGCTGCTTCTCTGTCCTTGTCTTTAATACATTAGTGGTTTATTCTTTCATCATTCCTTATGTTTCTCCAGTCCTCTCTTCCTCTCTTTGTCCCGAAGGACAGGGACTGGATCTAATTCTTGTCCAGTGCTTAGTACAGTGCTCTGAATCCATTGAGCACTGAATAAATACTATTACTCTTACCCCAATGCTTAGAACAGTGCTTGACAGTCCTGTTTATTTCATTTACCTCGCTGGTTTGCAGCACGGCGCAGTGGATAGAGCACAGGCTTGGGAGTCAGAAGGTCATGGGTTCTACTCATGGCTCTGCCACAAATCGGTTGTGTGACCCTGGGCAAGTCACTTGACTTCTCTGGGCCTCAGTTACCTCATCTCTAAAAGAGCGATTAAGACTGTGAGCTCCATGTGGGACAGGGACTGTGTCTAACCTTGTACCAACCTCAGTGCTTAGAACAGCGCTTGACACATAGTAAGTGCTCAACAAATACTATCATTATTATTATTATCTGGGTCTGCCAAGGCTGCCATTTCTGCTTCTGCCAAGATGGAGGCAAGAGTGATGGTCCTGGTGAAACTGACTCGTGTTTCCAAGGGCCACTGAGCTAATAGAGTAGTAATGCGACCCAGGAATGATCCTAGCAGCTCCCCTGCCTATTCCCACCCTTCCTGGTATAAGGTATTTGTTAATATTATGTGGTATTTAAGTGCTCACAATCTTAATCCCATTTTACAGATGAGGTAACTGAGGCTCAGAGAAGTGAAGTGACTTGGCCAAGGTCACAGCATACAAGTGGCAGAACTGGGATGGCCTACTCAGATAGAGCACTTAAATGCCATTATTATTATTATCACGGACCTGGGAGTCGAAGGGCTTCCAATCCCACCTCTGCCACTCGTCTGCTGTGTGATCTTGGGCAAGTCACATAACTTCTCTGGGCCTCAGTTACCTCATCTGCAAAATAGGATTAAGACTGTGAGCCCCATGTGGGACATGGGTTCTTACCAACCTGATTATCTTGTATGGACCCCAGTGCTTGGTACAGCGCTTCGCACACAATAAGCACTTAAATACCACACAATATTAACAAATACCTTATCCCATACCATATACTACTACTTCTGCTGGGATTAGAACCCAGGTCCTCTGACTCCCAGGCCCATGCTCTTTCCAATAGGCAACTCTGCTTCCCAATGGCCACTCCACTCTCTTCTTCCTGCCTGGATAGTCCTGCTTTCATCAAATAATTGAACCAACTCTGAAATTTTTCCAATAAACCAATTTCATTTAACAACATCTGTGGCTGCGTCTGTAATAAATCATATAGTATCTTGAATTTAAAAAAAAACAACACATTTCTGAAGTGTCTAGTAAAGCACACTGCCCCTGATGGAATCTCAATAAATGATCTCCCTATTCTTGGTCTTTTCTTCCTCTCTCTTTCCTCCGAATCACTGGAAAATTCAACCATGTGATAACTTTGATGAAAACCTAGCTCACGTGAATTGTGCCTGGCTTTCTTGGATCTCAGATTGACCTATACTCACAGGTTTGATTTCTGAATCTATCTTTTATTGTGTCAGATGAATTATAAAGTAAGATTATTTGTTGAATAAATGGCATTTTAAATACTGCTACTTCCAGCACCGTCTGCAAAACTCAAACATGTCCATATTTCTTTCCTCAATACCTAATTACGCCTCTTTAGCACGAATTTAATCTAAGTAAGATTGTGTTAACTGTGGAAAGCTTCTTTATCTATAACATTCTATTAAAATATGGAGATGTTCTGATGCTTCAAAAACTGTCCATCCAAACAAAGGAGAAAGAAAATTAGTTATTCAGTGATCCTTTGACCGAAAAAGATCTTTGTTCAAAGAAGCTTTAAAAGAGGGATTTGCTAAAATAATTCTCTAAAGATGTTAATTTCAATAAGTATTGTGGTACATGCATCTCTCGGGTAATATACTTTTAATAAAGAATAAATTAAGTTAAAATTACATTAAATCAAGTTTCTGCAGATAGATTATACTGTAGCTTTAGAATGCTAATATGAGCACCTGTTTCACTTTACCAAAATGCTGCTAGTTACTTTGCAGGTGTTATTCTTTCATTGTATACTATTTTGTAAGACTATGTGACTGGATGGTTAGCTCTTAGACACGGTTTCCTTGATCACACTGGTGCCTGAAGCAATTTTTTTTCAAAAGACAAATTTCAAATGTATCAAAAGAAATTAATGCAAAAGAATGATACAGTTCACCAATAGGAATTAAAAACATAAGGTCAAATATAGCAGCAAATCCTGTCCTAAAAGTGTGTCAGTCTGCAAACAAGCTACCTCCATTGTCCCCCTCAGTCACACATCCTGCTGAATTCAATCATAATGGTGGTATTTTTTTAAGCACTTACTCTGTGCCAAGCACTGTACTACACACTGGGGTATAACAAGATTAAAAGATCAGATTAATTCCTTTTTCCCATGCAGAGCTTAGAGTCTAAGTGTGAGGGAGAACAGGGATTCAATTAAGCCTCCAAGCCCCCACTCAGCGACAGAGGCACCTTCCCTCTCCCCAGCACTATTGGATGGGAAGAGGAACAACCTTGGGGAGCTCGAGCTATTCGAGTGCCTCGTCTCTGGAAAAGAAAGTGTGGGGGAGAAGTTGGACACTATTTTGGGATTTGGCAGTAACTCTTCAGAGCAGATTACAAAGATAACCATCCAGAATTTTCAAGCACTGAATTGGTGAATAGTAGTAAAATGCGAGGTTAAGTTGAAAATAATTTGGGAAACCAAAACCCTGGATAAACAAAACACAAAATATCTGGGATTTGTAGTTTAAGCAACATTCTGAAGAGAACATGAAAAATCAAAGTCTAAATTTCATCCATCCCATTACTTAATATGTCCCCTTCCTTACATACTTCCAATGCATTCTACCCAACTTCCCAGCCCCGAATGGGGATGGGGAACGGTGGCACTTTCCTTCCCCGATGGTGAAGAGGTCTACTATGCTTTACCTCTCTCTGCTTTCTCCCTGACATTGTTGTCCCAGAGTCCCCCAGCTTCAACTGCACTCCCCTCTATTTCAGTCACCAACTCTCGCCAAGGCTTCAACACCTACCAAAGTGTTAATCCCCTTGAAAAAAGATGATAGAGTCAGATAAAGTGCAACCTTAGTCAGCCACACTGCTCATCGAGTCAATAGAACCATTTCAAAGAACCTTCCATGACACTAATTCCCCTCTGACAGCATCATCCTGCCTTAGTTCCCCAAAAGTTCCATCCAGGGTGAGCGGTGAAGACAAGATCAGCAGTTATGCAGTGGTTTAGATACCCCAACATCATTAACGACATCATGTTAATGACAGCCACCCACAGCAATATACCAGGTAGGTGGATGGATGTATAAGAGTGGTCTTGCTCGGGTTGAGCGGCAAAGCGAGGTGCATAAGCACCTTCCTTCTCTTTGATATTGTCGCTCCAGCCAATTGTTCTGTGGCTTCTCAGCCTACAGAGGTAACAACTGAGAGATACGACATTTCACAAAATTCTCCATAAACAAATGATCTGTTGATAGTTATATTCGGTATGAGTGCAGTGGTATTGAATTCAAGGACAAGTGCACAGAATAGGATTTCCTAATTATATTCCAAGAAGTACAAGTTTAATAGAGTTGAAGACAAAGACCATGTGCATTACAAGTGGAAGGAGGCCAGGAAGTATCTTGAATCTCCCTGTGGTGCTGTCACATACAAGCTAAATTACTTGTGAAATTAAGTGCTAAATTATCTGCTACACAAGCTCTAGTACTGCCAGTTATATTTTTCTCCCTGTTTTTTTTTTCCTGACACTGATTCCTTTTTCCTGCCTTTTTTTTTTTGGTCTCCCCTTTGGCTTTCTTTTAAATCAGTCTGGAATTGGACATGTATGTCGCTAAAGAAGAGAATACAGGTCCTGCATTTTCAGTTCCATGAGAGCACATCTCTCAATATCTTAATTTTGATAACATTTTGATTAGCCTAAAGGACACTGTGTATAGGAGTAAAGAGTAGGGGCAAGCCTAATCGCTTTTTCTTTGTCGTTTACTTAACACTGTGCATATGCCACTGAAAGTGATTTTCCGCAACTAATACCCACCTCCTCCCAGAATCTGTGAGGGAAAGAACAAGCTTCTCCTCTTAGCTCACAAGCAAAATCCCTCCTCAGGAGCAGGAGACTCTGCATCCAACCTCAGTTCAGTTTTCATGCATCTGTCAGGGATGTAGATAGGAATCATATGGAAAGCAGTCCCCCTGCCCTCAGAAACTTACCAGACATATTCATTTGATCGCATTTATTGAATGCTTACTGTCTGCAGAGCACTGTACTAAGTGCTTGGGAAAGTATAACGATTAACAGACACATTCCCTGCCCACAACGAGCTTGCAGTCTAGATTATACATCCATTCACCTACGGCAGTACTAGACAGACATCAGTACAAATAAATTACAGATACTTATTTAAGTGCTGTGGGGCCGGGAGTGGGGAAAAGAACAAGGGGATCAAGTCAGGGTGATACAGAATACCCACTAATCCCCTCCGTTTGCCCATAAACCCTTAAAAATGGGAAGACCAAGAGGTCTAGGGGTTAGGAGGGAATGAATATTGTACTCTTCTAAGTGCCTAGTACAGTGCCTAGCACATAGTAAGCATTAAATAAATATGAGTGAATGAATGAACATTTTCCCCCACTGTAATGTGTGTATATATTCATGAATGTAAATGAACCACTTGTCCTTCCAATTCACAGAGGACATTAGTGATGATGAGCTTTTTTTATGGCATTTGTTAAGTGCATACTGCGTGCCAGGCACTGTACAAAGCATTGGGGTAGAAACAAGCTAATCAGATTGGATACAGTCCAGGTTTTACTAGCCATGCATTTAATTGTGGCTGAAAGGACCACACGGGATCATAACATCCATTTGAATTTTTGACAAGGAACAACAGATAATAATCATCGTGGTATTTATTAAGCGCTTACTGTGTACCAAGCACTGTACTAAGCACTGGTGTACATACGAGGAATTCAGGTCAGACAGTCCTTTTTCTTTTTTTTTTGGTATTTGTTAAATGTTTACTATGTGCCAGGGCACTATACTGAAAACTGGGGTAGATACGACCTAATCTGGTTGGACAAAATCCATGTCTCACATGGATTTTACTGTCTTAATCCCCGTTTTACAGATGAGGTACCTGAGGTCCAGGGAAGTGATGTGACTTGCCTAAGATCACACAGCAGATGAATAGCTGAGCTGGGATTAGAAAGCACAGGGAGTGTGTCTACCAACTCAGTTATATTGAGCTTTCTCAAATTCTTAGTATAGTGTTCTGAACACAAAGCACTCAGTAAGTAAATTGGAGAAGCAGTATGGTCTAGTGGATAGAGGATGGGCCTGTTCCTCCCAGTTCCGCCACTCTGTCTGCTGAGTGATCCTGGGCAAATCGCTTCCCTTTTCTGTGCTTCAGTTCCCTCATCTGTAAAATGGGGATTGAAACTGAGCCCCAAATGGGACGTGGACTGTATCAAACCTGATTAGCCTGTACCTACTGTAGTGCTTAGTACAGTGCCTGACACATAGTAGGTGCTTAATTTCATAAAAAATGAAATGATTGTTTGATTCCACTAGGCTTTGCTGCTTTTCCGTGTCATGCTAATGGAATTGTTCCACATTGGCTCCACCGCTATTACTGCGGCTTCCTCACTCTGTGGTCTTCCTTCACTCTGTTGGCCTTTGCTCTGGGAGACTGACCATCTGCTCTCCTCCTCTCAACCTGCCAGGCTGGTCTGCTTGCTTCAGTGACCTCCTAGTTCTGTCACCTTTATGTCACAATAGACTGTCACGTTTGAGTCTGTGACATCTGCTCTTTACTATGCAGTCCCAGGAATTGGGTCCACTGTATATTCGCCCCTCTAGTGCTAACTTATCGCTGTGCCTCTATCTTGCCTGTCTCATCACCAACCCCTAGCTCACCATTCTAACCCATTCCTGCCTCTGGCCTGGAATGCCCTCCCTCCTCAAGTCCAACAGACACTCTTCTCCCCCTTCAATGTCTTATTGAAGGCACATCTCCTCCAAGGGACCTTCCCAGACTAAGTCCCACTTTTCCTCATCTCCCACTCCCTTTTGCATTTGACTTGCTCTCTTTGCTCTTCCCCCCCACCCAGACCCACAGCACTTATGTAAATATCTATAATTTTATGTTTTTGTATTGATGTCTGTCTCTCCCTCGTCTAGATTGTAAGCTACTTGTGGACAGGGAATCTCAATGCTGATTATTGTGTTGTACTTTCCCAAGGACTTAGTACAGTGCTCTGCACTCAGTAAATATGATTGAATGAATTTAGTAGATTTGTTCATTCTTCTATAATACAAGGGTTCTGTTCTTGCCAAACTTCCATTGAAAAAAATTCTCACTGTAATGCTCACCCATTCCACCACTTTACACACAAGCCGTCTCGCACGACTAACCCAAACAGGCTTGTGTATCCTGCGAACCTTCCCTAACTCTATTCTAGCTAAGATACATAGGGAAAATGCAGGACCCAACAGAACTGAGTTTAGTCATGTAAATGTGTCAATTCCTTTCCCTCCTAAATCATATTTCACCTCTGGAAAATGTATCATTCATTCAGTGGTATTTGAGCTCTTGCTATTGTGCAAAGTCTCATCCTAATGTGAAATGACAGTTTCTGCCAACCCAAGTCATTCTGCCAAGTATCGACATTAAGGTAAACTGAGAAGCAGCTTGGCCTACTGGAAAGAGCACAGGACTGGAAGTCAGAAAAGCCAGTTTCTAATCTCAGGTTTGCCACTGTGACCTTGAGAAAATCACTTAACGTTTCTGTGCCTCAGTTTTTTCATCCATTAAATGCGGATTCAAAACCTACTCTCTCTCCTCTATCACATCGTGAGCCCCATGTGGGACAAGGACCGTGTCCAACCCGATCAGCTTATATCTACCCTTAGTGCTTAGAACAGTGTTCAACACATAGTAAATGCTTAAATACCATAATAAATAAAAATATAAACTATTTAAAAAACTAATCTCAGGTACCTCCCAAAGAACGTGTCACCTCTACCATCTCTACTGGTGTCACCAGGCCTGCATCAGTTGTTCAGCTTATTTTTGAATGTATGATTTTCCAATTTTATACAGCTCAAGCATAGAACTTTCAGAGTAATGCAGAACAGCTGGAGATTCCTACTCTGTGATTATGGTGAAAGATAATTGCAGAAAACTTGAAATTTATCAGCAGAGGATTGTACAGAACAAACTTTCCTTTATAACTGGTGAAGCTAAAACAACTCTCTCTGGAGCTGAGTGAAGGAAAGCCGAGTTAGAGGAATGCAGAAAATAAGGTAGAGAGATGGCCAATTTAAAGAGGAAGGTAGTAAAGAAAAAGTTGAGAGAGAGGAGGGCCTTGGAATGAGATAAAATGTTGGGTTTTAGGAAGATGAACAGAGAAATCAATACCAAAAGTTGTTCAGAGGTGGTAGAAGGAAAGGGAAATGGCCAGTGAGCAATTGAGCAGGAAAAGGCCATAAATGCTACAAGGAAAGAAGAAGCTGGGGACAACAAGAAAACGAGACAAGCTAGGGAAAAAAAAACACACCTACAATATGTTATTTAAAAAGCAAGCTCTCTTATTTAAATTATTTTGCAAATCCAAAATAAAATTAACATTTGAAGAAGAGAGCAACCAAAATAATGGGAAGCAGCATGGCTCAGTGGCAAGAGCCCGGGCTTGGGAGGCAGAGGTCATGGGTTGGAATCCCAGCTCTGCCACTTGGCAGCTGTGTGACTGTGGGCAAGTCACTTAACTTCTCTGTGCCTCAGTTACCTCACCTGTAAAATGGGGATTAAGACTGTGAGCCTCTCGTGTGACAACCTGATTACCCTGTATCTCCCCCAGTGCTTAGAACAGTGCTCTGTGCATAGTAAGTGCTTAACAAATACCAACATTATTATTATTACTAGTGGCTATCTTTCCACACACAACTCTTTCAACTACAAAGCAAGAGTTACCAGCTATTCAGTAGGTGTTGCTGAGGTCCTTCCTGTTAGAGTATAGCCTCTCCCTAAGGTTTCCCACTCTGTAAATACCTTCACAATTCAGAGTACCCCAAAACGATGTTGCTTTTCCACCTGGGACCCACTATTTTTAGAATGGTGATGACAATAGTGAATCATAAAAGACCTCTACTATTATATTCCAAGAGATACCCAAGCTGTTGTTCAAAACTACTTTGAGAACAATGAATTCCCCAAAATCAAAGTTGATGTTCAAGCAAAATGAGCCGAGTTTGTCTCTAATTTTTAATGGTATTTGTTAAATAGTATGTGTCCAGGACTGCTCTAAGCATTGGGGTAGATCCAATTTATTTGTTGAGCACTTATGTGTAGAGTACTGTAGCAAATGCTTGATAGAGTGCAGTACAACAGAATTAGCAGACATGTTCCCTGACCATAACGAGCTGACAGTCTAGAGTGGGAGCTTACAGTCTGTATTCAACTACATCAGGTTGGACACAGTCCCCACTCCACATGGGTTTATAGTCTCAATCCCCATTTTACAGATGAGGTAACAGGCTCAGAGAATTGATTTGCACAAGGTCACATGATAGACAAGTGGCAGGTCCAGGATTAGAACCCAGGTCCTTTGACTCTCTGACTCATGCTCTTTCCTCTGGGCTACGGTGCTCCTCACCTAGTCTCACTGCTTCCAGTTTTAGATGGTGATCAGCTGGCACACTTCTGATGTTTATTGACTCACTGAGCTCCCTGTAGAGGTTGACTCGAAGCACTGTAGGGAAAGAGTTTGGGGAAAGCGCTCTATGGTTCTCAAAGAATCCCTGGGCCTGGATGCTCATTTCCAGGCTCCCATCCCTACACAGAAGTTGAGTGACAAAGGAGCCTGGTGGAACATCCCTGGAGGCTGCCGAGAATGAGAAGAGAATATTTTCCCAGCCATCCAAAACACACATCTCTCCCTGTCAGGGGCCCGGCAGTCCGCTCTCTACCTCCGTACGGGATAGAGTTAGACTTAACACAATCAGTGTGGAAAAGTAAAATAAGATAGGAATAAAGTCCCTTCCCTGAACATTCATAAAGGTCATTCAGAAGCCAACCTAATTTTACATAGTGTCATCTTCCAACTGAAATGAAAAACTGATTTTAGAGAATTTTTTATATATGGTAAAAGGCAACCACTGGATTTCAGTGAGTGCTCACAGGAAACTAAGTTAATATGGATTGATCGAGCATTATACTAATTTATCAAAACTAAATTCTCATTCCCCAGTTTTTCCACCCAAACATAAATTTAACACTGTCCTGTTTATTCTCTCAGAATTAAATTAAGACGTGAGGAAAAATTGTAGGTAAGGAGTGTATCCAAGAAATGTTCAAATTCTTGGCACTAAGAGGATTTATGTTTGTGTTTATCACTTTCTTATTAAAATAAAAATATAGATTTGTGAGTTAAAGAGGCTGCATTTTAGATTCTGAAAAAAAAAAATCTTATGAAAGGATTCAAGTGGTAGCTATCTAAAAGAGTGAAAAAACAATTCCATCTTCTGGAATCACAATAGTTGTTTGGTATATATGAAACATATACTTTAGTAACTCACAGTTTGCCTTTTTTTTGATCCTGATGCTTGAAGTCTCTTGGATTGAAATTGTGGACCTCCTCTTAACAGAATTCTTGATTTGAAACAGTAAGACACTTCAAGTTTGATTTCCCACATAGAATGTGGGACTTGAGGAGATAGAATTGTGAGAATAGATATTGATTTAGGTGTCTGGGAACAGAAGACATCAATTGAGAGCAGTTAGGAGGACAGTGTTCAAATCAGGTTCCCCCATGTACACACCCACACACTCTGTAGGGAAAGAAGAGGTTATTTATTTATTTACATTAATATCTGTTTCCCCCTCTAGAATGTGAGCTAGTTGTGGGCAGGAATGTGTCTGTCTGTTGCATTGTACTCTCCCAAGTGCTTAGTACAGTGCTTTGCACACAGTAAGAGCTCAATAAATACAACTGAATAAATGAATGAAAGTGGTCCATCCCAGGTAAAGGGGGTTATGTTGAGAGGGGAACATGTTGAAACAATAAAAAGTCCTGGGAAACTTTTTCTCATGGCAATTACAGAGTCAAGCAGCACTCATATCAAAGGAGAAAGATTCACAAAGGATAATTTGCTTTAGTTATCAAATATTTCCTCTAACTAGACAGAGGCCCAGAGGACAGTAGAGCAAGCTAGCCAGGAGAGTGAAAAAAAGAGGCCTTCAGGGGAGAGAGAGAGAGACAGAGAAGCAAACAGAAAGGTTGACTCTGGGCTCCTTGAACCAAGGGAGCAGAGAAGGAAAAAGGGAATGTTGCCCTGAGACCATGGGTGTGACTAATGATTCTCTAAACTCCAGGTGTGGACTGACCAGAGAAAGACTACAAGGGAAGTACATATTCTGGAATGTGTAGAGAAAGTTAAAACTTAATTTTAGGGACTGAGGACTAGGTAAAGTCTACAGTGCTTTCATGACAAAGAATTGCTTTTCCTTCATGCATTACATACACATAACCCAGAGTGCTTAGTGATGAAGCCATAAAAGGACCCAGGTTTGGGGAAGAGATGTTATTTCTCTGCATCCCTCTAAAACTGGGGGGAGGGGGCGGTGTGGATACACTCTTGCTTGGAGGAGAGAGCTTAGTGGTTATGGCAGCATTGATATTTCAATGTGAAGTCTGAGGGTATCCATGAGTAAGACTTCTGAGGCTTCAGGCAGAGAAAACACTAAAGGTTTGGGGTTCTGGTCACTAAGAATGCTTGATTCAGTGAAAACTGGCTTCCTCCTGACTGGGAAAAGAGCTGAGAGAACCCCCAAATTCCCTAAGCACATTTGGAAGTTGAAAGTTGGAGCTACCTTTTCCTTTGACTTCTTCAGATGACCTGTGCAGAAATACTAAGTAAAATCTTCATAGGATCTATTAACAGATCAGACCAAGATACCATCTAACCATTCATTCAATAGCATTTATCGAGTGGCTACTGTGTACAAAGCACCATTTCCAAACAACGGCAGTACAGTGTTTGAAAAAAGTGTGATACTTGTCACTACTCATTTAAACTTTTGGCCTCATTGTCCATGGTGATATCAATTGTATATGCCAAGCACCTAATACGGCACACTATTCTAACCTCTTGGAAAATTAAAACAAAATTTAACATGAATTCACTGGCCACAAGGAGCTTACAATCCTATTGTATGTTTCAGATTTTACATTTGAACTATTTCAAGCTTTTTTTTTTTTTTTTAAAAAAAAAGGAATTTGTTAAGCACTTTACTAAGCACTGGGGTGGGTACAACCGGATCTGGTTGAACACAGTCTGCGTCCCACATGGGGATCAAAGTCTTAATCTCCATTTTACAGATGAGGTAACTGAGGCACAAAGAAGTTAAGTGAGTGGCTCATGGTCACACATGGTCACATGTTCTGACTCCTAGGACTGTGCTTTTTTCACTAGTCCTTGCTGTTTCTTGGAAAGCATTTGGGATATGTTGCAAAATTGAATATTTGACTTAATATTCCCTCTGAGTAAAGAAGAGGACTAGTTTGCATGACTTCCTGAATTCAGAAGGGAAAGAAACCCTTCCCTTTCACAACCCTAGTATCCTTCTTTCCAGAAGGTTTGGCTTTTTATTCCCAGAAGTTAAAGCATCTCACTCTAATTTCCTCATTGACTAATCACTCCACAAAATGAAGCCTGTGGAAAACAGTGTATTTCACACATCACTGATTTTTCATTTTTAAGACTTGAATTTTCTTACTTGAATTGTATCCATCTGTTTCTAATTCACTTATGTGTAACAAATAAAAATTGTCACATGAGAATTCCTTGGACTTTGAGAAAAATCTTTTGATGTGCTGGTTAAGCCTCATACACCCTCCCCACCCCAGATTGGAGTTTTAACACTAAATTTCAAAAATCTGAAAAAAGGTGAGATTTCAGTAGACACTCAAGTTGGAAAACATATTTTTCTGAAAGTCTAAAATCCACATTACCAAGTTCAGCCCAGTAGACATTTGAAGAAATGAATGTGTTAGCAGGGAATTAAATAGAAAAAGAATAAAATATAAAAGAGAGCATATTGTCCAGGTACTGGGTTTTGCTTTTGCAAAGTCAACTGTGTCCCTTAAGACACTTAGAAGAGGATATAAAATTAAATCACCTGTCTAATTTAGGTGGTGATTACCAGTGAAAGAATTGCCTAGTCACAACCCAGAGAATGCTAAAAATCCATCCAGTTCAGAATGGGCTGGTGGACTTTGGATTCTGAAGGGGTTCAGGTCAGACTAGAGTGAATCCAAAGCTGCCTCAATGTATCCACCATAGACTATGCCGCCTTCTGCCTGTGGATATGCAAGACAAACTACAACATTCCACTGGGTACCGGTGGTGTTCTCCTGAATTCTTGGACAAGTCCCGGTCAACTGAAATCCTTATGGAGTGGGAGGGGGCAGGGTCTCGTCTACCAACTCTATGCCCAAGTGCTTAGTACAGTGTTCTGCATACGGTAAACACACAATAAAGAACTTCTACTGATTGAGAGGGTTATGGTGAGCCACTCATTTTCACCTGGAATTCGGGTCGACTAGAACTTGAGGCAGTCAGCCAGCAGGCCGGGGCTCCGGGAATAGAGAGTACAAGCCTGGCATCGGAAGAATCAGGGGAATAGTGAGCAGGGCAGTTTCCTGGGGCCTGAACATGGTGTCCCTCCTTCCTCATCTGCCTCTCCAACACCACCCCTTTTCCTAACAGGGCCACCATGCCAAGCGATGTAAGGAGCAAAACCAACATACTATCAATCAGTGATATTTATTTTATTGATCACTCACTGTGTGCAAAGCACTGTACTAAGGGCCTGGGAGAGTACAAATCAACAAAGTAAATACTATCCTTACTCAGATGGAGCTTAAAGATGAGACCTTTTAAACCATTTCCTAGCCCCAAGGTGGATGCTATTGACAGTGCTCTACCCAGGACCCTCACTTCCATTCATTCATTCAATAGTATTTGAGCGCTTACTATGTGCAGAGCACTGTACTAAGCGCTTGGAATGTACAAGTCGGCCATAGATAGAGACAGTACCTGCCCTTTGATGGGCTTACAGTCTAATCGACGGGCTTACAGGTTCTGGCAGCCAGTTGACGCAGACATGAATGTAGAGGATTGGAGGACAGCCAATCAGACATTCCTGTGAAAATCACAAATGGCATCATTTTACTTCAACTCCATCAAATCAGAGTAATATTTAAGTAACTCACTTCCACATGGAATTATAGTAGAACACTTCCCATACTGCTTGCTTTTCTCCTTCTTATGACTATTTTTTTTAAAAACATTTACTTGGTGTTTGGTAGCTAACCTACCATATTTACCCACATAGTTGTTCCATTTTGCTTTTTTTTTGGCAACACAAACTTGGCGGGAAATTGAAGGGAAACCTGGGGAGTTGATCTACAATAAGAGAAGGAGGAGAAAAATTCAAGAAGTTAGGAAAAAAGAAGGAAGAAAAGAGGGCACTTGACACATTTCTTACTTCCATTGCCTTCTCCTAAGTGCTGCACAGGTAGTCAATTCATTACCACCACCATCTCTCTCCTCTTCTTACCCTTACTGCACATTTCAAAACAGAAACCTCTGCGGCCCAAGGCTGTATCTGAAGCACCCTAACCCTACCTATCCTCTTATCCTGGCATTAATGTGTTTCAAAAACGAAGCTTTGCAGCACCAATCTACATCTCTGACATTCTAACTCTCTGCCTCTTCCTACCCCAACACCTGCCACTAACACTGCTTTTAAAATCATTCTTTTATTTCTTCCTCAAAAATCAGGGAAAGGAGGGGGGTTAGGTGTTACAGGCAAGTATGTGAGTAAATATGATATTACAGCTCTTTATAGAGTTATCTATTCAACAAATTGTTACTGCCTTTACTCCTCCAAAAAAGATAAGTATCTGACAAAATAAAATATGAAATTCCTCCTTCATGTAAATCCCTAAGCAAGGTGAGTTCTGAGCAGTTGCTGCAAAAAAAAAAAAAAAAGTACATATACATGTGTGCCCTCTAAACAAGGAGGCCTTATACTAATATTGAAGGATCTGCATTTTTTGGCTTGTAATGTATAGAGGCTCTGTTGCCCTCCAAAATGTCAAATTCTGTGAGATGGTAATTACATATTTGCTTCTGTAAATATTTGAGCAATAAAGAATGTAACATAACATTTGATGGTCAGCATTTTGAAGCAGAGAAGGTAAACACTTCCAATTAATTTAGTGCATCTCTATTCTTATTAGAAACCAAGGACACCTGCAGTTTTTTAGAATTGCATTAAATTGCATACCCAACTGCTCTTAATGTTAACGAGGCTTTTGTGGATAAATGATAGTCAAATATTTAGGGAGAAAAAACATTCTGTTAATTCTTTTGTCATTAATCTAATTCATCTAAAAGTGGTAGAATACATATATATAGGTTGAATATAACTTTTACAGAATTAAATTCTTCAGATCATATAGTTATCTTCAAAAGTAGCCATAAAGAGTATTAAGAGATCAATAATGCCAACCATTGAACCTTATGTCAAATGATGATGCTGGGTTCTGTGCTACCTTCCTTTCTTCCAAATGCAGCAATCCTGGTAAAGAAAAACTAATCTGAATGTCTTGAGTTTAAAAAGATCCCCAAAACTCTTCCTCATCTTCACCTACTTTACAGTAATACTATTTGTCATATTAATTTTAGGAACTATGGCACCCCACACCATCATCTTCACACTACAGAAGTAATTATTTTTACTCTTCCTGAGAGACCTAGGTGTTGAAAGAGTTGTCAGTTCAAGCTACGTATTTCTCTAGCCATACCTGTTTTTCTTCCTACTTAGACTGTGAGGGACCAGGACAGGGTCCAACTTGTATTCTACCCCAGTGCTTAGAACAGTGCTCAACACATAGTAAGTGGTGAAATATAATAATATCTGCCCAGCAGGGATAAGCTGTTGACATCCTGGAATGTACACATTTCAGTAACATCATCAAGCTCTCCAAATTCTTAATATGAACACCGTACACAGAAGGCATGGAAGAATTAAAAAAAGAAAACACTGAAAATAGGAGCAGTTACCTTGATTTGATATAGTACCTTTATTTTCAGTGTTTTCAAATTGCTTAGGTCATTTTTGTCCTCACTTCTCTGTCAGGGAAAGGCAGATATTTTTATAAGCATTTGGAAGATGGGAAAAAAGAGACATGGAGGAGTTAAGTGCCTTGCCCAGAGTCACATAGCAGGCAACTGGCAGAGCTGGGATTTAAGGCAGATCCTTTGGTTCCCAGATCTGTACTCTTTCCACTACACCATGCATGTGCTAAAGTTATTCTTCCTGGATTTCCCAAATCTAAATGTGTGACTTTAATGTAAATATATTAGTATCTTTTAAAACGTTTTAAAAAGTAGTGTAAACAGTCTTGGGAAGATATAATTTTGATTAAAGAGGTAATAAAAGTATCTCATATGCAATATCAACATTTCCCCACCCACCCCCATCACTGATCCAGCATCTTTCTGAATGCAATTACCTGAGCTGTGTCACAGTTATAGATTATGATTCTTTGTCAGAATGATGGCATCATAATGTAGCAAATCAGGTGACTGTTCTTCCTGGATGGAACAGCCAGAAATAAATCATTCTCCCCACTGCAAGTTATGGCCAAAGCAAAAATAAGGCCCAATTAAAACTGGGCATAAAGTCTTAGAGGGTGCAAAGACATCTACTTCCTTCGTTTATCCCATCTCACTGTATTAAGCCATGGAGAAGGATACAATAAAATAGAGTCGGTAGCCAAATTCCCTGCCCACAGCGAGCTTCACTCCACTCATCCAGTGCTCTTCATCTCTCTGGAGAGAACAAAGGATCCTTTTAGAAGTTGGCACAACAAATAGCTTACTCTCTACATTTTCTGGGCACTTTGGTCTAAAAAGTCTCATGATCTCATCTTTAACACAAGGTAGAATTAAGGCATCAATTGAGTGGATTCACTTAATATTGGATCTTTGAACCGCTGAGCAATATTCCCCTAATGTGACCAAGTAATTTCCCATGGCTGAAAACAATGATGATAACTGATGGTTATTTGGGAATCAGGAGTTCTGGGTTCTAGTCCCATACTGTGTAATAGTAATAATAATAATAATGGTATTTGTTAATCACTTACCTTGTGTGCCAAGCACCGTTCTAAGCACTGAGGTAGATACAAGGTAATCAGGTTGAACACAATCCCTGCCCCACAAGGAGCTCACATTAATTCCCATTTTGCTGATGTGGTAACTGAGGCACAGAGAAATTAAGTGACTTGCCCAAGGCTACAGAGCCAACAAGTGGCAGAGCCGGAATTAGAACCCATGTCCTCTGACTCCCAAGCCCGGGCTCTTGCCACTAGGCCAAGCTGTATGTAATGGAATTTTTGCTAGAACCATTTTATTAGTGGTGAAACTGACTGAACAGTCACCACGGGCTTTTGACAAGGGTGGCAGGCCCAGCAGGAATCCTGAGAAATTGTTGGCCCTTTTAATAATAATGATAATAATAATAATGTTGGTATTTGTTAAGCGCTTACTATGTGCAGAGCACTGTTCTAAGTGCTGGGGTAGATACAGGGTCATCAAGTTGTCCCTCGTGGGGCTCACAGTCTTCATCCCCATTTTACAGATGAGGTAACTGAGGCACTGAGAATTGAGGTGACTTGGCCACAGTCACACAGCGGACAAGTGGCAGAGCTGGGATTCAAACCCATGACCTCTGACTCCCAAGCCCAGGATCTTTCCACTGAACCACTTTTGGGTGGTGAAAAATGCAGCAGCTACCATGAAATTCACCTACCGGATATGGCACTTCGATCCACACTGGTTCTCTGCTGTAGTACCTGAAAAGCAGCGGGGCTCGGTGGAAAGAGCACAGGCTTAGGAGTCAGAGGTCATGCGTTCTAATCCCGGCTCCGCCGCTTGTCAGCTGTGTGACCTCGGGTAACCCACTTAACTTCTCTGTTGCCTCAGTTACCTCATCTGTAAAATGGGGATGAACAATGTAAGACCTACATGGGACAACCTGATTACCTTGTATCTACCCCAGCACTTAGAACAATGCTTGACACATAGGAAGCACTTAAATACCAACATTATTATTATTACCTTCACCCATAAATGGCTTCTGCACTTAAAAAAAAAAGTGGACACTTTGCAAGGTGAGGCACCTTGTTCATCTAAGAACTCACCGCTCATCTTGCTCTATACTGTACGCATGACTGGCGAGGAGGAAAGAATGCCAGTGGCACCATGTAAACCGTTCTCAGTCGAATCTGTTCTTTTGCAGTTTAGTCTTAAAGTCTCCAGAGTGAGCTTTGCCTATCCTTTAATGGGAGAGTCCATCATCACCCCCACTGCCATAGACTATAAGCTCATCAATGGGCAGGGATTGTCTCTATCTGTTGCTGAATTGTACATTCCAAGTGCTTAGTAGATAGTAAGTGCTCAATAAATACTACTGAATGAATAAATCCTGCCTTACTGAAGGAACATCTCCTCCAAGAAGTCTTCCCTGATTAAGCCCTCCTCTCCTCCCACTCTTCTGCATCGCCCTGACTAGCTCTCTTCATTCATCCTCCCACCCATTCCCACAGCACATATGTATCTCTAATTTATTTATTCATGTATATCAATTTCTGTCTCCCCCTCAAGACCGTGAGCTCAATGTGGGCAGGGAATGTGTCTGCTATTGTATTGTACTCTCTCAGGCACTTATTGCAGTGCTTTGCACACAGTAAGCACTCAGTAAATATGACTGAATAAATGAAATCCCATATAACTTCCCTCACTTCACACCTCTGCATCAAGGCAGAGGAAAATGAAACCAACACCCTAGTTTTGAGGGAGAAAAACACAAAACAGGGGAGAATTTTTATGTATGAGTAACATAGATTCCCATCTCTCATATGCAAGTGTGAATTGCTTAGGAATGTCTTGGGACAATTTTATAAATATGTAAATACAATTTCAGGGTGGTGAAATCCTTCAAGACAAGATTCTCATTATAAAATGGTGAATAATCTCTGTTGGCAAGAGGAAAAAGTCACACCTTCAAAAGTGGTGTTTTTCACAGCCAGAAAGTTTCACAGCACTAGGACCAAGTCATCCAATGCAATTTTATTTAAATTGCAAAGTAAACACTATTATGCACATTTAAAAAAAACTAAGGTAAGCCTGTTTACTTCATTTTAATTAAATACTCTTTTGTTTTGTACAATACCAAAGGCAGATTGTTTTTCTTGTTTTAAATGTCCTCTTGTTGAAGCTATATTTCAAAGAAACTGTCATTCCTTAGCAGGAAGAATGCATTTAAAATAATCAAGCCACAAAGCCATTTTTGAGTAAATTCATAAAGGTGTGAATCAACACACAAATTATAGAATCAGAGGTAAAGAGATTGCCTATCTAAAGGCATGTTTTCTGAATACAAATCCCGAGTTAGAGTGATCACATAAATCTACAAACTCCTTAAGTTTTCTCCTCACACTGCCTCCACTTTTTCTCTTCCAATTATCTCCTTTATCCGCTCCAAGCTCGCTTCCATCCACTTCACTCCACCAAAACTGCCCTCTCAGAAGGTAACCATTGATCTCATCCTTGCCAGATTCAACAGTCTCTACTCCATCCTAATCCTCCTCGACCGCTCAGATGCCTGACACTGTCCACCTCTCCTTCTCCTGGAAACATTATCCAACCCTGGCTTCACTGACACTGTCCTCTCCTGGTTCTCCTCTCTCTCTCTGGCCACTAATTCTCTGGGTCTTTCACAGGCTCTTCCTCTGCCTCCCACCTTTTACCTATGGGAGACCCTTGAGCCTCAGTTCTGAATCTATTCCTCACCTACTTACACCCACTCCCTTGGAAAACTCATTCACTTCCATGGCTTCAACTACCAACTCTACACAAATGTTTCCCAAATCTACCTCTCCAACTCTGATCTCTCTCATTCTCTTCAGCCTTGCAGTAACTCCAGCCTTCAGGACATCTTTACTTGGGTATTCTGCCAACATCTTAAATTTTACAATGATTTCAGATGGAGGTGGGTCATTCTGGGAGAGATGTGTCCATGGAGTTGCTACGGGTCGGACATGACTTGACAGCATAAGGCAAAACCCAGCGTGGACATGCTGAAAAATTAAACATCCCCTCCAAGAATGACATTCTATTTCTTCTATATACTAAAGCTCTAAAGTACCTACCTGAGAACTTAAAGAAATTGCATTACTAGGTCAGATCAAAGATCCATCCACCCTATTTCTCCATCTCACAATAGCAACTCGTAAGCTCTCTGCGGGCAGGGAATGCATCTTATTTTGTTGTACTGTAAGCGTTCAGTAAATAAGATTGACTGACTGACTTCCCTGTTTAAACAATCAAACTCATGTTAAAAGATGAACCACCTAATATTCCTCAGGTAAACTACGGACCACTGATCCATTAACTTAACCAACACCTTAATTCACATTTAACTTTTTACTTGCTGCCCGTGCAACTAAGTTCATATGTTCACCACCTGCTATGAGCTGTCTTTATCTCATTTCTAAAAGCACAAATAAATCTGCTTGAAAGCACATTGGTTTCCTGTGCCATTATGAAAAGGGTTGAGGGTAGATGCTACTGAATGAATATGAACTTCATATTTAGGTTGCAAAGTTCTTTAAGAATCAGTTTATATACTCTACAAAGCCCTTTTTATAATCTGTATCTTCACAACACAATTATTGTCCAAGGAAATGACTTTGCCTCTGCAGTATTATCTGAAAATAAGCAGGGTGGTCACATGATACACAATCAATCAGGAAAATATTTGTTTGTGACCCTAAGAGTGACTCATTGACAGTCAATTAGAAGGACGGTGTTTAGGAAATCTCCCTCATCTAAACAGAAACAAAATGAAAAACAACACTGAAGCAAAAGATAAATAGACAATAATGCATTTCCACAACAATGTGTACTTTCTTCCCCATAGTATTTGCTTTCTTACACATACCCAAGTAAATTCTAAACGTTTCTATAAACCATTTTTTTAACTTAGCTCCAGTATAAATATGCCCATGGATTCTAATCATAATTTGGAAGAGGCAGATAATCCACTTTAGCTTCACAAACACTAGACGTTTTCTTAGAGCTGTTGGACAGCAGTTAGAATGAAGCCATCTGCCCGTCTGGAGACTATCCTGTTTTTTAATGCAGCGTATGGCCTAGAATATAAGGGCATGAGCTGAAAAGAGGCAGTGGATTTTTCAACTCTTTCCTTTACGTAACCATAATAAAAAGGAAAGGGAATTCATTTTGCTCAAAGAACCTTTATTTTTACATTTCGATGATGTATAAACTTGCACTGAATTAACCTCACAGCCCACAGCCTACTAAGTCTGCTTATGAAAAAGTAGGGGTTTGGGAGTTTAGGAATCAATGGGTGCTATGTATTTTTTTAAACATTAAATTATTGATTTTCAATCAATCCTACTTACTGAGTGCAGGACACTGTACTAAGTGCTTGGAAGTCTACAGAACTGGTAGACATGGAGTTCACGCTCTCAAGGGGGAGACAGACATTAACATAAATGATGTGTAGGAGACAGAAGGTCTGCAGAGACCCTGAGAAGAAGCGATGGGAGAGAAAGCAGGAGAACCAAAAGAGGAGAAGGTCGATGAAGCCAAGGTTAGATAATGTTTTCAGAAGAAGGTGCTCTATGGTGTTGAAAGCAGCTAAGAGGTCGAGGACGATTAAGATGGTGTAGTGGCCACCGGATTAGGCAAGAAGGGCAGTGGTGACCTTAGAGAGGGTCGTTTCCCTGGAGTGGAGGGAGCAGAAGCCAAATTGCAGGGGATCCGGGAGAGAAAGGGAGAAGGGAAGTGGAAGCAGTGAGCGTATACAACTCACTCTAGGAGCTCAGAAAAGAAAGGCAGGAGGGAGGCGGGGCGATCACTGGAGGGAGCTGGAGAACTTTGGAGTGCATAAGTGCCCACTTACCCTTAGCACACAAGCAGTTCTCGGTCTTGAATAAAGCCACCGTTAGTGACTCGGTCGGGTTTGCGTGCTTGTATCACCTTCTTCCCTCTTTGGATCCAAACAAACGTCACCCGCGGTTAGCCTCTCCCTCCTCCCCAGACAATCCTCCAGGAGTGACATTAATAATAATGTTGGTATTTTTTAAGCGCTTACTATGTGCCGAGCACTGTTCTAAGCACTGGGGGAGATACAGGGTAATCAGGTCGTCCCACGTGAGGCTCACAGTTAATCCCCATTTTACAGATGAGGTAACTGAGGCACAGAGAAGTGAAGTGACTTGCCCACAGTCACACAGCTGACAAGTGGTAGAGCCGGGAGTCGAACCCATGACCTCTGACTCTGAAGCCCAGGCTCTTTCCATTAAGCCACGCTGCTTCCCACTACCGGAGTTTTGTATTTTATAGCCTTGTGGATTCCCTGGCCAGAATCCCATTCTTTGGTCCATGTGTGCAGGGGAGTTAAGTGTTTTGCTACTCCAGTTCTACATCTCCAGGAGCCTGCTGATTTCTCTTTAGGTGCTTAGCTTAAGATTCAGGTGACTATCAATCGTATTTATTGAGCGTTTATAACATGCAGAGCTCTGCACTAACCATTTGGAGAGTACAACATAACAGAACTATCAGACATATTCCCTGCCCATAACAAGTTTACAGTCTAGATTATGAAACTGCGTGTGCCAGGCCTACGCCTGAGTTGTGTTGGGTTTTTTCCCACTGCAGTAGTCAGTCTTTATCTTCTGCAGTTTTTTCACTTGACATCTCTCTTATGGATGTCAGAATGCAAAGCTTTTTGTCCGCAAGCATTCAACCATGCATCCCCAACAAGCGTGTCATTCCTTTACCACTGACGGACAACCAGAGAGGCTCATTATACTACAAACTACAGATGAACTAAATAGTCCACTTCTACTAGCTCAGTATTTTTAGTACCGTCTAAAGTGGATCTTTCTTTTCCCATTTAAATAAATATTTTTGGTTAGTTGTGTGGTATTTATACAATATGACCTGAAGGCTCTGGAATGATATTTTAGGCTATAGATTCAGCACACAAGAAACTCAAATACATACCTTCTTATTCCTATAAAGAGGTCAGCTTTGAATCTGACATGCTGTGCTGTGTTAAGTCCAAGTTTTCTTTCCAGAAAATCGACCAAGTCTATGAAACCACCTTTCACAAACTTCATATTCAACAGCTATAGGATTTTGAGCACAGAAGACATCTCTTTTCACAACTTCCAGCCAAAAGTCTTGAACTGAAAGCCTTCTGCCATTATCAGAGAAGCAGCGTGGCTAAGTGGAAAGAGCCCGGGCTTGGGAGTCAGAGATCGTGGGTTTGAATCCCGGATCCGCCACTTGTCAGCTGTGTGACTGTGGGCAAGTCACTTCACTTCTCTGTGCTTCAGTGACCTCATCTGTAAAATGAGGATGAAGACTGTGAGCCTCACGTGAGACAACCTGATTACGCTGTATCTACCTCAGCGCTTAGAACAGTGCTCTGCACCTAGTAAGCGCTTAACAAATACCAACATTATTATTGTCAGAAAAGACTGAACTGGGTATATATACACCCATATATTTTATATATGTAACAGATATACATAAATGTGCATGTGCCTATATATATATAGAGAGAGAGAGGTATGTGTGTGTGTACATCTGTTGTTGGGAAGGGATTGTCTTTGTTGCTGAATTGTACTTTCCAAGCTCTAGTATAGTGTTCTGCACACAGTAAGCACTTAATAAATACGACAATGAATATCTGTAGCATTATACTTTCACAAGTGCTTTGTACAGTGCTTTGCCCATAGTAAGCACTCAATACCATTGATTGAAAATAACAACACAAGCTGTTTACTTAAAAATATACAAGATAAACCTCAAAATGAATAATCTACTCCCATGCTATCTGGTACCAGCTCAGCTCATTATAAACATTTGATAGAAGGATAAGTTTGTCATGGAAATTCAAGTGGTTTTCTGTTGAGGAACTTTTGCTGTTTCATTATTGCCAAAACTGCCCAGAACCTTGAGGATAAAATGAGTCCTTAGAAGAAAATGTCAGCTAAACTGCAGGCTTTAATTGTGGAAACCTCAAAGCGGTTGCCAATCTGGCTTGTAAATAGCAAGTCCTCTAGTCCTTTGCAAATTGGATTATGCTGCACACCATCCACTATTAGAAATCCAAATGGGTCAAAGGAAAACATTATGAAACAATATTTTTTTCTCGAAAACTTGAGTCACTTGCATTTCTCAGGAACTTTGGCACGTACAATTGTGTACACTATATAAAACCTGCAAAGGTGTTAATAAAATCCTCATAATAATGAATTCATCTTGGTTTTATTTTCCATTTCCCTCTGCCTCATTCATTAAGCCACTCTACCAATCAAATCGAAGGTTGCTGGAGGAAACCATTTTGGGTTTCAGGTTTTAAGCTCTCTCCTCCGTGTATAAGCTCCTTGCAAACAGGTAATATCTCTTATGTTTCTCTTGTATATTCCCAAGCAAATACTTGCACTCGTGCTCAATAAATACCAAAGGTAAAACTAACTGTGTAAGTCTTCAAAGAGTAATTTTTTCTAGTCAGATGGTTTCGATTCTTAAAATTGCAATATTGCACTTTACCTATTGCTAAACCTGATTAAAAACTGAAAAGCAATTTTCAAAAGAGATAAAAAGATAGAGTGAGGAAAGCCAAAAGCTAACAGCAAACCAGAAGATCTACTATTTTTCACAAGAATATTTCCATTTACCTCCGTCTTTCCAGTTAATTTAAGGCACACTCCCATGCTTCAGTGGATGGGATGCTGAGTTTCCTACAAGTTAATGTACGGAAGTACCATTTTCCAAAGTGTAATTGCATAAAGCATTGCTAAAACAGTAATGGAAGACCCTTAGATGATCCATCAAAGGAAATCTAATGCAGAATAAACTGCAACTTATGCGACTATATTTTATCGCATTAGACACCACTGCCCTCTTCAGTCAGTTGTGTTTAATCAAGTGTTCTGCAGTTACGAAACCTGGTTCGAAAGTGTCAGAGAATTTGTCTTCCTTCTTGATGTCCTATTTGGGTGAATTTGGGGAGAAAAATATTGGCAAATGCTAAAATGTATCTCTCTGACAATCTCTGATTATGCCACAAGTTGGGAAGAGATGAAGCAGCGTGGCTCAGTGGAAAGAGCACGGCCTGAGGAGTCAGAGATCATGGGTTCAAATAATAATAATGTTGGTATTTGTTAAGTGCTTACTATGTGCAGTAAGTTCTGGGGTAGATACAGGGTAATCAGGTTGTCCCACATGAGGCTGACAGTCTTCATCCCCATTTTGCAGATGAGGTAACTGAGGCACAGAGAAGTTAAGTGACTTGCCCACAGTCACACAGCTGACAAGTGGCAGAGCGGAAATTTGAACCCATGACCCCTGACTCCCAAGCCCGGGGTCTTTCCACTGAGCCATGCTGCTTCAAATCCCGGCTCCGCCGCTTGTCAACTGTGTGACTTTGGGCAAGTCACTTAACTTCTCTATGCCTCAGTTACCTCATCTGTAAAATGGGGATGAAGACTGTGAGCCCCACATGGGACAACCTGATCACCTGTATCCACCCCAGCACTTAGAACAGTGCTCTGCACATAGTAAGAGCTTAACAAATGCCAACATTATTATTATTTGCACAGGTAATCAATGAATGATATTTACTGAGGTCTTCCTTTGTGGGAGGCACCGCACCAAGTACAATACAACAGAGTTGGTAGACACATTTCCTGACCACGAGGAGCTTACAGTCTATAAAAAGAGCTACGTGGGCCATGTTCTGAAGTTATAATGGTGACTTATGAGTCACGAGAAGCAGCATAGCTTAGTGGATAGAGCCCAGGCCTGGGAGTCAGAAGAAACTGGGTCCTAATCCTGGCTCCACCACATGTCTGCAGGGTGACTTTGGACAAGTCACAACTTCTCTGTGCCTCAGTTACCTTATCTGTAAAAATGGGGATTGAGAGTGTGAACCCAGTGTGGGACAGGGACTATGGTCCAACCTCATTAACTTGTTTCTACTCCAGGGCTTAGAACAGTGCTTGGCACATAGTAATTGCTTAACAAGTACCATAATTGGTAGTATTATTGTTGAGACAGTAATTGGAAGGATATAACCTAGGAAGAGGAAAATTGATTGAGAAGTGTCTTCTGAGGGATTTGAGGATAGGGAAATCCCCCCAAGCCTGACCTATTTGAAGGAGGAGGGAGTTCCTGGCATGAGCAAGGGGAGAAGTCAAGGCAAATGAAGACCTCACCCACCTGTTCTTTCAAATCACCACAGCAACTCTACACGGCTCTGCACAGTTTGGGCATTGAATCAGTGATGTTGACTAGGTTGACCTGGTGGGAATCCATTTTAATAATAATAATGCTGGTATTTGTTAAGCGCTTAGTATGTGCCAAGTACTGTTCTAAGCGCTGGGGGGATACAAGGTCATCAGGTTGTCCCACGTGGGGCTCACAGTTTTCATCCCCATTTTCCAGATGAGGTAACTGAGGCACAGAGAATTAAAGTGACTTGCCCAAAGTCACACAGCTGGCAAGTGGCGGAGCCGGGATGAGAACCCATGACCTCTGACTCCCAAGCCCGGGTTCTTTCCACTGAGCCATGGTGCTCCTTTTTTCTTGTTTTCTGCTTAAATTATGGCTTTTAAAGAAACTATTTCACTGTTCATTTATATGTATGCCCAGGATACATGTACAGCAAATAGAAATGGTGACTGGAAGTAGGGTGAAGACGATGGCAAAGTGCATATTAGGGTTGACAAAAGTGTCCATCTGTGTGGTAAACGCTTTAAATAGCTCCTGTAACCCCAAGGTGTTTTGGGAGGGTGAGGTTTAGTAAGAATTCAGTGTTGCAGTCCTCTACACTGTAAGCCTGGTTGTGGGCACGGACCATCTCTTCAAACATATTGTATGCTCCCAAGTGCTGAGTACAGTGCTCTGTACACAGTAAGCACTCAATAAATGATTAATTGATTGCACACTTCATCAGGTTATACCTCACACCCTCTACAGAATCTGTCCAGAGGCAAATATAATACAGTCAACACTTTCCACTGGCAGGAAGGCTTAAGTTACCAGGTCACTCACTCTCAAACTCATTTAGATTTCTTTGCTTTACCCAGTGCTCCTAAACTCAACCTACTGAAATATCATGTTTGCTGAACTGTTATGTTTAGCCAAGCTTAAAAGATATTAAAACAGCATGGCCTAGTGCATAGAGCACAGGCCTGGGAGTCAGAAGTTCTTGGGTTCTAATCCTGGCTCCACCACTTATCTGCTGTGGACCTTGGGCAAGTCACTTAACTTCTCTGGGCCTCAGTTACTTCATCTGTAAAGTGAGGATTAGTACTCCGAGCCCCATGAGGAAAATGGCCTCTGTCTAATCTCATCATCTTGTATCCGTTCCAGCACTTAGAGCTGTGACAAGCATAGGAAGTGCTTAGCAAATACCATATAAAAATAGAAATGCTTATGAAAGTAGCAAGATAATTGTTCAACCACTTGGATCCAGTGATCTTCCTAGAAACACACAATTCTCCAACATGGCTTCTAGTGGCCTGCCTGGACATATGGAAATCACTGCCTGACCAGACTGATTTTCTTCCCTTTCCATAGGAGAAAATTTATAGTTGATTTAATTTAAAGCTTTACATTGATTAACACAGACCCACAGATAAGTCCGTATTCTCTACCATAGATCATTGATGGAACTAAAGACCTGCTCTATAAATGTCCTGAAAATCAGAAAATTTCTAAGTGTATGTTTGAATACATATGGATCAAGCAATTTAATGCTGAAGTGTGAATCAGTGAAATATAAAGAGCTACAAATCTGCTTCATTTCCTCCACTCCTATAAACCCTCATATAGAAGTCATCAGAGAAGAAAAGTCTTGGCTAAGCAGGAACAGATTGCAGCTTCCTCAGTAACAGTCTACTCTTTCCTTCAAAGATCCTCCCCAGCCTCTCTTTGAAATATCAATCAATGGTACTTATTGAGCATTTACTGTGTGCAGAGTACTGTGAGCTAAGCACCTGGAAGAGTACGATACATCAGAGTTGGTAGAAACAATCCCTGCCCTCAAGGAACCTACAGTCTTCTGAATTTTAATTATGAAATCACAACTAAACCCTGCCAGTAGCAACTCATTTTTTTCCCTCCCTCCACCCTCCAATAGAAACAGAAAAGCAACAAGTTGCTGCTTCTACCAACAACAATAAAAAATCACTCAACTTTGACAAATGAGCATACAGCATCATCAGCAAACATTTACTGAGCACCTACTTTGGACAGAGAGCTGTGCTAAAGTACTGGGAGAACTTAGAAGAGCAAAAAAAAAAAGAGACAAGGTCCCTACAATCAAGGTGTTTGCCTTGAAAGAAGGGAGGCATGCCCCAACCACCCATTTTCTTGTATAAAAATTCCACTTCTTGGCTTGGAAGCAGCCTGGAAGTCAGAAGGTCCTGGGTTCTAAACTTGGCTCTGTCACTCACAGAGTCACAGTGTGACAAGTTACTTAACATCTCTGGGCCTCACTTACCTCATCTGGAAAATGGGTTTAAGACTGAAAGCCTCACGTGAGGCAGGGGCTATGTCCAACCCCATTAATTTGTATCTACCCTAGCGCTTAATACAGTGCCTGGTACATAGCACTTAAACATCATGGGACAAAAGTTGAGTTAACTGTGTAGCACTAGAAATAATTTTAGCTTTTCAGAAAGAGTGCTTTCCTAACTCCCCTGAAAGTACCTGGCTGAAACTCAAAGCATGAAGGAAATATTAACGGAAGGATTAAGGCCATCCCAATGGAGAGCACAAAAGGTTTCTCGTACAAATATCTAACTAAGATTAGTATTGCATAGCCACTATCCCCCCCTACACTTTGATGCACACCATTATCCTTTTCAAAGTCTCTTCTATTTGTTATGCTTTAGTTATTTTAATTTTTAAATGAACACATATAACAGAGATTTAGCTTCCATGAGGGAATAATTCTTCATGCAGAAGTAATAAGATTCAAATTTCCAGAGTAGATATTAAATTCACTTACCACATTCAGCTTTTAATAACACCTCCAAGTCTCTAGATTCCAAGTCATGAGCTTGTTAGGACCAAGATCTAAGGGAGGCAATATGTCAGACAGAGGTTGTTCACTGACCTATACTCCTCCAGGAGACCACTGTGATATTCACTGAGGATTGAGGGTTGTGGCTACAGAATGGAGAGAGGGTGAGGAACCCAGGCCCTTCCCAGTGCCAGCCAGGATTTCAGGCCAGCTGCCTCCACTTAGAAAGGAGATTAATCTCCATGCACTCAGATCAGGTGCTCCAGCAGCAAAAAGAAATAGAGAATGGAGACAATTTTCTCTGCCTGTCAGGCCTCAAAATGGAAGCTTTTATCCAAAATTACCCAGATAAATGTAATAACCAATGTAGCTCTTTATTATTGTTATTACTGAATTATTCAATTATAGCCTAGATTCTTCACTTCACTCCATTCATGACCATCAGGCCAACCGGGAAATGTCTATGAGGAAATAAGCTGGAGAGAAATCTCAGGTGGGCCCTGGTCTTTAAGCAAAGACTCTAGATTTACCTAGATATGCAGCATGAACCAGATAAAGCTTTCTAGAGAAACACACCTCAGAAGATTGCATCACCCACAAACACTTTCTGTTAAGGATTTCTTCGGCTGATGATGGGTCTCTCATGCAAAACTCTGGAACCTATTTCTGAACCACAGGATTTTTTCGTAAAGCTGCAGCGGGCTCCAACTGACTGCTCCAAAATGGATTGCTCTGTCAGAACTGCTTGAACGAAACAGCCAAGAGGGCAGCTCATCAACTAAAATACTTGCAAGATCTGCTAATGGCGCATAGGTTTGACTCCACTACCTTAGTTATGATGTTTATAAAGTATGTATATAAAGTATAAAGTACCTTAGTTATGTATGTTTATAAAGTAAAGGAATTCAGAAAAAAAATTACTAGCATCTTGGGAGGGCTGAAGTTCTTTGAAATTTAATCTAAAATTTTAAATTCTAACAAAAAGCCAAGAATATCTCAGAGGTGGTGCATTCAAAACCTTTCATCGAGATCTTTTATGGAAATAAGACATTTCCAATAATAAGCCAGTGTCATTCTGGCAGAGTCCTTCTCCCTAATCATGTAGTGCATAAATTCATTACAATTAGAATAGCAAAAGCAAAGAGTACTTCCATATGACTTGAAGAGTGCTTTTAAAAGAGCCGATATTAGGAAAGTTACTTTTAGATCAAGGCGATTATCTTTTTAATTCTACAATTATCCAGTAAGCAAAATGACGTCTAGACAGGGTCAGCTCCCTCAGACCTTAACTCAATTGGAATAACTTTATTCAACTATTGGAAGAGATGACAAAGGTTTGGGGTTTTTTGCTACCACTAAGGGCATTTCCTGCCATCATTACATTTCCCAAAAGAGCCCACTTTTTGATCAACGACCAGATATCTCTAGTCCTTTGTCTTGTCATAAAATTATATAGAGTTTCTTTTTGCCTTACTGCCTCCCAGAGTTCCTGATATACCGATAAATGCAAGAAGTACCAACAGCCAATCCCTCTGTTACTGATTGGACAACTGGAATGATATTTCTTCAGATGGTTTGAATTCTGAAAACATATTTCAGCCTAATTTTAGATCTGTTGCATGCAGACTCAGCCACCATTTCATCTTTCCCTGAATCAGAACTTCATTCTTGGACATTCCTACCAAAAGAAAAGCCCTCATGTCTGGAGGGAAAAGCATGAGTTTAATTCCCTCAATTCCAGTCATTCTTGTGGGCTGCTGTACTGATGTTAACCAAGAAAGGAAACATGAGAACGCAGTGGGAATCTGTGCTTGGGTGGTTCCAGCCCAACGAAAGCAGGGAATCTCAGGAACCAGTTTGGAATAATTGGATGCGGTTTGGATGAACACCTGACTGTCTTGAACTGAACATTGAAGCTTTGATTCAGTGGTTTTATTTAATAGCTCCAGCTCTAGCAGTATTACCTCTGCACGTAGTGAGGGAAAAGTTCGAACAAAAGAAATAATGTATGTAAACAGAAGGTAAACCCAGCTTGAGGTTTGAGTCTCTATTCTTCATTGTTTTGTTAATAACGGTATTTTTCCTGGAACACTCTCCAGTCCTCGTGTACCCAGCTCAATCTAGAATAAATCCTGCAATGGGTTATGCTTTGGAAATTTATGACCATCTGTTTGTATGTGGGCAGACCACAAAGATTTGCACATTCTTATCCTTTGTCATTTGATACAGGAATCAACGCTGTACACAGGAACACCGAGGACCAGCATAATAATGAAAAGTGAATGTCATTCAGAATGGACGTATAAAACCTTTCCTCTCATTTATGGCCCAATAATGAATCATTTCCATAGAATAATTAATCATTTCATTCTTATGGTCACTCCGGCAAGATGAAAATTACATATCTTAGTGATCACCAAATTCAAGGTGGCTATTATTCTTCCTCTGCCACCCTGGGGTCAAAACACCACATATGCGATTGTGTCATGCTCGCTTCTCTTAGGAAAATATAGCCCATAAAAATCGATGCCAGGAAAATAGTTCTAAAAATATCATGCCTGATTTTCCTGTTTAAAATATCACTCGGTTCTAAGTTCTTAATGTGTAAATTGAAAAAAAAATGAATGTATCCCACCTTCAGGATTTTAAGTGGGGAAGCAGGGTGGCTCAGTGGAAAGAGCCTGGGCTTCAGAGTCAGAGGTCATGGGTCCGAATCCCGGATCTGCCACTTGTCAGCTGTGTGACTATGGGCAAGTCACTTAACTTCTCTGTGCCTCAGTTCCCTCATCTGTCAAATGGGGATGAAGACTGTGAGCCTCACGTGGGACACCCTGATTAACGTGTATCTACCCCAGCGCTTAGAACAGTGCTCTGCACATAGTAAGCGCTTAACAAATATCAACATTATTATTATTATCACTATTAATTGTTCCTAAATCTGTTAACTGAGCTTGAATAATATATATGGGAATGGGAGTCAGGGCCTGGATACAGAACAGGGGCCAAAAGGGAAGGGTGGAAGAAGGGAAGGGAGAAAAAAAGAGCAAGTGAATCACTTATAAACTTCCAAGTTTTCATTTAATTGAACAGTGGCAAATTTTAGTACCAGGAACTATGAATTATAAATGGGTAGCTTTTTCTGCCGTTTGGCTTCCCTGAATTTTAGGTGTATGGTTTTCCTCAGTCTGTTTCCCTGAATTCTCAGAGTGTGCTTTTTCTCAATGTGCAGAGAGAAACTTCCAGCTGAAGGAGACCTGGCACTTCTCCTGTTGGCTTGGTCATGAAGAGGCTCCTCTTTGCTTACCTGATAATTGGTGCATTGGGACCTCAGAGTCTCCTTTTTGAGAGTTTATCGGTGGTGTACCATTCAGAGCAAAAGCAGTAATTCCATGGGAGAATCTGCCAAATGGACAAGTCTGTCCTAGTGACTGGGTAAGAAAACAATTTAGTGAATGAGCAAAGACGAGGTTTTAAACACTTACTCCAATCTGCAAAGTGGGAAATAGGGGGCAGATTCTGGAGGAATCAGTCTAAGAATGAAAACCTAACAGAGGGAATTATTTCAGCAAACACCCTTGTTTTAAAAGTCCGTAAGCAACTGAAAAAGATTCGCGCCTCATTTCCCATGGGTTTCTGATTAAAAAAAAAAAAAGGTTCGTCCGATCATTCCCAGAAGGACTAAGAAGGTTAAGTGTCAAAAGGGAATTTTATCTCAGTGTTAACTATGATCATGAGGCATTGGTCACGCTTTTCTAATATGATCACAGAGCCTGTGGGAAACACCCAGTCAGCAATACAACTCTGCCTAAGTTGCCTCCTGCTTGAAAGGTCTTGATTTTTTCATCCTGACACTTTGAGTGAGGAAAATTAGTTTTGGGAAATATGTACTAGCTACCTCAATCACATGACTGCCGCACCTCCCCTTTCTCTCTCTGGCCAATGCTATATCCAGCCTAGCACGGTTAGCTTGTCATTTCTACTTCCCTCAAAAAACTAGAAAATCATCCAGTTGTATTTATGAACACGTACTGTGTACAGGGCACTATAGTAAGCACTTGAAATGTTTATTAAACTCCTTTAAACCTATAGAGAATTTGCATGGATCTGAAGACTCCAGTTTTTTACCTTTTCTGTCTACCCTACTGCCTGTATGTTTGTTTTTTATGGCATTTTTTAAGTGTTTACTATGTTCCAGGGACTGTACTAGGAGCTGGGGAAGATGCAAATTAATCAGGTTGGACAAAGTCCCTGTCCCACATGGGGCTCATGGTCTTCATCTCCATTTTACAGTGAGGTAACTGAGACACAGAAAAGTGAAGTGTCTTGTCCACTGTCACATAATAATAATAATGTTGGTATTTGTTAAGCACTTACTATGTGCAGAGCACTGTTCTAAGCATTGGGTAGATACAGGGTAATCAGGTTGTCCCACGTGAAGCTCACAGTTAATCCCCATTTTACAGATGAGGTAACTGAGGCCAGAGAAGTTAAGTGACTTGCCCACAGTCACACAGCTGACAAGTGGCAGAGCCGGGAGTCATTCAATAGTATTTATTGAGCACTTACTATGTGCAGAGCACTGTACTAAGTGCTTGGGATGAACAAGTCGGCAACAGATAGAGACAGTCCCTGCCGTTTGACGGGCTTACAGTCTAATCGGGGGAGATGGACAGACAAGAGTCGAACCCATAACCTCTGACTCCCAAGCTCGTGCTCTTTCCACTGAGCCACGCTGCTTCTCTAGAGGCAGATTTAGAACCCAGGTCCTTCTGACCCCAGGCCCGTGCTCTAAACACTGGGTAACACTGCAATTACATTTCTCTTCCTGGTTCTATTCAGGTATTTTTCTGACCAGTTGTTGTCTCTCTGGATCCTCACAACTCCCTTCTTGGGCTTCCTAGCTCTTTGGAGCTTCTCCCTGTCCTTCTGCACTCTCGAGCCCTCAAGTCCCCTTTCTCAGCCTTTTTCTGGGCCACTCTGAGCTCCCCTCTGTAGGTTTTGCTGGCATTCTCCAAGACTTTTCTTCTCTCCATTGCCCTTTCTCCTTCCCTGCTTCCAAATCACATAAGTTCTTTCTCTCCCCCTGCCTTTTCCTCCTACCTACCTACAGAAAGTGTGACAGGTAATCAAAGCCCATAGGACAACTCAGTGACTTTTGGAGTTCTGCTGAATTACACTTTTATTCATTCAATTCACTCGTATTTATTAAGCACTTACTGAAACCTGCCATCACAAAGCCTTCCAACTAACATAACGGGGTGAAATGAAAACACGTGATTGATCCCTATCTACCCAAATGAAAATATGTCTTTTGGTAAGACATAACCTATTGCCAGTGGATGCCAGCAGATCTAGCTTAAAATAATTCCTTCTTAATGACTGTTTCAAATTGGTGTGCCTCTTTCCATAGGAAAGAGCCTTCTTACCAAAGTCCTTCAAAAGTGGTCTGTTAGTATGTCGTAGTATTGCTGTACCCACAGCTAAGAGAATGCTTTTACACCCTGGCTATGCATTGCTATTTTACAGTATTAAGCACTGAAAAGCTGTCAAAACCCCAGATACTCAAATCACTGACCAGGCCAGTTCTGCCAGAGGCAGAAAAGCTTGGTAGTATCGCATCTTAACCGATGTCATGGGCATGTGAACTAACCATTCTTTTTTTCCCCTATACTGGATCAACCTGCACCATGTGAATTGACAGAACTGCCTTGTGATGTGGGAAGAATATTCCCCAAGACATCTACTGGGTTATGTGAAAATAGTGCAAAGAAAACCTGTATTATAGCAGAGCTGATTGTAATTGGTTCAATTTGGGGCTTATAGCCTTCAGCACCTGGTCTGACAGAGCGTTCATTTTATATTTCATATTTGGAAGATCCTTCTCCATCAGTTTCCTCAATGATTTTTTTCTTGAACCTCCAAAGGGGTTATTTTACCATTTTTAGTTCCATTTAGTCGGTGGAAAACAGCATCTTGCTGAAAATCATTCAGAAGAGTCAACTAAAAGACAGATCACTTTCTAGCTCTTACCCTTATCTCCATTACTGCTGTATTAGGTCTATGACTGCAAAATTCACGAGCAGATATTTTTCAATATTTGAAAAAGGAAATGATTTTACTTTAGGGTGTAATTTTTAGAGTTGGCTTTTGAAAATTTGTCCTGGAAATCTTCATTCTGATAAATTCATCCAAACTGCTATGATTTCTTCCTTTTAAAAAGCTAAACAGAATAATAGCTATAAAATTGAATTTAACATCTTAATCTGAAAAAGGTTTCTGATTCCATTCAGTAAGGGTGAAATGTTAATGTTTAAAGCCAATTACCCAATCCCATGCCTCTTTCAACTCAGAAATCTTACAATAATGCCCAAGTGGCAGCTAACCAATTTATATCGATAATCAGTTGCATAAACATATCTTGCTGTTGATCTGTTCACAGAACCCTCTCTGAAATCAATTGGGACTATTACATACAGCTAACTCCCCAGCAGGATTCAACTTATCAGAGGAGAAATACTTGTTTGGAGAGAAGTATATAAACTGGCAGGGATGCATAACCCTTAGCTAGAAAGATATCTGCCAAGCAATGTCATCTAGTAAAGCGAATCCATCTCCAAAAACTCTGATATCCCACTTAAAGCATGGTGTAATTCCAAGGATTCATGGGTCGCTCAAAGAATCACATTCATTTCCCAGATATGATGAATTCAATTTACCCTGGTACAATATAAAGAACCACCCTGAAGGTACCTCTGATTTTCAAAGTTTCAGTGAGCTGTTCGTCATTCTGACACACACCTGAGCAGATGTTCAATTTGGCAGAAAGAGTGCCCAAACGATCTGCTGTTAGTGACCTATTACAAGGCTTTAAAGTATCAAGATGGTGATCATTACTATCAGTGGAAGGCTCATTCTTTCTAAATGAGAGCTTTTTCCCAACCTTCTCTTGTAATGAATTCTTGGAGAAAACAATTTTGTTTCCCATGAAGTATGTGATGATTTCTCTCCGAAGGGAACCGAGGCCCAGCGTGTGAATTCAAGAATTATATCTACCTTCCATATCGTAGAGATTTTCCTATTCATTAGGGTCTAGTTTCTGTTTAGAAAAAGGTAATTCTTAATTACTCCAGATATGTAACTTGGACACGTTGTAATTGTAGTTAACTAATTAGCTTAACAGATTGAGTGTGCTATGCTACATTTGTTAGAGAGAAATGGACAATTGGCAATGAAATTCTAAAAAGCCATAAATGACTTTTCCTAAGGGTTTGGGGAAAGTGTGGGTTAAATACGCTAATGTGGTTTATGATCATGAAAATGGCCTCTAAATTTCTTTCATTAGAGTAAGTGCTGTTTTAGTGGCTGTGCTCGATGGCATTTTGGGTCTGGATCAATGTTTCAATGTCCTCTTGTGGCTGAAGTCTTCTTCATCACCACCATCATTGTCTTTGGAATTTATTGAGGGCCTACTGTATCGATATGCTCCGCACTGTACTAGACACTTGGGAGCATATAATTGAAGTTACTCCATTCCGCACCCTGCTATGGAGCATTTAAATAATAATAATGTTGGTATTTGTTAAGCGCTTACTATGTGCAGAGCACTGTTCTAAGTGCTGGGGTAGATACAGGGTAATCGGGTTGTCCCACGTGAGGCTTACAGTTAATCCCATTTTACAGATGAGGTAACTGAGGCACAGAGAAGTGAAGTGATTTGCCCACAGTAAAGGCTTCGGCCCTGTCAAGAAAGGCTCCAAAGATACATTCATTCATTCATTCATTCAATAGTATTTATTGAGCGCTTACTATGTGCAGAGAACTCTTGGAACGTACAATTCGGTAACAGATAGAGGCAATCCCTGCCCACTGACGGGCTTACAGTCTAATGGATGGCACTGCCGTATAGACCTCCATGGTGACCCTCCTCCCTACTCCTTCCATCTCACGTGACACCATTACATCACGATGTTACGTGTCCTTACAACTTCAGAACCATCTCCCCGGTTTAACTGACTGGTCGCCCCCCCAGCAGGGAACTCACTGATCAAAACTCCCCCAGTTAGCCTAATAAATGGGGCTTTCAGCTATGGCTAATTGGGCTGTTAGTATTTCAGTCCTTTCTCCAGGGCGCACAGGGAGGGGGAAAGAGGGGAAAGGAGTGAATTCAATTCGCTTCAATTCGGCTGTATTTGAGGGCTTACTGTGTGCAGAACACTGTACTAAGTTCTTGGGAGAGTACTATACAGCAATAAACAGATGTTCCCTGCTCACAACGAGCTTACGGTTGGGGTCAGTGCCCTAACAGCTGAGGACTGTTGATGATGATGGTATTTCTTAAGTGCTTACTATGTTCCAAGCACTGTTCTAAGCCCTGGAATAATGATTATGGTATTTGTTAAGCACTTACTACGTGCCAGACACTGTACTAAGTGCTGGGGTAGATACAAGGTAATCGGGTCGGACACAATCCCTGTCCCACTTGGGGCTCACAGACCCAATCCCCTTTTGACAAGTGAGTTAACTGAGACACGGAGAAGTGAAGTGATTTGTCCAAGGTCACACAGCAGACAAGTGGCGGAGTCAGGATGAGAACGCAGGAGACGAAAAGACAGGTGAGGGGGTCCTCTACCCTGCTTCTCTCCCTGGAGGTCTGAGGGTAGGACAGGGATCGTGTTCAAGTGGTCCCCTGGGGGGTCAGGAAACCCCAGTTGACAAGTTTCTGTCTTTAGAATAATCTGTCCTCAAATGTCCACAGCATTCGTAGACTTCAGCATAAACTCCTTCTAGACTGTAAAGTCATTGCGGGCAGGGAACATGTGTACAACTCAGGTCTCTTCTACTCTCCCAAGCACATAGTACAGTGCTCTGCACGCAATAAATGCTCAGTTAATACAACTGATTGATTGATCCTCTTGCCTTCCTGATTTATGGAAGCTGAGCCGGGATGATCAGAGAGAGCTCTGCCACTTGTCAGCTCTGTGACTGTGGGCAAGTCACTTAACTTCTCTGTGCCTCAGTGACCTCGTCTGTCAAATGGGGATGAAGACTGTGAGCCTCACGTGGGACAACCTGATTGCCCTGTATCTACCCCAGTGCTTAGAACAGTGCTGTGCACATAGTAGGCGCTTAACAAATACCAACATTATTATTATTAGAGCTGGATTGGCCAGACACTGCAGCGCCCATATGGCTCCTACACCCCCCCGGGGCTGCAGCTTCCTTGGCGGGGGCAGGGAGGAGGGGCAGAGTTGTAGAGAGGCGGGGGACTGGGAGAGGGGGGGCAGAAGTGTGCTCCATCCAGCAGTCTTTTAAGATGGCTGCTGGGGGGATGATCATAAATGATGGTATTTGTTAAACACTTACTATATGTCAAGCACAGTTTTAAGCACTAGGTAGATACAAGCTAACTAGATTGGACACAGTCCCCCTCCCAAGTGGGGCTCACAGTCTTCATCCCCATTTTACAGATGAGGTAACTGAGGCCCAGAGAAGACGAGTGATGATGATGATGATATTGGTATTTGTTAAGTGCTTACTATGTGCTGAGAACTGTTCTAAGCGCTGGGGTAGATACAGGGTCATCAGACTGTCCCCCGTGAGGCTCACAGTCTTCATCCCCATTTTCCAGATGAGGTATCTGAGGCACCGAGAAGTGAGGTGACTTGCCCAAGGTCACACAGCTGACAGGTGGCGGAGCCGGGATTGGAACCCATGATCTCTGACTCCCAAGCCCGGGCTCTTTCCACTGAGCCACGCTGCTTCTCCTATAGCCACGAGAAGCAGCTTGGCCTAAAGGAAAGAGCACAGAACAGAGACTCAGAGTCAGCACAGTGCTCTGCACACAGTAAGCGCTCAATAAATACAATGGAATGAATGAATAATCCTGGCTTCCTCACTTGTCTAATCCACTCTTCCCCATGACGTTCCAGTTTTCATCTTTCTCCAGAATACCATGGCTGTGTATAGCGGCGAAGTTCATACATGTTCAAGAGAAGGTAATAGAAACTGTAAAGACAATTGAGACAATATTTGAAGATCTATAAAATGTGTTCCTGAGTTCTAAAAATCACGATGTGAATGTTATGAAAATGTATTTAATGAAAAACACTTTATAACTATGATCACCGCATTGATTTAATCACCTACGTGGTGAATATTAAACTCATTTTCAAATGCCACGTACTGAAGGAAAGGGTTTTAAAGGTTTTCTTATTTTTAATAACAACCTTTGGTAACAGGATACATAGTCACAATATTCGATTCCGATGCTCTTCTCAGATGCTTCACATCAAAACCAGTAATGAGACTAAAATTGTATGATAAAATGTATTTTAAATATATGAAATTACATTAAATGCATTTTATTACATTAAAGATCTGGATTCTTATCCCGGCTCCACCACTTGTCTGGTGGGTGACCTTGGGTAAGGCACTTCATTTCTCTGTGCCTCAGTTACCTCACCCTGTAGAATGGCGATTAAGATTGTGAGTCCCATGTGGGACATGGACCGTGTCCAACTTGATTAGCTACCCCAGCACTTGGAACAGTGCCTGCCACATAGTAATTACCTAACAATACCATTTTTTTTTTTAAAAAAGAGGGTCTCTGGGAAAAACTCAGAAATGGCACAATCACCTGATTGTGCCTGAACAACTCAGAGACCAATAACATTACTAAGTTGCCAATAATCAGTATTGTTCTGCTCAAACATAGGACAAAGCCCAACTTTTCTTCAGACAAATGATCTCTAAAACATCCTTGTTTTCTGCAATGAGTTTCTTGTAAACATAAAGGAAAATATCAGCAACACATCCCTTTTTGATCAGGTGGTTTATCAATAGAACGGAAGGTCGGGAAAATCACATTTACTCCTCCTGCATTGTTCCCTATTTTCTTACTACCCCGATTAAAGTTAAAATTTGAATAATTATCAACCTTCCCTCCCTTACATTTCTTTCTGTTCTGAGGATAGTCTCAAGAGTTTTCATTACATGCTGCATTTCTATAAAGATTAGACCATGTTTTCATCACAATGACACATTTGCATGCTATCCTGCTTCTGACTATATCCAATATCTGATTATTATTAATAATAGTATATTGTACACATGGTCACATAATATAATATTGTATAATAATAATTGTTGTTGTATTTGTTAGGAGCTTACCATGTGGGAAACAGAAATAATTTAGGCAGATTTGACACAATCCCTGCCCCACAAGGAGCTCACAGTCTAAGTGGGAAGGAGAAGTAATGGTTTATTCCCATTTTACAGATGAGGAAACTGAAGCACAGAAAAGTTAAGTGATTTGCTCTAAGTCAAACTGCAGGCAAGTGACAGAACTGGGGATTATAACCCTGGTTCTCCTATCTTCCGGACCTATGTTTTTTTCCACTAAGCTACATTGTTTCTTTTGATTCTTGTGGAGAAAGAAATAAAAACTTGTTTAAAAAAATATTATGCTGAGCCAATTCCGAATGATTCTCCATGACAGATGGAGTGACAGATAAAGTGAAGCAAAACCAATCTCCATTACAACCAGTTATGCTTCAGCCACCTTAATTTAATTCATTTTCTGATCCATAAGGGTTGTTTGATATATTCTTTTCTGGGCAGAGAGCAGTCCTGGAAGACTGCATTAAAAAGTTATGAAGAGAGCATAATTTATGAAACCTAACTTATTTTCCCAAAGTGTTAAAAATGCTATTCATTAATGGGAATCATTGGTGGAGAAAATGACTACTGTTTTGATGTGATCAAATAAGCAAGTCTATAATTTCCTTTGTCTACAGTGATTTACCTAATTTAAACTACATGAATACTCACTTAAATCCTGCCTGTCCTGTTTATTATTAATGACAAAGGGCTCATTTTATATCGGGCTTTCATAACACAAGTGATCTGGGTATTTTCTAAACTGAGTGTAAAATTGAATATCGTCATCTGGGTGTGAAATCCACCACAGTACACAGCAGTCGGCTGTCGGTTCAAGATGGTAGAATCGAAGCGATTCCGCTGCAGACTCCTGAGCGAGTCTGTTGCTTATTAACGTCTTTGTCTCCACCCTGGAAGGGATAAACAGTCTTCACTATCTGGCTTAAGGGGATGAGGAGAGAATAAGTGAGAAAAAGTAGAGAGATCTAGAGAGGGCTGAGCTGATTGCGATTGGGGTGTGTAAAGGAAGAGCAATGGCTCTTCAAACCCACCTGTCACACTAGAACTAGTTGTTCTAGCAGTAGTAATAATAATAATAATAATGGTGTTATTTGTTCAGAGTTTACTATATGGCCAGCAAGCAGCATGGCCTAGTGGAGCGAGCATGGGCCTGGGAGTCAGAAGGTCACGGGTTCTAATCCCAGCTCTGCTCCTTGCCTGCTGCGTGATCTTGGGCTAGTCACTTCACTTCTCTGGGCCTCGGTTACCTCATCTCTAAAAGGAGGATGAAGACTGTGAGCCCCACTTGTTTGGTTTTGTTCTGGTTTGCTTTGCTGTCTGTCTCCCCCCTTTAGACTGTGAGCCCTTAATCGGGCAGGGATTGTCTCTATCTGTTGCCGAATTGTACATTCCAAGCGCTTAGTACAGTGCTCTGCACATAGTAAGCGCTCAATAAATACTATAGAATGAATAAATGAATGAATGACAGGGACCGAGACCAACCCGATTTGCTTATACTCCCCCCAGAGCTTAGTACAGTGCCTGGCACATGGTAAGCACTTAACAAATACCACAATTGTTATTATCATTACTAGATGCTGGGAGAGATTGAAGATAATCAGGTCTCATATGGGACTCACAGTCTAGGTAGGAGTATTATTACAGTCTAGTAGTATTTATTGAGTGCCTATTTGCCACCGTTCACCCTTTATTCAACCTTTCCTCAGCCTCCCAGCACTTAAGTACATAGCTGTGATTTATTTGTCTCCTCCGCTTGACAGTAAGCTCACTGTGGGCAGGGAACATGTCTACCAACTGTGTTATATTGTACTCTCTCAAGGGGTTACCATAGCAGCGTGGTTCAGCGGAAAGAGCCCAGGCTTGGGAGTCAGAGGTAATGGGTACGAATCCTGGCTCTGCCACTTGGCAGCTATGTGACTGTGGGCAAGTCACTTGACTTCTCTGTGCCTCAGTGACCTCATCTGTAAAATGAGGTTCGAGTGTGAGCCTCATGTGGGACAACCTAATTACCCTGTCTCTACCCAGTGCTTAGAACAGTGCTCTGCACATAGTAAGCGTTTAACAAATACCAACATTATTATAGTGCTCTGCACACCATAAACACTCAATAACTATGATTGATTGATTGATTGGTTGGTTGCCACAAGGGAGCGAGGAGAGGACATCTGGGAAGTAAAGAATTCCAAAGCTGAGCCAGAACAAGAGTCCCAAGAGCATAGGGGAGACTCTATTCTTAGATCTGAAGGGAGCCACAGTTCTATCACCCACCAAACCTACACCAACTGTGGTGAAAACAACAGTCAAGTTCTGCGCACAAAAGAAAGAACTGTGGGTAGAAATGACATGATGGAGTCTCCTGAGAATTCAGGCTGTTTCATCCTAATTCTGTTCCGTGGGTTGGTCTAGGGAAAGGAAAGCTGTTTTATTTATTTATGTATTTTAACCTCCTGTCAGGGAACTCTGCCTGCATGGGTTCTCTCCTTGAGAAGATGGAAGAGTGAGCTATATAGAGGCAGTAAAGAACTTTTATTATCTCAGCACTGTCCCGCTCCGCAGTCCTGCTCAATTGAATGAGAAGCAGCGTGGCCTTGTGGAAAGACCATGGGCCTGGGAGGCAAAGGGCCTGAGTTCTAATCCCGGCTCCATCACCTTGTGACCTTGGGCAAATCACTTAACTTCTCTGTGCCTCTCTGTTACTTTATACAATGGGGATTTAAATCTTCCTACCACTGAGTTAGCCTGTGTGCCCTATGTGGAACAGGGACTGTGTCCAACCTGATTGTTTTGTTCCTATCCCAGGACTTAGAACAGTGTTTGTTTGACACCTAGTAAGTGCTTAACAAATACCATAAAAAAATGCTCTACTCCTGCTCCCCTCTGGGGCTCTTTGTTATAACCAGTCACCATTTCTTGCCCTCCCTCTGCTTTTCATTCCTTCGGTCTCTGCTTTTCTGACCTCTGGAACTCTCCCACCCTCTGTCTTTTACTAACTTAAAAAAAGTTCCTTTCATCTCAGAAGCATTCCTCTGAGACGCTGCACACCGACGTGAGAGAAAGTCATTCAGGGAATCGATTAGACCATACTATATTAAACAACATTTTTCTAAAATAAAGTCAACCCATGTTTCCCCACTCCTCAAGAACCTCCAGGGCTTGCCTAACCACCTCCACATCAGAGAGAAACTCCCTACCACTGGCTTTAAGCACTCAACCGCCTTACCCCCTCCTATCTTACCTCGCTGATCTCCCGCTACAACCCAGCCCTCACACTTTGCTCCTCTAACACCAACCTACTCACTGTACCTCCAGCTCATTTATAACAATAATACTTATGACATTTGTTAAGTGTTTACTATGTGGCAGGCACTGTACTAAGCACTGGAGTGGATATAAGCAAATCAAGTTGGACACCGTCCCTGTCCCACGTGAGGCTCACAGTCTCAATCCCCATTTTCCAAATAAGGGAACCGAGGCCCAGAGAAGTGAATTGACTTGCCCAAGGTTACACAACAGAAAAGTGGGGGAGCTGGGTTTGGAATCCATGACCTTCACACTCCCAGGCCCGTTCTCTATCCACTGTGCCATCTTGCCGCGAACACTTGCCCACATCCTGCCTCTGACCTGGACCTTCCTTCAGCTTCATAGGCAGCAGAGCCCTTCTCTCCCCATCTTCAAAGACTTATTTGAAGATGCCTTTCCTGACTCTACCCTTATTTTCCCTCTAGACTGTAAGCTTGTTGTGGTTAGGGAATGTGTCCACAGACTCTATCATACTGTACTCTCCCTAGCACTTAGGGCAGTGTTCTGCACACAGTAAGTGCTCACTAAATGCAATTGATTGATTCATTTCCCCTACTCCCTCTCCCTTCTGCACTGCCCTGGATCTTAGATTCGTACCCTTTAAGCACTCGATAATAATAATAATGATGATCATTAGGAGGGGTGGAGAAGGCAAAAACAAGATGGTAATTTGGGTGATGTGCCTTAATGTTTATGGTTTTTTTATGGAATTTGTTAAGCGCTAACTATGCGTCACTCCACACTAAGCCACCCAGCATCAGAGAAGCAGCGTAGCTCAGTGGAAAGAGCCTGGGCTTCGGAGTCAGAGGTCATCGATTCGAATCCCAGCTCTGCCACTTGCCAGCTGTGTGACTGTGGGCAAGTCACAACTTCTCTGGGCCTCAGTACCCTCATCTGTAAAATGGGGATTAAGACTGTGAGCCCTCCGTGGGACAACCTGGTGACCCTGCATCTCCCCCAGCGCTTAGAACAGTGCTCTGCACATAGTAAGAGCTTAACAAATACCAACATCATTATTATTATGACTCTTTATTTACATATCTGTAATAAAATTGTATGTCCATCTCCCCCTCTAGGCAGTAAACACCTTGTGGGTAGGGACCACATCTACCAACTCTCTTATATTGTAATCAATCAATCACATTTATTGAGCACTTACCATGTACCGAGCACTGTACTAAGCACTTGTTCAATCTAACAGAGTTGGTTAAACACATCCCCTCCCCTGCACACAGAAAGCACTCAAATACGATTAACAGATGTCTTATTACTACTGTGGAGGAGAAACACAAGGAAAGAACAGATAGAGACATAAAGAGGCAGGGAGCGTGCGAGACAAAGACACAAAGAGACAGAACAGAAGACAAAGAGCAGAGCGTACACACGTTAGGCTTGTCCTCGCCACATTTCATACAAGCTACAAAGTATTGTTCCACAGTAGAGAACCATTCAATTGCCATATCCTATTGAATTCCATTAGCGTAAAACAACTTAAGCCGATTAATTTTTACATTTAAAGCAAATTGTAACATTAATTGAGCCACAATACTGAATTGTGTCTTTAAAAGTTGCCTCAATTCTCTTACGCCCCCTTGGACAATAAATTATGCATAAGGGCCAGAGACTAAAAGAGGTTGAGAGATACCAGTTGACAAGGAGCAAGAAAATGATATTTTGAAATACTGGAACCATTTAGGTATTTCTACTGGAATTTCTATTTTAGCTATTATTAAAAAAATACGGCCACAGCTAAATTTTCTTCAGAACTATTGATTCATACCCACTTCTAGCACCCTGGCAACCTGGAGAAGTTAAGGGTATTTACAAATGGTGATTATGAATTGCCAATGTAAACATGTCAATCAAGTTTAAATGTAGTTAGCTAACACACTATTACAGAAAATGTGCTCAGTTCAATGAACAAAAGTGTGCTTCACCATGTTTATCTATTCTAAGTAAAAGGTTTTGTTGTGTTTTTTTTTATTATGTAGGCAATTAAGTAAAAATGGCTTTCTGCCTGTAAATGAGCCCAAAGAAATTTGGCTTTTGTTATCTCCTTCAGCTTTTTAATCATGTCTCTTCCTGGAAACTTTAATTCTCTTCTGCTGTCTCATCCTTGTTCTCATTCTTCTGCTTGCTGTTTACATTTGAATCATTCTGCCATCATTTCCAGGAAGGGAAAGTCAATGGGAATGTATATTATTGACGTTACATTAACACACTCCAAAGTTAGCAAAGTGAACCATAAAGACGGAGGCATAAAAACAAATGGCCCCAAAGTTGAAAAAAAGTTATCCATAAATAACAGCTTTAAAAATGTGGAAAGCTGAAATAAAGCATCATTCAAATAAATTAACAAACAGGCCCCATTAGGCTTATAAAAATGCAAAGCACTCTGTGCTTAAAATGAAGTTAATAAAACCAGCTGGGGAGATGTTTTATTAACAAGCTACATAAATACCTAACAATGTTGTAGGTGGAAAATTAGCCCTGCTTACCAAAAAAAAAATAATAATAATAATGATGATCATTAGGAGGGGTGGAGAAGCAAAAACAAGATGGTAATTTGGGTGATGTGCCTTAATGTTTATGTTTTTTTTTATGGAATTTGTTAAGCGCTTACTATGTGTCAAGCACTGTTCTAATCACGGAGACACCGATTAATTAACTTGGAGCCCTGTCCGACAAGGGGCTCATAGTCTTTAGTAGGAGGAAGAACAGCTATTGAGTCCCTGTTTTACAGTTGAGGAAACTGAGGCAAAGTGAAGTTAAGTGACTTGCCTGAGATCACTTAGCCATCCATTGGCAGAATCGGGATCAGAATTCAAGTTCTCTGAATTGTTAGGAGTGGATTAAGAAGAAGGAATGGCATCTAAAGGGGATGGAAATTAGTAAGGCGGTAGTGTATTCAGGTACTTCACTCCCTAGGCAGTTCAGTAGCCAGAATGGTTTTAGATATTCATGCCAGTGGAAGACGGTATTGGCACAAATATTTTAAAATAGCAGAGAATTTGCCTCATCGGGGCTGCTGGGACTACCTGGCCTTCTCTTCTCAGACACACCTAGAATTTACTCTACTGATTAAAGCCAGAGCCTATTAAATGTTCTAACTCAGATGGCAGCTTGTAATAGAAAAACCCTGTCATCTTCTTCAAATCCTCACTTTATCCCTTTTCCTCACCGCCCTTGAAGGGGAAGCTATCATCCGCAGAAAGAGCTGAAGCAAACTGATACTGCATCAAATGTCTCTTTTATCCCCTCACGGGGACACTGGCCTTTTGAAGTTTCAACTCTCCACTAGGACACCCTTCCCTCAAGATACCAGTGGATGTCAAGCACAGCATGAAACAGTGAATAAAGGTGACTGTAGTTTTACACAGAGTCCCAAACTGGTAATTTGAATGCGCTTATGTTTGAATGTCCTCTGGAAAGGCACTTTCTGACGACCTGAGGTCCTACTTGTACATCACCAAGTTTTATCTAGGATTGGAGAGACCCTCATAGTTGTCTCTCCTGATGAAATCTACCATATAAGACCCAATCCACACTCCTCACTGTGTTCTGTATCTATCATCTGAATTAGGACTCTCAGAAGTCACATCTAATTGTTAAAATTCATATATATTCACAGATAATAAATAAAATAATCTGTTTTTATCTAGAACAGAGGTGACCGTATGGTTGGACTTGGTATCCATCTCAAATTATCTGTCAGTCAGATCATTCATTTTAAGAAGACTGTTAATTTTTTGCAAAGCCTTTCTTTTTATGTCCGTGAAATAACTCCAAGTTTCCAAGAATGGTAGTTATTGTAAATCTTATAAATTAGCATTGCTAGTGCCAGAAAGACACTCTATTGACATTCATCTCCACACTTGCTATAATGGTGTTAGGAAGTAAAATATTTAGTAGGAATCCATCACTGCTGCAATTAAAAGTTCACAAGTGCATAGAAGGTTGAAAGAATGCCAGCCATAAAAACCTTAAAGCCATTTATTAAACACCAAATTCCTCCACACCTAAGAGGGAAGATAGAATGGAAATATTGTACTGACGAGAACTGGATTTCCCCAGGAAGCAGAGAGACCTAGTTCTAGGTATAGCCTTCTATCAAATATAAAAGTGTGTGTTTGTGTGTGTGTTCAGGGACCCCTTCATGAAATCTGCACTCTATCACGTGTTATCTAGAACATCACTGAAGCAGGGGAAAGGGCCTTTCACAGAATGTCATCATCTACTTACTATTTGCAAGTGAGTTCCAGGCTGCTCTGTGATATAGGAATCATTCCGGAATTGCGATGACATGAGATCAAATTAACTATCTATCATCACATCCATTTTGGCTCCTATTTTTAGGAGTTAGTGTCAAAGTGGAAAAAAAAAATTGTTCCCGGGTAGAACCTAGAATGCTCAGAATTCCATGACAGTTGAACGTGTTTGCCCATCAAAAATTATATGTCAAATGTTACGTTAATTACATTAATTTTAATTGACGTTAAAATTTTCTGAGCAGAGATAAAAGCCCTCCTATTCCAAGTTGAAAGGTTTCCTGTCCAACTGGACTAAATCTTCCTAATTATCAGGAAGTACAATTTTGGCTTTTTTTTTCAATTATTAGAAAAATTGCATGGCAAATGAGTTCTGCCAAGAATTAGCTTATCGATTTCAGTGAGTGTAGCTGAAAATGGCCAATACACATCCAAAATCCTCTCCTGTCCTCTTCACTTCTGTGCACTGCCCTCCATGGTGAGGCCAAAGTCTTGCTTCCATAGGAGGAAAGAGAGGGTGAAGGAGTCTTGAGAATATGCGGATCGTTTTCTATTTTCTGTTACTCGACTTCGGCTGGGCAGATCTGGGGTTTCGTCTCTCTGCTCTGAGGCACCTAGCCAGGTCCCGGTTCAGTGGCTGTAGTAGGAACAACTAAATTCTCAGTGGTGGTTTATCCTACCACCCAGAATGGGAAGTTCCAATGAGCGGTAGCTGTCTGTAAATTCATTTTTCTCTCAGCATCCTTTAAGGTCCGGTATAGCCCGGCTGTGACATCGGGTCTCAGAAAATGATTTTATTGATGATGATGATGCGGAACGATAGCCTTGGGCTGTTCTGTTGCAGTTGGTCTTTGCAATTCTGGAAACTATTCTAGGCCAAAGCAGGGCCCCATTGGGGTCCCTCAGGGTGGGGGTCGAAGAGATGACAAATATTTTTTTTTTCCATTTTACTACTTTAATCACATCTGAAACAACTTTCCCCTCCTCCACTTTGCACTTCTTGGCTCTGGGCTGAATAGAGCAGTACAATGGACTAGTGCCATTCATCCAGACACAAAAACAGGATTGTTTATGCGGTGTTGTTCTAAACAAATATGGCACTTTTGCTCATTTGGGGAGAAGGGGGTTTTGTTGTCCTAGAGTGGTGAATTGGGCCAACATCCGATTGTACCAGAAAACTTCCGATTTGCATAACAGCAATCACCACTAAGCCCTCTGAATGAAAAGCCAAGGCTGTTTGAACACTTGGTGCTAAATGAAGAGGTCAGGAACGTGTCCGTGAGGACCTAATGATGAGGGAGTCTCCAATCAGGAGCAGTGGATAAGCCTCAGTCCTGAGGCCTCTGGAGAGAGAATCTTTGCAGAGGAATTGATTATCGGACTAGGATTTTATCTAGTTTCACGTGCCCTCTCTTGCTCATGACAGCTATGCTTCCACTGGGGCGCAGAGGGCAAAAAGTAAGTAAGCAGGCAGGAGTACAGAACCCTGCAAAGTGCTTGTGTAGTCTCCCTGCTCCAGAAAAGAGGGATTTAAAGGAGCGCCTCAGAGGATCCCCTCAACTAAGCCAAAAATGGCTACAAAGGACCCACTATGAATGCTGCTGGGCAGGATTCCTCCTCCTCCTTCTCCCCCACCTCCTCCTCATCATCATCATTAATCGTGGCTCAGTGGAAAGAGCCTGGGCTTGGGAGTCCGAGGTCATGGGTTCGCATCCCGGCTCTGCCACCTGTCAGCTGTGTGACTGTGGGCACGTCACTTCACTTCTCTGTGCCTCGGTTACCTCATCTGTAAAATGGGGATGAAGACCGTGACCCCCACGTGGGACAACCTGATTACCTTGTATCTCCCCCACCGCTTAGAACAGTGCTCTGCACATAGTAAGCGCTTCACAAATACCAACATTATTATTATCATTAATGACATTGAGTGCTTATTATGTGTGGAGCATCATACTATGTACTTAGAGAGTATAATACAGCAGATTTGGTATACATGTTCCTTGCCCGCAATGAGCTAATAGTCTAGAGGGGGAGATAGACATTAATATAAATGAATAATGTGGCACATATGATTTTAAAATACGTAGGTAATTCCCGATAGCAGTGCAGTTCTCAGCCCTGCCAACAGGAATCCTGCCTTGCCATACCAAAGAGGTTTGAATAAGATATAGATGCAGGACTGGTGCCACCCGAGGAAAAACAGCTGCCACCTCTAAGCGAGCCCCAACGGTGAAGAAGCGTGGCTCAGTGGAAAGAGCCCGGGCTTGGGAGTCAGAGGTCACGGGTTCTAATTCCGGCTCCACCACTTGTCAGCTGTGTGACCCTGGGCAAGTCACTTCACTTCTCTGGGCCTCAGTTACCTCATCTGTTAAATGGGGATCAGGACTGAGCTCCAAGTGGGACAATCTGATAAGTTTATTTCTATCCCAGTGCTTAGCGTTTGGCATATAGTAAGCTCTTAACAAATGCCATCATCATTATTATTATTATTCTCTGGGCCTCAGTTACCTCATCTGTAAAATGGGGATCAAGACTGTGAGCCCCACGTGGGACAACCTGATTGCCTTGTATCTACCCCAGCGCTTAGAACAGCGCTTGGCACGTAGTAACTGCTTAACAGATATTAACATTATTATTATTATTATTACCTGTAAGAGACCTGCTGTCACTGCAAGGACGGACACCAGCCCAAGTCATGGGCAAAGACACAAGAAGCAGCGTGGCCCAGTGGACAGAGCATGGGCCTGGGAGTCAGAGGACCTGGGTCCTAATCCCAGCTCTGCTACTTGTCTGCTTTGTGACCTTGGGCAAGTCACTTAACTTCTCTGTGCCTCAGTCACCTCACTTCTAAAATGGAGATTAAGACCATGAGCCCCATGTGGGACAGGAAACTATAGCGATGTAATTTTCTTGTATCTACCCCAGCACTTAGTGGCACGTAGCAAGTGCTTAGCCAAAAAACACTCATTTAAAAATAAAACAAAACAAAAAACAGCGCAGTCAGTTTCCAGCAAATCCAGAATGTTCAGTAGCCCTGAGGAGATCCTTCTTCTTGGACAGGATTTCGAAGACATCCGAAGCCTATACTGTCTCTTCGGTTGGTGACCCAGGACTCTTATCTGTTCTGAGTTGATCTGGGGAATTGTACTTCAGCAGTCCTACTAGCATTTAATAAACTCTTCTCAACTCATATCGGTTGACTGGCTTATTCATTGAATCCTCCAGGCTCAGAGAGCCAGATTCCAGAATAGGTGGCTCAAACAGTTCCTGCCAGAAAGGAATTCCACAGTAATTGAGTCAACAAAATGTCACTGTTCAGACCTTGCATGTACCCGCAGTGTCTCTGCCTTATTAAATAGAAAATTGTGTTCAGAATGATAAGCTGGTGTTAGCCTCTCCTCTCAATGAGCAAGGCCAAGTGATAGCTTTTTTGCTTGCTAAATTGTGTGGTACAGTGATTTTCCCCCCATTTCCTCACACTGCCTATACTTGCACGACAATCTTCCAGGACAGCACGGTCTTAAATATTGGCTCCCTAGACAGGTTTCTCTCCTGATCTTCATAGTCTTTCTTTCTCCTGATTGACATTCATCATTGGTGTGGACTTGTGGCTGATAATAATAACAGAGCACTTTTGTTTTCAAGCAGAGAGAGGGAAATTTTCATTCATTCATTCAGTAGTATTTAGTGAGCGCTTACTATGTGCAGATCACTGTACTAAGCGCTTGGAATGTCCAATCTGGCAACAGATAGAGACAATCCCCGCCCAATGACGGGCTCACAGTCTAAACGGGGGAGACAGGCAGCAAAGCAAAACAGAACAAAATAAAAACAAGACAACATCATCAAGATAAATAGAATCAAGTAGATATACACCTCGAATCCCAGCTCTGCCACTTGTCAGCTGTGTAACTGTGAGCGAGTCACTTAACTTCTCTCTGCCTCAGTTACCTCATCTGTAAAATGGAGATTAACTGTGAGCCTCATGTGGGACAACCTGATTACCCTGTATCTACCCCAGCGCTTAGAACAGTGACCTGCACATAGTAAGTCCTTAACAAATACCAACATTATTATTATTAACAAAAGAAATAGGGTAATGAATAATATATACAAATGAACACAGTGCTGAGGGGAGGGGAAAGGGGAAGAGCAGAGGGTGGAGGGTGAGGGGAGGAGAGAGGAGGGGGAGCAGAGGGAAAGGGGGGCACAGTCTGGGAAGGCTTCCTGGAGGAGGTGAGCTCTCAGTAGGACTTTGAAGAGGGGAAGAGAGTTAGTTTGGTGGATGTGAGGAGGGAGGGCGTTCCAGGACAGCAGTAGGACGTGGCCCAGGGGTCAACAGCGGGACAGGCGTGAACGGGGGACAGTGAGGAGGTGAGCGGCAGAGTAGTGGAGTGTACGGGGAGGGCAGTAGAAAGAGAGAAGGGAGGTGAAGTAGGAGGGGGCAAGGGGATGGAGAGCTTTGAAGCCAAGAGTGAGGAGTTTTTGTTCCATGTGAAGGTTGATAGGCCATCACGGGAGGTTTTTGAGGAGGGGTGACACACCCAGAGAGATTTTGAAGACGGAGACAAGCCACTATTGGATAAATAGCCTGACCTAAGATTTGGGCTCAGAAGAAAAGAGACTCCTCTAAGAGAAAGGGAATCTGGAACGTGTTGATTAGGAAATCTTATAATTGTCATCGTTGATGACATAAAAAGGATTTTGAGTCTAACTAGTTAGCATAAAATGGGTATCATGAGTTCAGTACAACTACTGCTCTTATGTGGACTGCAAATGTATGGCATACCATCAGGATTTCTCACACACACACACACACACACACACATTTATTAAGGCAGTTAAGTGCACACTGACTCAGCAGGCTGAATTAAGCAAAATTAAGTCAATTTTTTTAAAAATTCCATCACTACCTATTAGCAGAATCTCACCTCTGGTTCATTTTGATTACTTGTAAATTAATTCCATGGAATGCTCCTTCAGCCACAGAAGAGATCAGATTTCAGACTTGAAGTAAAACCTGAGACTTTACCATCAATTCAAGGCCATTATGCATGGGATTAAGGAAGAACCACTGAATGAGATGTCAGTACTAATTTCCTTATCAACAAGAATAATTTGGCAGATCCATTACGTTTCTCTCACCGCTCAGCCCTGCTCTAGAGCAAGCACAGTAACCAAAATCAAATTGAAATCGGTGGTCTATTAGGCAGTAGTAATTTTGTGGTTGGCATTATTATCACTAAGGTATGATGGAAGAGCACACTCGCAGAGCATGTGTTTTGAGATATTACAGAAAAATGATTCTACTGAAATACCTATTCTGATATATTATCAAATACTCATTCAATCAATCATGTCTTTTGAGTGTTTACTGTGTGTGGAGAACTGTGCTAAACAGTTGGGAATGTACAATATACCAATAAATAACGAGACACTCCCTGTCCCCGATGAGCTTACGGTCTCCGGGGGAGACAGACATTAATGTAAATAAGTGAATTATGGATATATACATAAGTGTCGTGGGGGTGGGTGAATAAAGGGAGAAAGTCAGGATGACTCGGAAGGGAGTGGGACACAAGGAAAAGAGGGTTTAGTCCAGGAAGTCCTCTTGGAGGAGATGTTCCTTCAATAAGGTTTTGAAGAAGGGGAGAGTCGTTGTCAGATTTGAGGAGGTAGAGCGTTCAAGGCTGGAGGCAGGATGTGGGTGAGGGGTCAGTGGCGAGATAGACTTGAGAGTGGTACCGTGGAAAAGTTACATTAGCAGAGCAAAGTGTACGGGCTGGTTTGTAGTAGTAGAGTAGTGAGATGACGTAGGAGGGGGCAAAGTAAATGAGGCTTTAAAGCCAATGGTGAGCAGTTTTTTGTTGGATGTGAAGATGGATGGGTAACCACTGGAGTTTCTTGAGGAGTAGGGAAACGTCCTGAAATTTTTGCAGAAAAATGATCCAAGCAGCAGATTCAACAAAGGGGCTGTTACAGTAATCAACAGTAGTACATTATTTACTGCTGATAGATACTGCATGATACTGCTGAATTATTCTTGTTGATAAGGAAATTAGCACTGACATTTCATTCAATGGCTTTTCCTTAATCCCATACATAATGGCCTTGAGTTGATGGTAAAGTCTCAGGTTTTATTTCAAGTCTGAAATCTGATCTCTTCTGCAGCTGAAGGAGCATTCTGTGGAATTAATTTACAAATAATCAAAATGAACCAGAGGTGAGATTCTGCTCATAGGTAGTGAAGGAATTTTTTTTTTAAATTATATAATTTAATTTAATTTCCTACATTTATGTGCTGCTCAAAGGCTGGTTTCATGCATGGAAAATCCTGAAAAAGTAAGGGTCAACTGACGTTTGGAAACAACAGAATCTGACTGAATCAAAACCATCTGTTTACCGTTATTATACCGTTTTCTATCAGAAGATAAACTAACATTACCTTCAGAATAAGTCACTTTACAGAAGAAACCAAATGGAACTCTTACACCCCAAAGTGATTTGCTAGATGTAGAAGGAGAGTCTGGTATGGGGAAATGGGGGAACAGACTCATCAAAGGTAGAATAATCCTTCAGTTCAAAAATAACTGAGATAACAGCCCATTCTCTCTAACCTTCAGTTCAGGAGAAATTTCAAAAGGGGCCCACTGGGTGTCATACCCAGGCCCCCAAAAGAAATGTAACCCAGAGATTACGTTGATAATGATGATGGGAGTTGAGGGAGACTCCATTTTTCTGCCATGTACCTATTAGACATCCAGTGATTGAAAATATTCCTGGAATTCTGTCTGCAGCTTCACGACACAAGCAGCATGTGACTCAAAAGCCAGCTAAGCATAGAGGGGCGGTTGATTTTACTGCTTTCCTGTTGCAAGTCAGCACCTCGTCTCTCTCGTTCACCCCACACATCCTATCCGTTACCAAGACCTGCCGGTTTCACCTTTACAATATCACCAAGATCCGCCCTTTCCTCTCCAACCAAACGGCTACCTTACTGCTACAGGCTCTTGTTATATCCTGGCTAGACCATTGTGTCAGCCTTCTCTCTGATCTCCCTTCCTCCTCTCTCGCCCCCTCCAGTCTATTCTTCACTCCACTGCCTGGCTCATCTTTCTGCAGAAACGATCTGGGCATGCCATTCCCCTTCTTAAACACCTCCAGTGGTTGCCTATCAACCTCCCATCGAAACAAAAACTCCTCACTCTAGGCTTCGAGGCTCTCCATCACCTTGCCCCTTCCTACCTCTCCTCCCTTCTCTCTTTCTACCGCCCACCCCGTACGCTCCGCTCCTCCGCCGCCCACCTCCTCACCGTCCCTAGGTCTCACCTAGCCCGCCGTCGACCCCTGGGACACGTCCTCCCGCGGTCCTGGAATGCCCTCCCTCCTCACCTCCGCCAAACTGATTCTCTTCCCCTCTTCAAAACCCTACTTAAAACTCACCTCCTCCAAGAGGCCTTCCCAGACTGAGCTCCCCTTCTCCCTCTACTCCCTCTACCGCCCCCCATTCACCTCTCCGCAGCTTAACCCTCTTTTCCCCTCATTTCCCTCTGCTCCTCCCCCTCTCCCTTCCCATCCCCTCAGCACTGTACTCGTCTGCTCAATTGTATACATCTTCATTACCCTATTTATTTTGTTAATGAAATGTACATCGCCTTGATTCTATTTAGTTGCCATTGTTTTTACGAGATGTTCTTCCCCTTGACTCTATTTCTTGCCATCGTTCTTGTCTGTCTGTCTCTCCCGATTAGACTGAAAGCCCGTCAAAGGGCAGGGATTGTCTCTATCTGTTGCCGACTTGTTCATTCCAAGCGCTTAGTACAGTGCTCTGCACATAGTAAGCGCTCAATAAATACTATTGAATGAATGAATAAAAAGCACCGGCCAGCTGAAAAGCATCATGGCTAGGTCATGCAAATACGGTGTTTCTTTTCCCATGAGACGTTGTTCTTATTGCTTACCACTGAATGGGGTGTGATCATTCTGGCCTGTAAGTCTGCTGTGGGCAGGGATTGTCTCTCTTTATTGCTGAACTGTACTTTGCAAGTGTGTAGTACCACACTCTGCACACAGTAAGCGCTCAATAAATATGATTGAATGATTGAATGAATGTCCTTCTAATGTTTCTACCTGAGAGATACTCAACATCCTAAATAACCTCTACTTTATTAAAGTCAAAAGGTAGAGAGTCTAGTCAACTGGCCAGGATTGATTGGACATTCTGGCTACTTCCCATACAACTTTTAGCACTGTTTTCCATCATATTATAAGGTTCATACTTTTCACTATTTACAGGTGCATATTAACCTTGGCAGGATTATAGCAACCTCATTTGGAGTTCTGCTTAGGCTAGTAAAATAATTGAGTTCGTACAGACTGGCACTGTGACACTGAAATGAAAATCTTAACTTTTCCATTTGCTCAGATTGCCATTATAAATTTATAACCCTAATGTAGTTTTTTTGACTTATGTGTGTCCCTATGAGTAGACACATGACATACTTTTACACTGAAGTTATTTTAGCTTCTCAACATAGATTTATGTGTATATTATGAAAGCAAAGAAACAAACAAAATCTTGTTGGGGTACCGAAAAACCCATTATTTACACCAATCAACCATTAAACCAAAGACATTTCAAATGCAGCTAAGGTAAAAAATGAATGTGTTGCTCCCCGGGCACAATAGAACAGCAAATACATTTTATAGCTGAATCAAAACTTTCCTTTTAAAAACAAAACATATTTCAGTCACATTACAGTATCATAATCAAATATACCATTTTTGTGTGGTAGATTTGTCTTTCTATATCATCCAAGACATTGGAATCACCAATGAAATGTGTTATTAAAATTGAAGTGACAGGTAGGACAAAAAGTGTTGCATATGGGTCTTCGAATACATTAATCTCATTGGAAAACTAAAGATAAATGAGGCCACCTGGAATAGAAAATAAATAAAACAACTGCAAGTGTTATTATCTTGTCTATTCCAATATAACCATTCACACTACTCTATATCCACACATTTACATGTTTTATGCATCAATCTGAATGATGGTCTCAAATCTGTCGTTTTCCCAAGTTTGTTCCCAGCCTGCATTCTTTCCAGCTGATCCTAAATTATTTCCCATTCCAAAACATATTCTTTCATTACATTTCTCTAATCCCTGAACTTCCGGGGTCCTGGTGGTGAAACCTGAGTTCTAATGCCGCCTCTGCTGTTTGACCTCTGGCAAAATGACTTCATTATTCTGTTGGTCAATTTCCTCATCTGTATAATGAAGATTCAATACCTGGTCCCTTCTTAGAATGTGAGGCCCATATGGGACAGGTACTGTGTCTGTGTCTGACCTGATTATCAAGTCGTTACCCCAATCATTAGTACTGTGCTTGGCACATAGTAAGCACTTAACAGATTGCCACAGTTATTAATGAGAAGAGCATGAAATATGGAATATAAATGCATTGTACAATCATATCATTAATCCTATATTTAATAGGATTATTAAAATCACGAGAGTATGAGAATCACTGAAGGCAGGATGACTCTCTCAAATGGGGCCTGGAATTTCTCTTAAATCCAGCCCATCATTAGTATTTATTCATAGTCTACAATGTAGACTCACTTGGTTACTTAGAAGTAGAAGAGTTGATCCCTGCCCTCAAAGAGTTTACAATCTATAATGATCAACAAAGGTATCCCTTTCATGTGTTTGACTTTTAATCTTCAAAAGCAGCTCCAAAAAATTTATGGACAGAGAAAAAACTGTTCACCTCTGAATGAGTTTGTCCCTGCCCCTAAAAGAAATTATTTTACAGCCTAAACATCTAAAATGACCTAAGCACACTCTGCTAATGAATGGTAGCATGTGAAGGAGGAGTTCATTTTCCAGACAACTGCTAGGACTTTCTCTGCAGAGTTCCACAACACATGAGGGTATAGCTTCATTTTACATGAAAGTCTCCTTGGTTAAAAACGTTAAGAAATGGCAGTCTATGAAAATAAGCAGTCAAATATATCAAAAGGAGACATTTGGGAATTTTTTCAAAAGAATCCTGGGTCTGCATCTGAGAGTATGTGGGTAGAGTTTTGCCTGAAGCTGAGAAAAATAATCTGTTTTTCATAACCTATATTAGGTCATGGGGTCCAAATGAAGTCCAAGTGATTTCTGACTGAATCTCTAGATTGTAAGCTTTATGTGGGCAGGGAATATGTTAGCCAACTCTCTTGTATTGTATAATAATAATAACAGTGGTATTTGTTAAGCGCTTACTATGTGCAAAGCACTGTTCTAAGAGCTGGGGGGGATACAAGGTGATCAGGTTATCCCACATGGGGCTCACAGTTTTAATCCCCATTTTACAGATGACGTCACTGAGGCCCAGAGAAGTGAAGTGACTTGCCCACAGTCACACAGCTGGCAAGTGGCAGAACGGGGATGAAATAATGTTGGTATTTGTTAAGCGCTTACTATGTGCAGAGCACTGTTAATAATAATAATAATAATAATAATAATGTTGGTATTTGTTAAGCGCTTACTATGTGCCGAGCACTGTTCTAAGTGCTGGGGTAGACACAGGGGAATCAGGATGTCCCACATGGGGCTCACAGTCTTAATCCCCATTTTCTAAGCGCTGGGGTAGATACAGGGTCATCAGATTGTCCGACCTGAGGCTCACAGTCTTAATCCCCATTCTACAGATGAGGGAACTGAGGCACAGAGAAGTTAAGTGACTTGCCCACAGTCACACAGCTGACAAGTGGCAGAGTCAGGATTTGAACCCCTGACCTCTGACTCCCAAGCCCGGGCTCTTTCCCCTCCCAAGCACTTATACCGTGCTCTTCACATAGCAAACACTCAATAAATGCCACTGATAATGACGATGATGACGATGATGTTTATCTCTCAAGATAAAGTGGAGGTAAGAGTTGAACAATCATCTTCATAATTTGATCAATCTATGACCACCGTCAGTGCTGTTTATGGAGCCCCTAGTTTATGCAGCACATTCTACTAAGTGTTCGAAAGAGTACAAAAGGATTAGAAAACACAATTCCTGCCTTACAGTTTAGGAGAGACATACTAATAAATTACAGATGGGGGAATAACAGAGTACACTAAATGAATACCTATGGGCTGTAGAAACGAAAGTGCTTAGGTGTCATGGAAGGGCTGAAGTGGCAGTTGGGAGATACAAGATAAGGAGATTAGAGATTTCATGGTTGAAGACCTACTGGAACAGATGTGATCGGATTAATCTCTATGAATCAGGTTGAATAAATTATTTTTTTCCACCTAATAGCAGGGGTGGGTTTTTTTTAGCCAGACGTATGCAAACTTTTACAGTATCAACTGAATTTCACTCTTTTTTTCTTCCCTTTTCTATATGTTAAATTACTACAAGGTAATAGCCTAAGGGCAAATAAATATTCACCATATTCGTACATAACATAAGAACACTAGCCATCTTATTGGTTCAGTGAAGTGGAAATGACACCTTTTTAATGGCGTTCATGTCCAAGAAAAATACATGAATTGAGGTCTGTGATATTTTAGGGGGTGTGATTCTAAAGCTTAAGCATATTCAAGTAGAAAGGACTTGGATGGTGCTTGTGCACCCCTAAGACAGGCTGTGCTAACCCTAAGCAAGTGTTTTAGGGATGTTGGTAGTTAAAGTTATCCTAATAAAAATGAATGTTATCTATATCAATAATTAGAAAAAGATTTATCTTTATCAGTAATTAGAAAAGATTGTACATATGCTTTTAATTTTTCCTGGGAGGCCTAGGAAAATTAGTTTGGCAAGATTTTTTTTTAAACACATACTCTGTGTGAAGCACTGTTATAAGCTCTGGGGTAGATGCAAGTTAATCAAACCAAATACAGTCCCTTTCCCACATGAGGCTCCCAGTCTAAGTCAGAGGATGAACAAGTATTGAATCTCCATTTTGCAATTGAGGAAACTGAGGCACAGAGAAGTTAAGTGACTTGCTCAAGGTCACCCTGCAGGCAAGTGGCCGAGCCGAAATTAGAACCCAGGTCTTCTGACTTTGAAACCCATGCTTTATCCTCTGGGCCATGCTGCTCACCTTATTTTTCTACTCCGTATTCCTTTAGAGATTATTGTTGGGTAAGTATTTTATTTACAATAATAATGATGATGGTATTTGTTAAGCGCTTACTATATCTCAAATGCTGTTCTACATCCTAGAGTAGATTCAAGTTTGTCAGTTTGGACACAGTGAAACCACCCAGATTACTATATGATTTGTGCACAGATTTAAAACAGGCTTAAATATGTTATCTTTCGTTTGTCTGAAGACGCAATATCTAATGTTTTCAGTTTGTCTGGATTGCTCCACTCCTGAGCCACTGTCACATAGGCCTTGGTCACTTTAGATCTGAAAATGCTGCTGCCTTTCCATCAAAGCCCCCGGGGTCCCTGTTCTCAATATGTCCTGTGCATCCTAGGCCACTGGGAGTTGGTCAGCAGCCATCACTGCAAAATTGGGAAGTTTGGGTTGTGTCCTGGCGCTCAATGACTTCAGTGGCAGCACCAGTTTGGAATGGGCAGTGACTGGAAGGAAAGGTTTGAGAACCTGAGGGCCCCAGGGAAAAGGAGGCAAGAGGGCTCAGCCTGGAAAAGAGAAGCAGCATGGCCTAGTTGGAAGAGCACAGGCCCAATAGTCAGAGGATCCGGGTTCTTACTCCAGCTCTGCAATGTGCCTGCTGTGTGACCTTGGACCAGTCACTTTGCTTCCCTTTGCCTCTGTTTTCTCGCCAGCAAAATGGAGGTGAAATACCTGTTCTCCCTCCCTCTTAGACTCTTCTTTAGAAGAGCGTCTTATAAAATCTCCCCTTGGTAGTGAAGATTCAAGCCAATCCAAATAGTTGGATTTTTTTATTACCTTAGACACTTGCCATTCGAAAGTGATGGATCTTTAGGAAATACATAAAAGAAAAGAAGCCCTTTTTTGGCATCATCTAGCACTGTATCTTCATCAGACCATTTCCTGAAGCCAAACATTTCAAGAGCTTGGGAGGCAGTTTCCTTCTAGCTGATCCAGAAAGTGGAACCACAGTTGAATCCCCCTGCTCCACTTTCATTTGACTACTTTCATTTATTTGTTCTTACTAACCAGATAAATAGGAATAATTACTGAACGGACAAAAGGTAAGCACAATGGCAACAGAAATGGTACTGATGATAACAATGAATTTGCTCAAAACCAGGCCTTATGGAATGGGCTAATCAACTGTCCCCTCCTGATGAAACTCCTTATCCACACTGCTGTGAAGTACATATAACAGAATGTTTGTAAACTAACATTCTCAACAGGAAAAATGAGAACGATACTTGGTTTAAAAATGAGCAGCTTATTGCCATTAAGACAAGAAAATTACTACTGCAGCCCATCATGCACAACCCTAATTATGGGCACATTCTGAAATGTCTGTTTAGAAAAATTACCGTCAAAATAGCTAAAGACTGCTTCGAGGTCTATAAATCGTAGAATGGCATAAATACGTTGGACTGTAATTTAATCATTTATAAATACAGCATGATCAACTCTTCGAAAACAGATGCTATCTTAACGTTTTAAAAGAACAAGAGGTTTCTTCTACTACCTACCACGTTAATCCAAGTATTTATCCTTTCCCGCTCTGATTACTGTGCCAGTCTCCTTACTGATCTCCCTGCCTCCTGTCTCTCCCGACTCCAGTCAATCTTCACTCTGCAGCCCAGACGAATTTTTTTACAAAAAACGTTCAGTCCATGTTGTCCCACTCCTCGATAGCCTCTAGTGTTTGCCCACCCACGTTCTCATTAAACCGAAACGCCTTACCCTCGGCTTTAAAGCACTCAGTCACCTTGCCGGCTCCTACCTCCCCTTGTTACTCTCCTACTCCAACCCAGCATACACATTCTATGTCTCTAATGGCAACCTACTCACTGTAAACTTAATCTCATCAATCTCACTGCCAACCTCTCACCTATATCCTGCCTCTGGTTTGGAATGCCCTACCTCTTTATATCCACAGACTAGTACTCGCTCCCATTTCAAAGCGTTACTGAAGGCACATCTCCTCCAAGAAGCGTTCCCTAAGTGCTCTTTTCCTTTTCTTCTACTCCCTTCTGTGTCGCCCTGACTCCTTCCCTTTATTCATCCCCACACTCAGCCCCACAGCACTTATGCACATATGTAAGCCCGTCAATGGGCAGGGATTGTCTCTATCTGTTGCCGAATTGTACATTCCAAGTGCTTAGTACAGTGCTCTGCACGTAGTAAGCGCTCAATAAATACTACTGAATGAATGAATATCCGAAATTTCTTGATTTATATTCATGTCTGTCTCCCCCTCTATACTGTAAACTCACTGTGTGCAAGGAATGTGCCTGTTACATTATTATCTTGTATTCTCCCAAGCACTTAGTACAGTGCTCTGCACAGAGTAAGTGCTCAGTAAATATGATTGATTGATTAGTTATCAACCAACCAGTGGGATTTATTATTTCCTGAGTGCAGGGCACTGTAACTAAGAATTTAGCAGACTGCAGTAGCATTGTTAGACAAATCCCTACCCTTAGGAAACATGCTTTTTGTGACAGAATTCAAAAATACCTTCCCTGAAAATGAGAGTTGATTCGCAGTTACTATCTGAACCATCTGCTGACAGCTAAGTGAATCAAGAAATGCAAATCGATGAGCTCATAAGACAATCTTGAGCTCTTGAGTGTAATGGCTGTTCTCTTAGGAGAAACCAGATATGAAAAAAATTTAAGGTGCTAAAATGATAAATGGAAGAGCTCAGGAATTGCTGTTAGTACATAGCATTTCTATAGCCCTTGTTGACCTAGGAAAGAACTTGCTATTAGTTTTACCTACTGTTTCTCAAGAAAAAAACAAACATACAAAAAAATAAACAAAGCTAGGAATGTATTCTTAGTCCTCATCTCAGTTTTACAAGGGAGGAAATTAAAAACCGGACCGTCTCTTCAAGAGACTGACAAAAGTGACAAGTCTCAGCTGTGGACCATTCCCACTGTTTGGTGTAATTCTATACTCCCCATTTCAGTCTATACTTCATTCCGCTGCCCGGATTATCTTTCTACAGAAACACTCTGGGCATGTCACTCTCCTCCTCAAAAACCTCCAGGGATGGCCTATCAACCTTCACACAAAGCAAAAGCTCCTCATTCTTGGCTTCAAAGCTGTCCATCACCTTGCCCCCTCCTACCTCACCTCCCTTCTCTCCTTCTACCGCCCACCCCACACACTCCTCTCCTCTGCCGCTAACCTCCTCACTGTGCCTCATTCTCACCTGTCCCCCCATAGACCCCTGGTCCACGTCCTACCGCTGTCCTGGAATGTCCTCCCTCCTCACATCCACCAAACTCTCTTCCTCTCTTCCAAGCCCTACTGAGAGCTCACCTCCTCCAGGAGGCCTTCCCAGACTGAGCCATCCCTTTCCCTCTGTCCCTCCTCTCCTCATTCCCCCTACTCCCTCCCTCCGCTCTACCCCCTTCCCCTCTCCACAGCACTTGTGTATAACTGTATATATTATTTATTGCTCTATTTTATTAATGATGTGTATATATATCTCTGATTCTATTCATCTCTCTTATGGTATTGATGCCTGACTACTTGTTTTGCTTTGCTGTCTGTCACCCCCTTTTAGAATGTGAGCCCGTCGTTGGGCAGGGATTGTCTCGATCTGTTGCCGAATTTTACATTCCAAGCACTTAGTAATAATAATGTTGGTATTATTGTACCAACATAATGTAGTACAGTGCTCTGCACACAGTAGGCGCTCAATAAACACGATTGAATGAATGAATGTTAGGGAAGCAGCGTGGCCTAGTGGAATAAGCGTGGGCCTGGGGGTGAGAGAACCTGGGTTCCCATTCTGGCTCTGCCACTTGCCTACACTATGACCTTGGGCTTTTCTGTGTTTCAGTTTCCTCTTCTGTAAAATGTGGACTGTTCTCCCTCCCTCTCAGACTGTGAGCTCCATGTAGAACAGGAATCAAGTATGATCTGATTATTTATTCATTCATTCAATAGTATTTATTGAGCGCTTACTATGGGCGCTTGGAATGTACAAACCGGTAACAGATAGAGACAGTCTCTGCCCTTTGACGGGCTTACAGTCTAATCGATTATCTTGTATAGAACCACAGTGCTTAGCATCGTGCTTGGCAAATAGTAAATGCTTAACAAATACCATTTCAACAATTACTACTTAGGGACAGAAATAAGTTCTTTACGTGTAAGTAGACTGTAAACTCGTTATGGGCAGGGAATATGTCCACTAATTTTGTTGTATTGTACTCTCCCAAGCACTTAGTACATCCATTTAATAGTATTTCTTGAGCACTTACTATGTGCAGAGCACTGTTCTAAGCGCTTGTACTGTACTAAGTGCTCTGCACTTAGTAAGCACTCAATAAATACCATCGATTGATGATTGAGTGACTGTGGAAATGGGCATGAGTGGGAACTCAAGTTTGCATTTCAAATATTCAAAGAAGGATTTGATCCGAAAAGCAAAGAAAAATATTTGCCGCGCACAAGATGCTCAGGTGGTTCCCGTCTCTGTGCTAGAAGTGTGGTACCTTGAGTTAGAGTCCTTATGCTCCCCAACTCTGCCGCTCCAAGTGAAAATGTGCATCGAAGCCGCATCAGGGCACTCATGGATTATTAATAATAATCTTGTAATATTGGTCAAGCACTTACTATCTGACCATCACTGTACAAAGTCCTAGAGTAGCTGCAAGACAGATTGAACAATTTTGCCGTTCCAAATTGAGTCAGTCAATCGTATTTATTGAGTGCTTACTGTGTGCAGTAAACGCTTGGGAGAGTGCAATATAGCAATGTAACAGACACGTTCCCTGCCCACAATGGGTTTACAATCTAGAGGGGAAGAGTCCAAGAGTCTAATCCCCATTTTGTAGGCTTCTTGTGGGCACGTAGCATGAATACCAATTTTACTATATTGTACTTTCCTGTGTTTAGTGTTGAGCTCTGTATCCAGTAAGCACTCGATAAGTACCCTCGATTTATTGATGAGGTAACTGAAGAATAGAGAAGTTAAGTAACTTGACCAACACTCACCCCTGTCTCCCCCCTCATCTGAGTTGTGGCAACAGCCAAGGAAATATAGGACACGAACAAATAATAATTAATGATTATCTAACCTCTTAAGTCCCCTCTCAGGGTCACAACTGGAGAGTTTCCAGTACTCTACCAGTCTCGACTATGGGAGGGAGAGTCAAGAAGAGGCCTGTCCATTCCATTCCTAGCTTGGGCAGCGAGCGGAAGACAATCTGCTACAACTCAAAACTCACCTGTGCTGGGCAGCAGCGTCATGGGAGAGAGTCGAGAGAGGACACTTAAATTTACTGAGCGGAAGGAGGCCACGGTAAACCACTTCCGTATTTTCACCAAGAAAACTCTATGGATCCGCTACTAGAATGATCGCAGATGGAGGTGGGGCTTTCTGGAAGAGATGTGTCCATGGTGTTGCTATGGGTCAGAGGCGACTCAACAGCATAAGACAAGACAACCTCTTAAGTGCTCACTATGTGCCTAGCATTGGACTAAGTGCTGGGGTAAGTGCAATACAATAGGATCAGCTGAGTCTAGGGGGAGAAAGAACAGACATTTCATCCCAATTTTTACAGATGAGGCTACTGAGGCATAGAAACGTTAAGTAGCCTGCCCCAAAATCAAACAGCAGGCAATCACTGGGACTGGGATTAAACTCAGGTCTCCCAACTTTCAGTCTTTTGCTCTTTCCACTAGCCCACTTTCATTCTCTCATTGCCTCCTTCAAGGATCACCACTACCTCTTCTTCCTTGTTAGTAGAAAAAGTACATAGGGAGCAGGGGGATGAGGCAAAGGGGTTTCAGGAAGGAGAAATTGTGTCACCAGTACAGAGAAAATCCACAATGGCCTGCTCTAGTATCACTTGGAGGGAAAGCACAAAAGTGAAGGTAAACAATTTTGAGCTTTTCCCCTCACTCATCCAAAAAAGAAACCTTACCCTGAGACATTCAGTCATTTACTGTGAGTTTCTTCACACGCATGATGAGGTTAGAAATTTCCGGTCCACTAACTGATAGACAATTTAATAGAGAAATATTATCGTTATGAAGCCAAAGGAGAAATGTTAACCAGATAGTCACTCAATGTTCTTTCAACGCAACTATTTGCCTTGCCATACTGTAATCCAACTGTTTCATTATAACTAGAACTTAATCTTTATCCTGTGAAAATATAATGAAGAACTGAGCCGATCCTTCCTGAGCTGGCAGTGAAATGGATGCTTAGGTAAAGGCGGGGGAGAATTGCGTTGTCGGTCCAACATTGTAAATCTGAGGTGCCCCACCCCGTCGTTATTAAAGGCTCATCCAATTTCAGAAGCTGAGGAAAGATGAAACACTGATTTATGAGTCCACTGAACTTAGTTCTATCCTTAGATCTGCCTCTGAGATACCCTGCGGCTTAAGTCAAAATACCCCAATCAGCAGGAGGGTAGAAAGCCAGAATAAAGATGTATATATAGGTCAGAGCTAAAACCAAAAAACCATGTTTTCTTCTTTCTGCTGTCATTACTCAGCTGGCCTCCCTGAATTGCTTTGCCATTCAAAATTACACATAATTATAATTAAATCCAATTATATGTACTTTATTCTTCCCAGAATTTCCTTGTTCCATTTATGCATATCCAGAAAAGTTTATTCACAGCTGTAGCAGATTGGGCAATTCTTCTAATGAGCCAGCAAGCAAAAGAAAAGATGCTGGAAAATTTCACAGCCTATTTGCTTTTATTTTTATTTTATTTTTTATCTTTTGTCTGTCCTGATGGTGTTCTGTGCACACCACACACACACACAAAAAAAAAAACTAACAAAAAACAAGCATTTGTAGGATGTAAATAAAATATTGACATCATTTAGGAAAATCTGAATTAAGCCAATTAAAAGTTGAGTGTCTTCCAAAAGTTGTATTGTTTTTCAATCATGTAGAAGAGGGAGCCAAAAACCAAAGTCAGAATCTCTTTCACTGTTATGATACCCAACAAACTATGAACACTGTTTCTCCATTTAGGTGGGTAAAGGTATCCAATGAATGTGTTTCTTCAAAAGAGTTCCCCATGAAATAAATAATATAAGACTCTGAAGACAGAATTGGGTATTAAAATAACTTCTCTCAAAATGCATTTGCTTACAATCACAATACAGATAAATCCAATTGCTCTGCCAGAAAAGTCTGAACAATTACAATCCTAAAAATTATAGCCATAGAAATCCTACTATTTCCTCTTGGTAGAGAATCTGTGTGTGCCTTATAAGCATTAATTCTATAATTATTCTGCATATTCCTATACAGGTATTTGTGTATATAATCTCAGATAATTAACTCAGCAGCGGGAGAAGAAAAGGAAACGGTTTGGATCCTATGAATCAAGTAAAATATTTCTCTTGTTGAGCATGAGCAAAAAATGCTATTAATGAACCTATTTTCCCCCTGGGAAGAGAGGAAAATAGAGGCATGTAAACCTCTGAAAGTTTTTTTGATTAAACCGTAGGGAGTCTTCTCTCCTTAGTTAGCTGTGCCTAGTAGAGCTGTGCCTCCATGGGAAAACATAGTCCAGTGTGTGTAATATTACGTGTATATATAAGGATTTACTTTCGACCACTTCTGCATATTTAAATTATTTGATGATTTTGGTACTGAAGATTATTTGATGCAAAGAGCTAAGTGGGAAGCTGGCACGATCGAGCTCATATATCCTTGATGAAAAGTCCTGGGGGAAAATGAACTGTTGTTTCAGACATCATCTTGTAAACATTATGTTCGTCTCCCATGATAGAGTAGATGCTTTGATGCGGGCAGGGAACAAGTCACTTTGTTATTCTATACTTTCCAAGTGTCTAGTAGAGTACATTTATGTTTAAAAACTCTGATGACTGTGTTTAATTGTATCGCTCTAGGTACATCTGTAGATGAGCCATCAAAGCAACTACGCTCGGTAGCTATTTACTTTCTTAAATCTTTGGGGTCTGAATCCTTCCTCAGATGGTTTGATCAAATGGCATCTTCTGTGAAAACTTTAAAGAAAAGAGAGTGTGGATTTTTTCTTCCATTTTCATTAATAACAAGGAGAGGAAAAGAAATAAACAAGACTGTGAGCTCGTTGTAGGCAGAGATTGTCCTTAGTGTTGTATTGTAATTTCCCAAGCTCTACAGAAAGTAAGTGCTCAATAAATGGATTGTATTCATTCATTTGTATGTCATATGTTCCTTATGAGCCATGATCATCATACAGTAATATTTGGGTGACTGTCACAGAGGCTTCTGAAGATGTCATAATTACAGTTTATACATTATAATAATAATGTTGGTATTTGTTAAGTGTTTACTATGTGCAGAGCACTGTTCTAAGAGCTGGGATAGACACAGGGTAATCAGGTTGTCCCACGTGAGGCTTACGGTCTTTATCCCCATTTATCAGATGAGGGAACTGAGGCATAGAGAAGTGAAGTGACTTGCCCAGAGTCACACAGCTAAGTGGCAGACCCGGGATTCAAACTCATGACCTCTGACTCCCAAGCCCGGGCTCTTTCCACTGAGCCATGCTGCTTCTCATTATAAATTTGAATACCTACTGTGCAAGGTATATGAAGTGCTTAGGAACATACAGAGGAAGAAAAAGACACGGTCTCTGCCCTCACGGAGTTTACAATCAAGAATGGAAGGCAACTGGATAGGGAGGAACTTAGGGCAGAGACATCAGCAAATAAGCCAAGAAGGACCCCATCACAAAAAGGAACATGTGTGGCCTAGTGGATAAAGCATGGGCCTGGGAGTCAGCAGGACTTGGATTCTAATTCCGGCTTCGCCCCTTTTCTGCTGTGTGATCCTGGACAAACTACTTACCTTCTCTGAGCCTCAGTTCCCTCAACTGTATATGGAGATTAAGAGACCGTGAGCCTCAAGTGGGACATGGACTGTGTCCAACTTGATTAGCTTGTAGCTACCCCAGTGCTTAGTAAAGTGCCTGGCATATAGTAAATGCTTAACATATATCATTTTTTTAAAAAAACAACATTTCTCAATCACTCTAAGTGCCCTTTTTGACTCCCCTCCATTCTCCTCCCCTCAGGCCCTCCCACGTACTTTCTTTTATCTTTCAAAACTTTTCTTTACTAGAGGATGTGGTAGCCCCACTCACTTGAGGTACTGTTCCTCTCTGGCCCCAATGCTCAACAACCCAGATTATATTCACCATTAATAGTTTCCGGTCGTCTACGTGGAAAGCACACTCCCCTACTCATTTGTGGAACATTTAGAAGACATGCAAAATGCATTCTCGGCCTTTGAGGAGTTCAGAATCTTCTCTTTGAGAATAGCCAATTTCTTCCCACAGAATAAATGAATCAAGTGGGCATATCCTATGGTGATAACAACGGACTCATTACTGAATCCATGTTCTCAGTTCCAGAAGCAAACAGGAAACACTTGTTTGGGTTCATAGAAATCCAGAAAATTGTACTGTTGAAGAAAACCTATGAGGGGGATAATGTCTTTGCAGGCGAAATTTCAATTAAGTCAAGATGGTAGTGGAAATGAATAATGACAATGTGTTTTCCAGATTGAAAAATTTTATTTTCGCTATTAAAGCTTGAAATTTTGCCTAGTCCAGCAATTTTATGAGTCACCAAAATGATTCAGAAACAGAGAAATGAGAGAGACAGAAAGAGAGAGAAGGAATTTACCAAATGAGGTAATGAAGAACACACCACCTTAAACGGGTTCAGACTGCAGATTAGACCCATGATTCCAAGCCTTGGAATGAGGTTTCAGAAAGCAGAGTTTCTGGGTATTGGTACCATGAGGAGGGTTAATGGAGGTATCTGAGCAAATATCTAGAAGCCTGCAGGGGAAATAATAATGTTGGTATTTATTAAGCGCTCACTATGTGCAGAGCACTGTTCTAAGCACTGGGGTAGCTACAGGGTAATCAGGTTGTCCCTCATGAGGCTCACAGTCTTCATCCCCATTTACCAGATGAGGTAGCTGAGGCACAGAGAAGTTAAGTAACTTGCCCACAGTCACACAGCTGACAGGTGGCAGAGCAGGGATGCAAACCCATGACTTTTGACTCCCAGGCCAGTGCACTTTCCACTGAGCCACGCTATCTGCTACTGGATAGCCATGAGCAGTAAGGGAAAGGAAAACAACCAGGGTATCTGCCCGCCTCTCCGCCTCTCCTCACCACGTCCCGCACCATATTTCAGCTCTGGGCTGCAATTTTCAGGGACTGAGACCCAGCCAGGCTGCGGGAGGAGACCGGAAAGGCAGCACCGCCAGCAAAATCTTACCCTGCCAGGAACCATTCTTCCCTCCCCTCAATCAATCAATCGATGGCATTTATTGAGTGCTTACTACTGTTCAGAGCACTGTACTAAGAGCTTGGGAGAGTACAATACCACAGAATTAGCAGAGAGGTTCCCCGCCCATAACAAGCTCTTGTTTTCCATCTCCTGCCTTCTAGCATAGCGGATGAATGAGGGTTCTGCTCCTTCCACGTTAACTAAAGCGATGATCACTTTTTTAAGTCGAATCCAACTCAATCAACCTAGGAGAATCAGTCCGCCACACTGGTCGCTTAGACGAAAGGCAGCTTCATAGTCATGGGAGCATATTCCTCGGGCTCAATCATCTTGAAAATGAGGTCTATTTTCTAATTGGATTTTTAATCATTCATGCTCTATATTGCATCAACTTAACTCTTTTTCTCCTAAGGGGTCGGATCACTTTGTTCAAAGCGTCACGTTCCCCAACTTCCATTTAAAGTATATTAATAATGATATCTATTAAGCACTTACTATATGCTGAACGCTATACTACATAATAATGTTGGCATTTGTTAAGCACTATGTGCAGAGCACTGTTCTAAGCACGGGGGTAGAACCGGGGTAATCAGGTTGTCCCACGTGAGACTCACAGACTTCTTCCCCATCTTACAGATGAGGTAACAGGCACAGAGAATTGAAGTGACTTGCCCACAGTCACACGGCTGACAAGTGGCAGAGCCGGGATTCGAACCCATGAGCTCTGACTCCCAAGCCCGGGCTCTTTCCACTGAGCCACGCTGCTTCTCGAAGTACTGAGAGACTTTCCGTGACATTTTTGGATGAGGTCTCCCCGCCAGAAGGGCCGTCATCGAACAGAAGGAAAACTGTTCTAGCTGGTGGACCTCACAGTGAGGCTCACAGTTAATCCCATTTTACAGATGAGGTAACTGAGGCACAGAGAAGTTAAGTGACTTGCCCACAGTCACACAGCTGACAAGTGGCAGAGCCGGGAGTCGAACCCATGACCTCTGACTCCAAAGCCCAGGCTCTTTCCACTGAGCGGTAAATGTATCAGATCAAGGACTCACAATCTAAATGGAGGAAGTTATACGGAAAAAAATAGGCATGATGCCAACAGGAATAAAATACATATTCCACAAATGAAAATTATGGTTCAGATTAAGTGGCCCAGCTTGATCACAGTGTTCGATCTCATCACTCTCCACTTTCCCTCGCCTCCCTCTGACCTAGGACACCCTCCCCCTGCTCAATATACACCACACAATCACTCTCTCCATCTTCAAAGCCTTACTTTGTAGGGTAATGTCCCCTTCAAAATGCCTTCCCCGATCCCTGCTCTGCCCCTTGTCTGCTGTGTGACTGTGGACAAGTCACTTAACTTCTCTGTGCCTCAGTGACCTCATCTGTAAAATGGGGATGAAGACTGTGAGCCTCACGTGGGACAACCTGATTACCCTGTATCTACCCCAGCGCTGAGAGCAGTGCTTTGCACATAGTAAGCGCTTAACGAATACCAGCATTATTATTATTATTATTATTATTATTAAGCCCTCATTTCCCCAACTCCCTCTCCCTTTGCAACATCCGTGCCAGTGGATCTGAACCCTTTCGGCACTTGATCTTCACCCCGCCCTCGGCCCCACAGCATTGAGGTACATATCCATAATCGACTTATTTATATTAATGTCTGTCTCCCCTTCTAGACTCTAAACTCTCTTTGGGCAGGGAACATGTCTGCCCACTCTGTTGTACCGCACCAACACTCAGTACAACGCCTTACACACAGTGAGCACTAGATAAATATATCACTGATCGATTGATTGATTGATTAAATCCACAGTTCTCGGGGGAACGAGTTTCCTAATCTCTGCTCCGGGATAGAGGCCTTTGTCACACCGCCTTTGCATTTTCTACAATTACTGAAACCCGACGATTATTAAATATATGAAATTTTAACTACACTTCGAAGTCCATGGTCTACGATGCAATAGCTTCGGGCAATTATAAAAGCTTCCAATCCAGATCCATCAACTCCCCTTTCCAGTGAAGGGAAAACGTTCTTTCACCTAGGAAACTGTTTTCTAGAGCTTTGATTTAGCTTCTTTACGACCGCTTTGATTTAGCTTCTACGACCAAATCTAGAAATGACCAATAACTCGTGGGTTTTTTTAATAAATCTGGACTGGGTAGTGTCATTTCAGTCCTAGAATATTCAAAACAATGAAGATTATATATCATTAATAATAATGTTGGTATTTGTTAAGCACTTACTATGTGCCAAGCACTGTTCTAAGTGCTGGGGGAGATACAGGGTAATCAGATTGTCCTACGTGAGGCTCACAGTTAATCCCCATTTTACAGATGAGGTGAGTGAGGCACAGAGAAGTTAAGTGACTTGCCCACGGTCTCATAGCTGACAAGTGGCAGAGCCGGGATTCGAACTCATGACCTCTGACTCCCAAGCCCGTGCTCTTTCCACTGAGCCACGCTGCTTCACTGCTGAAAAGAATAGGATCACTGAGTCTAGTGTTGGGTCGATCTGAAGTAAGGTTCACCTCCCTAAGGATGTTTTCCATTTTCTACCAATAAATTATTGAGATGCTTCATTTCATTTTTAATTCACTTTATAACGAGAGATCGCCAGCATACCATCTGTTTCCCGGGAATGATCGACTAGAGAAATGGTTAAATAAAGATCGGGAATCTGCCTCATAAATGCTAAAAGGTATCTAAATTCAGATGAAAATGATTCTCATGAGATCTCTCCAAAATTTAAATCTCTTCCTGAGGAGGAAATTTGAAGTTCAAATTACAAGTGAACTAATAATTGATAAAAACATCTAAGGCTGCTCTTGATATTCAGGCAAAAGGTCAAATCCAAAGTAAATAAGAGTTTTTCGAGTTAAGGAATCAAAGTGTAATTTTATTTTTTGGGGGAACAGGCTTTATTCAACCAGCATGAGAATGGCAACCTATATTTAAATACTGTGGCCTTATTTGGTTGAATAATAATAACAATAATAATAATAATAATAATAATGGTGTTTGTTAAGCGCTTACTAAGTGCCAGGCATAGTACTAAGTGCCGAGTCCCCCCTTTCCCTCCGTCCCCTCCCCACCCTCGGCTCTTCCCCCTTTCCCTCCCCTCAGCACTGTGCTCATTTGTATATATTATTTATTACCCTATTTTGTTAATGAGGTGTACATCTCCTTGATTGCTTATCTTGATGATGTTCTCTTGTTTTGTTTTATTTTCTTTTGCTTTGCTGTCTGTCTCCTCCGTTTAGACTGTGAGCCCATCATTGGGCAGGGATTGTCTCTATCTGTGGCCGGATTGTACATTCCAAGCGCTTAGTACAGTGCTCTGCTCATAGTAAGCGTTCAAGCAATACTATTGAATGAATGAATGAATGAATGCTGAGGTGGATGCAAGCAAATCAGGTTGGACTGTGTCCAACCTGTCCAAACAGCGTTCACAGTCTTCATCCCCATTTTATAGATGAGGTAACTGAGGCACAGAGAAGTAAAGTGACTTGCCCAAGGCCACACAGCCGACAAGTGCCAGAGCTGGGATTAGAACCCCTGACCTACTGACTCCCCAAACCAGGCCCTTGCTCTAACCGCTACGCCACGGTTAGCAGCGTGGCTCAGTGGAAAGAGCACGGGCTCTGGAGTCAGAGATCATGGGTTCGAATCCCGGCTCTGCCACTTGTCATCTCTGTGACTTTGGGCAAGTCACTTAACCTCTCTGTGCCTCAGTTACCTCATCTGTAAAATGGGGATTAACACTGTGAGCCCCACGTAGGACAACCTGATTCCCTCGTGTCTACCCCAGCGCTTAGAACAGTGCTCTGCACATAGTAAGCGCTTAACAAATACCAACATTATTACCATGCCACTCCATATGCTGGTACATCTTTGAGGATCATTCTGAAATACAAATGATAATAATAATGGTACTTTTGTGCGCTAACTATGCGACAAACACTGTTCTAAGGGCTGGGCTAGATACGAGTTCATCAGGTTGGATCCAGGCCCTGCCTCACAGCGGGCTCACAGTCTAAGTAGAAAAGAAAGCCTTAAATTTCTACTTGTTTTTGACCCCGGATTTGTTGGTGATTAATTATGAAGAGACTTCAAGGTAGGCCAAGGAGGTTCTCCTTGCCACCGGTCAGTAGATGTGTGCAGATTCTTGGAGAGTCCTCATTATTATTTGCCTGAAACCTAATTATTTTGTGCAAGGTCCACCAGCTAGAACAGTTTTCCTTCTGTATGATGACGGCCCTTCTGGCGGGGAGACCTCATCCAAAAATGTTACGGAAAGTCTCTCAGTACTTTGAGAAGCAGCGTGGCTCAGTGGAAAGAGCCCAGGCTTGGGAGTCAGAGCTCATGGGTTCGAATCCCGGCTCTGCCACTTGTCAGCTGTGTGACTGTGGGCAAGTCACTTCACTTCTCTGTGCCTCAGCTACCTCATCTGTAAGATGGGGATGAAGTCTGTGAGCCTCACGTGGGACAACCTGATTGCCCTGTATCTACCCCAGCGCTTAGAACAGTGCTCTGCACATAGTAAGCGCTTAACAAATACCAACATTATTATCATTATTTGTCCTACTCCTGCAGGGCGGGAGAAATTTGATATTAAACCTTGAGGGTCAAAGTTCCGTTGTATTAAAATTCTTTCTGTCCCAGATTCTCATTTATTTCTCTTTAAACCTGATTTCTCTCCGACCCTGGGCTCTCTAGTTGACATGCGTCTCGCACTAAAATTTCAGGGGAAGCCGGGGGACCGGCCTACACCGCCTAATAATAATGTTGGTATTTGTTAAGTGCTTACTAAGTGCAGAGCACTGTTCTAAGCGCTGGGATAGATGCAGGGTCATCAGATTGTCCCATGTCGGCCTCACAGACTTCATCCCCATTTTCCAGATGAGGTAACTGAGGCCCAGAGAAGTGAGGTGACTTGCCCACAGTCACACAGCTGACAAGGGGCAGAGCCGGGATTCAAGCCCATGACCTCGGACTCCCAAGTCCAGGTTCTTTCCACTGAGCCACGCTGCTTCTCATAATAATAATGTTGGTATTTGCTAAGCGCTTACTATGTGCAGAGCACTGTTCTAAGCGCTGAGGTAGATACAGGGTCATCAGGTTGTCCCCCGTGAAGCTCCCAGTTAATCCCCATTTTACAGATGAGGTAACTGAGGCCCAGAGAAGTGAAGTGACTTGCTCACAGTCACACAGCTGACAAGGGGCAGAGCGGGGATTCGAACCCATGACCTCTGACTCCCAAGCCCGGGCTCTTTCCACTGAGCCACGCTGCTTTGCCTACATTCGTTTCTATGAGGTTATAAACTGCCTATCTCCCCTTCGTGTACATAAAAAAGGGGGAAATGAGAAAAGAAGGAAACGCTTCTAGGAGGAATATGTTAGACTGTGAGCCCGTCCAAGGGCAGGGACTGTCTCTATCTGTTACCGATTTGTAATAATAATAATAATAATATATATATATATGTTGGTATTTGTTAAGCGCTTACTATGTGCCGAGCACTGTTCTAAGGGCTGGGGTAGACACAAGTGAATCAGGTTGTCCCACGTGGGGCTCACAGTCTTCATCATGGGTTCGAATTCCGACTCTGCCACGTGTCAGCTGTGGGGCTGTGGGCAAGTCACTTCATACCTGATAACAAATACCAACATTATTAATCCCCATTTTCCAGATGAGGTCACTGAGGCCCAGAGAAGTGAAGTGACTTGCCCACAGTCCCACAGCGGACATGGGGCAGCGGTGGGATTCGAACCCATGACCTCTGACTCCCAAGCCCGGGCTCTTTCCACTGAGCCAGGCTGCTTCTCTATGATAATATAATAATCATCATGTTGGTATTTGTTAAGCGCTTACTATGTGCTGAGCACTGTTCTAAACGCTGGGGGAGATCCAGGGCAATCAGGTTGCCCCACGTGGGGCTCCCAGTCTTCATCCCCATTTTCCAGATGAGGTCACTGAGGCCCAGAGAAGTGACTTGCCCACAGTCCCCATGGGGCCGAGGCGGGATTCGAACCCATGACCTCTGACTCCCAAGCCGGGGCTCTTTCCACTGGGCCACGATTCCAAGCGCTCAGTCCAGTGCTCTGCACAGAGCAAGCGCTCAATAAATACTACTGAATGGATGAAAGATTACGTCTGCTAAGAACTGCCTGCAGCGGGAGGAGCGGCCAAAGTCGGGGAGGGGGCCAATGCAAATGGCGGCTGGCGGGGCCAAAGCGGAGGCCGGCCTCGGAACTACAAGTCCCACAGTTCCGCGCGCGCGCGCATGCGCGCCTCCGCCGCCCCCCCGCCGCCCTTTGCCTCGTCTCCCGGCAGCCCTTGCGTCCTGCCCTTGCCCCGTCCCTCGGCAGCCCTTGCGTCCTGCCCTTTGGGCCCGTCTCCCGGCAGCCCTTGCGTCCTGCCCTTTGGGCCCGTCTCCCGGCAGCCCTTGCGTCCTGCCCTTTGGGCCCGTCTCCCGGCAGCCCTTGCGTCCTGCCCTTTGGGCCCGTCTCCCGGCAGCCCTTGCGTCCTGCCCTTTGGGCCGGTCTCCCGGCAGCCCTTGCGTCCTGCCCTTTGGGCCCGTCTCCCGGCAGCCTCTGCGCGCCGCCCCCCGAGCAAGGTCGCGGAGAAGAAGGACCGGCCGCCATCACTCGCCGGCGGCGCCATGTTGGGGCAGAGCGTCCGCCGCTTCACCACCTCCGTGGTCCGCAGGAGCCACTACGAGGAGGGGCCCGGGAAGGTAACAGCCACAACGGGGTCGGCCCGCCGGGGGCCGCGGGAGCGAACGGGGCGGACAACCTCCCTCTTCTCCCTCCCTCCCCCAGGCTCCCGGCTCGCCGGGGGCGGGGAGGGGGGATGTCTCTTCCTTCTTGTGGTGTTATAATCAGCGTCGTTATCATCATGGTATTTCTTAAGCGCCTACTTGGGCCAGGCACTGCCCTAAGCGCTGGGGGGGGATCGAAGCAGATGGGGTTGGACGCAGCCCCCGTCCCACGTGGGGCTCCCTGGCTTCATCCCCATTTTACAGACGAGGGAACTGAGGCCCAGAGAATAATAGTAATAAATGTTGGTAGAGGCTAAGCGCTTACTATGTGCCGAGCACTGTTCTAAGCGCTGGGTAGGTACGAGGTCATCAGGTTGTCCCACGTGGGGCTCCCAGGCTTCATCCCCATTTTACAGACGAGGGAACTGAGGCCCAGAGAATAATAATAATAATGTTGGTATTGGTTAAGCGCTTACTACGTGCAGAGCACTGTTCTAAGCGCTGGGGTAAACACAGGGGAATCAGGTTGTCCCACGTGGGGCTCCCAGTCTTCATCCCCATTTTACAGACGAGGGAACTGAGGCCCAGAGAATAATAACAATGTTGGTATTGGTTAAGCGCTTACTATGTGCAGAGCACTGTTCTAAGCGATGGGGTAAACACAGGGGAATCAGGCTGTCCCACATGGGGCTCACAGTCTTAATCCCCATTTTACAGATGAGGGAACTGAGGCACCGAGAAGTTAAGTGACTTGCCCAATCACACAGCTGACAAGTGGCAGAGCTAGGATTCGAACTCATGAGCCCTGACTCCAAAGCCCGTGCTATAGTAATGTTGGTATTGGTTAAGCGCTATGTGTCAAGCACTTTTCTAAGCTCTGGGTAGATACGAGGTCATCAGGTTGTCCCCACGTGGGGCTCCTAGTCTTCACCCCCCTTTTACAGATGAGGAAACTGAGGCCCAGGCACTAACAATAATAATGTTGTATTTGTTAAGCGTATACTATGTGCCAAGCACTGTTCTAAGCGCTGGAGAGATACAAAGTAGTCAGGTTGTTCCACCTGTGGCTCACAGTCTTCATCCCCATTTTACAGACGAGGGAACTGAGGCCCAGAGAATAGTAATAATGTTGGTATTTGTTAAGCCCTTACTATGTGCCAAGCACTGTTCTGAGCGCTGGGTAGATAGGAGGTAATCAGTTTGTCCCATCTGTGGTTCACAGTCTTCACCCCCCATTTTACAAATGAGGGAACTGAGGCCCAGAGAAGTGAAGTGATCTTGCCCAAGGCAGGCAAGTGGCGGGAAACGGATTAGAACCCATGACCTTCCTATCCACTGATGATAATGTTGTTAGGTGCTTAAGAGGTACCAAGCACTGATGTAAGCGCTGGGGTAGATACAAAATAATCAGGTTGTCCCACGTGGGGCTCCCAGTCTTCATCCCCGTTGTACAGATGAGGGAACTGAGGCCCAGTGAAGTGACTTGCCCAAGGTCACACAACTGACAAGCGGCGGAGCCGGGATTAGAACTCATGACCTGTGACTCCCAAGCCCGGGCTCTTTCCACTGAACAATGCTGCTTCACCATGCTCCTTCTCCCGAGCACTGAGTACAATGCTCTGCACACAGTTATAATAATGATGGCATTCGTTAAGCCTTTACTATGTGCCAAGCACTGTTCTAAGCTCTGGGGTGAATGCAGGATTATCAGGTTACGTCACGTGCGGCTCCCGGTCTTAATCCCCATTTTCCAGGTGAGGTAACTAAGGCGCAGAGGAGATAAGTGACCTGCCCAAAGTCACACAGCTGACAATTGGCAGAGGTGGGATTAGAACCCACGACCTCCGTCTCCCAGACCCGGGCTCTTTCCACTGAGCCATGCTGCTTCTCAGTAAGTGTTTAGTAAATAAATGGCTAAAGGGCTAGGAGGGTCTCCTCCCTCTCCCCACCCCCCCCAAAAAAGAATATCTTCCCCCCCACTGGCTACTGGGATCTGTTAAAGGACAGGCCTTTAGGAGGCTTAAATGGTAGCAGGAAAGGTGGTCATTCCGATGCCCATCGGCTCACAATAATAACAGAGGCACTTAATAGGCATTTATTACGTGTCGAGTATTTATTGATCACAGGAGTGGGTCCGATTAGACCGTAAGCCCGTCAGTGGGCAGGGGTTGTCTCTCTATGTTGCCGAATTGTACATTCCAAGCGCTTAGTACAGTGCTCTGCACAAAGTAAGTGCTCAATAAATACTATTGAATGGATGAATACAGCCCCCCATCCCACGTGAGGCTCACAGACTGAAGAAGAGGAGGAAAAGTCTTGTAGGCCCCTGATTTTACGGATGAGAAAAGAGGCGCAGAATAGTTAAGTGACTCCCCCAAGGTCACAGGGCAGGCACATGGCAGAGCAGGCATTAGAACCCAGCCCCGGGACTGGGCCGCAGTGCTTCTCCGAGGCCCCTGAGGTACAAAAAGCACCGATTTTACCTCATGTGGTGTTCAGTGAACAACCCTCTGGGAAGTGGATAGGCCTAGGCTGAGTCACCAGTCTGAAGGGCAGACCGTTCATTTTAACTAAAAGAGCCCCTCCAGTTCTTTCTTAGTTCAAGAATAAGCAGCATTTGGGTAACCGACAGGAGGTAAAGTTCCCATTCATTACTGATCCTGCCTTTAACTCTTTCCAGTGGTGCAAATGATGAGCACATTATGGTATGAAAAATTAATGATACTGTAAACGCTTTCTGATGTACCATTGTTTCACTGATATTTTCAAAGGCTCAAACTTGGTGGCGTAAAACTAAGGAATTTATTTTTCCCCATTGGATTTTAACATCGAGCCCTACTTGAATAGGTGTAAGCGCCTTTTATGCTAGTAATTTACCCTGTCGTTCATTTTCTACTTGATTTTACTGGTTACAAAGTGTTCACATTTCTTTGCAGAACCTGCCATTCTCTGTCGAAAACAAGTGGCAGTTGCTAGCAAAAATGACTCTTTTCTTTGGCTCTGGATTTGCTGCACCGTTCTTCATAGTCAGACACCAGCTGCTTAAGAAATGAAGAGAGTGGTTTCCCTTCAGGAACCAGGTAACGGATTATTAATCATTATGGCAACAGTACTTGTTAAGCACTTAGAGTATGCACCAAACACTGTTCTAAGGACTGGGTTAGATGTCAGGTAATCAGGTCTGGTGTAATCCCTGTGGCACATGGGACTCAGTCCAAGTAGGAAGTAGGATTTAGTCTCCATTTTCCAGATGCCGTAACTGGGGCGCAGAGAAGTTAGGTGACGTGCCTGAGGTCACACAGCAGACAAATGGCAGAAATGGGATTAGAAACCAGGTTCTCTGCCTCCCAGGCCTGCGTGGTAAATAAAAAAAAATAAATGTTGGTATTTGTTAAGCGCTTACTATGTGCAGAGCACTGTTCTAAGCTCTGGGATAGATACAGGGTAAGCAGGTTGTCCCTCGTGAGGCTCACAGTCTTCATCCCCATTTTACAGATGAGGTAACTGAGGCACAGAGAAGTTAAATGACTTGCCCTCAGTCACACAGCTGACAAGTGGTGGAGCGGGGATTCGAACCCATGACCTCTAACTCCCAAGCCCATGCTCTTTCCACTGGGTCATGCTGCTTCTCTACGCTGCTACTGATCTACTGATATATAACCTGCTGATGAAGGTGTATTAGAGATTTCCTACCTCAGCCCCCTGTAATCGTTTTCTGGGAAGTGCTAGTTCTTATTCCCAAACAAAATATTCTGGATCTAAATCCGAGATCTGTGGAAAATGATCTCATGAAATAATGCACAGTTTGTATGTTTAAATAGCAACATAGTTTTACCTAATATCTGATCATTTAGTCTCCTAGATTCCAAATTTTGACACTAACAGGTTGGCCAATTTGTGGTGGTCAGAACTGAGGCTAGTTAGTGTTCTTAGACTATTGTAAGAGAAGAAGAAGCAGGTGCCGAAACTGAATTTTACTGTAAGCATTTATTTGGCAGGCATATTATGAGGATAAGTAAGATAATGTATGTGGTAGTCCTTGAGGGATTTTCTAGACTAAGCTTATGAAAATCAAGAAAAGAGAAAAATAATGTTCCCCTGCCTTGCTAGTACCGGGTGGAAGCAGATATTCCTAAACTACCTCAAGAATGTTTTCTTAGAGCTCATAGCTAAATTAGACTGGTAACTCCCTCTGGGCAGGGAACATGTCTTCCAACTCTGTTGCATCGCACCCTCCCAAGTGCTTAGTACAATATCTCTACAATAAGCTCTCGATACATTTGATCGATTTGACTGTGCGAGAAAATCTAAATCTGAGAATTAATATTTTTGCCCCAAAACTGTATATTCAGTGTTCGGGTCTATTAAAATGTATATAAATTCTCTCTTCACTGTCTGCTCTAAAGAACTGTGTACCTAGGAGGTTTTGGTACAGGTGATGTGGCAAAATTCAGTATGAGTATAACTATGATACTGTAAACGCTTTCTGATGTACCAGTTGCTTATGATTATGAGACTGTAGATTTAAATGCAGTGTAGTGTTTTTTTCAACCTCTCAATGCTTTCCAGATTATAGGTCCTAAAAGTGCGGGACTGCAGCAATGTAAATCTCTCAGACGAAAGAACCTATAAAAGGAGAGAACTTATTCAAAGTTTTACCTTTTTTAATTCCTTCTGGATATACAAGTGTCCTTCATTGATGTGATTATTACTTGCTCTGCCACTATCTGGCCCGAAAGATCTAATTCAGCCGTGCAACTAAATGCCCGGCCACTTGCCCAGCGCCTTAAAGTGTTCAATAACAAATCATTATTTTTTGTTCTTTTTTTTCCTCAGATTTCACCTGGGACATATTTCATGATGTAGCCTTGAAGAATATCTAACATTACAAATATTTACCACACTAGATGTGTTTGTAAATAAACCTATTATCTCAATGTTCTGGAGTCTGTTTCTTTGTGGCATAAAGCATGCTGGATTAAATTGTAATAAAGAGGTGATTGCTCTTCCCATCCTTGTCTGATTTGAGAGGCAAATCTTATCATCTGCAGTCAAACTGCAGTTCTGTTTACTGCCTTAAGAAGCAATAGCTCTTACACATAATTGGAATCTCTAAAATGATTTGAATACGATCAAATAAATGCCGAATTGATTGTCAGTTGCAAGTGATGTAACAATTTCAGTATGCACAAAACAGATACTGTAAACACTTTCTGATATATCTAAAGAGTAATGGGGCTTTCTTAGGTTGTCCCAAACAATTGCCAAACTGTACATTCCAAGCGCTTAGTACAGTGCTCTGCACATAGTAAGCGCTCAATAAATACTATTGAATGAAACAATTTTAGGAAAACATAAAAACATTCTAGAATTGAGTCTGTGTTAGTTAAATAGGATAATAATCTGTTAAACCAACCTTAAGTTTTGTATTAATTTGCACACTTCGTATTTAAGTTAGACTCGGGGGTTTGAGCCAGGATCACCCCACAAATAGCGAAAAGAGGAGAAAGATCCCAAAGTGTCTCTCCTTACAGCAAGGCTCATTTGTATGGGCTACCGTCATCCACACGATGACTAGTATAGCAAGATCAGTTTACAAGGGGAGGGCTCACCGGGGAGAAGACTCCACTTTAGTGTGCAGAAAGAAAAGGTTCCAGGGAAAGCTTCCCATATCTAACACTGGAATTGAGCAGGGAATGCTGGTGCTCAAAATTAAGGTTGAGGTTTCAGCAGGGTAAAGCACCGTGAAATTCCTGTGGACCTGTGCCCTTGTTACCCGTAACTTCCTCCCCTTTCACATCTTCAAACCCCGGCTCTGTACTTGTCTTCAAAGCTCTTCTGAAACCTCTCCAGAAGGTCTTCCTTGGCAGCTTTCTCTTAATTTCCCTGCCACTTGAACATCTGGGTCATTAACCCTTGCCTCAATCGCCGCCTCATAGCACTTAAGAAGCTACTTAAAATGATTATCTTATTTTAACCTTGGAGTTCAATTTACTAAAGAATGTTTGCTTAAATAATTTCTAGAGCTTCCAATTTTGTCCTCATCCGCTGTGCTCAAGTCGTCAAATGGAACTTAAATTGCTCGTTTTGTGGGTGCTGATGTCACCTAAAGTCACAAAAATTCATGGAGGAAAGTCGTCTTCTAGACCCAAATTTTATCTAAGCCTGCCAAGTTAAGAAAAATTTACCTTTAAAATTTGAATAACGGAAATACATCGAGGCACATTTAGGGTTCTGGGCAAAGGGAAAGTTTAGTGAGATTTGTTTCTGACCTTAAAATGGGCTTCATATTCAGGGTGAAGGACTGGGATTTGAGTGAAATGTCACCATATCCCCTCATCACTGAAAATCTAAGTGCTAAGTGAATGTTCTAGACACACGGGTTTTTACCTTCTGATGTTCTTCCTCCTACTTAGGCTGTGAGAATGTGCGGGGCAGGAACTCTGAACAAGCTGAATGACTTGTATCTACTCCAGCATTTAGAAGAGTGTTTGTCTCATAGTGCTAAACAGGAGTGGCATATCAATGGATATCAATGGAGCTGTCTAATCACCATAGAAATTGAGCTAATATATGACCATAAAATCACTTGGAAATATGACCCAAATAATAATTTAATGATAATAATGATGATGGTATTAAGTGCTTACTCTGTACCAAGCACTGTTCCAAGCATGGGTAGATAGAAGGTAATCAGATTGTCCCATGTGGGCTCAGACTTAATTCCCATTTTACAGATGAGGTTACTGAAGCACAGAGAAGTCAAGTGATTTGCCCAAGGTCACACAGCAGATAAGTGGTGGAGCAGAATTAGAACCCACGACCTCTGACTCAAGCCCATGCTCTTTCCACTAAACCACGCTGCTTCTGGAATTTCATGCTTCTCGTGATTTTTCACCACTGTTAAGATATACAGTGTTACATTTCATTCAGTGCTTCAGATAACTCTGAAGTTCTAATGATCAATATTTAGGGAAAACACTTTTAATTCAACATCAATTTGCAGACAACTTGGTGTACAAATGATATAGTGATTAACATTGATGATGATAACTTGTTAATCACAAATAGAGATATAAAGTATGATTTTTACCCTGTTTTTTCAAATATGACAATTCCATCTTTCAGAACTATTTATACAGAGTGAATTCATAATCAGATCAATTTGAAGTTGAAAAATGTAGTTCCAAAGTCGAAGTAAAGCATTTCCTGCCATCTGAAATATCAGTATAACCCTGTCTTTCCCAGGATGTGAAGCATCAATTTGGAGAGTTCGATCAAATGTCAGGGGAGTGGAAGTATTGAGCTGGTTCCAAAAAGTTGTGAAGTGCAACTGAAGCAGGATCCTCAGTGTGGTGAGCCCACAACAAGCTGTCTTATTAATGACTGTTTGCAATCTGGTGAGTCTTATTAATGACTGTTTGTGATCTGGTGAGCAACAAAGAGACTGGCAAAAGCCCTGATGGACTCTACCTGAGGCAGGTGATTGTGGGCCCGAGGGGGTGGGAGCATGGAGGAAGATGGGGCTTTCTCTTTCTGTTCTACCCAATAATGGGCCTGGACCAATTAATGACTGACACAAAGAGCCACAGCTGTGATGCCTAAAGCAAGTAAAAGGCACTGGTTTTGAATCGTGAAGAGCCATGCGGAGAAGCAAGCACGTTAGAGCGCACTTGAGTGCAGAAAGAAGCATTGGCAGAGCGGGCCCCTTTGCCCCACAGACTGGTAGCGGACCCCAGCGGAGTGAATGTACGTGTCACTCCCTTGCACGTTGGTAAAACTAAAAAAAACTTTCTGCAGTAACCTTGGTGATCAAAGGTGGGGGTTTGAATTCTACTACACGTCACCGAGGCTCCTCCGGTCCAGGGAGGTTGGTACGAGGGCCGGGGGATGGCTGGTGTCGTTCGGTAAATGACAGTAGTTCTCTAGTCGCTATAAATCAATAGAGATTTTACTCAAGTGGTTTCGGTAGATTGGTAGGGTTGATTCCTGCTATCAATCAATAGAGGTTTTAACCAAGTGGTTTCAATAGATTGGTAGGGTTGATTTCTGCTACAAATCTGGGAAATTTCTTGGAAACAAGCCACACTAAAGTTTTAAAACCTTGATGTGTTTTCTACCTAGAAGTAATGCCAATTGAGGGCAATGGTAAATATCAATCAATCGTATTTATTGAAGGCTTACTGTGAGCAGATTAATGTACTAAGTGCTCGGGAGAGTACAATATAACAGAGTTGGTAGACCATGCTCCCTGCCTACAGCGAGCTAAAAGTCTAAAAGGGGAGACAACCATTAATATAATAATGTGGTATTTGTTAAGTGTTTACTATGTGCAAAGCACTGTTCTAAGTGCTGAGGGGATACAAGGTGATCAGGTTGTCCCGCGTGGGGCTCACAGTTTTTAATCCCCATTTTACAGATGAGGTAACTGAGGCAGAGAGAAGTAAAGTCACTTGCCCAAAGTCACACAGCTGGCCAGTGGCGGAGCTGGGATTTGAACCCATGGTCTCCGACTCCCAAGCCCGGGCTCTCTCCACTGAGCCACGATTAATATAAATAAATTAGGAGTATGCACATAAGTGGTGGGGACCTGAGAGACGAGTGAATAGCTGTGTGACTTGCTTTGGGCAAGTCACTTAACTTCTCTCTGCCTCAGTTCCCGCAACTGTAAAATGGGGATTAAGACTGTGAGCCCTACATGGGACAACCTGATCACCTTGTATCTCCCCCAACGCTTAGAACAGTGCTTGGCACATAGTAAGCACTTAACAAATGCCATCATTACTATTATTATATACAGAGAAAAGCCAAGTGATGCAGAAGAGTAAGAGAAGAGGAAGTGAGGGCAGAGTCAGGGAATGTGTCTTCAAAAAAATGTGCCTTCAATAAAGTTTTTGAAAGTGGAGAGGGTAATTGTCTGCCCCATGTGACAAGGGAGGGTGTTGTAGGCCAGAGGCGGGATGTGGGCAGCGAGGTAGATGAGATGGAGGTACCATGAGTAGGTTGGCAGCAGAGGAGCGAGTGCGGGCTGAGTTGTAGTAGGAGAGCAACGAGGTAAAGTAAGGGGTGAGGTGATTGCTTTAAAACTAGTGGTAGGGGGTTTCTATTTGACGTGGAGACGGATGGGCAACCACAGCAGGTTCTGGAATGGGGAAACATGGAATGACTATTTTTGTAGAAAAATGATCCAGGCAGCAGAGTGAAGTATGGCCTGGAGTGGGGAGAGACAGGAAGCAGGGAGATCAGCAAGAAGGCTGATACGGTAATCAAGGCAGGATAGGAGAAGTGCTTGGATTCACTTGGTAGCAGTTTGGATGGAGAGAAAAGGGTGGATTTTAGCAATATGAAGATTCATTCATTCAATAGTATTTATTGAGCACTTACTATGTGCAGAGCTGGTGTGGTAGATATAATCAGGTCGGAGGGAGTAGGATCCCCATTTTACCGAAATGGAAACTGAGGCACAGAGAAGTTATGTGACTTTCCCAAAGTCATCCAGTAGACAAGTGGTGGAGCCAAAATTAGAACCAATTTCCTCCTATTCTCAAAACTGTGCTGTTTCCACTAGGCCCTGCTGTTTCCCCAAGTTTTGCTTCAAGATGTCGATGGTGTCGTTTTGCTAAATAACAGTAAAATCAGACTTAAAAATAACAGAGACTATACAGTCATATTTAGGTTGTCAAAGAGAAGGGGGTGTATATGGATATTGGCCAAGATCCATTTCCAAACTCTGCAAAGCCCCAGAAAATTACGGCTGAACCGTATTCCCGAACATAAAGTGGCCCAAGTCGAGATTTAATACAGCCAGTGGGGGAATCCAAAGACTGGGGTTTATAGAATGATATTTAAATTCACTGGGGTTTAAAACCGTGTATCCATTGCTTGACTGCCTGATTACCGAAAGCCACCTGTGCTTGGCCACATGAGCACCTTAAGGCTTTTGATTGAGTGCTCAATGCCATTGATTAATTGAGGAGAAGGATGGGTTTTAGACTAAAGTCCAGATTAGCTCAACCGGGCCCCATTACATGAAACTCTCCTCCTGAGGTCTCAGCTAGGAGGATACCAGAAGCAACCAGAGTGGGTGAAGAGCCCCTCACAAAACAAGCATTATAATCAGAATTCTTTTTGAAGAAAACTCAGGACCACCTAGAGGTGAATCGAGCTCTTCTATTAGCCAAGATCAGTCAATTGTATTTATTAAGAATATTTTTTAAGTGCTTATGTGCAAAGCACTGGGGTAGATACAAAGTAAGATACAAGGTAGATACAAGATACAGGTTGTCCCGCTTGGGGCTCACAGTCTTAATCCCCATTTTACAGATGAGGTAACTGAGGCACAGAGAAGTTAAGTGGCTTGTCCAGACAAGTGGGGGAGCCAGGATTAGAATCCACATCCTCTGATTCCCTAGCCCCTGCCCTTTCCACTAAGCCGACGCAACCAATCGGTGGTATTTATTGAGCACTTAATGTGTGCAAAGCACTATACTAAGCATTTGGGAGAGTACATTATAACAGAGTTGGTAGACATGTCCCCTGTCCACAAGAAACTTTCGGTCTAGCGCTCGTGAGCAGGAAACTTATCTTCCCTCTGTGTTGTACTCTCCCAAGTGCTCTGCACACAGTATGTGTTCAATAATTATCATTGATAATGACGGTAATGATAAACTCCCAGAATGCCCTAACGACTTCTGGCAAGCGTAGGGAAAACCAACTTTTTTACATCCCGGGTTTTATGGATTTTCTTGTCCTTCCTTCCCCACCATTCCCCTGCCAGCCTTTTGGCCGGGACCGTTTGAAAGGGTTTTAAAGCACTCTCCTACCGTGTGACCTTGCTGTCTAACGGTTTACAGTTTCCTCCTGCAAAAATTGATTACTCGGTTATCACCAACCTGTAGGCGTGACAAAAAACTGCTTCCGAACATAGTGGTATAAAACTAACGGGAAAACTAAAATATGGTAGGAAATATTATCTTCAAGGTTCTGTTTCAGCGTGACCCTCTAAAGGTATCATTTTTATAGAGTTATATTTTATTTAAGAAGTATTTTTCAACAATTCTCCTTTTCCAAAATTAAAACATCATCTATTCAAGGTTTAATGTCACATTCAGCCATACGAATGAGTACAGGCTTGACTCGTGTTTAGAAATTTGGGACTTTAGGGGAGGTAGTTGGCACTGGAAGGAAACGGCTTCTAACATTGATTTGTTTTTATTGACCTATTATGGGTATTTTCACTACCCGTTGGATATTTTTCTGTCTCCCCTCATCTTAGATGGTGAGTTTTTTGAGGGCTAGTACCGTGCCCGTTAGTTTTCATGCTATCTGCCCCAACACTTAATGAGAACCCAAATTGGGCCCACCTGTCTAGTTTCATGCATAGAGCTTTGCTAACTAGCCTAATTTTCTCCTCCCATTGCCATTCTTTCCAGTTCTGTCAGGATGAGAAGTTGCATGGCCTAGTGGACGGAGCACAGGCCATAGAAAGAGCACCTGGGTTCTAATGCTGGTACCTGCTTTGTGACCTTGGGCAAGTCACTTAACCTCTTTGAGCCTCAGTTTCCCCCCACTGCAGAATGGAGATTCAGTATCTGTTCTTTCTCCTACTTAGTCTGTGAAGCCCCACGGGGGACCCGATTATCTTGTATCTACCTAGACCTTAGGATAGTGCTAGACACACGGTAAACACGTAGCAAAGAACACAATTATGATGATGATGATGATGATGCCTCAGGAGATCCTCTCAAGCTACTGATATTTTCTTCCATCAAGTCACTGCTAAGTATGGAAATGGTTGCTAAAAATTGAACTGGGAAAAATACTTTTATGTACCGGTGAATAAAGTATATCTGTAGGATTGATTTAAGCCTAGAGGAAAAGAATGAACAAGCCCATTTGAAAATGGAATGCTAACGAGGTATTAGACTAAATGAAAGAAATTCAACATAAAGAAAGTCTTGGGGAATCCTACTTAGTTGGATAATAACGATGGTATTTAAGTATTTACTGTGTGCCAGGCATTCTACTAAGTGCTGGGGTGGATACAAGCAAATCAAGTTGGAAACAATAAATACTTAATAAATTCCATAGTTATTTTGGATTATTTTTTCATTTAATTTTATTTGTCTTTGTCCCAAGTGAGACTCAGTCTCAACCCCTATTTTGCAGATGATGTAACCGAGGCATGAAGAAATGAAGTTACTTGCCCAAGGTCATACAGCAGACAAGTAGCAGATTCAGGATTAGAACCCATGACCTTTTGACTTCCAGGCCCATGCGCTATCTGGTGAATTGGATAATTTTCTTTGGTAGTTTGGATGAAAGTCTAGACCGTTTTTTCCAAAATTATTTTGGGAATCATCAACAGCATTACAAATCCTGTAACTGCTCTGTTAAATGGGGAAAAGATACCTGTTCTCCCCCTTTTGGGACAGGGACCATGTCCAAACTCTTTGTATTTTATGAAGCGCTTACTATGTGCAGAGCACTGTTCCAAGCTGTTGGGGTAGATACAGGGTAATCAGGTTGTCCCACATGAGGCTCGCATTTAATCCCCATTTTCCAGATGAGGTAACTGAGGCATAGAGAAGTGAAGTGACTTGCCCACAGTCACACAGCTGACAAGTGGCAGATCTGGGATTCGAACCCATGACCTCTGACTCCCAGTGAGGGCCTACTGTGATCAGGTGCTTGGGACCATGTAATAGAAGTAGCAGTGAATCACATTCAAGGAACTGGAGATTAAAAAAATCCACTGTTTTTTATGCAAATACATGTAATTCCTTGTGGTGTGGTTTAGTCCCAGCTCTGCCACCGGAATGCTGTGAGACTTCAGACAAGTCACTCAAATAAAATCTCTATTCTTTAGTTTTCTCATCTGTAAAATGGGGAAAGAAAAACACCGGCTCTTCCTTGCATCCTTTTTAGATTGTCACCCCAAGTTATCTTGTATGTTCCCTAGTGCGTAGTATAAAGGAAGTACTTAATAAATACCATAATTATTTTGGATTATTTTTTTCATCTTGTTTTATTTATTATTTGAAGAATTTTAGGAAACATTTGCAATATCCTCCCTAAAAAAAATGTAATCTTGCCTCTTACTCAAACCACCTTAGATATACTAGTTATCTAGATCTGTGTGATTTAAAGAGAGTTCGATATTGACTGTAAGCCCATAAGCCTTTTCGATTCCATAAAGCAGTATGTGGGCTTCCAACCACCAATAAAGTTTTATCCTCATGTGGAAAATCAATGTGGGTTATATTTTTTTAAAAAAAGTTGACAGTAATAGCTAGAGAGAATATTTCTGCGGTACCTTATCTCCGAAACACTTGCCCTGTGGAGCCAAGCACTAAACCAGATGATACTTGAGATCTGAAGATGGACACGAGCAGGAGTCGTGGGGGTGAGACAAAAAGCAGCAGGGATATATGATTTCCAGGAGTCTTTTCCCTGTAAAATACTCGACTGAATTTTGTAAATCCCTCTCCACTTCTATGCATATAGAATCATGCAGGCAATTTAGTATTCCTTTCACATAAGGAATTTCCCCCTTAACTCTAATTCAATATCTTGGCTGTAATTGTTTCCTTTCTATATACTGGTCATGTTCTTTATCCCTACCTCCCACCGCAGCATCTCTTCCATCCTTTATAATCATTATAATGATGGCATTTATCATGTGCCAAGCCCTGAGGTAGATACAAGATGTTAGGTTGAACACAGTCGCTGTCTCAGGTGGGGCTCACAATCTGAGGGAGGGAGAGAGTTCAGATCTATTTTTCAGTTGAGCACAATGAGGCACAGAGAGGTTAAGTGGCTTCTCCAAGGCCACAGCCAGGGAAGAGCAGACCAGATTTGGAAATTTAGTTCTTTTCAGTCAATCGTTGTCAGCTGCATTTATTGAGCGCTTCCCATGTGCAGAGCACTGTACTGAGCGCGTGGGAGAGTAAAGTACAATGGAGTTGGTATTTTTATTTACTTCTTATGGCATTTGTTAAGCCCTAACTAGGTGCCAAGCACTGTTTTAAGTGCAGAGGTTAGAAATACAAGTTAATCAGGTCGAACACAGTCCCTGTCCCATTTGGTCAAGGTGACTGCCACAGAGCATTAACAGTGTTTGCACTGTTAACACTTCTCTCCCAAGTGCTTAGTACAGTGCTCTGTACACAGTAAGTGCTCAATAAATATGATTGACTGACTGACTAGCTCCACGACCCAGAAGGGAATGGTCTTGGGAGCCACTGCAGTTTTTTGTGGCTTCATTATCCAGCTATTTTTCAAGATTTCTACTAGGCCTTCCCAGCTCACGAAAAACTGTAGGTGATTCTCCAGTCAGAAATCATCCCCATGGTGGCATAGCCCCCGACAGGCAGAATAAGGACTAGAATTCCAATCTCCAGTTTCCCAGAGCAGTACTCTGTCCCGCTACTGGTTCGAGGGAAAAAGTAGCTAAACCTACCACACTGAAGAAGACTTTGTTTTGTCTCCGACCCATAGTGACTCCATGGACACATCTCTCCCAGAAAGCCCCATCTCCATCAGCAATCGTTCTGGAAGTGTATCCATAGAGTTTGTTTGGCAAAAATCCAAAAGTGGTTTACCACTGCCTTCTTCTGCACAGTGAGCTTGAGTCTCCACCCTCGACTCTCTCCCATGCCACTGCTGCCCAGCACGGGTGAGTTTTGACTTGTAGCAGATGGCCTGCCACTCGCTAGCCACTGCCCAAGCTAGGGATGGAATGGATATTCCTCTGCCAAGACTAGTAAGAGTACTGGAAATTCTCCAGGTGTGATCCTGAGATGGGGGAGATTATTTTAGATGAGCCTATCTGCAATCCATATCTCCCTGTCACAATGAGAAAAGTGCATTTTGGGCCATATTTTAGGAGAATAATATCCTTTAGATAGTCTGTTAAATATCCGCAATCCATATCTCCCTGTTAAAATGAGAAAAGTGCATTTTGGGCCATATTTTGAGAAAATAATATCCTTTCTTCAGATAGTCTGTTAAATAGCCAGCAAGCAATGAGGCCTAGTGGAAAGAGTACAGGCCTGGGAGTCAGGAGACTTGGATTCTAATCCAAGTTCTGGCACTTTCATTCAGTTGTATTTATTGAGTGCTTACTGTGTGCAGAGCACTGTACGAAACGTTTGGGAAGTACAGTTCGGTAAGAGAGACAATCTCTACCTAACAATGGCCTCACAGTCTAGAAGGGGGAGACCGACCACAAAACAAATAGGCATCAATAGCATCAAAATAGATGAATAGAATGTAGATATTAACACACATTAATAAAATAAATAGGATTATAAATATGTACAAATACACCCAAGTGCTGTGGGTTGGGGAAGGAGGTAGAGAAGTGGGAAGGAGTAGGGGTGATGGGGAGGGGAGGAGGAGCAGAGGAAAAGGGGGCCTCAGTCTGGGAAGGCCTCCTGGAGGAGATGAGCTCTCAGTAGGGCTTTCAAGGGGGGGAAGAGAGGTAGTTTGGTGGATGAGGAGGGAGGGCATTCCGGGCCAGAGGTAGGACATGGGCCAGTTGTCAACGGCGGGACAGGAGAGAACGAGGCCCAGTGAGGAGGTGAGCGGCAGAGGAGCGGAGTGTACAGGGTGGGCTGTAGAAGGAGAGAAGGGAGATGAGGTAGGAGGGGACAAGGGGATGGACAGCTTTGAACTCAAGAGTGAGGAGTTTTTTGCTTCATACTAAGGTTGATAGGCAACCACGGGAGATTTTTGAGGAGGCGGCTGTCATGCCCAGAGTGCTTCTGTAGAAAGATAATCCAGGCAGCAGAGTGAAGTATAGACTGTAGCAGGGAGAGACGGTACCTTGGGGGATCAGAAAGGAGGCTGATGCAGTCATCCAGTAGGGATATGGCGAAAGATTGTACCAGGGAGGTAGCGGTTTGGATGGAGAGTAAAGGGCGGATTTTGGCGATGTGGTGAAGGTGAGATGACAGGTTTTGGTGATGGATTGGATATGTGGGGTGAATGAGAGAGCGAGTGAATGAGAGAAGCAGAGTTGCCTGCTGTTTGATCTTGGGTAAGTCATTCAAGTTCTATGAGCGTTGATTTCCTCATATGTAAAATGGGGATTGGTTGCCTATTTTCCTGCTCCCTAAATTGTGAGCCAGCCGCATCATCATCAGTGGTATTTATTAAGCGCCTTCTGTGTGTAGAGCGCTATACTAAGCACTTGGGAGAATACAACGCAACAGAGTCGGTAGATGCAGCCCCTGCCTCAACAAGCTTACAGCCCCGTGAAGCGCAGGGGCTGTGTCTGACCTGATTATCTAGTATCTACCCCAGTATTCGCTACTGTGCTTGGCACGTAGTAAGCAGAAAAAATACTGCAATCATTATTTCAAAAGAACTGCAAAATTAGACTTTGTTGTTGAAGACTGGGTGTAAGATCCTGTCAGTTCACACTCTTGAGCCGTTACTGTGCCTCAGAACCAGAAAAAAGGACTTTCTGGTTGGGGAAAGAGAAGCTTTATGTCCTCTTTTTTCAGAGCACAAGAAGCTTCTGTTCTAATTGTTTCCCTTTTTTTTTTTTTTTTACAATCACATGTCACTAGGTGCATTCATCTACATTACATTTTTCCAGTTTGTCTGACCCTCCTGGTAAAGGAGGAGTGATCTAGGATGAACTCCGTGCCTGAAGATGAGAGCTTAGGCCACTGTGGTTTATCAGACAGACTAGGTAAGAGCCCTTCCAAATATAGCGTTTGTTTTGCTCAATTCCCTTCGATTCCCTACTTCTTCACCTAAAATCCAGAATCCTCACCCCCTGCTTAAGTTCGGTGGTACGATCTTGTGATATCTCAAATCCATTACACTTCCTCTGGCATTATAAAACGGGTTTAATGTGCAATAAATCAAATGAGAGCCGGTCTTCTCCAGAAAGCTCATTTTCATGTTTAATGCAGTAGACGATTGAACCTTCCTCCAAGAAACAGCAACATCTGCTGCAGAATGGAAGGGAACGTCAGTATTCTATCAAGCAGAGGTTGAGGGTCACGAGGGGTTGGTGACCAGGGCTGCGCGTTCTGTGCAAAGTTTTGAGTTGCCAAGCTGCACACGCAGATATTCCATGTTTTATGGGGGATGTGTTTAGTGTACCTATGCTGCTCCTTATCACAAACTAATTTCGTACTTTGTGCCTTTTGTGAAGTAAATATTTATTTTAAAACAACAAGAGGCAGGCTCAAGGGGAGATTAAATTTAGGTACGTGACCTCACCGAAGAAATCTGGAAAATTGAGATGTGGTTGTTATGGCAACCTCACGTTATAGTTTTTATTGGGTGTCTTGTGGTATAATACAGAATTGAAAATGTTCTGGAAAGGCCAAAGCACATAAAAAGGCATGCACCCTTAGGTACTCCAAGAGCGTGGCAGAGAGAGGGCTAAAGAATGATTAGAATCACTGCTCTTAGAAAAAGCCTGTGAACAAGGATGTAATGAACTGGAGGATACATCCAAATGAACTGGTTGGGTGGCTACACATTCAAGACTAGACGTGACTTCGACCCTCGGAAAAGCATTTGATCAAAATAGGGAAGCAAAATAAATGCAATCAATAGATCCAATATTATTCATAAATACGTTGGAAGATTTCTGTAATCAGATTAGTAAATGGGGGGTGGGGTTAAAAACCTCTTAGAGAAGGTGGCCTTTTTCTAATCAAGAGGAGCATCAGGGATAGCTGTGACAATATTTGAAATTCATTTGGTCAGGAGATCTCTTCTTGGATGTCCCGCTGACAGCTCGAACTTAACATGTCCAAAACAGAACTCATATTCTCACCCAAACCCTGTCCTCCCCCGTCTTTTCCCATCGTTATAGACAATACAACCATCCTCCCTGTCTCCCTAGCCTGTCCCCCCGGCGTTATCCATGACTCACCTCTCTCATTCAACCCACATATTCAATCTGTCACCAAATCCTGTCGATTCAACCTTCAGTGTTGCTAAAATCTACACTTGCCTCCCCATCCAAACTGCTACGGTGTTAATCCAAGGATTTATCCTATCGCTCCATGATTACTGCATCAGCCTTGCTGACCTCCCTGTCTCCTGTCTCTCCCCATTCCAGTCCATATTTCATTCTCCTACCCAGATCATTTTTCTACAAAACAATTCAGTCCATTTTCCCCACTCCTTAAGAACCTCCAGTAGTTGACCACCCAACTCCACATCAAACAGAAACTCCTCACTACAGTTTTTAAAGTAGTCAATCACCTTGCCCGCTCCTACTGTACTCCCTGATTCCCTACTACAACCCAGTCTGCACACTTCACTCCTCTGTCACCAACCTACTTACTGTACCTCAGTCTCATCCATCTGGCGACCAGTGGCTTGCCCATCCCCTGCCTCTGACCTGGAATGCACTCCCTGTTCATATCTGATGGATGATCACTCTCCCCACCTTCCAAGCCTTATTAAAGCACATCTCCCAGAGGCCTTCCCCAGGTAGGCCCTCATTTCCTCTTCTCCCACTCCCATCTGCATTGTCGTTACACTTACATTGGCTCACCTTTATTCACCCCTCCCTCAGCCTCACAGCACTTATGTATATATCGGTTATTATTTATATTAACATCTCTCTCCGCCTCTAGACTGTAAGTTTGTTGTGGGTAAGGAATGTGTCTACCAACATTATTATATTGTAACTCTTCCAAGCGCTAGGTATAGGGCCATGAACACAGTAATTGCTCAGTAAACAATTAATCGACTGATTAATTGCATACAGAAAGCGCTCAATACGTTCCTTTGAGCAATGGACCTGCTCTGCACACAGTATCGACTTAGAAAATACGATTATTGCTAGGCTATGGGAGTAAATTGAAAAACGGTGTCTAAAATCTTTCTGCTATATAATGTTGGTATTTGGTAAGTGCTTACTACTTGCCAAGCTCTGTTCTAAGCACTGGGGTAGATACAAGGTAATCAGTGTGTCCCACGTCGGGCTCACCATCATAATCCCCATTTTACAGATGAGGTAACTGAGGCACAGAGAAGTGAAAAGACTTGCCCAAAGTCACACAGCTGATAAGTGGTGGAGCCGGGATTAGAACTCACGACCTCTGACTCCTTAGCCCGGGCTCTTTCCACTAAGCCATGCTGCTTCTCTGCTTCCATATTCTGGACAGGAAACCAAACAATCATATCATCAACAGCTTTCACTGAGCACCTCTCTCCCCCTCGCCCCCCGCCCCCTATTCCACCTGATTCACTGTTCACGGACTAGATTCTTGACTCTGATTGTATGCCATCATAATGTGATAGATGAGAATTTTCATCAAAGAACCTGGTGGGAATGATTAGTAAACTTTAAACATTCTTAACCTAGCCAGGAAAATTTTGATTATTTTATTATTAATAATAACTACGGTATTTAAGTGCTTACTCTATGCCAAACTCTGTACTAAGCACCGGGGCAAATTCAAGATAAAATTCAGGTCAGACACAGTCCTTATCCTACACAGGACTCGGAGTCTAAGGGCAAGGAGGAACAGTTATTTAATCCCCATTTTGCCAAGGAGGAAACTGAAGCACAGAGAAGTTAAGTGACTCACCCAAGGTCACATAGTGAGCAACGCCAAAGCCAGGATTAAAATCCAAGTCCCCTAATTCCCACCCTTGTGTTTTTTTTCCTTCAGGTCGTGATGACAATCCAAAGCTTGAAAGAAATGAAGCTCATGAAAATCAATAACCTGAAGCACTGGGATGATGCTAGTTCAGGCATCCAGTGCTCAATGTCATCATCCTGTCATTCCTCTGACACTGGTAAGTATGGGAAAAACTGCACTAAATTTTCATTGGCTTGCTAAGTTCAAAGCACTCTGTCGGCAAATCTTTCTGAACCTCAGGTTAAGCTCCTTAAATAGTAACGTTAAGGCTCTTAGGGACCCATCTGCCCCAGACTAGCTTGCAGAATGCAAGAGAAAATCCAAATAATTTCTCTTTTTTTTTTTTAACACCCTCTGCCTCTCCCTAATGTAAGTATATTGTAATATTTTCCCCCTAAGATATGCAAGCGCATACTGAGATGTCAGTAAATCATGTAGAATCTTACCTCGTAATGTTGCTAATATCTCCGGAATCTCAGGTGAATACTTTTAATTGGTAGTTATTCTGGTCTTGCTAGACACCAGGAAGAGAAATAGATTAAGCGGTTGAAAACGGCTCGGTTAAAAGAGTTTCTGTGCAAAATCGTACTATTTACTTTTCCATTTCTGCTAAGGAAAAAAGACTAGGCTTATTATTCACAAGCGTATTGTTTACCCGTCAATTAAACTCACAATGCCGACAAATGATTTAATTATACTTCTGGTGAGGGCTGGAAAATATAACTATTCTGGCTTCTGATACGTGGACACGGTTGTCAAACTGAATTACAGGTGAAGAAAAAAATACAGACGCCATGCACACTGACAATAGCGTACACCATGCACATGCCAAGTACAAATTTACTGTCGTCATTTATCCTAACTCTCCCTTGGGGAAGATTTATTTTAGGGGAAAGGAGAGGGATTTTCACCGAAAAGCTTAATCTCATGGCAAAATGGAAGGGATTTTAAAGCAGTCTCTCGTTACTCGAAGTTGATGAGCTTCCCTGAAGAAGAGCTGAAGCTGTGGATAAAGCTCATATCCCATTATATAGTACTCTGATGGACCCGGTGTTTATGGTAGACATTTTAGCTAGTTGCCACGCAGAAGATTTTCATTCTTAAAACCCTGACTCCATAAGAGAATGATGTGCTTAAAGTACAGGGTTTGGGGTTAGAATTTGTTTTCAGATAAAGTTTGCTGTAGCAACCTAGGATTTCATAGGTAATGAAGCAAAAATACAAATCAGATTTGGGGGAGAGGTGATTCAGGGTGATTTCTTGAAAGTTGAAGTAGCTTCCTGCTATTGAAGGTGCTCTTTTTCCAAAAGTCAGTTAGCTGTACCTCTTTGCAAATTAGAGAAAGCAGGGCTGGCTTCAAAGGATAAGAAAGAAGAAGCAGGTCTTGGGTTCTAATCCCTGCTCCGCCGCTAGTCGGCTGTGTGACTTGGGGCAAGTTGCTTACCTTCTCTGTGCCTCAGTGACCTCATCTGGAAAATGGGAATTAAGACTGAGTTCCACGTGGGCAATCTGATCACCTTGTATCACCCCCCCTAGCACTTAGAAAAGTGCTTTGCACATAGTCGGTGCTTAACAAATACCAACATTATTATTATTATAAATTCCAGATCTGCCACTTGCCTGCTATGAGTCCTTGGCATAATGCCCAATTTCTCTGTGCCTCAGTTTCCTCCTCTGAAAATGTTTAGACTGTATGCCCCATATGGGATAGGAACTGTGTCTGATGTAACTGTATTTTATCTTCCCAAGGGTTTGGCACCATAGTAAGGGCTTAATAATAATAATAATTTTGGTATTTATTACACACTTACTGTATGCCAGGCACTGTACTAAGTGCTGGGGTGGATACAAGCAAATCAGGTTAGACACAGTGTGGGGCTCACAGTCTCAATCCCTATTTTACAGATGGGGTAACTGAGGCACAGAGAAGTGAAGTGATTTGCCCAAGATCACACAGCAGACAAGGGACGGAGCAGGATTAGAACCCATGACCTTCTGACTCCCAGGCCTGTGCTCTATCCAATACTCAGTCATCTAAGCAGTGAGGCAGTTGCTTAGGGAGACACCATAAGTGGGTTGAGCGTGGAAAAGTAGGGTTGAATATTTCAAAATACCCAACCTTCCGCTGCCAAAGTCACCTAAATGGGAGTTCAATGGCTCTGGAGCAATGATGGTGTCTGGGTCCCCCACCCATGCAGTTTGAGGTTTCAGGCAGACTTCTATAAGACATCCATTGTAATGTGATATTGTCTTATCAAGAGGTTAGAGGTGGTGAATTTTTCCCCATCTTCCCTCCCACCCCCCAAGATTGTGAGCCTTGTATACAACAGAGAATGTGTCTATTCTGATCAACTAGCATCTACCCTGGTGCTTGGCACTTAGTAAATACTTTAGAAATATTATCATTTTTACAAGGGAACCAGAAGACCTGTGGACATAAATTTGGTTGACTCTATGAAAAAATGAAATTACTTCCACAGGTAATTTCCTTATATAGCTATACCTATGGAAATGTACCTAAGGAAGGAAAAAGATGGGGGTTTTTTTTAGACAAGATGAAAGAGGTTCAGGTATGAATTCCAAGATTAATAGAAAATGTGCTCCTTTTATAGGGGCATAAAATTGTGTAACTCCCATTCCCTCATCTTCTGCATCTTTAGGCATATTATTGGCTCTAAGAGGAACATTGTTTACTTGGAAATTTGCAATTAAGACAATTAAACGGATTTAAAATTGAAGAAAACTTGGTTCTTAATTAGAAATCGATGATCTTTGAATGGATGTTACTATAGTGCTAACGATGGAGTCTCACAGCAAATTATTGAAAATTTGCATTTTTAAAATCTGATAAGAGATAGCGCTATTGAAGATATTACTGAATGGCTGTGAAATAGCTCAGGCAAGTCAGTAAATTAGCCTCCTACTAGTACTACTAGCATTTATTTGCAAAGAAGCCTATCATTGGAGACTTTTCATGAGTATCTTTTTATTTTAGATATACAAGCAATTGGAGGAAGCATGACTTAATTATGGCTATGACATGTGCGATGCCTTTACCTACAGCTAGGTCATGTTCTTCCCCTTGACTCTATTTATTGCCATGCATTTATTTGCAAAGAAGCCTATCATTGGAGACTTTTCATGAGTATCTTTTTATTTTAGATATACAAGCAATTGGAGGAAGCATGACTTAATTATGGCTATGACATGTGCGATGCCTTTACCTACAGCTAGGTCATGTTCTTCCCCTTGACTCTATTTATTGCCATTGTTCTTGTCAGTCCGTCTCCCCCGATTAGACTGTAAGCCCGTCAAACGGCAGGGACTGTCTCTATCTGTTGCCGACTTGTTCATTCCAAGCGCTTAGTACAGTGCTCTGCACATAGTAAGCGCTCAATAAATACTATTGAATGAATGAATAATGAAAAGGCAGATATCTTAGGGTGATGTTAGTTGCATGTTAATCGCATAACGTGAACATCCTCAGGTTATCCTCGTGTTACCAAAAAACTGCATTTTCAGGGAGTAAATGAAGCCATCACAGGGAAGTTGGTCAAAAATAATGAAATAGAAGTTTGCTTTTGTTCCACGGTATCTCAAGAAACCACCTTTTTATGTTGTTGTTTTCTCAAACTTCTTGAATTTCATCCAGAGTGAATTCTACATTATGTTCTAAACTACCCTGAATCAAATGTCGTTCCTTCATTTTTCTTTAAACTTGTAAAACACTCAGGTAATTGAGGGAAGGGATTGTGTCTACCAACTAGCTGTACTAAACTCTCCTGAGTGCTAAGTACAGTGCTCTGCACAAAGTAAGTGCTCAATAAATATCACTGATTGATTGGATGATACTTCTGGATCTTGATATGTAGTAATTACTTTAGTAAGTGTGAAATGCTCATGGCAAACACAACTAGTTTTGTTTTGTTTTTTTTTAACTCTCTGTCTGATTCTGGAGAGACAGTAAGAAAATGAGAGCAAGCCAGAAAACAGAGAAGAAGAGGATCTTCCAAAGAAAGAGTCAACTAGATGCATGAAACCACATGGAAAATAATTACAAAAAGACATCAGATGGGAATTTAGAGGATTAACCCACAGCCGTCCCCCAGCTCCCGCCATTTATAAAATCATTTTACATTATCCCACTTCCCCAAGTTTGCAAGCTCCTTTAGGGTAAGGGACTGTGTTCTTCATATTTATCGTACTCTCTCAAACACTTAGTACAGTACATTGCAAATAGTTCGAATAAAGCATGCCACTGGGCAGAGATGGACTGAGTGAAAGAGTGTGGGTGGTTGGCACTGAGCCAGACCACAGATGCCCCCCCCGCAAAAAAATCAAGTTCCTGTCCTGTCGACAGTAGGATTCTCTTTTTCCCTCCTAACCATTGGTCTCTCTAAACAATGCTCTCTCTAAAGTGGCAAGGGCCAAGAAAAGCTGCTCTATTTTATTTTCATGGACAGAGTGCCTAAATATGTAATGGATTTTTCTCTCAATGGCACTTACACTCATAGATGCAGTCTCACTGTCGACTGTGTAATCTTCAAACTGAAGTGATCAAAAAATAATATAGTCAGACTTTCCATAATATGTGTTTTCAGTAATCATATTGGATAAGATGCTCTTGAGGAATTAAGGAACTTTCTTCCATTCAGCAACTACCTGGAAAAAGTATGATGGGAGCCGGAAAAAAATGTTGTGCACATGAGCGCAGTATCGGTCGATGTGTGAATATTATATTATGAGTTTTCATAAATGTGGCGTTCTACGGGAAAGTATCCCTGGAGTTATAGAAAAACTAACGGCGGTGATGAAGTGGAGGAGGAGGCTAGAAGATGAGGAGAAGGGATGGAGGAGGATAATGGAGGATGATAGAGTATGAGAAGATGGATGGTAGTGGAGGAGAAGAACAGAGAAGATGATGGTGGAAGGCAGGGGGTGCAGGTGGAGGAGG